>NC_080032.1:53470025-54110026 GCF_030020395.1 Manis pentadactyla | reverse complement strand
AGATGACAACTTCATCCTCCAGACAGGGGCAAGGGACGTCTCCCAAGACCCTGGCCAGTGACCTGCCAGCGCGTCCGCCTAAGTCAATGCCGACCCAGATACAGATTGGAGCTCCCACAGGCTTATACAGGTTTCAGGTTTGTTCACGAACAAAAACACTGAGTGTGCTCACTATCCGGCAAGGCACTTTCTGATTAAACACAGAACGTTCTTACAGGTTTGACAAGAGACACACGGACACAAACACAGTAATACCTGGCCAGGGCAAGCCTCTGATCCTTGGCTTGTCGTTCCTCCGGGGGGGGGCACGCGATCCCGGATGAGCCCCCAAATGTAAGACCTACCGGCCTTATTCCGGTCTGCGCTTCCCCCAGTGAGGAGACGAAGGCCACGGCAGATCGATGCAACAAGCAAGAGGTTTATTGTTATTCCAGCTAGCTGGGGTCCAAGTGTCTGCCCAACACAGCGGGTTTCAACAAGGACCCCGAGCACTCAAAGCCAAGGGTTTATATAGCATTTTCAAAACACTTAACTCATAGTAATTTTCCACAGCTGCACATTATTTTTGCAAGACATACATCCTGGGGTTAAGCAAGGGCAAGGTAAGACTACTCCTCTACTCCTCCATTGTTAGGGCGGTTCCGCACGATAAGCTTGGTATGTATGATTTAGCTGACCAAGGTTAGCTGACCAAGGGTCACAGCTGCCCAGCACCCGGTGTTCATGATTAACTTGTTTTGCAAGGCCTTACCCAGTTCCAGTTTTTCTTTCTAAGTCATATACTCAGAAAATTGCTTCTAGGCCCTTAAGATGGCTACTCTTATGCTGACTTATTTCCATTCTTACAAGCCAAGCTTTATTTCCTGTCTTCGGCTTCCTCCCCGGTGCTCAATCTAAAGCAAAGACTTAATACATATACACTGTATTAAATACTATATACTGTATTAAATACTGAACAGCTGACAAACTAAAAGACTACAGCAGAAAATCAACTCTGCATAATAATGTCACTGTATATTAAGTTGATGAAAGTTATTTTGAAAAGACATAACCACCAAACAGTGCTTATAATTTGAATGTTGAAATGCACTGCAACTGTGGCCATAATTCCATAATTAATCATGTATTTCATCATGTACAGTCATGTATCTTAGGGTAAACCTACTTCCTTAACATTGCTAATTTATTAAATTACATGCTGTATGCTGAGCCAAAGTAACTTCTTAGCTCATCAAAATCATGTGGGTTTGCTAAAAAAAAATATTTGACAGCTTAACACAAAAATATAAAATTATGAACTATAATTAGAACAATCTTTAGGAATATGAGTTAACATTATCATAACCTCACATCAACTAGGCCAGAATTTCTATAATTATTTTTTATGAATACTGTTTTATTAATTTCATGATGCAAAATATAATAAAAAACTTCTATCTCATTCACTACTCATTTTAATTTTATTCTACTGTAATAACTAAAAAAGGAATGCCAAATATTTATGCCAAAAAAACCTCTCTCCAAATACACATTAATCAAGTGTAATGCTTGTAGCTTTTGTTTTCAACTATTTTAATCAACAGTTAATGCGGGAAGTCAGTAAATATGTAAAGGGACATGGTACTTCCTCTGCAATTAAATTTCACAAATTCACAGTAGGATATGAAAAACATATCAATGGTGGACTGGCGCCCCCAAGTGTCATAATGATGCATTGCAACACTGATGGAAAAGTTGGAAGCACCGTGTATAACTTTCATTTTGTCATGCTCTTTGATTAAATCTAAACATGCATATTATATGAACCTAGATCCATGGGGGCTAGTAATAAGTGTCCTTCAGTCCAGCTGGAACTCATGGTTTACTCAAGTCACTCCTTTAACAAGGGAGACCAAAGGATAATCTGGTTTGTAAAGGAATTATACATTTTTCTTATTATCTCAAAACCTTAGGTGTGTATCTGCAAAACAATCTGAGATTTGCTCTGATCCAGTAAGGGAACAGGATTCATAACACAGAAATCTTTGTAAAAAGCATTAGTTTTCTACTCATCTCTAACATTAACCAGCTCCCTATATTGATGGCCTATATGCAAAACAAAATTTCAAACCTCACCTAGCCAAACTGCTTGGAGAATGAGTTGTGCTAATTAATGTGCTTTGCTCACAGGTTCAACTGTCAACGCTCTGGGGAAAGAATCTAAAAAAATATGAGTTCAGTTTCTTGTCTCTGTACGTGTATCGAACATAACAATTGCTGAGTAGCTCTTAACCAGTTAAAAGGTCAACATTCTCAGGACCAATTTATTTTGGATAGCCATCAAGTAATACAAGAATAGATGACAAGAGAATTGTTACCATCTCAAGAAAGATCCTTAAGACATTTTCAAAAATCACATGGCTGGTATCAGATTGCTTTGTTTGAGAGATTTTTCTCTCTTAAAAGTGAAATGTAAAAGGAAAACTCCCATTTAATAGTGAGTTCTAATTGCAGTTTTATTAAGCTTCCTTTAATTATTCCTTTACCTTAAATTGTATATAAATAAGATGAATCTCGACTGTTACTAAGTGATATATATATAAGGCAATGTGATATCTATAATTTATTTTATATTTTATACATACTTTACAAATAAATTCATTTATAAATATGCCTCATATGTACTTATATATTATATATATCCTTTACTATGCAAGATTTATTTATCTTGATATTTTATATTTATATATATATATACAGATATTTAATTTCACCTTTAATACAAATCCTATGAGATCTTATATCCATTTTGCAGATAAGAAAACTGAAGCTCAGATTAGGAACCAGCTATCCTTAACTTCACAATTTAAGAACAAGACCGGCTTTACTTCTTGAACTGTTCACCTCCAAAGCCTGAGGTCTTAACCATGACACTACACTGCCTTCCTTTTAGCATTCTAGGATTTTGTGAGAAACCATATCCATGATTCTTCATGATTTTAGCAAAGAATTCTAAAATCAAATGTCTACAAAGGTAGGCATGTGGGAAGGCATGATACTGTTGGGTGTAAGAGACAGGAGTGGCAGGTATGTGGCTAACTGGAGCATGCAGGGTCTGTTTGAAGGGGGCAGCCGCTACCCAGGTCCAGCCATAATAGCTACACAGGCAGTGATGTTAACAAAAGTTACCAACTTTTGTGATTTTGTCAAGAGAAGATGAAATGCTCAGTTTTTATGAGAGCTGCCCACTTTTAAATACTGGCAACTTATTTAGATCTAAAAAGAAACACTATGGGGGCTAAACAAAACACATCTGTTTGAAGGTCGGCAGTATGTAATATATTGTACAGATTCTGATGAAAAATGTTTCCTTTCTGAGAGATTCTAGATTAGACGTTCTGGTATCAAATGATTTGTCAACAATCCTCAATACTGGATTCATTCCACACACCTAAGCTTCATTGGCTATCTTCAGCTCAAGTCACATGTTTTAAGATGTGACTTCAAGTCACAAGTTCAGGTACAGGAAGAGCCACTGACAAATCACTTCCCAACCAACCAGCAGCCTCTTCCCTCTCATTCTTATTCTCATTCTCTCTCTTTTCCCATACACACACACACTACACATCACTACATCATCTCAAGTTTGGTCTTCATACATCTTACTTTACATCCTTTTAATCTACTTTCTAGACTTCCTGTGAATTCTCTTAAAACTCTTCATATTCCTCATTAGTTGAAGAAACCAAATGGTCATTACAGTGTGGTGTTCAAAAGGGTCTCACTCGCAATGTTTCCTTAAAGGTTCTCTAGTAAATTTCAGAAATTTGACATTCTGTTCTAAACGCCTCAAAGAGTACCTTTAGGATTTATGGGAAAAAAATTCTTTTTGGTAGGAGTCAGAAGGTATGTTCTAAGGACACCAGAGAAGTGCCAGCACTGCCACTATCCTGTGTGTAGGAATTTACTGAAAACTATGAATTCTAGATAACCACTTTTTATAATTCTGGATATTGAGACCATTTAAAAGGTTGATTCTTAAAATAGTAGCATCAATAACATTTACCTTTGTAAGTCCTATGACATAATATGTAGAAGTAGAAAAGAGTTTATCCCACTGATTTTAAATCACACTTACCTATCCAATGGGCAAAAGCTGGAAAAATTTAGAATACCCTCAAAATCCCTGAATAAAAGGACAGATTATGGGATGGGAATCTTCTGGAGTTAAGGGTTGATTTCTTAGGTCATTCTTCCTTCTGCTTTCTCCTTCTTCTGTGTTTCTGAGGTACAAGTTTCTTATCCTAACTTCAGTTCCAACTAACTTTTCAGTGCAGCAAATTCAAACACTTTTAGCTAAAAATGAAGATTTCTCCTTTTTGTAAGAGACCTATAGCATTAAGGATTTTTCTCTACCATCAAAGTTTATAGGGTTTAATAAAAATCAAAGGAAAGGAAGTAATAACAAGAGTGTCACTGATGTAAGCTAATTTTAGATGGGAGCCTGTTTGGTTTAAATATCTAATTTGAGGGCTGCATGACTACAGACTTCGAAAAACTCTTCCACAGAAAAAAGCCAAAGAAAAGACCACATTTTCTTTAGTAAAACCTATTGATCTCAAATGAAAATTGCTATTGGCATTTTATAACATTTCTAAAATTGCAGTCAGTATAAACAATTTTTATTTTCTCATTCAAGAAGTCCCAATCAAGTTAAGTGCAAGCAGTATTGTAGTTATGATTCTGGTATGCATGAAAATCTTATTTTCTCATCATCTACCCCATTTCCCTTCTCTAGGTCATTTGAGTACTATACTCACCTGCTGAAATGCATTTACAAATCTTATCAGAAGACACTATCCAAGGATATTTTCTCTTACTAAATTCTTACTTTAATGCATATTCTTAATCAGCTAAGAGCTGCACATAGGGCAGCCAACTCCAGATCTTTATGAAGTATTTTTTACTAACAATTCCTCTCTTTGTTTGGCTTCCTTGTCTGAAATCAGATAGACAGTTCCAAAACTTCCACTGCCAAGTTTCTGTTGAAGTGCGTATCTTCTTGCAATCAAGGTCTTTGGATAAGTAGAAATGGCTATTGATCCACTCACACACTTAGCAGCCTCTTGGAATTTCACCATTGCTCCAAACAAGAAAGAACTGGTTTACTTATAGAAACTCAACATTCAAGTCTCCTAGGAGATGATCAGATTCATCCAAGTAGTGTGGGTCAATACCTTGAAGATGAAAAGTCCACAGATCAGGTCTAAACGAGGCTGCACTATTCCTACAAAAAAGTGTAAATTTTTGACAGTGATACCTGCACCTTGATTAGTGGACTGAATGACACCATACTGGTCAATGATTTGAGAGAAAAATGTTAAAAGGTAGAAATACTGCAGATTCCAATAAAGGCAGTCTTTTCATGGGAAGATAGCCTTCCCTCATAGGGAAGTTTGGCAAAACTGAGTTACAGTTAAGTTTTCCCAAAGTTCTGACATGAATATATTTTCTAATCAACAGTTTACAATTCATACTCACCACCTACTTTTTAAAGACCATCCAAATATAAGAACATTATCATTTCCCTAAATCTGTACATTGGCATCAACCTTTGTGTAATCCTTTCTTCTGCCTTTTATCTATTTTGGTTAAACAAAGAGCAAGGTGGGATTAAACCAGAAACTACCATGATGCTACTTTCCTTACATTTTTTTTTCTGTAGGCTTTAAACCATGACATTTGCATTTATTGGAATAGATGTGAAGAGGATTCGGAATGGATTTTTTCCCATTCTAAGCATATTCTGACCCAATTTCTGTAGTTTCTGTTATGCACACAGTACAGAGTAATCTCCCTGGATTGGAAACAAAAAGTGTCACATATTCGGTTCAAACCTAAAATTGTATTTTAATACTAGCTGAACATAAATGTGTTATAGGTAAACCTGCAAATCCTTGAGCTGTAAAGTATATAGCAGAATTATGAAAGGCAGGAGTATTTTACATGAGTATACGCATGGTAAAGTCAATTTTATTTCATCAAAATGTAAAATGTTTGTTAGTAATCATGAAAAGTGGGTTTTGTTTTAAATCGATATGAAAACATAATTTTAAATTGAAGGCTGTCTATGCCTTGGAGTCAGGTTTCCATACTCAACAATTTATAAGCTATAAGACAAAACCTATTGTGTGTAATGATAAAACAAGATGCCATCTGTGTAGTTTCAAGTACATGATCAACTCGGCTTCACATGGTGGTTGCAGTTACAAAGATCCTCAGAATAGAACATAAGTAAATATCCATGTATGGCATTTGCCTTCTTGAAATAATGAATTTATCAGTTAGGTTTCACCCAATGCCAGAGGGAAGAAAGCGGAGCGGAGAGGAGGCACCAAATCACTAAGCATCTGTGTGCTTATGATGACACTAAAACACCATGAGCACTGGGCTGGAATTTCGGAGCTGGGGCCCAAGCTTCAAAATCCCTGAATAAATAAAAAATTGTATGGTATTATCAAAATCACAGAAAATATTAGTGAAATCTCCTGAAAAAAAAAACCCTGGAGAACAGGCCTCTCCTCGCATAAAAGTGATGTTTTCTGACCAAATTACGCTGTTAATGAAAACGTATGGGCTCAAAGCCTCTGCAACTTTTAAGGACGCTTCGTAGATCACCCAATAATTCTCTTTGTTTTATAGATAACATAAAACCCCCTGTTTAGCAAAGGAGGCAGAATAGTTCTGAGAAGTCCAGTTCCCGGCGGCTGGTACTGGAAGTGGGTGTTTCCCCAAGCAGCGTGGAGGCAGCGGGCCGAGGCCACGGAGCACCTCGGGCCCCGGTCCTGAGGCTCGAGCCCCACAGTCCGGCCTTCCGAGTCCGTGCGTGTCCCGTCCAGCGGGACCTAGTTATTTGTGGGGACGAGGGAGATCCGACCTGAAAGAAAATGGGGGCGAGAGAAGAGCGAAGGCAAGACAATGTTCTGATCAAGCCTTCAAATTTTATTGTAAGACGGGGGTACATATATACTAATGTTCAGGGGCAGAGTGGGCCATAGGATACTTGTAAGCAGGGGATTGGCTGCACAGCAGGGATGGCGCAGCGAGTTACATTCTGATTGGCATATGATAATGGGGAAGGAGGGGGAGAAGAGTATCTCTTGGCGCGCGCGGGCTTTCTTGTTGGCGCGCGCGGGCTCGCAGCTAATCTCCAGGAAGTGAAGCAGGAACCTCATGAACTGTGGCCATCTTGTTGTCTTTGTGTGGCTCCCAACATCTCCTCCCTTTCTATTTATTTCAGAAAGGTGGGCCTTAATCGAGTGAGGGAATAGAGGCCTGGCTCCTCCAGTAAGGTAACATCTTGCGAATGTCTACCTATATGCTCTCGGTATCTTTTAGGGAGGAGAGGCAGAGCTGAAAGCCAAATTGCTAGCTGATATTAAGGCTTTATGTACATATGGATACCAACCTCTATGCAAGCCAGGCATATTCTCAGGGAGGACCAGAGAGGTTCTAGGAAGAACCCTCCCTTGCGGTACTTTGTCTCGCACTCATCTCGATGCCCATACCCTCATAAATGGTAATGGGGTATGTCTGGTTCTGGCCGACCAGCATATGGGCCACATTAATTACGGTGCCAGAATCGATGGTACCATGGTTGAGGTGCCTGTAAAGTTGAGAACTGGAGACCGGGAGCGTTGGTTGGCTCGGTATTAGACTCTTCATCACAGGCTGTAAGTCTGTGATAATGAACAGCAACTGCTGGCTTGACGAGCTGGTCAACCTGCTCTCGAATAAAGGCTGTTAGTTTTCTTAAGGCCCAAGGGCCAAAAGACACTAAAAGGAGGAGTCCTGCTAAGGGTCCAAGGATGGTGGGGATCAGAGTTGTGAGCCATGGGGACTTAGTGAACCAGGACTCAAAGGGACTTTGGCTAGCCTCTCGCTCTCTCTTTCTCTGGTCTAGCCTTTCTCTAAGCTTTGACATTGAATCTCTTATTATTCCGGAGTGGTCTGCATAAAAACAGCATTCTTCTCTTAAAGCTGCACACAGACCTCCATCTTTTAGGAGCAGTAGATCTAGCCCCCGTCTATTCTGCAAGACGACTTCAGAAAGGGAAGTCAGAGATTCTTCAAGTTTGGTAATAGATTGTTCTATGGTTTTTAGATCGTCGTCAATGGCGATTCTCAGCCCTTCATAGTTTTGGTTCCCCTGGATGATGGCAGCTGTCCCTGTTCCCACTCCTGCTGCAATTCCTACTCCCACTAATGTGGCTAGGGTCAACGAGACTAGTTCTCTCTTGTACCTATTTTTAGGGTCGAACTCAGTGACAAATGAGGAATCATCATGATATATAAGCCTTGGTACTAGTTGAACCATAACACAGAAATCATGGGAGGAATTGAAAACAGAGGTGGAAACACACGGTGTTAGTCCAGTGTTACAAGCCCACCATCCTTGACGGGGAGGGACTAGATACCTGTTCTCGCCTGAGGAAACTATAGGTAGGGTGTGATTACACAGACTTTTATGGGTTGAGGGAATTGTTCCTAAACATGTAGCTTTTCCAGTTACCTCAGTCAGGGTTAACTTTTGCGAGCCCCAGCTACAGGCTTTGTGGCTGGTCGTATTATTAAAATTGCCTAACAATCCTAGTCCTTCATAGTAAGGAGGTGAAGAGGAAAAGCATAACCAACAAGATTCGGTAGAATTTGGGTTGGTGGTATTTAGAACTCGGAAAGCTCCTTCAAGGAGGTTGAGAAAGCGCCATCCGGTGCTAGGAAGGAAGGTGGGTCGGTTAAGAGTGGAGGCGAAGGAAGGGGTGGCAGCGTCTGCAGGTGGGGCTAGGGTTGGCGCGGGCGGGGCTGGGAGACGCGGCTGGTCTCGCAAGACAGCGTTGGGTCCTACTGGGACAGCTGGAAGAGGCTCTGCTTTAAGCTTGATTGTAAACGAGACTCCATTATCATAGCCACTCTGGTAGAGTCTCAGTCCCCATGTGGCCCCCGTTGTCCAACTAGTACTCCGTTTCCCAGGATTGGTGAATTCGATACGCAACGGGTGACACCATGTATTGCACGTGCCATCGTTGCCCCGATTTGAGTGGGTGTAATTAGCAGTGACTTTAATAAGGTCCCATGAGGAGGAGGGCCGCCAGTAGGTGTCACCTGAGGTCTCACAACTCCAGCTTGCACAGTAAAAATCTGATAATCCTTGACACTTCCAATTAAGGGCCTGGCTACGATGGTAACCAGGGCAGACATAGAAAGTGAGGGTTTTCAACTCTCTCCTCTTGCTGGGTTCTCCGCATCCTCCCCAAGGGGGCGATCCTAGGCTCCCAGGGGAGGAGGGGGGTTTTTGGAAGTCTGTGTGTCCTTCCAAACCCCAATTGGCTGCATCTATTGCTAATGTACACAGGTCGGGGTACAGGTCTGGCCACCAGGAATAGGGGTGTGCTATTTTTGACACACTCCAAACTACGTTCCCTGTCCCACTGATCACCTCCCAGGTCAAGTTGTGAGACTGCTGTGGGCTGGAACATCTGCCTGGGGGAAGGGAGCACAGTACCAGTACAATGGCACACAGTTCGAAGGCGATCATCTTAGGGGCGTTCTGCTGATCTTGAGCTGGAGAGGATTCTTGGTAGATTGGGCTCTCCACAACAGGTTTCACATGAGATGCGTGGATCCACTTCTTGCCTTCTGAAATTAAACAGAAAGGGAAGGCTTCTCAGGGGTTAACATGCCCTGGACTAGAGTTATTGTTTTTGCTTTTATTTGTGTCTAGAAGTTTAATGAGCCTATCTGGGAGCCATCGGGCATTTTGTGCCTTAGCATCATATATACAAGCATGTCCTTTCCCCCATATGAGCACAGGGTCAGGCCCGTGCCATGTGTTGGTCATCGGATCTCTCCACATAGCCTGTGCATAATTATCTGCCGTGGAGGGATGCCAAAGGCGATCAGCAGCGGTTTTACCCGCGGAGTCATAAGTAAGGAAATTAAGAACAAACAGTGCATGATTTAGGAGTGTCTTTGCATTACCTGTTTTCGGATAGAGTACTTCTCCCCCCGACTGAAGTTTGAATAACATGTTTTTAAGGGTTAAGTGGGCTCTTTCAACAATGCCTTGGCCTTGGGGATTATAGGGGATTCCTGTTATGTGCTTAATACTTAACTGCGCACAGAACTGTTTAAAGCTAGAGCTGGTGTATCCAGGCCCATTGTCAGTTTTTAAGATTTTAGGTGGTGGTAGATATGCCAGGCATGAGAGAACATGGGTAATAACATTTTTAGTTGCCTCTCCCGTTTGCAAGGATGCACATAGGAAACCACTACATGTGTCAATAGACACATGGATATATTTTAATTTACCAAAAGAAGGGTAATGAGTGACATCCATTTGCCATATCTCTCCTGGAACTAACCCCCGGGGGTTGATTCCGTTATGAGGCTCTGGGAGGAGAGTTAGACATCCTTGACATTGCCGAACTATTTGGCGGGCTTGTTCTCGGGTGATTGAAAATTTGAGTCTAAGAGTGTGAGCATTGAGATGATGTAGTTCATGAGCTCGTTGGGCTGCAGCCAAGGGTGAGTCTGACGTGACAGAGGCTACTAATTGAGTCGCCAGATCAACTCTGTCATTGCCTTTGGCAAGCGGCCCTGGAAGGCCAGTGTGAGCGCGTATGTGCCCGATGAAAAAAGGGGCATCGCGGTTTAGAATTAATTTTTGCAATTTTGCGAATAGGGGGGAAGCATTTGTAGAAGGACGTATATAAGGCACTGTCTCTAATAGGGGAACAGAGGTTGCTACATAGGCACTGTCAGTGTAAAGGTTAAAGGGGGCATCTATTAAAAGCTCAAAAACTTTGATTATTGCAGTTAGTTCAACAAGTTGTGCAGAAGAGAGGTCTGTCTGTATTCGAGTAACTTGCCCATTAATACTGAAAGCGGCTATACCGGAGGAGGACCCATCAGAGAACACTATCACGGCCCCAGCAATTGGCGTGGTTTTAGTCCTTTTGGGAAAGACAACCGGGGTCTTTTGAAGGAACTGGACTAATCTGTCTGCAGGGTAATGATTATCTATTGTCCCATGGAAGGAGGTGCAGCTAATTGCCCAATCATCATCATGTTGAATAAGCCATTGTAATTGAGATGTATTGTATGGGAGGGTTATAACTTCAGGGTCTCTCCCAAACAACTTGAGAGCTGCTTCTCGGCCTAAACGTAAAAGGGCAGCAACTAATTGAGGATAGGTAGCTAAGACTCTAGGGGGGGAGGCTGGCAAATGAACCCAAAATAGTGGATGGTTTTGCCAAAGGACTCCTGTAGGGGAGAAGGGGGTAGGGAAAATGAGCAGCCACAAACTTAGATGTGGAGAGAAGTAGCTAATGGTCTGTTCAGAAATAGCCTGCTCTACAATGGTTAATGCCCTTTGTGCTTCTGATGAAAGCGAGCGGGGGGAGGAAGGATCAGGGTCTCCACGTAGGACATCAAACAAGGGCTTTAACTCTCCGGTGGTCAGCTTTAAATAAGGCCTGAGCCAGTTGATGTCTCCTAGCAGACGCTGAAAATCATTAAGAGTGTTTAAGGAGCTTCTCTTTAACTGAATTTTTTGAGTGAGGATTTTATTAGAAAATAATTCAAAGCCTAAAAATAGTTGGGGGGGGTGGACCTGGACTTTTTCTGGGGAAATTTGTAGTCCTCGATCTCGGAGGGCAGTGACTAGCTGTTGACTGGCTGCATAGAGCTGTTGCTGGTCAGGACCGGCAAGAAGAATATCATCCATATAATGGATAATATACAAAGTGGGGAAGAGCAACCTAAAGGGGTCTATAGTCTGGGCTACAAACTTTTGGCAAAGAGTGGGGCTGTTGGCCATTCCTTGTGGGAGAACTCTCCACTGAAACCGGGGAGAAGGCCCTACACAATTGGTAATGGGTATACTAAAGGCAAAACGTTTGCAATCATCAGGATGCAAAGGTATGGAGAAAAAACAATCTTTTAGATCAATTATTAATTTGACATGCCCTTTAGGGATGGCTATTGGAGAGGGAATTCCCGGTTGTAATGCGCCCATAGAGACCATAGTCTTATTAACCGCCCTGAGGTCTTGTAGGAGCCTCCACTTGCCTGATTTCTTTTGGATTACAAAGATTGGGGTGTTCCAAGGGGATGTAGAGGGTTCAATATGTCCAGCAGCCAGCTGTTCCTGCACTAACTCTATGGCTGCATTTAATTTTGTAGTGGTAAGGGGCCATTGATCGATCCAGACAGGAACATCACTTTTCCAAGTAATCTTGTCTGCCTGGAGTGCAGGAGGAGCAACGGCCCTTACGAAAAATGTTTTTCAAACCCTAAACCTGAGCGGTCTATCTTAGGCGTGGCCAGTATCGGGTTGGGATCTCCCTGTTTTAATTTGCCCAACCCCTGACCAGGGAGGTAACCCTGTGAAAGCATCTGCTGTGTTACAACTTCATTAGGGCTACACATGATGACCTTCATTTGAGAGAGGATATCTCTTCCCCAAAGATTTACCGGCAACCCAGGAACTACGAAGGGTTGAATGAATCCGGTATTTCCTTCTTCATCTTCCCAGTTTAATAACTGTGAGCTCTGTAAGGTGTTTCTTGACTGCCCAATTCCTTGTAGATGGGTCAAGGAAGCGTGTAAGGGCCAGCTGGAGGGCCATGAAGCCTGAGATATGACTGTAGAGTCGGCCCCCGAATCTAAAATTCCTTCAAATACTTTTCTTTGGATCTTAAGTTTAAGAGTGGGGCGTTCTTTAGTAATAGCTTGGATCCAATATAAGTCTGAAGAACCTGGGGTAGAGGAGCCTCGCTGCTTATGAATAGCAGGGTGAGATGTACTTAAAGGGAGGGGGAGCGCCTGCGCAAGACGCTGACCTTTCATAATGCTGACAGGGCACTGGGGGGCACTAGCAAGAATTTTTATTTCTCCAGTATAGTCATTGTCAACTAAGGAAGGGTGGACAATAAGGCCGTTTATTGTGGTGGAAGCTCGCCCTAAAATTAGAAAATAAGTATCTTTGGGAGGTGGGCCATAAATTCCTGTGGAAATAATTGTAATTCCCTCCTCAGGCGTTAATATTGTTGAGGAGGAGGCACAGAGGTCAAGTCCTGCACTCCCGGGTGTGGCCCGATAGAGGGCGGGAGTGCTACAGCTAGGCTGTTCCCCGAGGCCGGCTGAAATGGAATTGGCTGGGGGGCCCGGGGCTGGCCCCTCAGCCCGTTTCCCTGAAAAGGGGGGGTGAAAGGATTTGTGGTACTGTAAAAAGGATTTGTTGGATTGTTACGGCACTCTTTGGCCCAGTGCCGCCCCTTATGGCAGCGAGGGCAAATACCGGGGACTGACCCAACTCTAGGAGGAGGAGCTGTGGTAGGGCATTGGCGAGCGAAATGGCCTGGCTGTCCACATTTAAAGCAGTTACGCATAGGCGGTGCGCCCCTGGGGAAGGAAGGAGGATAAGAAGCCGGGGGAGTTTGAACAGCGGCACCTACAGCTAAAAGGGCTTGGACTTTGGATGTAAAAGGATCGACATCTCTACACATTCTCAGCATTTCATCAAGAGTTTTGTCTCGAGTCTTACCGCGGAGGACGGCTCGACATGCCGAGTTGGCGTTTTCATAGGCTAGCTGTTTTACAATCTTATCATTGGCAGCCGCGGAACCAAGGGTCCTTTCGGCGGCCTCTAACAGTCTGCTAACAAATTCGCTATAGTCTTCTTGCGAGCTTTGAGTGATCTTAGTTAGAGGAGTGTTAGCAGTCCCGGAAGCAGGAAGTGATATCCAAGCGCCCAAAGCGGCATCTTTCACTTGAGATAAAAGACCAAGGGGAAGGCGCTGCTGCCTGGTTTCAGAGATATATCTGCCCTGTCCCGTAAGCTTATCAAAAGTCCAGGACGCTGTTGGGGAATGAGGGTCTTTTACATTGGCAGCAGCGATGGTCTGACAACGGTCAGCAAAATCTGCCTTCCAAGTTAAAAACTGACCACGGGTAAGCACAGCCTGGACTATACGCAGCCATTCACCTGGGAGTAAATGTCCTCCTCGAGACAGCGAATCAAGAACAGAAAGGGTAAAAGGGGCATTGGGGCCATAAGCTTTAACGGCCGCGTTCAGCTCTTTTAAGCTTTTGAAATGGATTTTGTGAAATTCTCTAGGGCCATCAGCAGGCTCGGCCGGCTCTGGCTCAGCCTGCTCCTCTCCCTCACTTTCTATTTCCTGAGCAGCAGGGGCGTCTTCGCCGTCGCTTTTAAGATCGCCCTCTTCCGGACTATGTGTTGTGGAGGTGGGGCCAGAGCGGGCGGAGGCTCGGGTAAGAACAGGAAAGAGCAGTTTTTTAGGTTGTTTATTAGGTTTTGTGGCTGTAAGCGGTTTCTTAGAGAGGCCCCTTTGCGAATATAACGCGGGACGAACTGGTTGGGAGACAACTAATTTTTGGAGATGGCAAGTTATTCTTTGTTCTACTATCTGTGCTATTAGGTCTTCAGTGCTGGTAGGGGGGCTAACAGGACCGGGAGCCGGAGGGGGTAGCGGAGGGGCCGACGGGGGCAAAAAGGCCGGGGCGCAAACATTGGGAGGCCGAATAGGGGGAGTGTAAGAGGCTCCTTTCAAAACTGGGGGTGTGTAAGAAGGGAGGTTAAGCGACGGGGCGGCAAGGGGCCAATCTGGGTTGTTATACTTGGCCGCTTCGTCTTCTAGTTCAGCCGCGTCTCCCGGATCTAAAGGCTCGCCATTTTGGCTCTTAGTCACGACTGGAAAAACTTTTTGTGTATCGACAAAGTCCGAATCTCGAGGGAGAGGCGGATAAGTGCAACATTTGGGAGGGGTATCATGGAGGGCACCGAGCAAAGATGGTGTCGGGCTAGGGGAGGGGGATTTAGCCGATTTTGGAGCAGGGGGATCACTCGAAAGAGACAATTTTGAGGCCGCCCGAGATAGGGGGCGGAGGCAATATTCTGCTACTGACAAGAGTTGACGTTTATCAGGGTCAGTATTTTCAACAATATCTCTGATAAGACCCCAATAGGAAAATACTGAAACAGGAACAGAGTCAGGGCCGTTTTTGATAAGATAATCATTTAAATCTCTACCTACTTTCTGCCATTTTTTAGGATGAATTTCGGGGCCATTAATGATAAACCACGGACAGACTTCATCAACAAAAATAAAAAACTTTACCAAGTCTTTCTTTTTAACTCGAACTCCTCTCTCCCTAAGTGAACTTTTTAGGTCTCTTATGAAGACCGCTTCTTTACTTAATTTAGTTCCCATTTTCTTGTAAGGCGGCCGGTACTCACCAGGGACGACGACCTCCGTGAGCGGCGAAAGGCGTCTCCTATTGTTTCATCAAGAAGGGGTCTGCGCAGACGATATCTCACTCGGGGGTCCGCCTGTGAAGGATCTGCACCTCTGGCCCCACGTTGGGCGCCACTTGTCCCGTCCAGCGGGACCTAGTTATTTGTGGGGACGAGGGAGATCCGACCTGAAAGAAAATGGGGGCGAGAGAAGAGCGAAGGCAAGACAATGTTCTGATCAAGCCTTCAAATTTTATTGTAAGACGGGGGTACATATATACTAATGTTCAGGGGCAGAGTGGGCCATAGGATACTTGTAAGCAGGGGATTGGCTGCACAGCAGGGATGGCGCAGCGAGTTACATTCTGATTGGCATATGATAATGGGGAAGGAGGGGGAGAAGAGTATCTCTTGGCGCGCGCGGGCTTTCTTGTTGGCGCGCGCGGGCTCGCAGCTAATCTCCAGGAAGTGAAGCAGGAACCTCATGAACTGTGGCCATCTTGTTGTCTTTGTGTGGCTCCCAACACGTGCGGCCCTGTGCGCGCACCGCGCTGTCGGCCGCCGTGCGGAAGGCACCGTTTCGCTCGCCAGCGTTAGCTGGGCCACCTCCGAGGGGCTGGGCCGAACACCCCTGATCTTTGTGCCCTGGGCGCCCAGCACACGCTGCTTCCCGAGGGGGAAAGCGCGGGCGGAGGGGTGGCGCGCAGAGAAGACCTGCAAGGTTTCTGGAGCCCTGAGAGGCGGGCAGCGACCTCCCCGCACGAACTGACGCCTGGCGGGGGCAGAGCGCAAAGAGGGAGCGTCTCTCCCCGTCCGAGCCCAGCGGCGCTCTTCCCCGAACAGTGAACGAGACCCGGCGGCAACGACGCCAGTAGGGATCCAGCCTCCAAGGGGAAACCTTAGCCTGAAGATAGGGCAGCCGTCTCTAGCTCCAAGTTTTTACAGGGTTTGCACTGAGACCAAGCAGGTTAACATCTACGGAGGGGGCCCCGGCAACATTCGCGCTCCGGACTCGCGAGCCCACCCGGAACACCGTCGAGTACCTGGCGGAGCCGAGGCGGAGAGGCGGTGGCGCTGTTGCCGGGGAGACGGCGCGGGGCATGCTGGGAGACGCGGCTCTTCGCTGAGTCGGGCGGAAGTCTGGGCGACCCGACTGGGTGAGGACGGCGGTGGGCCCGCGGGTCCCGCTTCTCTAACGCGACTGCAACTGTTTCGGCGGGTACTGCCTGCCTTCTTCAGCGACCTGGTGCCTCTGGTCCGAAGCATCTACCACCGGCGCAGCCCGTCGCCATCGGCCTCCCTGAGCCGGCTTCCCCGAGATGCCTTATGGGGGACTTCCGGTCCGCCGAGCGCGCCGAGCTTCCGGTTCTGCCTGCTCCTTCGGGCTCCAGTGGAGGGCTGCCGGCTGGAGGTTGGGATAGGTAGGTGGGGTGTGCCGGGGCGATGAGGTCCTCTGAGGCCCTGTGTATGAGCCCCTGTGAGTGAGCGCTTTGTGTGTGAGGGCCTTTGAGTGAGCGCCCGTGCGTGAGGGCCAGTGAGTGAGCGCCCATGCGTGAGCGCCCGTGAGTGACCGCCCGGGTGTGAGGACCTTTGAGTGAACGCCCGTGAGTGCCAGTGCGTGAGAGCCTGTGAGGGCCTTTGAGTGAGCGCCCGTGAGGATCAGGTGTGTGAGCACCCATGAGGGCCTGTGTGTCAGAGCCTGTGAGTGAGGGCCCGTGAGTGTGTGCCTGTGAGTGAGCACCCGTGTGAGCACATGGCTCCAGATGCTCATGCATCTCACGTCCCAGTGTGCACTGGTTGACCAGCCACTCTGTGAGGTCTGTATTTTGCTAGGGTGAACTGGCAGTCTGCTGGTGTAAGCTCTGCAGGACACAGGACAGGTGTACAGATACAAGTAGTGTTCAGAATAGTACCATACTGCTCACATAGATGCGGCCAAGACGTGAAGTGCAAGGGGACACCCAAAACTCTGTAATCAAGGTAAATAAACTTTAGTGCAATACCTTAAAAAATCTAAATAATGCAGAAACAAAATCCATGCTTAACAAAGTCTCACCATTTAAATAAAGACAGAATCAGTAACGGTGCTATACTGAGTTGTGTTGGAGCCTGAGGCCAAAGGAAACACTAGTAATACTGCATCTGCTTCATCTTCCCAGATGACCAGTAGTTCCCAAACTCCGATGGGATCAGAAAAGAAAAGCTGGATCTATATCATCGACCCTGCATACTTTAGTTAACTAAGCCCAGTTCTTTCTGATTTATTAATAATGAGATTGAGAAGGAAATCATTTTTATAGCTTAGGACTTTTTACTTGGACCCCAGAAAAATATTCTGTGTTGTAAGGTGGTGACTGATATTTGTCTCAATTTCAAATTCCAGTTTATTAGACTCCATGAAACTACTGAGTATGTGCCTTATAACACATAGAGAAAAGAGAATGAATAGCTGGTGTTGCCTCGGGATCTAGGTAAGAATTGAGATGCTGACACCAAGTATGTGCTGTTTAAAGAGCTCTTTATAACATTATCATCAATCTGAATGTAGTGGAAACAATGACTTGGTTCCTATAACTAGCATCAGTTGAAAGTGTGTCTGTTGTTTTAAACAGGCAATTCTTCAGATAGTCATCATGGGTATCCGAGGACTTATGAGTTTTGTGGAGGATCATAGTAATGAGTTCTTCACTGATTTGAAGCTGCAAGACACAAAAATCATCATTGATGGCTATGCACTCTTTCACCGCCTTTGCTTCAGTTCAAACTTGGAGCTTCAGTATGGAGGGGACTATGATTCTTTTGCAGATGTTGTACAAAAATTCTTTGAATCACTGTTTGCTTGTAATATATGTCCATATGTTGTATTAGATGGTGGATGTGACATTTCAGATAAAAAGCTTACAACATTAAAGGATCGAGCTAGAGAGAAGATCCAGATGGCCCATTCCCTTTCTGTTGGTGGGGGTGGGTACGTATGTCCCTTACTCATCCGGGAAGTGTTCATTCAGGTTTTGATCAAGCTGCAGGTGTGTTTTGTCCAGTGCTTTTCAGAAGCAGATCGGGACATTATGACATTGGCTAATTACTGGAATTGTCCTGTGTTATCATCAGATAGTGACTTTTGCATTTTTGACCTGAAAATTGGGTTTTGTCCATTGAATAGCTTTCAGTGGAGAAACATGAACACTATTAAGGGCACACAAGACTACTATATCCCAGCCAAATGCTTTTCCCTTGATGCACTCTGCCGCCACTTCAGCAATATGAATAAAGCTCTACTACCTCTCTTTGCTGTGCTGTGTGGAAATGACCATGTTAATCTGCCTGTCGTGGAGACATTCTTAAGTAAAGTACGTCTTCCTCTTGGAGGTACCAGTTCTAAGGGGAGAAGACACCACCGAATTCTGGGACTTCTGAATTGGCTGTCTCATTTTGCTGACCCTACTGAAGCACTAGACAATGTTCTGAAGTATCTCCCAAAAAAGGATCAAGAAAATGTTAAGGAACTTCTGTGCTGTTTCATGGAAGAATACCAGCAGTCCCAGGTGAAGCTGCAGGACTTCTTCCAGTATGGCACTTATGCCTGTCCGGATGCCCTGAATCTGGGTTTACCAGAATGGGTACTAGTGGCTTTGGCCAAAGGCCAGCTGTCTCCTTTCATCAGCGATGCTTTGGTGCTAAGACGGACCATTCTTCACACACAGGTGGAAAACATGCAGCGTCCAAATGCCCACAGAATATCTCTGCCCATCCGACAAATCATCTATGGGCTGCTTTTGAATGCTTCTCCACATCTGGAAAACATTTCCTGGAATGCATCGTCTCCTCAGCCTCTAGCTTTCAGTGAAGTGGAAAGGATTAATAAAAATATCAAAACATCAATTGTTGATGCAGTAGAACTCGCCAAGGATCATTCTGATTTGAACAAATTGACTGAGGTAAGTGTTGTAATACTAATGTAATTTTTATAAAGCACTATACAGGTTACAAAGTGCTTTCATGTATATTCTCTGTATATATAAACAGGTTGGTCGCTCTATTGCCACTATTACATAGCTGAGAAAACCAGGACCAAAGTAGGTAACTGTGTCATACCTCAGCTGGGGAGTATCCATGGTTGGACTCAAACCTAGATCTTTTAGCTCCAAATCTGTCATTTACACCTCAATAGTCTGTGTTATCTTTGCAGTTATTACACTGCTGTTGATTCTTGCTACCAAAGAATGTTGTTATGTGGCTCAAAAAAAGGAAAAGGAAAAATTTGAGCTGCAAAAAAAAAGTGTGCATGTAGGCATTGATCATAGGCATAATTAACATCTCAGACTGCATCAGATGTCAATTAACAGATTAATACTGATGCTTGGATCCAATTTTTCATTTTTATTGATGAAGACCTTGTTTTAGGCTTTAGGTTTATGGCATGGTGGTGAATTGCTTAGTTTGATACTGAAAACATTACCCTCAGTCAAACTCAGTGTTGCTTAAACCTGAATAACACTCACACCAATCCCCCCTTCTAAGCAAAAAAATTCTTGTGGATCCAATGTTTAGTTTTTTATAATACTACAAAAATATATTAAAAATTAAAAATAGATGCAGAACTGGTTATGCTAACAATAAAATTTACAAATCAAATACAAATAAACTTATAATACCAATCGCAATGCCCATTGGAGATTTTCTTAGATCCATTTAAGTATTCAGGCTGACAAGACTGTCTTAGACTGCTATTGGTGGCAGTCTACTCAAAGATGGAGTGCTGCAGCCATCTACACCCACTGGTTCTCCATGGGAGGTGGTTTTACCTCCGTGGGGCCATTTGGCAATGTCTGGAGACACTTCTGATTGTCACTAATTGGGCAGTTGAGGGGGCAGGTTGCTACTGGTGTGTTACTGGGGAGAGGCTGGGGATGCTGCTAAACATCTTAACAATGCACAGGACAGCCCCCAACAACAGAGTTATCTGGCCCACAATGTCAGTAATTCCAATCCTGGCCTACACAATTAGTGATAATTCAGGCAGGAGGAAATAAGATTCACATTGGATGGGTACCAGAGCCTCCTTGGCAATGGGGACAGATTGCTAATGGAACAGGGTTTTTTGGGGTGATGACATGCTCTAATTAGTGATGTCACACAAGCTTATAAATATGCTAAAACCACTTACAAAGGGTGAACTTTTTGACATGTGAATTATATCTCAAAGAGAAAGTCCTTTCACACAGCCTCCTTTCCCACAGGATCCAGTCTTGTAACAATTCCATAGACATAGCTTCCAAAACCCCCCAAGGGATATGGCAAATTACAAGTCACTGTCCTATGATACGGTGTCCTCATCGAATATTTACAGTCTATCTATAGTTCAAGTCTAGATGCAGTTTTACAAGAGTCATCTTTATCATGGCAACCAAAACAGATAACTTTATCATGTTTCCAGGCTCACAGAACTAGAAAGTTGAGTATAGGTCAAATTCCAAGGAGAAGGGATTTATTAAAACTTTATACACACGAATAAAATTTAAATTAGCAACATTCTAAAGGATGATGTTTTGCTGAAATTACATTTCTACTCACAATATAAATGGTGGTATGTTGGAGTGTTTTTATGGCTTTTTGAGAAATAATTATGTACAACTAAGTGCCCCTATTTGAAGTTTGCACTTTGATGAGTTTTGATGTATGTTTACATATGTGAATCTCTCTTGCAATTAAAATAATGTATTCACCATCCCCTAAGTTTCCTCTTGCCTCTTTGCAATTCATCCCTCCGAGTATGTACCTGTAGCAGAGTGCACAAATAATCATATAGCTTGATGAATTTTCACCAACTCCACATTTCCCTGTAAAAGAGCACCCAGACGAAGACTCCAGCACTCCAGAAGCTGTCGCCATCATCTGGTTCTAGTCACTTGTGCTCCTCCGTTATTGCTATCCTCAGCTCTACCAACATTGAATAGTTTTAACTGCTTTTACACTTTATAAAAATGGAACTGTACAGTTATGAATTCTTGCATGTGGCTTCTTTTATTCATCATGATGCTTGTGAGATTGATTCATCCTCTGAGTAATGTGGTAGGTCATTCGTCATTGCTGTATATTATTACATTGTCGGAATATTACCACAGTTGACTCTGCCATTTTATAGCTGATAGGTATTTGGGTAGTTTGCAGTTTGGGCTGTTATGAATAGGGCTATGAACATTCTAGTGCACATCATTTGTAAAAATATGGACAAATTTTTATTGCATATATAACAGTGGAATTGCAGGGTCATAAGATACACACATGTTGAGCTTAGAATTTGCTACTGAATGGTCTTGCAAAGTGGTTTTACTAATTAATATTCCTACCAGCAACTTAAGCATGTACTTCTTACTTTACCCCCTTGCCAATACTTGGTATTTTCTATCCCTTTAAAAACTTTTAGCTCTTCTGATGGTTTTGTAGTGGCATCATTTCAGCCAATTTGGTAGGTGTTAATTTGCATTTCTCTAATGACCTATTTGAGCACCTTTTCATGTGTTCATTGGCTGTTTGGATATTCTGTTACATAGTTTGTTCAAAGTCTTGCTCGTTTTATTGTTTTCCTGTCTATTTCTGTGTACAGGTCCTTTTTCAAATAACATGTACTGTGACTAGCCTCTCCCACTCTGGGGGCTGTGTCTAGTACGTTTTGATGAACAGAAGTCCTTAATACAGTGTAATTTAAATCTTTATCATTTATGGTTATCACTTTTGTGACCTACTTAAATTATTGCCTACTCCAAGGTCATAAGAATTTTTTTTGCCTTTCACATTTAGATCAACAATCTATATAGAATTGATTATTTTGTGTATGGTGTGACATAGGGCTAAGGACACTTTTTCCACATGAAAATCCAGTTGACTTAATGAGTGTAGCATGTTGATTGTACTCCTTAGTGATGAAACAAGTGTTTTTATTACTGTGTTCAGAATAGGGTGAAATTTTACTCTCTGAGCAGTGATATCATTTGGCTTTCCTTTAGCATAAACTAATCAATTCCATATTTAGCTCAATGCTGTCAGTTCTAATTAGCCCATGAGAATTCTAAATGGTACCAAGTGCAAATATGATTCCAAATAAGAATGCAGGCACAAGTATAGAAACTTTGTGGCATTATCTATTCATTTTGTTTTTCTTAACATGATTTGGTAATAATACTTCTCTGCTTTTTGCCAGCTGTTGTAATAGAAACTACAATCTCTTATTTAATTCCCACAGCAACCACATAGGGTAGGGTTTCCATTTGAGTTGCTAGTTGCAGTGGACAGAGTGCCACTTAGGTCAACCAGTGAGAGGTTAATCATAAGGAAATGGAAATGAATCATTCTGGGGAGTAAAGCTGGGCCAAGACCAGCCTCTCCAGTACCTCTGCCCCGCAGTGGCAGCCTCTTCTTCAGGCTTCTGCTGTCCCTCCCCTTGGGTGGGGAGGGGAAAGGAGTGGTCATACAGGGTAAAATTAACCATATTTAAGGGCTGTGAGCAGAGTAGTTCACCCTTTGGCTAAAAATGTAGGTTCCATGAAACATCTGTGTAAGTCATGACAATGCTTAGTTTACGGATAGGAGATCAGACTAACTGTAGGAAAGCTCAGAAACCTGCCCAAGACTGTACAGTTAGTGAAGGATTGAACATCTCTGAACTCAAAGCTCAGATTCTGCTTTGTTCATAAAACTTCTAACCTGGTGAGAGAATTCAGTAATTTAAGCATTGTATGTCAGAAAAGGATTCATGTACTTTCTTAGCTTTGCTTGGTGTGTTTTTCGACCTGTTGAGATTATGGAGAATAGTTTTTGTTTTACTTAGATAAGTAGATAAGTAGTTAATGATACTTGCCATGGGGTGATTAATTATACTGTAAAACACATTGCATATTTCTAATTTTTAAAATGTCACAGTATTAAATTAAAATCAGTACTTATAAATCATTGTATTTAGTGTTCTCATGCACTGATGATATTAACTATTTTGTTAATTTTGACGTGTTTTATTTCAGGTTACCAACTCCGTTCTCGGCTGTGAACACATCTGTTGACTAAAACTAAGTGTTAGGTGCTGAGAAATATGTCAGACTGTCTCATTCTTCCAGAAGGTCAAGAAAGAAATCTTTTTCTGGCTGTGTGCAGACACTAGGAATACAACTATTTTTTTCTTTTAAAATCCTACAAAGTCCCCTTGGAGATGCCCTTTCCATAGCCGTAATTTACGTACCTGTGAAATGTCTGACTTGTAAGGTCCTTGTAGTTCTTAAGTCTTAAGATTCATTAAGGTAAAATTATCTCAGTAAGTCCAAAGCCCTCGTAGCTTCTGCTTGCTCTTACTTGAAATGCACCCTCTTTTCATGGAGTGAAAGTGAGTGTGTTGTGTTGTTGCAAACACAATGCAGACAGTCCTTTAAATATTTGTCTCCCTTAAGTATCCCTCATCTACAGGCAGCCACCCAAGACAATCCCTGTGTGGGAGAACACGGGCAACAGGACACTGAGCTGGGTAGGGGCATGAGACAGGACCCAAACAAGCGGAAGCTGCATGACATGCCACAAAGGATGCAGATGATCTAAGTCTGCTTTCTTCTGGAGGTGATCAGTAGTGACATCACGGAGAAGGTGGGGCCTGCATATTCACTGGCAAGTAAGGGAAGGGTTGAGTGTACATCTGTTTCTCAAAACAGAATAGTTAAAATGCAGATTCCCAGGCTTTCCTCAAATTTACTGAATCAAAATTTAGGAGGTAGAGCTGGAGAATTGAATATTTAACAAGATTCCTAAGTGATGTGCACACTCCATGCTCCCCAGCCTCCAGAGACTGGAATGATGCATAGTGGGAGGTGATATATCCCCGCTCTGTGAACTGTATTTACTAAGCACCTTATTAGTGCTCTAAATGCTTTGAGTGTGGCCTGTTTTTTCCACAGGAAGAGACTGACAGAGCAGTTTCATTTGCATTACAATCTGTTCATATTAGAAAAACAGTATATTCCCCAAAATAACTTGCAGGATGTTTGATATATATTTTCAGCTCTCCTTGGCTAGACGGCAGATACTTCTGTTAGAAACACTGAAGGTGAAACAGCGCATCCTGGACCCCGTCCCTGATACATTGAAGTTGCCCATTGCTATCAGTTGCTACTGGTTGCAGCACATGGAGCCCAGGGCAAAGCTCCATCATGTCCAAGCCTTACTGCTGGGGATGCTGACGGGGCCTTTGCATGCCATGATCTACAGCCCTGGTAGGTATCTGGAAATTCCAGGAGTATATTTTTGCACTTTACTTGCTTATAACCAAAAGTTTAAACGAATACTCTTGGATCATTTACCTCCATCAGTTATATCAGAACTTAGAAGTGGAGGCACCAAAATACCGCTCACTCAGTGGTGGATACTTTGAGCACTTCCATGTGGCAGGCTTGGTGCCGGAGGGCTCGACTCATCATACTGCCTCCTACATGCTGTGTGGCCCCTAGTGCTTGTGTCCAACATGTGACTGTGCAGTGTGCTGGCTGCACTGGGTGTCCCCTTCCCTGTCACTATAGCAGCAACATTGCCACTAGATGGGCACTCAAAATTGCCCATGGGTAAGACTTCCGAATACCTACAACCGCAGTAAACATTCACTCTTGCACTGTTTCTTTACATTTTTTTCTGATGTGAGCTTTAATTAGTATGTAAATATTGGTGGTAGAAAGAACAATTTCTTTCTGTTAGAGAAATACTCTTTGAGGCTCTCTCATCTGCATTTAAATAGCGGGTGAAATGTTGATGCATCAGAGCACTTCAGTTCTCTAATGGAATCACTGTCTTCAAAAGATTGTAAATGCAGTAACACTTTACCCAAACATGTATTAATAGTTATCACACTCTAGAATAATAGAACATATTAGCTATTACTGTCTAATATAGTAGCTGTTAGCCACATATGGCTCTTTTAAATTAAAAATTCGGCTTCGCAGTGATGCTGGCCACATTCCAAGTGCTCAGTAGCCACATGAGGCCATAGGCTACTGTACTGGACAGCGCAGATGTAGACCGTTCCATCACTGCAGGAATTTCTGTTGGGTAGTGCTGCCCTGGAATTTACTTTTTAAAAAGGGTTAAATGAATCAGCAAACACCCCACAACACCTCAAGGGTGAGTGTAGCTGTCAGAGGGACTGTTATATGGCAGGCAACTTCATGATAAACAAGGCCCATCACTGGTTGAGATGCAAGTTTAGGGTATTTCCTTTCATTGAATAGTAAAAACAGTTTAAGAAAATGCTCGGAGCACAATCCTGTTTTTACCTGAGTCCAACAGAAGGGGCAAGTGAAGGGTCTGTTTCTTTTCTTTTAGGAATTGTGGACTCTGCAACCCTGGCAGGCTCAGTGCCTTGCTGCTCGCTAATTGGTAAAAGGTGGGCCTTCTTTTTATTACTTTCAAGTTGGTCCAGATGTCATTTTACGTGCCCCTGCTCAAACAGCCTCAGCAGCTTACAGCCGAGCACACGGCACTCTTCATTCCCTTGAGCTGTAGCTCTTACCCCTTACCCTCTGCTATGTGAAGAAGCTGATGCTTGGCCACATTCTCCCTTGAGTCATATGCTTGTTTTCCTCAGTAAGACGGAAATTAAAATGTGCTATGAGCATGTGGCTGTTTAAGTACACTATAGCATCAGGGTCTCCACGAAAGGAAGTTTAATGAAAGAGAACAGTAAAGAGAATGATATTTAATAGTAATTTATATTTTTCATAAAGACAGATTTAGGGCTTGGAAAATTCAGATGCAAGTATATTTAAGGTCAGATAGGCCAGTGGAAGAGCCATCTTAGGGAAAAAATATAATTTGGGGTTGAATAAAGTTTTCATTAAAAAGGCGTTTCGGTATAAATATTTCAATTTATACAGCAAGGCTTTTACATTGATGTTCAAATAGTAAAGAGCCAGAAGAGAAAAGCGTTTTGGTTACTTAAACTAATCTTTATGGAACTTGAAGCTTTATATATTGAGAAAATTACAGGCTGATCCAATGGTTTTGGAAGTATTGCCCTTGGCTTGTTTCTTTGTCTAGAGAAGGAAGTTCTGCGGGAGAACAGCGGTGCTAAGATGCTGTATGAAGAGTTCCAGAGAGTGAAGGAGCAGGCGCAGCCAGGCCCAAGGCTGGAGTTAGACGCAGCTCACGTCTTCTGTCAGTGGCAGAGCTGTCTGCAGATGGGGGTGTATCTCAATCAGCTGCTGTCCACTCCTCTCCCGGAGCCGGACCTAACTCGGTAAGCACCATGGGAAACTAGTTCAGATGGCTGCACACAGAATCAAATACTTCTACTTACATATAAAGTTAAGAAGTTATTTTAAAAACTAATCTTAGTATAACTGCTCTTGCATCCCTATTAAAGCTAAAGAGCTAGAAACAGGAAAAATATTAAATATTAAATTCTTTCCATATTCCCAAAGAAAAACTGAGTTCCTTGAAGTAAAAACAGGCAGTTGTTGGTCAGATGTAACTCATTCCCCCATTTCCCTCAGGTCTTTGTTTGGGTATCACTTCAGAGACTTTCAGGTCATCCTACTGAAATATTGCGCTCTACTGCTAGTCACTTTAGGCCTGTTACTCTCTTGTATTTTTGTAATTGCACATCTTACCACTGGCATATTGTTCATGTGTTCATTCAAATATTTATTCAAATATTATTAAGTTATATATTAAATATTCTGTGCTAGGGTATAGTGAACAAAACATTTTAAAAATCTCTGCTGTCATGAGCTTTTTATACTAGTGAGAAGATTATTCAACGCTAAAGTAGATTTTATCTAGGTTTTTGTTTTCCAGGCAAGTACAAAGAAGGGAAGCAGCCTATATGCCAGGAAGTGATAACATTTGACTATGGAGTCTAAGCTGGTTAAAAAAAGGACAGCGATAGGTTGTGGACTAGTGAAAAAGTGGTAGGATCCACATACTGGACATTCTTGTGATTTTCTATCCAGGAGGCACTAGAGGGAGTGAGGAAGATAAATGGGAGATGGTTAGAAAATAGAGCTTTGTCCCTCTCCACTGGAATGTAAGCTGTGTGAGGGCAGGGACTTGTCCATTTTATTTGATGTGTAGACCCAGTGCCTAGCATTTAGTAAGTACTCAAATATTTGTTGAGTAAGTGATATGTGGAGGCATACAAAATAATACTGGTGAGACTTTGTTTCAAGGTAAAAAGCTGTCTAGCAGTAGTATTCATACATCTCTGGGCCTCATCTCTGAGCTAACCCCTAGAACAGCAGGGGTTACTCTACCAAATACAAGGTTAACTGGCCTTTGACTCATGGATTCTTTATTCCTTTCCTCTGATAATTTAGGTCATTTTTGACTGGATCCTGTCCAGTTACCACAAATCCCTTTAAAACAAAACAGGAAAAACAAGACCCAACAGTTCTCTTAATAATGATTTCAGCAGGAGGATTGTTTTTGCATCTCAGCATTACCAAGACTTTTTAAGTGATAATTTCACTGATTGAGTCATGGTTCTACATCAGTTACTAAGGCACAGTTGAGCAACTCTGGCAGCAAGTTAAAAATTTGTGGCTTCCTGTTACTCCCATCTTGTACTGTGAAGTAGATTTTTAGCCCAAGTGAATGAATGACCTTGCAATTGATGCCATTAAATTTTCTCATATTTCAACAGATTGCCTGTTGTGTTTATCAAAGACATTTTTAATTCCTTTTCTTTGAAGTGTCAAGAGGCCTGCTCTACCTTGGGCTAGTTGAAGAACGAGCAGGCATCGTCATTTCATGTGTTGGTAAAAAGTTCTAAATATTGCCAGCTAAGACATAGCAACTCAGTTCTTTCCTTTAGGAAGGGACAAATTATTAAGTAATTTTATTAATCATTTTATAAAAGGAAGGAGAGCTCTTGTGTTCAGACGCCTCATTGAAGCCACATAACAGTGGGTTGTCCCAGTGTGCTGAACCTGTCCTTAAACAGCACTCTTTTCTCCCATTAAATAGATTGTACAATGGAAGCCTGGTGCACGGACTATACCAACAACTGCTAATGTCAGCCTCTGTAGAAAGGTTCCTGAGCTTGTGTCCTGAGGCAAAGCAACTTTATGAACATCTTTTCAATGCCATGAGGTCATGTGCTCCTGCTGAATTATTCCTACCAAAGGGTAAATCAAATTCAAAAAAAAAGAGGCAGAAGAAACACGGCACCAGCTGGTCAAAGACCAGAGTGGGAACCACCTCAGACAGTAGACGTTGGTACGAGGCAAGCAATCGGTTTGGGCTATTAATGGCTGAAAATTTAGAGGAACATATTGAGGGCTCAGAGCTGGAATAAATTCAGTCTGCCACCAGATTACACAATTCTTACTTAAAATTTTTCTGTTACCTTCCTTGAGATGATTAACTTTTTCTTTAGAAATAACCTGTTAGGGGACTAACATTGCAATAGATAATCTTTGAGTTCCAAGCTATTTTGTATTCTACTTTTAATAAATACAACCTGATTTAAGAAATTTCTGTATTTCTTGAACACATTTTAAAGCATGGTTGTACTTCTCATGTTCCATTTCAGTAAGTTAATAATGAAGTCTATAACCTTTAAATTGCAGCAACTCAGATAACTATGTTTTCAAAAAGAAGTCCTACCTTCCATTATTTCCTGTAAGTAGAATCTGAGTTACTACTTCAAAGAAATTTTTACAACTGTTTCCTTTTCATCCTTTATTATGAAAGGTCTGGGCCTTGGAAGATAGAAGTGAGGATGCCTGACAAAAATCTATGTGCAGTAAAATAGACCATGGCAGGGATGATAAGCACATTAGATTTGCTCCAAGTGTTAAAGCATGAGTTGAAACTAATGGTCCCAACATAAGAAACAGCATCCTGACCTGTTAGATCTAGTGGAGGAGAAGGAAACACTATGAAGAAGTTAAAATTTTAGATAGATGCAGCAATACCAGAACCTAGACCATTTGTTATACTACAGGTTCTGATCCATTAATGGGATGTGAAATGAATTTAATGAGTCATAACCAGCATTTGTTAAATAGAAAATGTCAGATATGCATATCATATATTAGATGGTTGTGCAGCGTGTACAATCAAATCTGTGGATTGCAGTCAAGAGACTCTGAAAGGCACTGCTCTGGAACACACTAGAGGCTGCTAAAGTAACAAAAACCAGCAGAACTGGGAAGGTGCTGACCAGTTCCAAATAAAGAACTTGAAAATAAAAAGGTGGAAAGAATGTATCTGTACCTTCTGACAGGTGTATTCCATCAGTAATAACACATGTTTTGAACAGGCCTATCTATGTTCAGTTCCTAACATTTGGTTAAAAAACTCCAGTTTCCTAGGAAGCACCATACTTATAAAGGAACCAGGCCAGCCAGTGTTACTAACAGTCAAGTGTTGAATGGCTTTAGCCATTAACAAACAGCAATCTTTCATGCTTCTAAAGTTATCAAGCTGGCTTCTATTCCAATGGTTCTAGAAATAAGAATAGCTTTGTTTATGTAGGAGTGCATGGGGCTCTGCATTAAGATTGTTTTCTGTGTGTAAAGAGATGATCACTCCCAGAAGAATCAAGAAAATAGCAGTCATGTGCCCCTATTTTTTGAGAAGACATGTATATTTCCAGCAAATAGAGGACCAGATGGGGACTATAAGCATGTAAGACCTTTGTTATATCAAAGTTCTCTTTTCCTTTATTCCTGGAGTTAGGTGGGGCCAGTTTGGAAATCATGCCAATATGAGTGTCTTATATCCTGACTTAGCAACATGGCTTTTTAAAACCATCAATCTGGCATGAAAAAACATTCATTCCCACTTCCACTTTAGCAAATAACTGATTTGACAGGCACCAAACTGAAGAGAGTATGGGTGCAGAGTTTAAAAAGTCAGCTGAATTACATAAGTCATCTTTTTCTTTCATTAAAAAAGTTTTCTTCAAGCAGTAGAAAGAGGCCCTCCTTCAGGAGACAGAAGTCAAGTTCTCTTCACTAGCCATTGTGATCAGGGCCTTTCACTTGAAATTAACCAGGCTTATAGAGAAGGAGTTGAAACCTAGTAATGTCCATTAATTTTTACTCTGAGAATTCAGAAGTTTTACCTACATATATTCTCTGTATATGAGATGAGAGGTCACAAGCACCCCATAGGGTATCTGGGGGTGCAGAATGGCAAAGTGCAGACTGACTTGTAAGGTCCTTGTAGTTCTTAAGTCTTAAGATTCATTAAGGTAAAATTATCTCAGTAAGTCCAGTAAGACTACGATAAGAAGACAGCAGTCACCAGGACAAGGAGAGGTTAGGTCAGAGGGTTCTCAGATCTGGCTTTTGAGGTTGGCTTAGGAGACAGGCATTCGGATGAGGTACAGGAGGCAATGGGAGTACCTGTGTGTTAGCAGAATGTCACACAATCCATATTCCACTTGGAAAGTCTGTTTCCTGTGTTTCTAATTAAGTCTTCAGGTCACTCCATTCTAGCTAATGAAATCTCACCTAAGGCTTTGGAAATAGAAGTCTTCAATTAGCATGTTAAACATCAAAAGGAATTCTGGACAGCTAAGACAAAGTTTAGGAATGAAGCTGGAGAGAGAAAAACACTAATATTATTGTGTGTTTACCTGCCATAAAATTGTATTTGAACTTTATTTGTACAAGCCCTTTGAGACAACTGACCTAGAAAGTTTAATATATATATCTTGTAAATATAAATGCAAAGCCTTTCATAATAAATGATTATACAAAAAAGGAATTCAAATTAATTTTACTATTTGACTTTGGATTTCTAATTCAAATTGACAATTTTAAAAGATGAAGACCTTTATAGCTAGAAAGATCTTAAAATTATCTTTTCCACCTTTGTGCATGAAATGTCAATGACTATGCCTCAGTTACTATATCTGTGAAAAGGGGATCAGAACAGTTCAAATCATTGTCTAAGGATAAAATGAAGTGTACTTTTAAGCTACTTAGCACGGTGCCTCACACTAAGAACAAGCACTAAGTGATAGGCATTTTATATCCACAAGAAAGCCAGAGCAGAGCAGGGGATCTGGGAGGTGAGCACTCAGCAGAAAGACGGAGGCACCCTGAGACCAGTGGCTACAGGGCAACAGCAGACTTTTACAGAGGCAGAGGTCAGCACTATTAAGAATGGCTGAGATGAGAGGGCAAGAATGTGAAAATTAAAGACCAAAGCCACACTGCAAAGTGCCAAGAGAATGGGGTTAGGCAGCTAAGCTCAACCTCAGAAAATAGTGAAAAAAGCCCAGAAGGAACTATGCCTACGTGAGTACTTGGGCCCCACCTACCCTTTTTTCTAGTTACCAAGGAATTTTCTGTAGTGTTTTTAAACCCAATTTGAATGAGCCATGGACATGTTTAAAGATAGTAAAAAAATTACGAGCACTGTGGATAAAGTGAAGGTTCCTGTGGCCAGGAGTGTGGGCAATACGATATTGACTCTATATATAAAGAGCCCCGCCCAGTGATCTGGGCTGCATGGCTCTGGGAGAGCAGAGGCTGGAGTGGTGGCAGCACCGAGGGCAGAGGACAGGCTGAGACGGCTGCAGGGGCAGAGAGGCCCACAGACAGAAACTGGCTTGCTGTGTGCAGACTCGCTCTGAGGGGACAGGATTCTAGTGACTGACCTGCCACCGTGGGACTACGAACATTCCATTGTCATTCTTTGGTCTCATTGCGTAGTGAGCTTGCCTGGGGCTGAAACCCATTGGCAAGACAAGCACCTATTACCATTTTCTGTAAGCTTCCTCTTCTTGCAGCTGCCAGGTCTTCTGACCTGACCCCACGCCCCTAAGGAGCCAGAGCCCCTTCTTGACCTCAGTGAGGCACCTGGAGCGCACTGGGCACTGCTGTCCAGCACGCACTCTCTGGCAGGCCCACCCACAGCAGCGCTAGAGAGCGGTCACTCCCCAAACCAGGAGAGACTATTTCACTTTCATGAAAGGACAGACTTTCACTAGTACCTGACTCCAGAGTGACCGTGTATTTTCAGTGAGGTGGACAGGGGTACTTGGTCTTTACCTCATTAAATCTTTTCAGTGATGCAATTCAGTCAGGACAGCTAAAAATGATTTTGCACCTCATACCAATTTGAAAGTACTTATTTTGAAATCATACTTACTTCAGACAGATATATTTAAAAGATGCCTCCCCACTTTGAGCAACAGCTTTCTGAGCCCATACAGGGTAAGTTGTTCTGGTATTTCTTTCCAGGTTTACATAACACTAAAATTCAAGCCCCCCCATCTATAAAAATCCTAAGAGACAAACTCATGCTGAAGAAGGATGTTTTACAATTCAAAAAAATGACCACACCAGGCCATGGACCAGTCCCTTAAAATGGGAGGTTTGGTGGTTTCCCTGGATTCAGTTTTCAGGGAGGGAAATGGCATTCACATGAACAGGCTGCAGGGTACACGCACACACTTTTATTCCTAACTAGCCCTGATCATTATAGATACCTAATTAAAATAATATTCCTAACTAGCCCTGGTAACATTGTAGATACTTGGTTAAAATAGCTAAATCTTTCTCAGTACACATATATTACTATACACACACACATGTATACACATTTTAAGAAACAATTTTCTCATTACCACCAGAGACACTTGGAGATTTCTGTGTACAAGGTAACCCACTGTCGTCAGGATCAGAACCTAGGAATGCTTTTGCCAAGGGAATAAAAACCTGATCAGACTATTCCAAGACTGAATGTGAAAAATTATGGCATGTGAACTACCATTACAAGATTAGGAAAGCCTTTCAGGTATGTTTTTACCTATAATTAGTGCTTTTTGGAGGATTAATTGAAGTATTGTTTCCTGATAAACTGCCACGTGTCTGTCCAGACATCACTTTCCCTGTGGCTTCCTGTCTGGTTCATGTGTCACACATCCTAGGGAAATAAAAAATATTCACAGGAAAAACAAAGCCTACTTTGCAGCTTGCTGTTCTGGATACAGAGTAATTAACTATTTTTTTATGCTAGAGGAGGGATTATGTAGGTTATCTCACTCTGAACTTGCTCCGATGTGAAAACTTTTTCTTGAATACATATTAACAGTTTTCTGGAAAAAAAAAATGGGGTTTGTAAATGTACCAATGAGAACTGCTTTAAATTATTGCTAGAATTGTTAATAATGCAGCATTTCCATGCCTTCACTAGAACAGTGGTAATTAGCCTGTTGTCTGATTTCCTATTCATCTGCCATCCATTTGTGCAGGATGGGGTGTAGCTGGGAAGTGGAAGCACCTGGGGTTCTATTGCGTTTACTCCTACCTTTTAGGCACTTGAGTGGAGAGATCCGGTAGGCAGCTGGATCTTTATCTGGAGCCTAGGTAAAGGTCTTTGGGTGCTGAAATTATGAATGCTTTCCTTTTCTACTCTTTTTACAGTTATCTCCAATGAGTATGCTGTAGAGTTATAACCAGAGAGGTGTAATAATCAAAGCCTTTAGGAAGGATAGCATCAAGAGAGCAAGCTTATTAACTAACATTCCCTTCTCTTGCCTGAAGAAACTAAGGAAACGAGGTATAAAAAAAATGGTGGTCAGGCGGCCTTTGGTGTGAAAATGTGGGATTGGTGCCCTCCAGACCCAAGTTCCCAGGCACAAAGTACTGCAAACCCACATGCTCCCAGATGTGTGTGAGCTGCTCAGACGGCTGATGAGCCTGACCCTATCATAATAACCATGACCTGTTTCAGACAGCCAGAGGCCGACTGTAAGAGAGCTTCACTTGAAAATACTGTCCTAACTTTACCTTAAAAATTGATAAATTCCATGCAAATATGTTTTGGTTTAGAATGTTCTGTTCTGAGAAAATGAGTTAAGTGTATTGTGCCCTAAGACTGCGCTGATAGGGTATTTTGGTTTCTACTCTTATTAAACTTTATCCTAAGCAAACTCATATACTGTTGCTACTCAAGTTAAGGCTATCTGTGTTTCTGTTAGGAGGAAACACCCCATGAGAGGGGAAGCCCCCACCCCTCTTGTACATCTAAGAGGGCGGGAGGGGGCAGGCAGAGCAGAGAGCAGCAGACTGTACGATAAAAGCACGGGCGGGGGATGGGCTGTGCGTGAGATGAGAAACACAACCCCATGAGTGGCAGGTCAGAACCCTCCACCCATGTGAAGCCCCAGAGCCTTGGCAAAGAGGTGGAACTGACAGCAGCTGGCATGCCCCCCTTGTTGGCGAAGTTCTGAGAGCAAAGACTGACTTTCTCCACACAGGAGCCAGCCAGGGTGGAGACACAGAGGCGTCCCTGGCATAAAATCTATTGAGTGCACACATCCCAGAGAACATCCTGTTGGGAGACTGAAGGTAACTTCCTTTCTGGTCTACTGAGCACAGTGCAAAGATCTGTTTTCCCTTTTGAGTATCTACCTGAGTAGACAACTTTTTTTCCATAAAGGGCCAGTCATGTCAACACTTTGGGTTTAGTGGGTCATATGGTCTTTGTTGCAACTACTGACTTTCACTGCCACAGCGTGAGGGAGTGGTGAACAATGTGTGGGTGAGTACACACAGCTGTATTCCAGTGAAACTTAATTTAAACCCAAAAGCAGACGGATTTGGCCTATAGGCCACAGTCTTGTCAACCCCAAAACTAAATATCCCCACAGGGGTGAGCTAGGGAGGTATTAAACTTGTTTCCCTAACTTGTTAACAGTTTTAGCTAATTCATGGGCCACCCAGACCTCCATATAGAAAGATATTTATAAATTCTAATACAATCCTATTATGCAACCAAATGGATGAATAAGAGAAAAGAGTATGAAAACATACTCATTTATAACTCCCTAAAAGTGATCTAATAATGCTCAATGTAGTTTGTCATGTCTTTCCTATACATTTTCTACAATCACCTACATCACATATATTTTGCTCCAAGGATACTATTTTTTAAGTCTCACGTAAGTTGTTTCATATTATGCTTTTAAGTTGTAGACTTGGTGAAACAACACAAATAGTCAAGGTATCATTATATTTCCTTTGTGACCATGAGATGGCACCAAACTGTCACTTTCCACTGACAGGAACTTCGGTATACTTATTATGGAGAAGGCCATGTAGAAAATTGCTTCTAATACAGTTGAGAGGATTGATATTTTTAAAAAGACAAAAAACTATTAAAAAGCATATTTGAGTTCAAAAGCTGAAAATACCCAGAACCCTAAAATGGACCTCTAGGTTCATTATAGAACAATTTACCCAATTTCTGGTACTGTGTTAACCATGTGAGGTACGGTTTCTCCTCGGAGGCTGATGACAGAAACTGTGGTGCTGGGGCAGCCATGACTCAGGTGCGACAGGCAGATCTGCCAGGTCTAGACACCATGGGGCTACCACAGAACGGCCACCACCATCCTGCCAGCTCATGGGCAGTTGGCTAGACGAGCAAAAGAGGGGACGGAATGGCAATGGCAGGTGTGCACGGGGCTCACACACACGGGAACCAGCAGGCTTAGATCAGAATTCATAAGGATCAAAACTAACAGTCACATATTTTCCACTTTCCTCCCCAAACCACTTAAAAAATTCATCAAATTTCTGTCTAGATTTATCAGTGAAGTGGTTTACACTTAAATTTTTAATGCTTCCTAAAAAAATTAAATCCTACAGTTTTATGCCCAACCCTACAAGTGCATTTATTCTGAATAGCATTTATAACAAACTGCCCTACAAATACATGCACACTCATCTTGAATAGTCTGGAAAGGCCATAATGGTTGGTTCTTCAACTGGGCTTTGAAGAACAGAAGCTTCTGATTCTCAAAACTGAGGCAGAGGAAAAAGGTTTTCAGGTTGAAGGACTACTATCTAAAAAGACTGGTAAGTGCTGGAACACTGTATGGGGTATAAGACTACAAAGATCCGAGAAGTATCATGAGAAAAATGGAAAAGAACATTGTTTTCTACCTTGTTGCCATAAATACTTGTTGGGAGCAAGTAGGTTTTTCAAATGTCAACACTATTCAGTCATTGGGTTTCCATACACAGCCAACTTCAGTCTAAGCCATGCGGTTCCTTACTATATGTTATCTCTACTATCTAAAAAGACTGGTAAGTGCTGGAACACTGTATGGGGTATAAGACTACAAAGATCCAAGAAGTATCATGAGAAAAATGGAAAAGAACATTGTTTTCTACCTTGCTGCCATAAATACTTGTTGGGAGCAAGTAGGTTTTTCAAATGTCAACACTATTCAGTCACTGGGTTTCCATACACAGCCAACTTCAGTCTAAGCCATGCGGTTCCTTACTATATGTTATCTCACCTCTTACAAGAATGTGTTACTGCAAATTCAAAAAGACGTGCATACCAATAACTCAGATCAGTGTTTTCCAGTCGGTATCCGTAACAGCAGATTCATTTTGAAAGCTCTATAAACAAAAGAGGCTCAAATGTTCTTACCTTTTTCTCCTGAATTTTGAATTTATATAACTGCTGATTCTTAAGTAATAACTATAGTGAAGATGCTACTTTCAAAAAATATTTTGTTCTGTCAAGGCTGAGTTACACTCATTTATCACTGCACTTTAAGAAAAAAAAAATGATGCTTGTAACAAGAAACCATTTCCCTACATTATAATTAGTCAGCCATGGCTTTGTTCTGTGCTAGAAACCCATCCAGCATGTCTACTGGAAAATCACAGGACAGCACAAACTTCACATTTCAAACTGACATGAGTCCATGAGAGCCTGCTAGGTTTGGGGAATTCTCCCAACAGCTTTACTACCCAAACCAGAAACCAAACTCGGGGGGTATTTTACACTTTTTCCTTTTCTCCTGTCTGGTCATGTCAATGCTCTCTTAGAAGACAGAAATTCCATGCCTTTCTCCCCATATGACTGTCATAGCTCAATTAGTCCCTCTAATCGTACTTCCGCAGTTCTCTGACCAGTCCCGTTTTGTCTTTACAATTCACCCTCTGTGCTTCCATCAGCATTTTGCAAGACAAAAATCCAACTCACACCATATTCTTGAAACTGTCCCTCACGCTGCAAGCCAGATGTCTTTACCTTTACTCCGGGCCTGCCTACCCGCCCAACCCCTGGTATGACAGGCCTCCTGCTTGAACAGCCCCCACGCTCCTTCCCATTTTCACTGGTTCCTTCCCACCCCCACCAACACCTCTTACAGGGCTGTGCCCGATGGCGGCAACGTCCTATTGCTTCTCAGCTGCAGAATCCTAACTTAAGGCTGGATTCAAATGTCACTAGTTCTAGGAAATTTCTTTGACTACCTCTCCCCATGAAGTTATTTCTCTCCTTAGGCCACTATAGCGTTTGGCGCAGTACTTACCACTGTACTGGATATATTTCACACTGGTCTCCAGAGTTAAGACTGAACATTTCCCAGAGGCAAGATACTACCTCTTATTTCTTTATAAATCTAAACCTACAACAGTATTTGCAGACTAATATATCCACATTAATATCAAGACTGGTTAACCATCATCCATTACTGACAACAGCCAGCTCTGAAAACCAAAACCCAAAGTAAGGTCGTCCAACAAGAAGAGTCCATACCACACCACGCTGAGCTCAAGGATGATCTGTCTGTACATGCCATAAGATTAATATTTATTCACAGAATATTTTACTATGCAAATCCACTACTGTTTGGATTGCTGCTTAGCCTGAAAAGGCATTTCAGAGATTTCCAAATGCCTATGTCAAGGAAAATTTGCAGTAAAATATGTGCTAGACTCATTTAAATATGTGTATTTTTAAAATAAATGTGCAAAGATCAGTCTTCACTATCATGAACCAGCTCCTCAGCAGTTACACCCCCTGCTTATGCTGTGCATGACCTTGAAGGGCAGGGGTGCTGTCACCTTTCTAACCCTAGCATACTCCCGGTACTAAATAAAGTTCCCTGAAATGACAACCAATTCATCCATCGAAGGTTTTGTTGAGTCATATGTAGAAGTGCAATGCACAAGAACCTTCCAAATGACAGGCAGAAAGCAAGGTGAAGTTAACTGCGTTCTCAGATACAACATTTGTTGTTTACCACCAATTCATCTCACTGAGAAACTATTCAGAGTATGGCCAATACTCACTTTACTTATATCTTATATAAAAAAGACCAAAGTGATTTCTGCAAGACTACCAATGTAAAAGCTGTACTTTTGGTACATGGGTATGGAAGGTAAAAAATGTGTTTCATCCTTGTAAGTGTAGTTACTGCTATTAAATGAACCCGTATCCTAACAGGGGAGGTTTTTCAGGCTGCCTGATTTCACTCTGTTTCATCCTGAGTCATGCAATGCCCAGTACAGATGTGGTTAAGTCCTGTTTCTTTGTGGCCAGTTTTAAACATTTGAGAACTGCCTACCTAACTGGTGAATTATTTCAACTTCCTTTCTTCCTTTCTTTTCTCCCCTGATGTTTAATCACTTTGGGGCCAAATAACTTCATGACGTAGTCTAACAGAAAAACTCAAATCAGGTAATATTGTCAGGGACACCAGCAAATCTTAGGGCTAAGAAATGGGGTAAAACTTAAAACTTAGATACTAGTACATTTAAATTATCCATACTAATTTGCATAATATACTATGGCAGATACTTATGCAAATATTCTAATTTGTTGTTATACGATGGAAAATTGGAAACTGGATATAGTATACCTGAACTGTACATTTCACTTCTTTTTAATTCACAGATGCTACGTACTATGAGTACTAATTTATGTATCTTCAACATCTATATGATTTTAATGTTAATAGTCCCAACAGGAAGGTCATTAACTTATGAAAATAAATCATTTTGGGGGGGTTCAAACACCGAATGAGAAGATAGGCACATTTATTTCATACAAGTCATACTCTGAACCTAAAATGCAAAGCAAAAGATTACTGTGCATGTAATATGTATTTCAAGTCTTTGTAATAGAGAAGAAAAATCATTACAGAATTTAGGTATGAGACTTCTGGTCACCAAAGTTGGTCAGGTGATGGCTTCCATGTTCCCTCTAGAGAGAGGGGACAATGTACATGTGCCTACTGAGCCTTACAGGGTAAAGAGAATAGCCCATAGACATCTAAGTTGCTTATGTTCAACTGTGTCAGCCAACAAGAACTCAAATAGAGGCTCTCCACAGTGCTAATACTGGCAGTTTAATAGTGGTGATAAAAACTACAGTGGTTTATCCTGACCATTTAAAAATACAAAACTCACTAAGTTCAAGAAGAGTTGAACATGTAGGAATCTGAGACCAGTCACAGTTTCAGAGACAAATGTTCAATAGGAAAAAGGATTTCTAATTTTGAATTTCTGGCCCAAATTTACTACATACTCAAAACAAATTACCTATACCTCATCAAGCTATTATAAAAACTGGTGCATTACAAGAGCAAGTCCATCTCTTTCTCTAGCACGCCCAATGAGATGAGAAGGCGGAGGAAAGATGTGCAGGCCGCAGGGACAGGCTCAGGGCTGGGCCACAATCTAGGCCAAAGTGGCTGCAACACAAGAGTGCAGGGCTGGAGGAGAGGCCGCCACTGGGGCCTGGTCACAAACCACCTGTTCGGGTTTGAGGTTTTCTTAATTTCCACTACAGAACTCTGAACTTCCTAAGAAAGATGCTTACAAATGCACACAAAAAGACATTAAAAATAAAATTCAGTTAGTCAGGTGAAGTACCTGGATTTACATTTAGGGGATAACAAAATGATATTTGACAAAGGATCTATTTATGTTTAACTCAGAAAGGAGGCATAACATGTTAATATAGTTATAAATTTCAGCCCAGTGTTAAATATTTTTGACTCTATGACTAAGCGTTAATTACAGACACAGCTACCCTACCTAAAAACCCTACCCCACTGATAGCCCTGTACTAATTTTCTAGACTGAAGACTTAAAGCTAACAAACAAAACAAAAACATTTTTAAAAATAAAAAAAAGCAACCATTTACACTCACTAAGAAAAGCAAACATTCACTTCAAATTGCAGTATAGGCTCTTCAGTCACAAAAGGAAAGAAAAGAACAGTGATCTGACAGTGGTCACATCCTGTGCAAAAACCTTGAGATACAAAAATGGTAACACGAGGTATCTGAGCTGCTTACATTGCAGGAAAAAGTAAATACAGTAGCTGAAATATGGCACTCCTGGGAATCAACTTCTAAACCAAACAGAATGCCTTTGAAATTATTAGATTTATTTGTGTATTAGTAAGAAAGTCCCACCACCATAAATAGTACAATATTTAAAATAAAAAAAAATTCCTATCTAAGACAGATAGTGTATTTGGACTGTTAGACCTCTTTAACTGCAGAAGGTGGTTCAGGTTTTGCCTTTTTTAGAATTAAATTAACTTCCCATTTGCTTTATAAAGTTCCACTCAATTGCAAAAACCAATTTAAATCAAGAATATGTTATCAAAGTTGCATAATTTCATTTGGGACTGCCAGCAGGTTAAAGTCTCAAATCAAGTCTTTAACATTAACGCTCACTTTTAGTCAATGAAAAGTTAAAAAGTTCTCAAATCTTCATTATCCTCTTGAACTTGCCCTTCTAAATGATCCTCAGACTGAAATTCCTAGTTTGCAAATAAAAGAATGCAATATGCATCATACTTCAAGAAAAGACGGTGTCTTCAAACTAGCATGCTTCTGGACCGTTTCCCTGCTCCTTTCAACCTTCTTTATAATCTCTGCCACTATGCAAACTGACGAGGCGAGACCCAAAAGAAACAGCAGATCTGCAAGAGAAGTAAGTTGGGTTTTACAATTCTTTGAAACTTAAAGTTGGCAGAGCTTACAAGCTTAAGTTTTTCTAGCATTTTTACCAGATCTTTTTAAATACACTGTTTCACAACCACTCCATGAGGCAGACACCTTCAGCCTCAGTTTAAAAATAAGGAAAGTAAGGCTCAAAGGTATTAAAGGACTTACTAAAGTCACATAGCTAGGAAAGGCAGCAGTCCAGAGAACTAAAACTTAAGTCCTCATGACCATAACCTTTAACAGCAACACAAGAGGGATTTTCTATTTAATAGATCATGCAGCCTTTTATAAAGGTTATTGAAGTATGACTAAAAATCTCTCTCTGAAGATTACTTAGAAATAAATCTGCATCTATTCTATCTGAAAGCCTAAAAGAACTAATCATTTAAAGGCTATGTCTTTACAATATCTATACTATCACATTCTTGTTTACTGCTTGAAAAAGTGCAGCTATCTCCTTAAAACTCCATTTTCTTTTTAAAGGAGGAATGTGAATATGAAATTAAAATATTGAAATTAAACTAGTTAAACTTTAAGGTAAACTAACTTATAGCAAGAAATACAGTGAGGCTATGTAACTTATTTTCATAAATACCCAAATTAACTTAAAAACCCAAGAATTAAAAGTAGCATTACCATAAAATAGATTAGTCCTCATACTTACATAAATTTATTTTAAATGTACTGTATCAAATATTTAATGCATATAGCATATGAAAAAAATGTCTATCTTCCACATAATCTTATTAATAAAGTTCTCTGCTTTTGGGGTCAGACTGTTATTTCATAAAACTTATTTTTCACAAGAATATTGAAATACTAGTTTACCAAAATTGTAATTTTAAAGAGCAATGTGCTTGTCAGTTAGCTTAAATTTAGTTTTTCTTCACACAAGATTAAAAAGTTATAAACGACAATTACTCTACAAGTTTTGACTTGCTATATTTCAGTCAACAAATATTTTGACAATTGATAACCTATAAAAGAAACTAGGAGAAAATGACAAAAAAAAAGAGGAAGAAACAACCTAGAATTAGGAGAGTGACTCCCCTCAACTTCTCCAAATGAAAAACCAGAGCACACTCCTTTTTCAAATCAAGTCAGTCACTTTTCTCAGTTCACTTTTTCAAAGACAGTTATCAGAACAAATGCATTAGGAAATACTTACAATTCATCTAAAATATAAAAATTATAAAGATAATATTTTCTTTACCCAGTATACTTAGGCTCTCAGTCTGAAAAACTTTCTGAAGCGGAGGAAAGTAAATAACTAATAACTGTCCCATGATGGATCCAAGAACTGCATAGCAGAACATCTTATTACTGCAGAGGCCGACCTCAAACACAGACTTCGTCTGTTGGCAAAGCAGAGAGTCCGGCAGTTACTCCCTGGTCACAGCAACAACCTTCCAGTGTCACAGTCACCGCCAAGTTTTCATAAAATGGGCTGAATTCCATAGCAGCAGTACCATGAAATCTCTTAATTTTAACTATTATTTTGGAATAATTCAGAGGGAATAAGGATAAATTTTAAAGCAGCTTCTCTTTAACAAGAAAGGGCTTTCTTTAAAAGAGTGATTCCCTGTGATACACACACACACACACACACACACACATACACACACACACACACACACGACCGTAGGACTAAAGGTACTTTACATTCCAAAGCATAAGACACTCTATTTGTACATGTTTATTTTGCTAAATCACTTCTATCTGTTCATTAAGGTAGATAATTTAAAAACCTTTCTTGAAGAATGGAACTAGTAATGTGTGTATTGAAAAAGTAAAACTGCCTTTCATAAAACAAAAAAATAGTATAGCTTCTTCAAAAATTAGCCTAAATTAATGACAAATCATCATACTTGGAAAGTTCTAGCATGGCAAATGGTAATAATCAAGTATTCATAAGGTGCTCTCAAATTGAAATGAATAGTCAGGCCTCTAATGCAACCAGTTTTCATGATCAATATGCTCTGAAAAAGAACCACTAGGTCTAGCCCATTATCTTCTATCATAATACTTTGAACAATAAAAGGCAATCACAACTTAAGATACAACAACACTGAAAGAAAAGCAAATTTAAAATGTCCCAAGTTTTCACCCACTGACAGGAGTAATGGGAAAAAAATAATATGCACAAAATTGTTCTTATACTTCTAACAATACTTTCCTATGAAATGAGCCTGATACCATCTAACCCACAGGTTTGTCCTATGCTCAGGGAGTGTTAACTTGAACCTATCGTATAGGTACAGATAATAAGAGATTGAAAAGAGGAAAGATCAGAGAAGAAATATCAGAAACTACAGAGATAAAGAGAATGGAAAGAAGAAAGATGACACCTGTGATTTATATGCTCTTCTGGTCCAAGGTAAGCCTTATCTCCCATCACCTGACACCTGGGCCAGGCACAGGAGGGTGACGCCTAACCACCGCTGTGCCCTGTAACCACTCAGGCAACACCTACCCTGGGGCCTTGGTTTCCCCATCTGTAAATTATAGTATAATGATAAGCATATCTGTAGGAAGGCTGTATCTGGGGCCATAATCTGTGGCTACAAAATCAAGCAAGGCTAAAAGCCACAATCCTTGCCTACTTACAGTGAGAGTGCTCTACCCATCTGAATCCATCAGCTGAGGTCACCTACAGGGCATACCTGGGATCTGGAGCTTAACGCATTGAACATGTCAAAAAACACAAAACATGTGAAGGTCATTGTTGTGTCTCGAGGTGTTATCACATTGTCTCGTAGCTGTCAAGAGAAAAAACAATGTTAGTGCTAAATTTAATGGACAAATACTACATGCTTTTAGAAAGTATTACCTTTCCATTAGGATAAAATAGTTTTAATCTAAGAGCTACCTAACATTTCCTATATGCCACTTAAATAAGTCATCTAATAAACAGCTGTACTCTACATGGAGTAAAATGTCTTCTCACAAACCATATACTGGATATTACAACTTTCTTTATGGATGGCAATAAAGTAGCTATATAGTAAAGGCTGAGATTTTCTAACTTCTCCCCAAATTCTCATGTATTTTTATTGCATCTGAACTTCTCTGCACATTTACATTATTCTAATATGTGACTCAGGATTTATATTAACTCATAAAAATTGAAATCACACTTTTTAAATATTACTGCCATATGTTTCAAAGAGCTCTAACTTCCCAACCTTCAATGTAAAGCTCTAAAGTAATGAGGTCCTGTCATACAGATGCACACTAATAAAGTGGCTCATTCGGTGAATATACCTCCCGCCAGAAGACAAACAAAGTCCCACAAACAATGATTATTGATGAAACGAGTATTTTAAGTATCAGGTTTTTGGTCAAAATGCTGTCCTTCCAGTTGCGTGGAGGTTTACGAATGACGTCCTTATCCACTGGTTCTACTCCAAGGCTTCAAGAAAAAACAGAAAAGTGAATTAGTTTAAAGTCTTAAGGTTTGAACTTGTTACTTTCACAACCTCATTAACCTCAATTATCCAAGAAACTTAATACATTCTCATGGAGACAAAATGTGGAATCATAAAGAAACTCTCTGCCATGATTACGAAAATATGCTTGGACTTTATCAATTTTTCATCTTTTCCTATTATTTATTTGGCACAGTTTGATAGGGGATTGATAGTTAAATTTCAAAAAATTGTCCAGTTATATTTATATATAGGTTTACTTATTTCATATATGGCCTTAAATACTTGACCTTCTAACTGGACTCTGAAGTCCCCTTAAGCCAGGTTTTGACAAGGATGGTTTGTTGTGATGGCCACTGACCTGCATCACTCAACCACTCTCTCTGCTGGGAAGCAGCATCTATGGCCCCATTATTGTAAAAAGAAATACTTCCATGCTTAGGCTCTTCAAACACGTTCCCAGCCTCTAATACTGACAGCAGAACCTAGGTAATAACAGCGAACTCAGTGTCTCCATTACATGAGGCTCTGAGGAACAAAAGGCTTACTTCCTGGGGGCCAGGGGCCGCACATGGTCCCCGCCCAGCTCCCGCAGAAGGCTGGGCAGCCGGCACTGCCAAGGCGCAGGTGCATTATGTGCACACACCCAACGGGAGTGAGCCACAACTACATAAACACCTTGCTGCAGAGACGTACAATGCTATCGATGAATAAAGTCCTAAAAATTATCAGGATATCTTCTTTTCTAGTGTATGCATGAAAAAACTCTTACCTCTGAGCTGGAGGGCCATCCATAATAATATTGATCCACAAAATCTGCATGGCATTGAGAGGATTAGGAAAATTCATTAAGGTAGCCAATGAGATTAAAGTTAAAGCAGCTATACTCCTGTTAAAAAAAAGCCAAACATGTCAGCAGATTTTAATTCTTATAATTTTATGATGTCACTTAGCATTTAAAAATGTCATATTGCTACTGTGTTTTAAAAGAAGGCTGTATTTCCTAGGAACCTGTTTCATTCTTGTGAATATTTTCAAGCTAAGACTTAGCCCTTATAATCCATACCATTTCAACAAAGGATTTGCAAAACGTTTAGACAACAGTAAAAAAGAGAAGAGGAATTTTTTAATTGAGTTCAAGATAGCTGTTGCTACACAGCAGCTAACATTTTCAACAAATGTTTTGGTAACTGTTTTCTGACTATAGGAAAGCTCTTCTTTTGGAAAAGACACCAAAAAAAAACACTTAGATTTGACACCACTTCCTTAGTTATTTAAGGAGCTATTAAACCACAAGGTACCTATTTTAATGACACAGACATCTAATTATCATGCCATTTTAAATTTTAGGGTAGAACAACCCTCAAAAATAGAGCCCAAAAGCTTTTAGACATTCTGCTTGAAACCTGCGTTTCATATAATTTATCTGTAAGACCCATGGTGACAAACTTCTTAAAAACTTACGTGCTCAGTTGAAATCTAACAAAATTTTTAATGTTATTGTAAATCCCTTTGCCCTCTTCAATTGCAGACCTGAAATTTAAAAATAAAATTAAGTGAGAAATCATCAACACACAAAAATATAGATACCCCTATACTAATGTATGGTGGAGTTAATTTTGAAAACAGATTTCCAGCTGACATAACACACACAATCACTAAAATAATTTATTATTTTTTTCACATTATTAATATTAGGGGAAAAAATGGAAACATTATCCTAGAAAGGAATTAAAGTCAAGCCTGCTAATCTCTACCTAAATTTATTTCATTACATAATACTACAATTCTTATACTTAAAAAGGTATTTCAACATTAAAATCACATTTTGTCTTTCTACAAGGAACAATACTATACATTTAAATACTAAAATAATGATCCCCTTAGCCCTTCCAAGTTTATTTTTCTTAAAGGTACAAGCTGCATGCATGGGGGTTAAATTAATGTATATCAGGAATTAAATGGCATGAAATATGTAAGAATTATGGCATTTAAGCTTTCTGCTGCTCCTACACATAACTAGGTATATATTTTATAGCAGAACTATATAAATAGGGTTTACAAAGATACATGTAAATTCTTTCATTTGACTGAATTAAGAAAAATACTTGTTTTTTAAACAACTTCCCCTTTCTTCTAAGAGTTTTATATAATTCTTAGAAAAATAAAAATCTTACATCCTTCCAAGAGTCTGACATTTTTGCGTCGTGTGTTTCCACACACTCCACTTTAAGCCACAGTGAGCTAATGAAGCACCCAGGGTATATAATTAGCATGAATCAATGAACTGAGTATGCCTGGTCATCCAATAGGTTATTATCAAAACAGGGGATCCAAGTGAACCCCACCCAAACACTGTGAAACTGATACCACCAAGTATTACATAAGAATCTTAAATCAATTAGAAACTGTGGCTGAAACAGACAAAGCTATTCAAACATAACTGTGTCACTGACAACAGGAACAAATACTGATATAAGAAAACAGGTATGGATGGGAACTGAATTACTTTTAATACATTAACACATACAGTCATGGATAGACACCTTTATTTCCAGTACACTGAATTTAAGTAGAATAAGGGCCCCACTGAGGTCCACTGCTTTACCACCACATTAGTGGCAAGAAAAATGTGATATTTGGCTGACATTCAGTAAATATTTCTTAAGTGAATGTCATTTTCTTATGTCCTTACCATTCCATACAAATAATTTTCCCCAAAACTATATACTAGGCCATAAAATAAGATTAATTAATCTAATAAAATAGTTCAACTCATCCATTGTTTAAATACTGTTAATTCCTTTTCAGTTGAATGTTTGGGGATGGGGTGCAGGGAGAAGATTCTCTGATGTGCATTCACTGAAACAACACTTACATTATGGTTTGGAAATCATCATCTACCAGGATCATGTCTGCGGCTTCTTTGCAAACATCTGTGCCAGTCTGACCCATTGCGACTCCAATGTCTGCAGCTTTGAGAGCCACTGCATCATTCACGCCATCTCCTGTCATAGCTACAACTGACCCACTCTTCTGTAGAGACTGCAATAGCAGGGTGGGGGAGAAGCAGCATTCTGATCAAAATGTTGCTTCCACACAGCTAACAGGGTTAACAAACCTTATTTTTTTCATACAATTAAGACTGAAAATAATATAGAACACCAGTTTTTCAGAAAATTTCAATATATGGAGGTCTTAAGAAAAAGTTGCTATTTATATTCCCACATGTAAGAAGTAGGTCTAAAGTTTGATCTAGAGTTAATTATACAGTGGTCCTCAGGGGCAAACCTGACTCCTAGAGAACATGTGGCAATGTCTGACATTTTTAATTGTCAGAACTTGGGGGATGCTGCTAGCATCTACAGGGTAGGGGTCATGGATGCTGCTAAATGTCCTGCAACAGCCAGGAGAGCACCTCCCAAAGAAGGATCATCCAGTCCAAAATGTCAACAGTGCTACAATTGAGAATCTCCAAGGTAATGCAATGGAGGGCTGCTGTGATTAATAACTTAAGTCTATTAACTAATGGATACTATGTCAATTGCTTTGCATACATTTGACAATTAATATAAATAACCATAGCCTTTTAAATATTTTTCATACTCTCAAAACATTTTTTTTCATGCCGTATTTATTCAGTTTCTAAATAACTAATGCTATTCACAATAGGATGGATTTGGCTAAGGACTCTTGTCAGAACATACTTCTACACTGTTAAATTGTTCAAAGAATGTATTTGCAAATATTTCATTACAGTTTTCTTTTACAGCTACCTTTGCTAACTAAATTATCTATTAATATTCCCATTTCAGGCTCTTAAAAAAAAGTCACCTGTTTGGTTTCACAATACCTCTGACTTTAATGCTCTATCAAAACTCCTGTAATGCAAGCATAATGAAAGACAAAAAGCATTTTGGTCACAGGGATAAAACAAGCTTACTCTTAGCGACCTACCTTAATAATTTTCATCTTGTGCCTCGGACTAGCTCTGTAAAATACCGCAACCTGTTAAAACACAGCATTCACAAAACATCTTCAGTGTTGAGAAGTATCAGAATAACCCATGCACTTACAACTGACAATGACTTTTTTAAATCATCAATTTAGATATAATAAAATTATCAATTCACCACAGAGATCACGCTTAAGCAATATGCCATGTTTGTTAAGATACGATTAAGCAGTCATTTCCACAAGAAATACACAATTAAGTAAGTTTTCCTATTACCTCATTATGTTTAAACTCTGAAGAAAAAAAAGAACTGTTTTGAAAGGTTTCAGCGATGGAGAAAGGAAAGCTCTCTTGCATGTTTCCTCACGACAGCGGCCCAATTCCAAAGGCCTCTTCCCTTCGTTTTCCGCTCAGGAGCACGGACGCCCGCCGCTCGGGACTGGGCGAGCACTGGTCTGTTTGCACGGTTGGGGTCTGTGCATCCATCCTCGTTCACTCCTCACCAGGCGCTCGGCTGTGCCGCCCGGCTACTCACGTGACCTAATCTCGCCAAGTCATATTTGAATTCCTCTTTGTGCCCCATCTCCTGGGCTCGTGAAGCCCTTTCGTGGTACCCCAAAGTCAGTCATCAGAAAACCCAAATTGCTCTAACCTAATTTTTCCACAAAACATGGGCCACCCCTACAGTCATGTCAAATACCGTCACCGAGAGCACAGAGAGAGACGCCCCCGCCCTCCTTCACCCATCAGGCCCAGCTCTGGCGGCCCTGGGGCCTGCGGGCGCTCGCCGCCCTGCTCCCAGCATTTCACAGACCCACCGCCGCCCCACCGCCCCTTTCTCCCACACCACTTTCGAGGAGGAGTGGCGTTGACACACCCCCAGCACTCCGTCGGCTCCCCTCCTCTCCTGAGGGTCGGTTCATCCTAGCTTCCTCTCCTCACACTTCCAGTTTGTCCTCTTCTCCAGTCCCACTCTCGGCTGACAACTTTGTTTCCTCCTTCAAAGGATACAAAACCAGAAAAGACCTTCCTTCCATCTGCACCCAGGCCCCTCTCTTGCTCCCGCGTCACTCCAGGTGAAGTGAATAGGCCCCGGATGCGAGCCAGATACTCCCCTTCCTACTTGCAGGATCACTGCTCCAAAACTGCCCTCCTACAGCAACACTGCTTCCCCGCTCCTGCGTGTCTACCACCAGCATACAAACGTGTAGGTGTTCCTTCCCTTCAAAGAGAAATAAACCAAGACTGCCCTCACCACTTAAGCCACCCCCTACTGCGCACCCTCGGGTTGCCGCCTACTAGACCTTAAGTCTCCCCTCCCCTCCCACCCCATCCCACTCAGGCGCTCACCCCGCCACCGCACCGAAAGCCCCACTCAAGAGCAGCTGGCCGCACCCATTGGCAGCACCCCACCGCGGCGGACAACTCCCTCCTGAACGTCTTGCTTCTCTAGGCTTCCACGACCCCGACAGGCTCCCGGTCGCCCAACCCCCGCCTCCTCTCCCTGCCTCTCCCGACCAAGCTCCTCTGGACGGCCCTGAAGTCAGAATGTGGAGTATTCCAGGACTCAGCCCTTAACACTCTTCTCCGTAAGAGGTGTAAGAATCCCCTGCACCTCTCCCTCCATCCCCTGGTTACCTCACTAATCTTCTAGATTTGGGTTTTATTGATACGCACTTTTTATCTCCAGATTTCTCTTCAAAAATCCAGATAGACTAATGATCCACCTGCCTACTCATCTCCTGAGATAAACTATCACAAACCGAACCCATTACTTCCCAAAATATGTGCGCCTTCATATCCTCTGCTCGCGGCAATGCATCCTGCAGTCTCTCAGGCTCTAAATCTGGAGAGCCAGCCTTGATTCCTCCAGAACATGCTGCAAGCTGTCTGACAGCAAATCCTGTTGGCTTCATCCTCAAATATATCCAGAATTCAACCTCCTTACTCTAAAGCCACTGTCAACACCCTGGGTCCTTATCTCTGAACTTACTTTCTTATTTCTGCCCTTATATCCTGTAACCTACTCTCAACACAGTGCCCAGAATGCAAATGTTTAGAGGTAAGATCACACCAAAACCCTCCAATTACTTCCCATCTCCCGCAGAACGAATGCCAAAGTTTCTTCTTCTCTACCACGTCCTCTACCCCCACCCCAATAATCTTTTCCCACATGAACTACACTGGCCTCAATGGTTCCCGAAACACACCAGGCACACTCACAAGCCCGTTCCCCTCAGCCTGGGGTTCTCCCTCCTCACAGGCTGGCCAGCCTGCCCCTGTGTCAGATAGGACCTTCCGGGGCAGCCTCCCTTGGTCGTGTTAGCCAGTCCAGTCCACCCTCCCTCATCTTTCATCTCTCCTACCTGATTTTCATGCTCTTTTACTTAATCTAATATACTGTGTTTATTTCTCTTAGACTACAGGCTCCATGAAGGCAGAGATTTCTGCCCTTTATCTCCAGTGCTTTATAAATACATATGAGTAAATGACTGAATGAACCTTAGTTCCACCATGAAGACAGTTCCCAGGTTATCTCACAATTTTAATAAAGGTCTAAAACAAAAGACTCGGTGCAATGGAGTATCAATTACTGATTATCCACAGATTCTCTAGGTACCATGAATCACATCACTCATATCTCGAGAATATACTTCCTTTAAAAAAAGTTTAAAAATCTATTGGGAAACTCTTTAGTATGTCTTTAAAATGACCGAGCTACAGATATATTTGAAGTATACCTGGTTACTGTCTCAGTGGAAATTCTACTTTACTGCAGAATCAACCATGGAGTACATAGCACTAAAATACAAGAGTGCTTACTTAGCAAAGGCTGTAGATTTTTCAGAATATTTAAGTAAAAGGATAATAATCATAAATACTCAGGTGTACAAAGTAAGATTCTGTCTCTTTCCAGGGCAGGTCACTCCATATAGCCACCGTGGGTCATCACTGACAATGGCGGCAGGGTGACAAGCCACCTGTAGGCTGAGAACATATCCCTATTGTGCAATGACGGACCACCTGGCATGCATCCAGCACCCCTATTACTGATACAAGGTCTCAGCGCTTCGAAGCTTTGACAGTGACTTCAGAGCAGCTGCTTTAAGACTAGGCAGATCTCAGTGCATAGCTGAAGACTCACTTGGTGATGTGCATGTAGTACATTAACACTGCAGAGTAATATTTGTTCTTAAAGCCCCAGGATGAGCAGGTCAATCTTTTTAGTTGAATAAAAATACTGAAATTTAATGACACAAAATAACGGCCTGAAGAAATTAGATTAAAAACAAAAATAAACAGAAATGACTAAAAACTGAAATATATCAGTGTATCAAAGAGCTAGGATTAAACCTGGGGATAACTTAATTTCCTCTATTAATAATCTTTTTGAGAAAGAGACATGGGACAAGCATCATGATTAATTTTCCTAAAAATGCTGAGATATAAATAGCATAGTAAGAACAGGAAGGCTCCATCTTAAGGGCAAGATTCCACTTTAAAAGCAGAGTTGGGAAGTAAGCTTCTTAATATATTCTTTGGTAATCAGCCAACAACCTATCTTAAGGTAGGGCAAGCAGCCCTAACTGTATGTTCCCAGTGCTTGAGGGGAACCAGTATCTTGCAGAGAAATATGATCAATGAATTCCTTGTGTCAAGTTTACCTTACAGAATTATCTAGAGGACTGACTGTTCCTGGTGACATAATGTCTGTCATTGGAGACAGACATCGTGAGACCCACAAGTCAAGTCTATACCACCCACTCCCTGCTGCCCTTTGGCCTATTCCTGAAAGCCTTAAAAGACAGAATCCTAAGCCCTTAAGTGAGCCTCCTCTCTGAGGTTGCCCGCACTTTTTCTCTTTAAGTGCATACTTTCAAATAGCTTTCTCCCTGCTCAACTTAACTGCATTTTGTCTCTGCACTCTTCCAGTGGTGAGCATTTTTGTCTCTTTGTTATTTCATTCTATTTCCAAGTCTTCATTCTGTCTCCACTTTACTTTTGATAAGTAGGGAGTAAAAGCTGCTGAGAGCTCAAATTTGGGCCTACAAGTTCCCGTCACCTGGGTGACCCGGATGGAACTGCAGCTGCGTGACCTCCTCTTCAGCAGCCTGCCTAAAAATGTCCTTCCTGTGGGAAGTTCTCAGATCATAACCTCCATCCTGTGCTCCGTGGCTCCCCCAAAACGTTTCCTCCTTCTTTGTGCACCTTCCCGCTCTCAGCTGCTGTTCATTACTACTCTCACTTTAATGAATTCCTTCCTTACCTACACTCTTCTGACCTGCTTGGGAATTCTTTCTCAGAGCCAAGAACCCTCCCCCGTCCAGGGCGAAGTTTCACCAGATGTGCAGGTAGAGACCTCCCCATATGCAGCTGTGTGGCCACATTTTTACCTTTATGTCTGTTTCTCTGAACAGGGAAATACACTGATTAAAGATGAGCACACAATAAAATCACTGCAGTTCAGGAGCAGGAGGGGAGGAAGCAGGATGAGGACGACAGGATGAGGAGAGAGGAGTGGAAAAGGAAAGGAGGGTGCTTAGGGAATAATGGGGGGGATCCTCAAAGAAAAGGACCCCTCAAGGTGAGGGGAAAGGAGCTGTGAGAGTGTCTTTTCTCACAGGCCCCTCTTGCAGTGTCATGCTGTGGCTGGCACAAGCAGTTCCTTTGATCAACACGCACAGACGAGGTGTACAAGGGAAAGGAAGCTCTGAAGAGAAGGATGAGGGAAACATTAAAGAAGAGATTAATGAAAAAGTGTTCCTAGCATTCAAATAACCTACCAAAGCTCCCCAAATCTTCCAGGGCAAATAAAAGGTAACTGATGCATTGAAGGAAAATAGGGGACTAAAACAAGTACTTACATCCTACCAAAAATTAAAGAGCGCATAGACTGGGATTGTATTACAGGGACTTGGTTAACAGGTTTGGTAGAAACAGAAATAGAGGAACCATATAAAAAAGAACAAAGAGGATGTCCACTTTTATTGATGGGAAATATAGGACACACTGAAAGAAATCATAAACAAAAAACAATGAGAACTCCCTGATGCACTTTAATAATTGTGGAGTAAAACTGTAATGTCCAGAATCTCTAGACTGGCCTTAGTCCATTTACTCATCAATAGGAGTTTCTTCCCGACAAGGGGTGGGTAGCTGGTCTCTCCTCCCCTCCTCTGCATAATCGGCCTGGCGCCTGTCAGCCGCAGGGGCCACCCAGGGCTCCGCCCCTAGCCCCGCCCCCAGGACCCACCCAGAGGGAGCGAGGAGCACGAGAGCACAGCTGCGGCCCAAGCGGAGGCCCACCGGGGCGATCCGCCAGTAGGCTTCACCCCAGGCCGATTCGGGCACACCGGAACACACCTGCCCCAGAGCCAAAAGAATTAAACCAAATTCAGTTTCTATACTACTTTTCAATTGGCTCTGGGTCAAAAGGCCGCTGCAGTGTTAAGACATTTAGAATGTGTGACTGAAATATGTTAAGAGAAAACTGGAGAACGTTTTAATGAGCAACAGAATATGATTTTAGCCCATGTGGGAAAACCTCAGCGGACAATTTAGAGGAAAGGTTTTGTTTTAAGAAAAGCTGTTCACACTGATCTGAACCAAAAGCCTAAGAAGGCCAAGAATAGGTATTGGCTGTAACTTACATGAGATCAGAGGTAAAAGAGACAGTAAAGGGTTGCGGGTGGTGGGGGGAGATTTGGGGACCTTTGGTAGGTTGAACCCCAGTCCTGCTAAGCTCAAAGGACTAGAAAAAAAAAAGATAAACTGGACTTCACCAAAATTTACAATGTCTGCTCTCTGAAGACACAATTAACAGAATAAAAAGGCCACAGACTGGGAAAAAATATTTTCAAATCAAATATCTGATAAAGAACTGATATCTACAATATATTTTTTAAAACTCTCAAAATTCACTAGAACAAACACAATTTTTTAAAAGTAGGGCAGACACTTCATTAAATAAGATATATGAATGGCAAACACACGAAGACTCAACAACATTAGTTGTGAAGGAAATGCAAATGGAAACTACAATAAGATACCACCATACACATATCAGAATGACGGGAAGGAGAACTGACCACTCATGTGATGGTGAAGATGTAAAACAATTAGACTTGCAAATATTGTTGGTGGGAATCAAAACAACTTCATAGTTAAACATACATTAGCCATATGGCCCAGCAAAATACTCTTAGATATTTGCCTCCAAAATTGATTTTCATATGAAAACCCATACACAAATGTTTAAAGTAGCTTTATTCATAATCAGAATGATCCAAATGCCTGTAAACTGAAGAACAGGTACCATACACCCACTACTACATAATATAAAACAAGAACATACTACTGATATACACAACCAACATCGGTTAATCTCAAAGGCATTATGCTAAGTGAAAGCAGCAGATTCAAAGCCCTCATACCATAGAATTCCATTTTTAGAGCATTCTGGAAAAAAGCAAAACTATAGGAACAGAAAACAAATCAGTGGCTGCCAACTGCTAGAAATAGAGGGAGCAGTTGACTACATATAGGCACAACAGAATTTTGGGATATGATGGAACTGTTTTCTGTCTTGACTGTGGAGGCAGGTACAAAACCATGTGTACTGTCAAAACTCTTAACTGTACATTAAAAAAGGGTTAATTTTACTGATAAAAATGCTAACTCAATTTTTTTAAAAAGCATTATATGCTCATACTTAAATTAAAACAGAACAAAAGGGTAAGAAGTATGAAGTAACAGTCTTCTCCACTCTGTACTTTAAATACAATACAACCTTTGTTCACTTCCACAGTACCTTCAACAGAGGAAACTTGATTCTTGTTGAGCTTAAATGGATTTGCACTGATATTCATTATGATCATATCACGAAATACTCTCAATGTAAGACTGATTTCAATGATAAGATTTCACTTCATGATCTGGACCAACAAATCTGGTGGTCATGTCCCAGTTGTTCTCAGAGAAATAGCTTCCTCACCTTGAATGGTAAGGCACAGAGTAAGGCCTTCCAGTCTGAAAGGCTTAGTTCAGGCCTACCTTTGGTACTATTTGTGAAAGCTGCTGGACATCCATGGCATCTATTTCTTCTCCTGAGACTGACTGGGAAGTTTTGGAATACAATCCCAGACGACTAGCTAAAGTGAAATTGGAGAGAAAATACAATTAATCAAATTGGTTAATATGATTTGTTATCCACTCTACTTGATATAAAGACATTTTAGACTTAAAATCACAGGACATAATACTGCTAAGACAAGTTTTTCTGAATTAATGAAAAGCTGGGGGTTTTGGTTGCCTGCTTTATTTTTGTTTAGACTTAAGAATAAAGAGTTTCACAATTTAGCCTACCACACCTAAGAACAGATAGAAAGGCCATCCAGTTCTGTGCAGCAGCTCGGTGAAGACTGGAGTGCATTTTTAACTAAAGCATCTGAAGCCACACAAAATGATAGTGGCTTTGTGGAAATCACGCAGCTGTGTGCAGATGAAAATAAACATAAGGGTTTTCTTGGTGTAGTCTTTCCAGGAATGTTCCCAGTGACATATTCTTCCATATAAATTGTGAAACTCCTGTCCCAGGATTTCTTCATATTAACAAAATCAAAATTAATGGACTCTAGCAAACTGTTTAAACTTATTGGTATGAATTACAATTTACAGTTGCTGGGAGATTAACGTACACATCCATTTTTCCCTTATACTTATTAAGGCAATTTTAAGTGCCATTCAAACAATATAGGCATACATACAATGAGACAACAGAAATTGAGACACAAGCTATCTTCTTTCAAATTAAGTACAGGTATGTTTTGAAAACTATCCTCAAATCAAAAGGAAAAGCTTGGTTTTATGGTTTTTTCACACTAGTGATCTAGTCTTCTAACTGTCAGCTTGGTGGATTATGAAGTTAAAAGTAACTATCACCTTGTGAATAAAATACATGTGATTTCATGATTTACTTACATATTTTCAATTAGTAGTATTACTTTTTAAACTAAGTTCTGCCCACAATTTCATAAAGAGTATGAGCAAACAGGAGTCAGTTTTAATTGCATAATCTCAAAATAAAGTAACACACTTCACGTCTAATGGTTCACAAAACTATGCTATGCGCTGCAGCAATTTAAGAAAACCTGTCAAAGCAAAAGGAAGTAACCTAGTTATACCAATTGCAACTGCAGTTTCCTGGGAGTCTCCGGTAATCATTTTTATCGACACTCCTGAAGCAATGAGTGTTGTAACAGCTTCTTTCACACCAGTTCTAGGAGGATCAATGATTCCGACCAGGCCAAGAAATGTCAGCTGTCCCAGTTCAGGACCAGAAGCCAAAGCAAGAACTTAGGAAACAATTAATACAAAAATTAAATGTGAGTCATAAAACCATTAGAATTTACTTGACAAAAATTGGAGAGAGCAACACCTCTCAAATACCCAAGACTATATCACTGTAGTTGTTGTAAAATCTTTAAAAATCATAATTATTACATGCCAAGATGTCAAGAGTTTAATGGTTCTAAGTATCAGGTAGATTTATTAAAAACTAAAAGAAATAAGGCAAAGAATTGTTAAGCAGAGAAGGCCCATGAAGAGTGAATAAAGAATGTTTCACATTAACCACATGCAGCTCTTTTCGACATAAACTACTGGCTCTTTAGAAAATGAAATTGTTTGGAGAAACTAGGTTTGTTGAGCTTTAAATTCAATTTTAAACAGACACCTTTGAAGGTGGCTTCTACTAATATATCTTTCATCTTTCCATTTTATGTATCTCCAGAACAATTCAATAGCTTCAAGAAAAGGCTAGATTACTTAGTTATATTCATGTAACAATTTTGTAAGTGACAAAGCCTGGGAGGTAAAGTTGATCTGTAAAATGATCGTAAAACCACTAATACCAACAATAGTTTGGATTCTTTCTCTTTCTGTGACATTACCATTCCTCATTTGTAACTCTGGAGTATATAAATAGTAGCACTGTACCATTACTTACAGTCAGTCTCCTGTCATCCTTAGGCACTTAAGATGCAGCATACAGTACAGGCATTTCCAAGTATCGTTTAACTTACTCTCAAATCCTGGAACTTCTACTAAATGCTGTATGAGCCAAAGGGCTGTGTCTCCATTAGGACTATTATTAGACTGAACAACTTACCAAAGAAAACACAAAATAAGCAGACTGACTAACATACATGTCTCCTGGGAAACTGGAAAGTCCCAGTGAGGTCTCAGAAGTATCCATTCTTATTCAAGCCCAAGGTATGAAGGATTATATGTATTGGGAACACCATGGTTGGAGGCAATTAACTTCTGTTTCCAATATAAGAGTCATATACCTAACCACTTCTGTAGAAGTGGTTCTATAGAAAAGAAAAGAACCACTTCTTTTCCTGGAGGGAAAAGCCCTGGTATGAGACAAAGAAGGCTCCTGACAGTCCCTAGTATTAGAAGAGAGGCAGATGGCAACCAAAGGGGACAGTATCAACACATGTGTCAGCAGATCCCACATGGGCAAGGCTGGCTCCTGGCACTTTCAGTGGAGGAATGGAATTAACCTAGGGCTTAGAACCTTGTATTTATTTATGTGCTTCTTTAGCATAAATGAAGATCTGTTACTGTTTAGGACAAGGGTAGGTAGATGTTTTTTGTGTGTTGGCTACCTGATTTTAAAAAAAAAAAAACATACTCGAATTTCAAAACTTAAATTTTGTAAGGTGCAACATAAGTACAAATCAACTTATATTTAAAATCTTTCTGTTCTTCATTATGCTAACTTCAGAGGGAGGAGAAAAATGAAGTATAGGCAGAGGAAGAGGAAAAGACATGAAGTAGAGACAAATGAGTGTGGAGTGTTCATACAGCCCTACAGGGAAAAGACATTTTCTCTTCCAACTCTGGTCTCCTTCCCCACAGCCAGTACACCCTCTGCCTGTTCTCTTTTCTCTCTCACAATCCTTCAGATGAAGAGAGTTAGTCAAATTTAAAAAGTGTGAAACTTCTGTTCCAGAAATTAAGGAAAACAATGAGTACACCCCAGAACCTTTATGACTTCTCTAGGGTCTTCTAAGTCCAAGACAACTTGGACACCCTCCTGCTGTGAACTTCTGAGAGTAACAAAACTCTGCCCTCTAACAGAGCCACAAGAATGCCTTCCTAAACATAGATTATAAGAGCCAAGTCCTGAAAATCTATCCAAATGTTTTATACCCACAGAAAGCCCTTGCTTAAGTGAATCAGGAAAAAGAAAATTTCTTATGTAATTTGTTTCCTCCTTCCAGGAATTGTAGTGTCTGACTTCCAGTTTCCTTGAGAAGACTACATAAGTACAGCTGCCTTTGAATAATGTAGGAGTCAGGAGCACTGGCCCCCATGTGCAGTGGGAAATCCACATGTAACTTTTGACTCCCCAAAAACATAATTGCCTACTATACATAAAATGTGTCAATTTACTTCAGATGCAACAAAGACTAGAAAAGTAGAAAAGAAATGGGAGAACCTTAGGGTCCAACAGAGAGAAAAGAGAATAGGCAGAGGGTGTACTGGCTGTTCTCCTGGTCCCTGTGGGGCTGACACCTGCCTCCAGGTGGGTCAGGCCCAGGCTGAGAGGAGCACACTGGAAGGGTCTCAGGTTTACTATCTCTTTCCTGCCTGACGCAGGCCTGGGCCCCTCTGCTCCTCTCAGATCCTGGCATTTCTCTGGCCCAGACAGAAACCAGTCAGGTCAGTTGGTTAAAGTGTGGCACTATTAATGCAAAGGGTGTGAGCTCAATCCCCCTATAGACCACTACATACATCTTTCCCTTTCCATTTCTATCAACAGGAGAAGGATTCAAGATGTTGGAGTGGGAAGAGAGACAGAGAACTCCTCCCAAAACCACATATAATATGAAAATATAATTAATACAACCAACCCTAAAAGAGCAACAAGAAAGAAGGCTGCACCAGCCTGCATACACCTGGAGAACAGAGCAGACCTCACGAAACAGGGTAATGTACCAAAGCCTTGATCTGGCGGGACCCAAGCCCTTCCCCCACCCCAGCTCACTGGGGATAGCAAGAGAAACAGAGCGGGGAGTGGGTGGAAGCCTAGGACTGCTGAATACCCAGCCCTGGAGATCTGCTTTGGTAGTACAAACCTACATTGCATGATTCTGGAGATTAGTGGGTTGGAAAGCTAAGACAAATAGAATACTTGGAGAGACTAACATTCCAGCCATTTGTAGAGGACAGCGATCCACACCCAGCTGCTCTGGGACAAAGGAAAGGCAGGTGGTCTGAGAGGCTTTCTAGCAGCGAGAGGGCTGCTGAAGGGGCGGGCTTTGCAAGGAGCTTGCTGCATGGGAGAAGGGATAGGTGAAGACTATCTGGGCATGCTCTGCCCAACAGGTTGGAAACTTTCAGGAGCTTCAGGCATTCCATCCCCGTGGCTGGCTACTCAGCTCTGAAGTCCCCCAATGTGATACACAGCCTATTGCGCCTTCCTCCTGGACTGCAGGCACCAGCTCACAAACTGGCAGTCCCTGCCCTGGCGTCAGGCCAGCCAGAGGAAGGCCCTGCCTACAGCAGCTACAGACAGAAAGCACAGAGGCTTACAACTGTGTGCTCAGCCCACTGGATCTGACAGTGGAGACAAGTACTACAGCCAGAAAGCAGAAAACAGCTCTTTCCCCCCACAGGCACCAGCACCGCTCCCCTGTAGCCCCCAACATCACTCCAGGGGCTGAGCAGCTCCAGGGAGTAGAGCTTCTGGGCACTACAGAGTGCCACATACAAATGTGAAACGTCAAAGGAACCTCGTTCAAACCAAAATCCCATAAACACCAGAAAAAAGGCCCAAATGAAACTGAAATCACCAATCTTCCTGAAAGAGTGCTCAAAATAAAAATCATGAACATGCTCATGGAGGTACAGAAAAATATTCAAGAACTCAGGGACGAATTTAGGATGGAGATTCAATCATTAAGAAATTCCTAACCTGAAATGAAACTTACAATGGAGGAATTTAAAAGCTGGTTAAATGTAGCAGAAGAGACAGTAAATGGAATAGAAATTAGAGAAGGGGAATACAAAGAAGCTAAGGCACACAGAGAAAAAACAATCTCTAAGAATGAAAGAATACTGAGAGAACTGTGTGACCAATCCAAATGGAACAATATTCGCATTATAGGGGTACCACAAGAAGAAGAGAGAAAAAAAGGGATAGAAAGTGTCTTTGAGGAGGTAATTGATGAAAACTTACCCAATCTGGGGAAGGAGATAATCTCTCTGGCCATGGAGGTGCACAGATCTCCCAACCAAGGAACCCAAAGACAACACCAAGACATATAGTAATCAAAATGGCCAAGATCAAGGATAAGGACACAGTATTAAAAGCAGCCAGAGAGAGAGAAAAAATCACATACAAAGGAAAACCCATCAGGCTATCATAAGATTTCTCAGCAGAAACCTTACAGGCCAGAAGAGAGTGGCATGATATATTTAATGCAATGAAGCAGAAAGGCCTCGAACCAAGAATACTTTACCCAGCAGGATTATTATTTAAATTTGAAGGAGGGATTAAACAATTTTCAGATAAGTGAAAGCTGAGAGAATTTACCTCCCACAAACCATCTCTACAGTGTATCTTGGAGGGACAGCTGTAGATAGAAGTGTTCCTAAGGCTAAATAGCTGTTACCAGGGGAAATAAAACCACAGCAAAGAAAGTACAACAATTAATTATTAAGCAGATGCAAAATCAAATCAACTACCCCAAAGACAATCAAGGGATAGAAAAAGAGTACAGAATATGATACCTGATATATAAAGAATGGAGGAGGAAGAAAAAGGAGAAAAAAAAAAGAACCTTTAGGTTGTGTTTGTAATAGCATACTAAGTAAGTTAAATTAGACATTAGATAGTAAGGGAATTACCCTTGAACCTTTGCTAACCACAAATCTAAAGCCTGCAATGGCAATAAGTACATACCTATTGATAATCACCCTAAATGTAAATGGTCTGGATGCACCGATCAAAAGACAGTCGTTGAATGGATAAAAAAACAAAACCCGTCTATATACTGCTTACAAGAGACTCACTTCTAGCCCAAAAACATACACAGACTAAAAGTGAAGGGATGGTAAAAGATATTTCATGCAACTAATAGGGAGAAAAAGCAGGAGGTGCAGTACTTGTACCAGACAAAACAGTCTTCAAAACAAAGAAAGTGAGACAAAGAATGACATTACGTATTGATAAAGGGGTCAGTCCAACAAGAGGATACAACTATTATAAATATCTATGCACCCAACACAGGAGTACCTACATATGTGAAACAAATACTAACAGAATTAAAGGGGGAAATAGAATGCAACACACCACTCACTCCAAATGACAGATTAACCAGAGAGAAAATAAGTAAGGAGACAGAGGCACTAAACAACGTATTAGAACAGATGGACCTAAAGGACATCAACAGAACACTCCATCCAAAAGCAACAGAACACACATTCTTCTCAAGTGCACATGGACCATTTTCAAGAATAGATCATATACTAGGCCACAAAAAGACCCTCAGTAAATTCAAAAAGATTGAAATTGTACCAACCAGCTTCTCAGATCACAAAGGTATGAAACTAGAAATAAATTACACAAAGAAAATGAAAAAGCCCCCAAATATATGGAGGCTTAATAACATGCTCCTAAATAATCAATGGATCAATGACCAAATAAAAACAGAGATCAAGCAATATATGGAGACAAATGACAACAATAATTCAACAACACAAAATCTCTGGGATGCAGCAAAGGCCATGCTAAGAGGGAAGTATATTGCAATACAGGCCTACCTCAGGAAAGAACAATCCCATATGAACAGTCTAAACTCAATTAATGAAACTAGAAAAAGAAGAACAAATGAGACCCAAAGTCAGTAGGAGTAGGGACATAATAAAGATTGGAGCAGAAATAAATAAAATCGAGAATAATAAAAGAAAGAAACAATCAATGGAAGCAGGAGCTGATTCTTTGAGAAAATAAACAAAATAGATTAAACCCCTAGCCAGACTTACCAAGAAATAAAGAAAGTCTACACACATAAACAGACCAGAAATGAGAATCAGAAATGAGAAAGGAAAAAACACTATGGACACCACAGAAATACAAAGAATTATGAAATAATATGAAGAAAAATTATATGCTAACAAATTGGATAACCTAGAAGAAACGGACAACTTTCTAGAAAAATACAACCTTCCAAGACTGACCCAGAAAGAAACAGAAAATCTGACCAGACCAATTACCAGCAAGGAAACTGAATTGGTAATCAAAAAACTACCTAAGAACAAAACGCCTGTACCAGATGGTTTCACTGCTAAATTTTATCATTTAGTGAAGACCTAATACCCATCCTCCTTAAAGTTTTCCAAAAAGTAGAAGAGGAGGGAACACTCCCAAACTCATTCTACAAGGCCAGCATCACTCTAATATCAAAACCAGGTGAAGACACCACAAAAAAAGAAAATTACAGACCAATATCCCTGATGAACATAAGTACAAAAATACTCAACAAAATATTAGCAAACCCAATTCAAAAATACATCAAAAAGATCATCCATTTCTATCAACCACATCACATGTGATATCTGCTTCTTTTGTCCAATCACAGATACTGGTATTTTATTGAAAAGAACATGCATTAGGTGGACCCAAACAGTTCAAACTCACGTTGTTCAAGGGTCAACTGTAAAAAACACCCATGACCCCAACCCTGCCTCATCAATCCATCACTGATGTCCCTAAGGAAAAGTGGCCTGCTAGGTGTGCATGCAGTAGACCCTCCCGTTACTGTTCAGTCAAGACTCTGGGCATGTCATCACCTCTCTGGTGAGCAGCAAGGGAAGGCCATCAGCAGACAAAGAACGAGTAAGCAATCACCTCAGTTTAAAGGACAAGTTAGAGGCTTACCTCTTCAGTATTTAGGGAAGCATTTTTGAGCTATTAAGAAATAAGACTGGTATTAACGATAGCAAAATAGAAAAAAAGAAATAAGATAGTTAACGTGATGAAATACGGAAGGAGTAACATGACTTCATTTCTCCTATTCTCCATTCTCACAGGTTTCTTAAGAATTAGACATGTCCCATTTTGCTACATTCCTGACTCCCCATATTTTGGGGGCCAATTAGTCAATTGAAACATAACACTTCAGAAATGGTGGGTCCGACAAAGGCTGGAGTGGAGCTGTACAGATCAGGTGAAGCAGGCTTGCCTGCAAACAGAAGGAATGCGCCGAAACGGCTTACCTCTGAGCCCCGCTGAGCCCATGCGCACCTTCTCTTGTTGGTACAGCTCTCTCTGTGGCTGGGTGAGGGTGAAGGTTTGCCCTTTGCTGTGGTATGTGGTACAGTATTTAATCACCTGTTCATAAGCACCCTTCATGAAACAAATCTCTGGTCTGTCCTAAGAAGAAAACACATAGCAAATGAATTCAAGTTAATTTCAGCTTGGACACATGTGCCATTGGAATCTAAATTAGACAAGTGACATGCATTTCTCATCATATCCAGGGAAGTCACTCAAGCCTAAGACTTTGACTGGCACTTGAACTCTGAATACTAAAAGTACTATGTGTGAATTTTCTGCACCCTCCATAGAAAACAGCATCTCCTTCCCACCCGCACCTGCACACCCTGAAGGCAGTGCTCCATCAGGCCCTGGGTTAAGCACTCTGAGACTGGAGAAACTCCCAGCATAACAGGGAAGAAAAAGAGAGCTCACATAAGCCCACAGCAATGGTTCAGGCTTTGTTAGCCACTGTTACATGTATATAGGTGATCCCATTCCATTCTCCAACCACCTTCTAATTATGACTATTACCTAAACTTTTACTCTTTATCCTAGTAAAGTAATACACAAAAGCTTACAACCAAAACCTGCAGTCCTGGTCCAAACCTTCTAGTTCCACTCCACAAGGGAAACTAATTTTAACTCTTCTGGCAGTTTTCTTGGAGTTTATCTCCATGTTTTAAAATACATTTATACTGCTACTTTTTCCCTTATCAATTTTATACAATGTCCATTTTGACAGGTAACGGTGCAGCCATCCCCACTGCCTATTCCTCCTCTCCCTGTCCGTATAAAGCAAAATCTGGCAGTATTGTTTGTGTTGACTCCCACTGCTAAGTGAAGTGGGAGTCCTAACCAGAACAGTTCATGAACACCCATTTTCTCTGCAGGCACATGGAAGGAAGGTATTTCCCTGCCTCCCCCTCCCACTTTGAAATCACGTGTCACTTGCTTTGACAAGTACTTACATCACTTCCACATGGAAATTTTAGGGTCCAGTGCCTAATGTGTTAGGCATTGCCCCTGCCACAGCACTGCATGCTCACATGAGACACAGCCTGCCTGCATCCCGACTAACTAGTGAGCACATGTTAGGGGGTAGGGAGACAGCAGGAAGGCACAATGCTGTTTCCATGGCCAACACAGATCAAATACATTTCTTCTCCTGTTCAAGCTTTATCTTTAATAAAATTAATAACTGTCTCTATCTTATTTGCTTAGTTTTCCTTATAATTACTGCCAATTATTCCCAGACTCTTCCGTGTAATATAAAGCCCTTCTCAATGATACTTTCCACATGACCATATGAGCAGATAAGCTATCATGCCCACATTATTGAAGGCGTCCCTCCCTGAGTCTTGTTCTCTTTCCTTTTCTAACTTAAGGTGGCTAATTTGTAGTCTGCTTCAGACTGGTACCCAGGTCCTTCCCTTCATCTCCCCCTGGGGCTTCTTTACACCCTCCTGGTTAGAACTCACTGGGTTCTAAGTCCTCCTTTTCTTAGTTTATTCTCTTATCTTGAAGAATATACCCATCAGTATATTTCCAGGAAAAGATATGTAGGAAATACTCTTTGAGACTTGAAATGCCTGAAAACACATCTATTCTATCCTCACATTCAAGTTCAGCTGGAAATAAATTTCCTCTCCATTAGAAGGCTCTATTAACCTTCAAGCCTCCAGAGTCCAATGTTGTGTAAAAAAGTGTGCTGAGCAGCTGACAGGGCAATTTTATTCTAGAAGCTGAAGTCATTCATCTGGGAAACTTTATGGTGTCTTTCGTCAGATCTTCCCGTTTTCTGTTCACCCTTCCTGTTACCACTAGTAGGTGGATGCTGGATCTCCTACAATTATTTTTCAATTTTCTTTATTTCATCCTTCATATCATCCACCTCTGACTTTTTGGCTCTACTTTCTTATTAGATACCATGAATTTATTTTTAAAACTTTCTATTTAAAGTATTTTTTTGTCATTTTTTTATTATCTTTGAAAATTTTCTTCAGCATCCAGCATTACCTTTGTTTCTCTGAGATCCCTTTCTTTGTTGGTTTGGTCTGTGCCTTTCATACTGAAGACTTCCTCCAAATATCTAGCTATCCCTGACTAGCCGTTTATATTCAAGACTGGAGCAATTAAAGGTCTAGAAGCTGCCTAGAAACTGGGAGAGCTTATCAACTGGTGGCCCTTGCTATAGGATGAGATGAAGCCCAGGAGAAATTCATGCCATGAACAAAGAGCTTGCTTTGGAATACTCTGTACTGCCACAATCTCCCTGGGATCAGTCGGGTTCTCTAATTCTTCAGCCTTCCGACTCACAGAAAAAGGGGAGGGAGATGCCTGAGTGCAGGCATTCTAAGAAAGTAGAGTGTGGGCCTAGAGGCTTATTCTTTAGGGCAATTACTTACCCCTTGATCATTCTGTTTTCAGTTTTAAGCCTTAACTCTGTCCTCCACTCTTACCTCCAGGATGAGGTTTCCGACATTCTACAAGGGTAGAAAGGGCTAATGTCCAGCCTCAAGAATAAGAAAGGTAAGGTACTTGGCAGAATTCCTGTGATTCCTTGCTGAGAATTTCAACCTGATCTCCTGTTTTCATGGAGATTTATGCCTTAGTCCCCACCTTCAAAGATACCTATTGCCCTGAGTCATTCCCAGACTTCCTCTTTCTTAGTTATACCTTTTATTTGTTGGTTGTCATTTTGGCAGGTTCCAGGGACAGAATAAATATATATTGTCATATTCAAATGACAGTGTCCTACGGACAGTCTACTTGAGCCACTTGGGTTGTTTTTAAATTGGTGAGTTTGCCACATGGCGCCAGACTGACCTCTTCTCAATCCTGAGTCAGGTCAGTGGGTTTGAGTTTTGTCAGTTTTGTTGGTTCATTTTACTTTGTAAGAGGAACCCTTTAGATCAGCAAATGAAAAAAACCATCACACAAATCTTACCAAATTTATACCATCCCACTCCCAATCCCCCACTCCCACAACCAATAAGATTCAATATACAATTTCCAACGGACAGTTTGGTGAAGTTAGTTCAAAATAGCCAAAATCAAAATCATTGAACTTTACATGGGCTACATTACCTTAAAGTACTGTGTGATGGTATATAAAATGTAAAGAAAAAGACTTCCCAAATAAACTCACATATATTCTTGCCATACAACTAGATGGTCAAGGTACATCACCTGGAAATCACTAATTCTAATGCAAATTTTGAAAGCTTCACATAACAGGGTTGAAAGTAACAGGCATTTTATTTTTACAGTTTTGTTTACAATTGTCTCCCTTCCCAAGAATTTACAGAAATTCCTTGAAAGGTTAAAGAGAAATCATTCTTCCCCTCATGAACACAGTTCCAAGAGGACTCTTAGTCACAAGCTCAGTATTGGCCAACTTGGCCTTTTTGAAAACCAGTACACTTCCAACTTTTAATGGTGAGGGGAAATCCTCTTGCTCATTCGCATCTAGAGATGTGATTGTTTTCAAAATGTTTGCTTACACATGAAAACATATAACAAATTATTAATTCCTAACTAATTAGGAATTCCTAATTCCTAAATAAAAATAAACATACAAAATATATTTTTTAAGGGTAAAGTAAGTTTAAGCATCAAGCCGGTAATAGCAATGATGAGTGATAGACACTGTTGATCACTAAGGACTCTTATTTCACTAACTGTGTAAAATGTCTCAAGCACCCAGACAAGGCAGAAGCTTCAACAGCAGAGTGCACATCCTTCTGCCAGTTTGTAAGTTGGACAACAAACATGAATTAAGCACATTTGATAACCCCTCTGCCACAAAATAATGTGGTTTTGTTTGTTCTGAAGACAAGACATTCCTTCAGTGCAAGAACAGACTGACAACAGACAGTCAAAAGACCTGTAGCAGACTGTGAGCAAAAACAAAACGGACTCTGAACGAACTTGATGTCACAGCCTCCAGGAAACTGAGCCCAGGCTCCAACTCTTTTAAGTTGTTTTTGCTCACACAGCAAAACTGGAAGCATGAATCCAGAGACCAGGAGAACAGCAAGGGAGAAGTGTACTATGAATTGATGCACTTTAAAGCAATACGTCTTTGTTATGCTCAATGATGGTTTATAAAGGTAAATGGCAAATAATCATTTATGTTAAACAAGATATAAGTCAAATCTCGAAATGGAAGGATACCTGCTGTGTTCGATGCACACACTTAACAGCCATCCATTTTTGCTCAGAACTGAAAGGGTATTCTGCTTTTCTAATATAGTCCTGTTGAAGTCCATCGAGACCCATCTATATGGCACAAACAGAAAGTTAATTCTCACCAACATGTGACTGTTTTCTCCTTGAACAAAGAAAAAGGGTCAAAACATGTAGCTAGGCCGGCTAGAGAAACCTAGGTTACTGTTTAAACACTGGTGATGAATAGTCTCTATGCGCTGTGTTTCCCTGGCTAACAGCACTCATGCTCAACATGAAAGTCTGGGTGTGGAGACACGGTCCCAGGTGTGCTACCTGCAGTGTCTACACACCAAATCTTAAACACTGACTAAATTTACTCTCTGCTGGCACAAACTGTGGAAGGAAGCAGGACAAATAAATAAAGGTACCCAACCAATATTGAGCATATGTAATCAATAGGAGCTTCAGATTCCTCACTTCTTAGGATTCAAATCTATCTTGCCTACTGCCGCCACCCACCCTACAGTCCCTTACACTGCGTCACTTGATATTCTGACGATGACCTAGTTCATATAGCTGTTCTCCCTCCCAGTACCCTTTTCATTTTCCTCCAAACAAGTCAGAAAACATTTTTTAAATACTCAAAAAACTCAACTTACTGATTTCTATTGTCTACTGAAATGGTTCAGACTCTTCCTCCTGGCTTTCACAGGTCCCCGAGAAACCCACCACATAGCCTATCTGAGATCCTCCCGGCTCCACACTTCATCCAGGTTAATTAATTCATGAGCCACAATCCACTCTATGCTATTTATTTCTCCATGCTTTTATTCTTGCTCTTTCCTGGGTTTACCTCCTATCTAAACCTTTCTTATCCATCAAAGCCCAGATTCCAAGTCTGGATTTGCATTGTTCTTATATGTGGCTCAATATTTGGGAGTTAACTATCCATCTACTATTATCTTGGTCTGCCTTTTATTTGTTCTAAGCTTGTTGGTGTTAACTCCCTACCTAAAATGTCAGGTCTCCACCCACACGAAGATGGTTTCACTTTCTTTATCTCTCAAAGACATAAAAGTTTAACTCAATAAGTACTTGTTAACACATTCAGCTTTTGAATATCTTTTTAAAAGTTATACTATGCTATTTTAGTTACGAGGGGAACAAATGGTAATGAAATGCAGTTTTCTGTTATGGAAATACACATTGTAAAAAAAACAATTGTGTTTTATTAAACATGTTGTAAGAACCTACATTTCTATACTGGATACTCAATTCAAGCAACCTCATTTAGAGGCATTCTGTTTCACACCAGTCTGGAGGTTTTCTAAGACTGCTCGTAAAAGTAGGAGTTTTAGTTTTGTTATGGGAATAACAGATTGGAGTTTGAGGTCCCTCATTTAATCAAATGAGAAGAGATCAACTGGGATAGATGATAGGGTCAGTACAGTACTAAGAGCAAGTATCCCATCTCCCCAATACAAATACAAATTTTAAGTCTATAAAGGAGGAAAAGGGAAGACTGGGAAAAGAAAAGCTTATCTCACAATGGCCTTAACATCTTTACATGGAAATACTAAAGAATTTGCTTTCACTCATGTGAAAGTTAGTATTTATCAGCAATTACACACATTTATGAATATGAAGGCTGTCATATAAAACTCTAAATATTATGGAAGACAGGAGCAATGTACATTTTTTCACAAGAAGAAATCCATCACTGGTCATCAGTTTGTATCTTGAATATAAGGGATCAACTTTATACGGAAAAAGCACTGTGCTCTAGTATTTCCGGGAAGAATAAAACTGGTTCCCAAAAGGCAGTGAAATACTATGAGTTTTCTTCACTCTACACATAAAAACCAGTAATACAGAAACTGATGGCCTCACGCTCTCTTGTGAGGATGATGCTCCTATGTCAAAGAAGAGAGATCAGGCACATACCTTCATTGCAAGAGCAATTAAAGCTCCTTCTGTTGGCTTCCCCATTAGAGTGTTGTTTCTAATTACAGCATCGTTGCACACACAGCCCGCCTGAGAGAAAGACACATAAGCTATGAACCCATCACTATGTCCTAAGTCATTATGAAAAGTCTCTTTCTTAGAGAATCAAGTATTCACCTCAACAATTCTGCTGACAGCTGGGCTGTAAAACCCATGGACAACATCACCATCAAGGACCACCTCCCCAAAAGGATTGTAGCCGACTCCAGTGACCTACGGGACACAAGGAGGGTCACATACCACCAGCAGAGTCACACTATTCATGAAAACCAAAACCTACAATGAGCATTTTATACATCATGACACTTTAGCACATATACCTAGAAAAGCATTTAAATTTACCTAAAAGAACATCTGCTAGTTAAAGAAACATAGATTCAAATTTCCATAATAAACCTAGTTAGCTATACAATGAATTATATGAATTATAACAATGTACAGCATATTGTAAAAATAATTAATGTAACTGTTAATATTATTGATATCTTATTTCTATTAACATACTATAAAAAAGAATAAACCATGAAAATCTCTATGCATAAGTGAACTTAAATTTATGCAATTCATTTATATAACTATAATTTGCTAAGAATTCAAACCTATTACTGTATCTAACATTTGTGACAAGCCTGTAACCTAAACAAAAGCAGAATTCTTCTTGTAAATATACAGGCTCAGAGCCAGTAAATGATTGACCCTAGCATTTACAAACTACTTTCACATAACATATTACATGCCAATTTTAAGAATCAGAGGTAGAAACAAGCTGGATACTTACTCAGTATGGCTAGAACAAACCAAGTCAAGCACAAAGTTAAATTTCACAATAAAAATAAGACAGTTTATAGAATTAACAAAGGATTAATGCTTAACATGTAGAATTATGGGCTTTACACCAAAGGGGAAACATACCCAACCTTCTATACCTGGACTCTGTGAGCACATGTAACCCCAGTGGCCCTCCTGAGTCACCAGAAAGGCACCTTAAACCACACAGCACTGGGTATCCTTAACCAAATCTAACACCCCAAGTATCAATGCTCTCATTTAAGGCCTGTGCAGAACGAATTAAATAAGCCTACTTACAACTAATGTTAAATAGCTAATGCTTACTTCGCTTGGTGAATTAGCAGCTGTAAATACATTTGAAATTATGGTACCCATCATAGTAATGTGAATGAGCATCCCAGCCACAAATTCTGCCAAGACTAGGTAGGACTGGAACTTGCCCTCATCCAGCCTCAAATTAACTAGTGCATACCCACTGACATGCACTTAAGAGTTGGCCAATATACAATTTTTATAAATAAAGTAATCCATCCATTTATTCATTAAATGAGAATTTCATACTATGTGGCAGGCTCTTTGCTAGGCAACATGTGCTAGGGACTATTACAACTTATAACAGGAAGAGGGACAGAAAATTTTACCTGGTCTAAGGACCAAGAGGTATAGAGTGCTGTGAAACATGAAACACAGAACCAGCTCTGGGTGGTCAGCAAAGCTTTTCCAAAGAAATGAGGTGGAAATTGACAAAAAGGTGAAGCAGCATTACATAGTCCTAAGTAGAGCAGCAAAGATCCCAGAGGAAGAGGAGTATTGTCACACCTGAAGAGCCATGAGCCCAGCGTAGTTGGTACACAGAACGCAAAGGTGAGCATGTGAGGCTGAAGAAGGAAATAAGGGACAGCGTATGTAGGGCCTTGAGAAGGCCACACATCAGGATCCAGATCACAACAGAAATCCAATGAAGCAGCTTAATTTCGGGAGTGACATGATCAAATTTGGTTCTAAAGATCCCTCAAGATGCATATAGAGCAACAGCATCAAGAGTTTGGTAATGAATGGATGTAGGGATGATTGAAGAGAGGTGTCAAGGAAGATTCAACATTTCTGGACTGTGCAACTGGCACGTACAAGTGGCATGGGATCAAGACTTGGTAGAAAATCACACAGGAAGGAAAAGGCTCTACTGCTGGCTAACTTAGAGCCCTTCTCTGAGCCTAAGACACCGGGGCATTAGGAACGTTCAAAGCTAGGTTTCCTAACAAAGGAACACTGTTGCTCAAAAAGAATCTATATAGAATACCTCAGCATGCAGACCATCTGAAGTAAATATGTGAGTAACAGTCATTTCATTCTTCGTCAATGTTCCAGTTTTATCTGAACAAATCACATTACAGCAACCTAAAGAAGAAAACACTATGTATCACCAAGAATCAAGGAGACATTCAAGTTCACAATGAAATCAAATCAGTCAGTCTGGAAGCCAGTCCTGCTTCTCTGAATTTCGTACAAAATCAAGCTCAAAACCTGATAATTGTAGATGGTTTTCTCTCATTGTGTTTGCTTCATCATAAAGTAGTTTCTAAAATTAAAATACATACTGATAAATGTTGATTGTTTTCTTATTTATTTACAGTTGAATTTCTACAAAGCTACTCATTATTAGCTTTATATAATAATTTTATATAATATACTTTCTAGAAAATTTTGAAGATATCTAAATATAAGCACAGTTTTATCAGTCTGTATTTTAAGATATTTTGCCCTCAATATTAAAATGCAAACTAGAAATTAAATTCAACATTTTTAAATTGCTAAATTAAAAAAAGTTTCACAGTATAAAGTTAGCACAATTTTCTTATCATACATGAAGTTATGTTATAGCAATCAATATATCTATTGCTTACTGTTTTTTCAGCAAATTTAACTGATTTAGCTGACATTTTAGTATCTATTAACTTTATCAATTATCTTTCTTGAGATGTCAAAAAAAATTCTATTAATTTTACTCAAGTTTGTTATATAGATTTTTTTATATGATTTAAGTATCAGAACATTCCATGATGCAGTAAGACTTCTGTCAAAGTCCACTATCCTGAGTGATATGCACTTTTAATTACATCTTTTGGTCATTAAAAGATTATTCAATATTGCACAACCCAAACACCATTAGGTACACCTCTAAGACAAAACTGTGAAACTCAAAGATGATTCAACATTGATGTAAACTAACCCATCATTGTGTAAGTATGCTCTTACCACAGACTTACCCAGAGTTTCAACAATAGGCAGCTTTTTCACAATGGCCCTTTTCTTCACCATTCTCATAACACCAAGGGCTAGAGTAACTGTGACCACAATGGGGAGACCTTCAGGAATCGCTGCTACAGCCAAACTACAACCAACATATACACAGCACTGAAGTATGAATTAAACAGTACACCACAGCAATAATTTCAGTTGGCTTTACTTAAAAGAGGCTAATAAAAATGCAAAATTACTACTGTCAACACCCAAAAATGCCTTCAAAAAGAAGGGGAAATTGAGTAACATTTAGTGGACATCTACTAGATGCCAGCTTAAACATAGTGGGTTAAAGAACATCAATATAGGTTCTGACATCAGACTGCATAGAATTTAAACTAGCTTCACTATCTTTACCTATGTGACCCCAAATTATTACTTCACCTGTGTAGTTTAGTTTCCTCATCTATAAAACTACTGTTATATGCCACAACATGAATGAACCTTGTAATTATTATAAGTGAAAGAAGCCAGACCCCAAAGGACACATACTGTATGACTGCATTTACAGGAAATGTCAATGGGCAAATCCATAGAAACAGAAGGCAGTTTAATGGCTGCCAAGGGCTCAGGAGGAGAAAGAATGGGAAGTGACTGTTTTGGGGGTGATGACAAAGCTCTGACACCATTAGTGGTGATGGCTGTACAACATTATGAATGTAATTAACTCCACTCAATCGCGTATTTTAAAAGGCAATTTTACAGTATGTGTATTTTAGTACAAAAAAAAATTAATTGCTTCAGAACAGATTAAATATCTGGAGTTTTTGTCCCATTCCAAGTATTAGCTCTTAACTCTGCTACACATAAGGATATATGCATTCTTGTTCTTCATTCTCACACCGTTCCTGCATCCCAAGTTCTGTTACTTACTATTCTGCATGATCTAACTTGGTAACATCAGCATCCTGTTCCATAACCATAATTAACTTTTTCATGCTTTGTTTACAGGTTGATTATAAAAGCTGAAAGCCAGTGAATAACATTCACAAACCATTAGCTGAACAGTCTTTACTGAAGTCAGAAAACAGGTGCTATCATTAATACTTCTTTTCTCTTTTGAACTATTCTAAGTTCAAACAGAATCCTCTTTTCTTATGCTTCCATTAACCCTCAATTTAACAGGAAAAATAGGCCAGATCATTTACAATGTAGATCCAATGGACCTTTTCATTCTTTTATATGTAAGTCATTTTATAAGTAATTTGCAGAGGAGTAAATGGATTGTGAAAAATTTCATTAGAAATTTTCATTTGAATTTTAACCCCAAACTATGTTCCTAGATTTGAAAGTATATATATCTAAAATGGGCAACATCCTTTGGATACAACTAACTGCTCATCAGCTGCCCTGAATGAACTTGGAACATATTTACCTTGTAAAGTGATTCCAAATTCAAAAAACATTTCTAACAGGCTATAGGCTTATAAATTCTAGTCCCCCTTTCTGCATTTGTTTCTTCAGAATGCAGCTTCATAAATGCTTATGATTCATAACTTTGTTGAAAACAGGACAGTTATCTTAACATAATTGCAAAACATTTTCATTTTTAGAGTTACAAACACCAATTACAGTGGCAAATTCAGTTAATTTTTCTTCATGTCATCTATTTTCTTTTGTTCATCTTTATATTCATACCAGCCTTCAGCATTTCTATACTTATAAATGGTATGAAGCAGATGTTGGTAAACAAGTATCATAAAAGGCGAAAGAATACCACCATGTATCTTTTAGCAAAAGGGGTGGTCCAGGTCCTTGGCTGGAAAAGACTGCATGACTTCCTTGCTGTAGAATGCCTAACTGGGAGAGAATACCTGTCCTTCCATATCTGTCCTTAGAAATACACTGCTCCATAATTAGCTCAGGAGTTTGGGGAAATTGAGAGTATCACCACCCAAGGACTTGCGGTGCTGAGGGTTCTCTTCCATGTTCAACTTCACCCTCACCATAAGAGCCTATAGTGGTGGTTCTTTATCTCTCTGCATTCATCTTCTGGTTTGTTTAATTGTGAAAATTCTGTCAATTATTCTCTGTCACTGAGATAGAAAATGAAAAATTCTGAATTCTCAAGTTTTGTTTAATGAATAAAATTTTTTAAAAAAAGACTATAAATGTTGTGTCTCCATACCTCTTTTATATCTTCTTAAATGATGATGCAATATTTTGGGCAACATAATAAGAAAATAAAAGGATAATACAATAGTGATGATTGACTTTATTGTTACATCAGCCTTACAAGCAATTCCACCGTGCTAGTTTTCTTATTGTTTTACTCATTTTTGCCACAGTTGGAAATAACTGTTAGGTCAATGAAATAGCTATATGTTTCAAGACATAGTTAAACTAAGGTCAGCATGATTCCATAATGTATCTTAGATTTATAAGACTACAATGCATCCATACTAAAAAATAGAATGGATTTTATTCTATTAAAATATTTTTTAATGTTTTATTCTTTGGAAGACTTTAAAGTATGAACAGAAGTCATGATGTATCAATCTTCACAAACAGAACCACTCAAAAGAAACTCAGACTAAAAACTGACAGATGGTATGTCAATGGTTAATACCTGAAATATATTCTCCATTTTAAATTGATTTCATATTTAACCCAGGGCTTTTTAATAGAGATTTAAACCAAGAGTTTCAAATTGTACTTTTGTCCCTCTGAGGAATAATATACTCCTTCACCGTATCACAAATATCTTTAAAGTTCTTACTCATATCCTACCTATTCCTTGTAATCCATTGATTTTTCTTCTTTTATCCACTGATGTTCTTACACTTGAACTACCATTTCCTAGACCTACTACAGAGCTGCCATTCAGGATTCCTTCTCCTTAGATGCCTACGTTGAGTTCCACTCCTTACACACATCACCATCTTCCTTTTACTCCTTTTGCTGGAATTCATTTTCCCATCACTTGCCTTTTGTTTGTAATTAATTGGATGGATGCTTTGGCTAGGCCTAAATTTGCAGACTTGAAATCATTTCGCTTATACTCTGATAGTACTGCCCCACTGTCTCTCAGTGTAATCCAGTGTTGTAGTGGATGATGGGTTAATAAAATCCTTTCTCCTCTGTAGTTAAGTCCCCAACTCTGTCTCCCTACTGACTGATATGGGCAGGATGTCAACTATGTTACTGGGCAACATTGCTGGTGACAAATGATCTGCTGACTGATAAACTGTCTATGGACTGGAAGAACGTACTTATCTTACAGCTTTGGGTTTCCTAAGTGTAGTGACTCCACTAACTGCACATTTCTTGCAGGCACCCTGGAGAGTTATGTTTCCAGGGATGCTGGTTCCTATGGAACACGAGACATTTTAAGCCCTGGCAGTGCCCACACTCACACAGTCCTCTCATGTTCTTGTCCCCAGGAGGAACTGCTGTACAGACTGCAGCAAGGACTCTTGGGAGAGGGATGCCTGAAGCTGCCCTGCCGTGTTCAGGGCACAGGGACCAGATGTGACCCATCAAACCTTGGGAACTGAGATGTCTGTGAGCTAAGAAGGCCCCACAGTGAGACCTGAAGCTGTTAATGAGATGTCTGGTACCAGTCTTATTCCCCTTCCTTTGTAGATGACCCGACTTGTTAAACAAGCATGTATCTAGGTTGGAATATTTTTCATCCTGCTTGGCATCTGTAGAATCCTTTCAAATTACAAAAATTTCACATCTTGTTTCAGATGAATACTCATGTATTGCTTCATATATAATTTCTTACCTGTTTTTGAAACTCCTATTAGTTAGATGTGTTATTTATTGAGTTATTCTCCCAGTTTGATTACATTTTGTTTTGGACTTTTTGCTCCATTTTGGGGGGAGACCTCTTCAACAACATAAATAGCCCTTAAATTGAGTTTTCAATGTCAGCAATCATAATCTTAATTTCCAAAATCTTTTCTATTCTGTGACCCTTTTCTACAGTAATCTGTCCATCTATCATGAGTATGGTTTCTTCAAAAATCTCTGAAAATACAAAATTCTGTGTTTATTTTTTTCTTCTAGTTCTTGCATTTTTCATTTCCCTCTGTAGCCGACTATTCGATTTCAATATTGTGATCTTTCTCTTTCATGTTTTCAACTTGGCAATCCTTAATTATCTATTTATATATTAAAATGTAATGTTGGGTTGATAATATCAGACATCTAGTATAGGTTTTCAGTTTCCTAGAGTTTACATCAATATATAAATTCTGAACTATTTAAATAAAGATATTACATTCTAAAGTGTTCATATAACACCTCTGTAAGGGAACACTAGCTATACCTATCAGAGAAATAAATCAGGCAATAGACACTTTACTTTACAAACAAGTATCAGAACTTACCTTACACTAATGGTAAACATTTCCAGGATATCTTTTCCTAGTAACCAGCCAACCAACATGATGATACCTGGAAAGAATCAAATAGCTATTTTCCCTTTTTCTATAAAATCACCTAGGCACAGGAGGGATAAATAATAAGCTGAGGACAGCCAAAAAGTCCCTTGATATACAAGATAAAGTATATCAGATGATTATAAAATTTTATAAAAACTCACGAAGCCGGGGAGACTGAAGTTAATGCTGCCTAAAGTTAATGCCGTATATGCGCGCGTGCACACACGCATGTGTGCACACAAATGCACACACACATTTTACCTTTTCTTGCCATTGCTACCACCTGTCCCTTAAAGCAATAACATATGAGAGTTCCCAATATAAGAAGGCATTACCAGTATTTTTGTACAATGGGAAAAAATAAGACATATAGATCTTCTATTTTCTTACTATCAGCTCTGTAAAAATAAACCCTGGAATTTTACTTTTCATAATTCAATATCCAGACATTACACATTAAGTTTGTACTGTAAACAAAGGAATACTTAGGACGTGACTCAAAGAGTGAAGTCACTTACTCAATACATATAAAACTGCATTAGCATTTAAAAATTACTACTTTTATGGCATTTAAAAATAAAATCAACATAAATCAGAAAACTGACTCCACACTCTCTGTTTAACCTTTGTATTTGAAAAGAATGGGAGAAGGGGTGCACCACTGGTTTTGTGAGGAAAAGCGCAGTATTACCAGTTTCAATAAAGTAAAGCAACTTTGAGATTATATTCTAGATCAATATGTACATTGAAAACAATCTTTTCTTCATCTTTCTCTTAACTACAAAATAATGACCCAGATCGTGACCCTGTAAGATCCTATCCCAAATTGTTATCTGACTAAAGAAATTATGTCCAGTGAGATATACCAAGGATCAGCAAACTACAATCTATAGGCTTCCTGCATGTTTCTGTAGTCTATTCACACAGCCACACCCATGTTTGTGGATTGTCTATGCTTGCTTTCATGCTGCCAGCAGAGTTGAGTATTTTCAATAGAGACTATATGGGTCAAAGCATAAAGTATTATTAGCTGGTGCTTTACCAAAAAGTCTGCTGACCCCTAATTTTGATCTTGACCTATCCTATCCCATATACTATCCTAACAAAAAAACTTATGTCAATACACAATATTAAAACTAGGTAATTATAAACTTGAAAGATCTTTATCTAAATTTGAAGTGGTTTCATAGTGTATTGTTAATATAAACTGGGAAGACTTAATTGACTAAATGCCCTTCAATTTATCAAATTCACTATAAATTCCAGAAAATAATTAGCAATAATCAAATGAAGGGACCTAGCAGAATACACACAGCAGTTAAACAAGAGGAATGAAATACCTTCTACCTTCTGCTTTATGATGAAGATAAATGAAGCAATAAATCAGTATTTAACAAATTATTTCACTGAAACTGCATAAAAGAAATATTCCTTTAAAACCCATTACTGATTTTAAAACATTAAGGTAGTAAGAATAAAATAACATCATTGAAGAATTAGAGAAAAGGAGAGGAGCCTCCAAAATTAAAGCAAGTGTTTAAATGATAAAGATGTCATTTCAACTCTGAATAAAGATAGCAGTGACATAACTGGGACAATTCACTTTTGAGTAAAAAGACTTTAACTCTACTATAAGCCCTGTACTAAAATAAATTCTAAATAAAATAGTAAAATTAATTCTCAAAAATAAAAACTGAAGTAGTAGAGTGATATTTAAATGAATATACTTATATAAACAAACATTTTCCCCATATAGGGTTGGGAGAGCCATTATGAACAGAAAAAAAGATAAAAACCTTAACTGCAGAGATTGGCAACAGAAAGGTATTACCAGAATCTCAGAGCACGAGGCTGTTTTAATTACACACATTACCCTTCTCCCTGCCAGATTTATTATATATCCCCCAAAGGCAATTTAAAAATTAGGACCAAAAACACTTGGAACTTCAACAACAAAAGGAATAATATACCAATTTTACAAAGAGCTGTTTACTAATCAAACCACAAGAAAAGAAAGGACAGAAGAAATAGATTTTGGCAGGTCATAAAATAAAAAGGACCAACATACATACAACAGAGTGTTCAAGTTTCTCTAAGAATGAATTGTGAAATAAAATAAAGAGTCTTTAATTCACCGGCTAATGACAACAAAGTTGGCAAGGCTACAGGAAGAAATGCAGTTTTATATTGCTGAGAAGGGTATTATTTGGCAATATGAAATAAAAGTGTTTATTTAGAATTTTTTCAATCACATGGATATTCTTTGACACAGTTTTACTTTCAAGAATTTATCCTAAGGAAATGAGAGGTATTTACAATAAGATACCTGCACTGAAGAATCATCATTTACATAACTTAAAACATAAAAAACCTATAAAATGTCTAAGAGAAGCCTGATATATATACAGTAAAAAAATAGACATATTTATATGAATTGTAATATATGTTTTATATATATATATATATGAGTATATATATATATCACACACAGTTATGTGAAAAATATATATATATGTGATACTTTTCCCACAACAATGGAATACTATACAACCATTAAATTTGTTTTAGGTAAGCATCTATTGCATGACAAGATGTTTATAACAGAATATGTGAAGAAAGAAAAGTAATCCATAAACTAGTACTATCACATTTTGTTGAAGACTAGAATGACAATTACTAAAATGTTTACAGAAATACTCTTTGATTATAGGAATTACAGTGAGTTCTATTTTATTTTCATAGAAAAGGACAATGACTGGGGTTAGTTTTATAATTCAAAAAAAGTAGTAGTAGTAAATTAAAAATGTAACTAAATGAAAAAACAAATTTATGTACATATGTGCCTAAACTTCCCCTTTTCTCTAAAAAAGTTTAAATATTTGAGATATACATACTCACTCTTCTCTTACCTATTATACCAAAGGAGTAAAAGGAAAGTTGTTTTCCTAAGAGGTCCATGCTCTTCTGCAGAGGGGTTTTTGGTGCCTTGACAAATTGGAGAAGAGTGTCACCACAAGTAGCTAAATGTAGATCCCTGACATACCCATGACATACCGTTAAGGTACATGTTACCCCTTCACTGAGAACTAAGGCTGAGACTTTCAAAAGCCTATTTATTTAAAAAGGTCTGTGCTCCCTATCCCACTGTTTGAAGGAAATGTATTCTCTCTATCAGCTTCTCTAGGACTTTGTTACAACCAGCTACTCATCAATTTTCCAATCTTTCTTCTTTCTGTATCCACAAACATGCTTGTAACCCAAGTAATTTTATCCTGTTGGCTCCCTGATCTGCTGACAACCTTCTCTAGGAGTTCCATCACTGCCAAGCTTCTCGGAATGGTTTCACACACATTGTGTCACACATACTGGAGTCTTGGCAGGTTACCTGAGAAATTCAAGTAATTTGGGGATAATATGACATTTGTAGAATACAACTTTTTTATATATATCAAAGTATTTTAAATGAGAGAACTAAATCAAATTCCTTAAACAGGAGTATCTTCCAGGGTATTTTACTCTGCAATCCATGACCCTCCAACCCCCACTCCTTACTAGAGACTTATTTAAAATTGGGGATTTTGACAGAAGATATGTTCTGAGGTACAAATATACCAATTAGTAATCTTTAACATTCATATGATGAAGCTAATTTCTAAAAAGCGTAAGCCCTACATATAAGTGGCTATAAACCTTTTTCTCCCATAAACAATGAATAAATACCAAGATATTTTAGAATATTAACGGTGTCAATTCAAGTTCTTCCAGTTATGTCTTTAACAAAAACAAATGAATGATATTCTAAATATTACTTTCAATAGTACATAAGAGTCCACCAATATGTTCTTTACCTCTACTTAGAATAGGAATTTCAGATTTGAAATGAATACATCTTAACAAACTTAAGTACTCACTTCTTCTGCTTGCATCATTTTAAAAACCTCCCCAAATTCAGAATTTTCTCCTGTTCCAATGACAACACCCTGAAGAGAAAAACAGGAAAATAGATTTACATGCAGAAGAAGCACCTCTCAAAAACAGAAACCCTTCATCCCCTTTCTCCAAAGCCTACCCATAGTCAAGACGTCCGACACACAAGGTTCCTTTAGCAAACTTACTTTTCAATGTTACTTTAATATTTATGTCTTATGATAAAAACACTGAAAACAAACACTAAACTTACTACTGACTTAATTCTGAGGCCCATTTTTTGTCTCTCTTAGTATCTCTGAAATTTGAATGTCTTACATTCAACAGAGACTTCAATGTAGTTTCTTTTTCCCCACACACATGCTATTGAATGATGCCTTTTATATTTGTGGAATATTAGACTACAGGAAACAAAATATTTGAAATCAATCATTAGGCAAATGATATGTAGTCAAAATAGTATAGTCAATATCATATCAACTAAATTAAAATTTTACTTAACAAGTAATGAACATATCCAAGAGTCACTGTTTCTATCTAAAAAAAAAAAAAAGAACAGGTACTGAGGTACTAATGTAGATAACTACATTATCTAGTACATGGCAGAACTACACACATATTAAACCTCAGGAGCATAGCTTCATAGTTTCACAAATAACCTGCCAAGCATCAAGTTCAATTCTGTCCTTTCTTTGTCAGATATTTTAAAAAGATCCACAAAAAATTAGCAAAACAGAATTGAGAAAATGACTGAAAACAAATGAACTGCTATTTTCAAGAAGAGAAACAACAATTACCTTTGCTTTGCCACATCTGACCAGTGTCCCCATGAAGGCAATGTTACTTCTCAAGGCAAGGTCTCCATTAGTCGCGGCCAGCTGAGGGGCTGTCACCTTTGAACAAGGTGCAGTCTCTCCCGTTAAGCTCGACTCATCAATGGAAAGGTCCACAGCCTTGGGGAACATACAGCATGTTTCTACGTTCAAGTCTGAAGACTCTCTGTGCTACATTTAACATCTTTAAAGTGTAACCATCACTTCTTCCTCAATTATCCGCTTTCTATTAATCATCCAAGCCTTTCATCACATCCATTACTCTAAGACAGAAGACCACGACCAGTACAACTGTATTTTAAGAGGAAGTTAAGTCAACAAAACCCAACATGCAAAATACAATGCTGAATCATGAGACAAGATTAGCCCAAATTTCCAGATACAACTAGAGAAAAGGAGATACCAGCTATGACTTAATCTTAACCTAGAGAAAACTCTACTCTTGTAATTAAATATTATTTTCTAATTTTGCCACATCTTGAAGTTCTGAAAATGTGTTCGGCAGATTAAAACCAACTGTAACAGAAAGGGAAGTATGAATGAATGGTGTAAAAGTTTCTTAAAAAGAAAGCATTTTATCATTTTGGGCTCAACATTCAAAAACATCTTCTTGTTATATATACACAACTGTATTTATCCCAAATGTACATTAGTAAGAATCAAGAATGTATACAAATATTTCCATACACATCATGAGTATCATCACCTCCAACTCTGCAACAGGTTCAATTCTGTTTTATTCCTAGCAGTAGTCACTTACTCAAACATGCAAAAAAAAAAACCTTAATTTTGTATGTGGAGAACACTACAGATGTGACCTGGTTTTGCTTCTGAAAGTATGGCCCACAGAACAATAGTTCCAAGGATGTTAACAGGCATTGTGTATAATGTGACACATACCAAAAAGAGGCATGCCATTTTTAGCACAATAGCAATCAAACTTACCTAGTGTACAGATTGATACAGAAGAGAAAGAGGCTTTAGACCCTTATCTTTCAGTTTGTGATTATAAATTTGTAGAACTTAAATTATCAAGAATACATTATTGATAAAATTTGTCTAAATAATACAATGTAGCAAACTGCATAGATCTCAACTGTCTGTTGAACAAGGATATCTCCTAATTACAAGTTATTTTCTCTTAATGGTGACTATAAGAGATTCCGCAGGAAGCAGTTTTGAGGGAGTGAGGAGAAAGAGGTCATTTCTAAGGGTGGTATTTAATAAATTAGGCAAGCCTACTACAGTTTAACAAAGTGGCAATTTATCTGAGAAAAAAGATATTAGAGCCACTTATCCATTGTATTCCTAAGAGAGAAAGATAAGAAAATAAAAAGAAATCAAAGCATCAGCCAGCTCCATGCCTTCCAGCCAAAAGTTTGAACATTAAACCTTCAGAAAGGCTATTAATGTACAAGGGAAGGTGATTATTTCACTTTCTCTTCATTCTTCCTCAAGCTCTCTGGTGGAGGTGTAAGACATAACATAGTTCAGAAGTCAAAATATAAGAATCAAGGTACATACATAATCCACAAACTGAATATTTACCATACCTATATAATAAAAACTGTTGAAAAAGATTCACAGAATTATTGCTACAGAATATTAGACAGAAAGAAGGTAAATGCCAAAGTCCCAAGGGTTTTCTAAAAAGCAAAAAGTGGCTGCTTTAAAAAATTACAGTTAATATGGAACAACTGGCAACTACAAATAAGTTCTTAAACTAATAAGTTTGGTATACTGTATTCTGCTGTTAGTTTCCTCTTTAATCCAGAATCAAAAGCAAATCAGAAATGGAATTCTTTCCCCAGAAAAGAATCATCCAAAATATTCATCTGCAGCTGCCTGATCATGATAAAATTTCTTACTTCTCTCAAAAATCAAGATTCCTCTTACTGTTTATTCAAATGAAGGCAAAGATAATTAAAAACTCTTCATAAGCACCAGCTTATTAAAAATCAAAGCCCACCCAAGTGTTATAAATTATTTAAAAGGCTACATGAAATGGATATTATCCCATGGTAAATGCTTAAATGCATTGTTAACTTTCTGACTTAAGTGCATAGATTCAACTTGATCAACTTGCCAATAATATAAAGGCCAGCATTCAGTTAACAATGATTTCTACTATAACTCACCAAGCCTGTTAAAAAACCCAAATTTCAGGAAGGACTTTTGCCACAGGCCTTTCCTACCAATGTGAAATAAGAATCTCAAAACAAAGATGCTAAGTCTCACCTCCAACTGACCCATATCGTTTCTTTAAATTCTAGTGACTTATTGAGAAAAAATAAGTTTTTTCTTCAGCATTCTAAACATGAATAGCATTCCTCAGTTCCCACTGCTTTTAACCACAGAACTATAAAAATAAGACAACAAAATACTAAGCAGAGTTAAAGCTTACACAATCTAACAGAACCAACACTCTCAGGGCTGTAAGTACAGAGTGGTTACTGAGCTGTATAGTGATAATACTATTACAGAAATATATATCCTTTCCAAAGTCAGACACAAGTAACTACATCAGTTTTTAGTAAATAGGAATGTTTCCACAATATACCTTACACCTTCTCCAACATTCAACTCAATTTCTTTCAACAGTTAATTTGAATCTCCACTTCCAAAGATGTTTGTAAATAGCTCTTTTTTAATAAGTCTATAGCTTTATAAGTATGTAAACTTATTCATTCAGAAACTTTAAAAGCAAGTTTTAGTGGTAAATCACAATAAGGGGGAGCAACATACTATAAATCAAATTTATCTACTAAGAAATACATTGAAATCAATATAAAAACTTACAACTCAGGAATATATCTCAGAAAATAGTGGAAAGGGTACTCAAAGAATTGATCCCTCCACTAAAACAATCCTAAGCTGGCAAAAACCAACAGAATTAACTATGGAATCAAAAAGTTTGAGCAACCAAGGGAGTGCTTAGGGAAGAAAGAGACGCCTGAATGCTGGTAAGAGAACGTTGCAGCATTCACCTGTCTACCATCCCCATTCCCCAGAGAAGCAACACTGGCTGTGGGAGGGAAACTTACTGGTGTTCAGGTGGCTAACATGGATCTTGTTCATAAAATACTGTAGTTGTGTGTTTTAACCTGCCAGCAGTTCCCTGAGGGACTGGTGCAGAGGCTACCCTTTCTTTATTTCACACCCCCATCTCAACCCAGCTAGAGTGGCTTCCCAGGTATCTCCAAAAGATTAAAGACATATACTTGCAGGCAAGGGACAGAGAACTGGGCAAGCAGCAGGTACACCCAAAAGATCGGGAAGGAAGACACTGAGGCAGAAGTTTCTGCTGGGAATAAAGGTTTGGAGGGCTACCATATACACAAGGAAGACAGAATGAAAAATGCATGACCAAAACCAGATGCATGATCAAAAAAGACCTGAGAGGGCAGGGCCCTGGGCTGCACCTCTGTGCATCTATGGGTTTGGCACAAATAAGAAGTGAAGGTGAAGGCAGAGTTGCAGTCAGCTTAGCTCAGTGTTAAAGAAGTGCCCCAGCTCAGGCAAGCTACAAAGACTATGAGATTACCTTTTCATTTTTTAACCTTTTGGCTCCAGACAGATCAGGCTGACAGCTGAGATAATGGAACAGAAACTTCAATAACCACAAACAACAAGGAATACAGTCTTTGTAAAAGTAATTTAGAAAAGTCACAAAACAAACTGGACCACTGCAGCCCTCAACGATCAAAAACAACAAACTATGTTTTTGGAAAAGGAGGATCTGATGTACAGCTACAACATCGTAATATTCAAAATACTGTTTGCAACAGAAAACTACAAAGAACACAAAGAACAGGAAAGTATGGCCCATTTACAGGAAAAATTAAATTGAGAGAAATCATCCCTGAGGAAAGGCCAGATATTGGACTTACTAGATTTTAAATCAACTGCCTTAAATATGCTCGAAGAACTAAAAAAAATATTGGTCAAAGAACTCAATGATATCAGGAATGCAAATAATGAAAAAAAAGAGACTGTCAATAAAGAAAAAGAAATTATGAAAAGGAAATAAGTCTTCATGCTGAAAAGTACAATAACTGAAAAGGAAAGTTCACTAGAGGTTCAAAAGCAGATAGAACAAGTAAGGAAAAAAATGAGAAATGCAAAGATAGGGCAATTGATATTAACCAGACAGAAGGGTAGAGAGAAAAAGAGAATTAAGAAAAATAAACAAAGTATAACATACCTGTGGGATACCATTCAACAAGGCAATACAAGCACTATGGTAATCTTAGAAAAAAAAGAGAATACAAAGGCCAGAAAGAATATTCAAAGAAATAGTGGATGAAAACTTACCAAATTGAAAAACATGACTATACACATCAAAGAAGCTTAATATTTTAACTCCAAAAAGGATAAACTCAAAGACATCTACATTGAGAGAGCAAACAGTTTAAAGACAAAGACAGAATCTTGAAAACAGTACGGGTGAAGCACCTTATCATGTAAAAGATCCTCAATTAGATAAACAGCCCATTTCCTATCAGAAACCAAAGAGGTTAGGACCAACTGAATGACATACTTAAAGTGCTAAAGGAAAAAAGAGAGTTCTGTATCCAGCAAAACTATCTTTCAGAAATGAAGGAAAAATTAAGACAGTCCCATCAAAACAAAAGCTAAGAGATTTCACCACTAGTAGAAATGCCCCACAAGAAATGCTTTGAGTCCCTCAAGCTGAAATGAAAGGTGTAGAAAGTAACTCAAAGCCATATGAAGAAAAAAAGAATTCCAGTAGCAGCAACTACTTGAATAAATACAAATGCCAGCATTATTTTCAGTTTGTATCTCCTCTATTTTTTTCCATCTGATTTTCAAGACAAACATATAAAATATTTACAAATCTATGTTAATGGGCACACAGTGTATGAAGATGTTATCTGTGATAACAACATGAAGGTGGTAGAAAACTGTACTGCATAGGAGCAGTTTTTGCATATTTAAGTAATGCTGGTATCAATTCAAACTGCATTGCTATACATGTAAATGTTAACTATAATCCCCACTGTTACCACTAAGAAAAAAAGTAAAAAACACACAGAAAAAGGAAGTGAGGAGTAATTAAAGTATACTTTTTAAAAATATAAAAAAGGAGAGATTGTGAGAATTGAGAAACATAAAAAATGTTGACACATATAGAAAATAAATAGCAAAGTAACAAGAAAGTCCTTCTCTAACAGTAATCATTTTATCACTTTAAATGCAAATGGTTTAAATTGTGTGGTATATCAATACAATACTATTTGGCAATAAAAACAATGAAGAACTGATACATACTACATGGATGAGCCTTGAAAACATGTTAATTGAAAGAAGGCAGACACAAATGTCTACTTAGTGTATAATTCCATTATAGGAAATGTCCAGAACAGGTGCAAGTATAGAGACAGAGCATGCAGATTAGTGGCGGCCAGACTCTGCAGCAGGGTGAGAGAGGACAGTGATTGCTAAAGTTTTTCTTCTGGGGAGTGATGAGAATGTTCTTCCACAAACAAGACTGGTGATGCCTGCACAACTCTGGATATACCAAAACCACTGAATGGTACATTTTAAGTGTGTGAATTGTTTGGAATGCAAATTATATCTCAATGAAGTTTTTTTTGTTATCTTTTTATATGTGGTGAATGGACTAGCACTTCTGGCATGGGCTAAGCACTAGTTAGAAATGCAGAACCTCTGCCCCACTCCAGTCCTGCCAAAACAGGACCCATATTTTTCTATGGTCAGCATGTGTTGCTCTGTGGTAACTCTACATCACACTGAGAAAACTGAGGCTTAAAAATAGTAAGTGGCTTCCCTAAATTCACACGGTCAGTTCGTTTCTTAAGTGCACACATTTTATTCTTTGAATCAGAATTGTTTGTTCACAAGTTGGCGTTGCCTAGTAGAAAAGGCATAAGCTGTCTTTTTCACTGAAGTCTGGCACAGTTTTCTACACGTGGTACTCAAATATTTACCAAATGGCTTACAAGACTTCATAATACAGACTATTTTCTGAAGAAGGGGAATTATATTTTACCTAAATTAGCTTCATTATCAAAGTAAATAAATTTAAAATATCACTACATGCTTGTAGTCAGAAAAAATGTTTGAGAAAATTCTTTTTGAAAAAGCATAGGAAACCAAATCAGACTCTGAGTTTTGTCAGAATACCAAGTTTTTCACTGAGTAAGTGGAAATGGATTTTGTAACTCAAGATGTCAGAATGCTCTGACAAAGTCTGTCCATTAGCTCCACTAACGGAGTTACCCAACTCAGAGGAAGCTGTTTACTAATGGTTCGTAATAAGTGTGTAAGAATATTAAGTCTTACCAAAAGGGATGTAATAGCTAAGTGAGGCTGCAGGCCATCTCTGATTTCTTTAGTTGGTAGGGAGCCAAAGTATATCTGTGCTTGTTTAATCACACTCATCATTTTTGGTTTTTACCTGCCCTGGGAAGTAAGAACAGGAAGGATACCAAAATCTAATGAGCCAATAGCTATCCTATAAGCAAGTACATGGACTCACTTGTGAGGTGAAAAGACCAACTGGCTTGTTTTAATCTGGACTTCTGAACTTGACAGCAGACGCTGGCTCCTAGTGAAGATAATCTTTCATCCTAGATTTCAGTGGTCTGGAAATCTAGTACCATAAAAATGGCTAGTTCTTGGCTCTCAGCCAGGTAAGTGGAACTTATCTAGAAGCTAGATACATTTAGAAAATCATCATTATCAAAAACTGAATTAAAAAAAAAAGACAATTGTACCAAGGAACCTTGAAGACAGTTTCAAAGAATGCTATGGGCTAACCTTAAGCACATCTGCTGCTGAAGTGTCAGTGGAACAAATCATTCAGAACAAGTGAAAGAAAATCTTGCTACTTTTCTGGCAATGTTCTGGGATTGGAAAGTTATAGCTGAGAGAGGTAAAGTATTGTCAACAGACAAAAGAAACCCTCTTTTCCTCTGATTCTTATAAAAAGTTCTTTGTTCAAATATTGATAGAGACTTTACCTGGAACAGTATGGAAAATATGCCATGTTTCCAAAAAGGCAAAATGTACTGTTATGCAGGCACAGTCTAAAGACTGCTTCATCTAGTCGCTGTCTGACCGATCCACTGGCCACCACCACTTTACTGACCAAATACTAGTAAAAAAAATTTTTTTTAAACCTCAGGGAAAAAATTGGAAAACATTCCCATAGCTCAATTCCTCTATGTTTTACTATCCCAGCTCCATTAGCAACTCTCAGGCTCCTAAGCTTGGCTATAGAAAACTGACTCAGGCAAGAAAAGAAAATACAAGATTCCTTAAGTTACCAATATTAATGGTCTTTAAAAAGTGTTTATAGTCTTTTTGTCTTTACAGTCTTAAATGACAGTCTCATCCTGCCATAGACTGAACTGTGTCCCCCTAAAATTCATGTAGAAGCTTTTATCTCCAGTGTGATGGTAACTGGAGATGGGGTCTTGGGGGATGATCAAGGGCAGATGAAGTCATGTTAGTGAGACCCTCAAAAAAAGTGGGATTAGTGACACTCTAAGAATAGGAAGACCATTCTATGTGAGATACAGCAAAAAGGCTGCAAGCCGAGAAGAGAGCCTTTACCAGATACCAAACTCTGCAAGATCCCAAATGCAGACTTCCCAGACCCCAGAACTGAAAGAAATAAACGTCTGTTTTTAAGCCACCCAGTCTATGCTATTTTATTTTAGCAGTCTGAGCTGACTTAAGACACAGCCTATGAACAGACAATACCAGATAGAAGCCATCCAGCACTCAGCTGACTGAACATGCTGACAAGCAGCTACGGAAGGCCCAGACAAGACCAACAGCTAAAACCGGAACCAATGAAGTTTGTGATGGGAACCCTAACGTTGCAGCACAGGGCCAAAGGGGCAACCTTGGCCTTGGCCAGGCCCAGGGGAGCAGAACTCTACACAGAAGCCCAGGGCTTTGCTTTTTCTGAAGGGAAATCCACATCCTTTGTTTGAGAAATTAATAATATCCCAAGGCTAAGTGAGGACTTTTCTGTTTCCTTTAAATTCTAATAAGTTTATTTCATGCACAAACATCAAATAACCAGCTAACCTTACAATATCATGCAAAGGTCACCACAGCCAAACTGAGCAAACAACACTACAGTAAGCCAGTTCAACTCCAAAACACTAGCAACCTCTGATCCAGAAGAGAAATCAAACTTAACACCATTACAATGTCTTAAGTCAGTATTTTTAAACCTAGAAACTGCACAAAGAGCCCAAAGCTTTTCAGAAAGTTATCTCAATGCTGTCAAAGTAGCTGCTTATGGTACCAGTAGTAGGTAAATGGAATAGGGCAGAAGAGTGATAGAGGAAATCAGACATGTTCAACTTTATATATGTAAGAGTGGATTACCTGGGCCAAGTCAACATGAGTATGGCACTACCAAATGAAACAGGTACTAAAGAAGTAACTGAAAAGGTAACAAGTAGGAGGAAAAGAGTAACAATAAATTACTCCACAAAGAATATACTTCTAATTTTTATACCATCAAGCTTTAAAAGGTCAAAAATTCCCTCTAATTGAATTCATAGTAAACCTTCAATATGTAATTTGCTGAGTGGATAAAATAAGTACCAATCCATACTCTGGTAAGTTTTTTTCTATTTCATGTGAACTTTGAAATAATTGTCTCAGATCATTAACTCTATTTAAATAAATATCATAAGATACTTCAGCAAGCCAAATGATGTTTTGAAGATTCTATGTCATTACACTGCTCAAATTGTTCAAACAATGGGAAACACTATCTTCTGACCATCCCACTAGGAAGAACTACTTCTAAACTGGAAGAGCAGCACTCCAGAATAAATGATGACATAAACCAACTCCATGAATTCAAATTAGGGTTCTTTGAGAGAGGAAGACATGATTTAATATCAAGTGCATCCAAGATGATTTTTACAGAACCTCTAAGGAATAATCATCCAAGGTCTTTATAAACTAAGTATTAGTGATAAGAGGATGGGAGAAGAAATGAGTAAAGAAGATAGAACAAAATTTATGGAGAGAAAACATAAAGGGAGAAAGTAATGAAGTAAAAATAATAACATTCCCAAGACCTAATGTATTATCAATTATTTCCATTCACTGATTACAGCAATCTGTATCTTTCCAGGAATAAATCTTAAGCATTTGGGGAAAAGGGCTTTATTTCAAGTGTAAATGAAATTTGTTCTTATTATATAGTTCATGCACTTCCTCAGGCTTTCCATAACCTCTACTTGAGGACACTCATACTTGGGACATAGTAAGTAGCCACAGAATGACAGTTCTAGAGGGTTAACAAACAGCTAAAAGCAGGTGAGACTGGCATGCCAATAAGCTATGAGGGCTTATGAGACTAGGTGCTCAACTCCATTTTCCATCCCTTCCCTCTAGTCTACACACTGTGACCAGATTAAGGGTAACATCATATGCCAGTTGCATATGACCCTCAAAGCTAATTTCTAACCAATGAAGTCTGAAGTGGAGCTTCATATCCAGGGTCCTCCTAAATCTGACTCCATCACACATTTTCTACCCTTCACACATTCTAGCCCCATATCACATCTTGGAACACTCACCATGATCTAACTACTGTTGTTTTACTATCTTCTCTATCTCCGTCCAGTACTACTTCAATTATCACTGCCAAAGCCATGTTGTCTGAGGTACTGTGACTTCATTCAAACCAGAAGTTAGAGCTGCCTTCTCTAAATTTTCACACTCCATTCCTTATACTTCTTTTACTCACTTCCCAAGTTCTACCTTTATGGTGAGGGACTGCTGAACAGCAACAGTACACTCCCTGACTGTAAGAATCCTATCACATCCTCTTTGTGTCTCCACAATGCCTCACATATTTCCATAAAGATCTGCTGGTTCATGATGTGGACACCTCAGAAGACTCTATGGAAAAGATAGATGCACCTTGAGAGGGAAAAAACACCTTTATATATGTCACTTTTTAAACTAGAAAATCAAATGTTCAAAACAACAATGCATTATTTCTTAAAACTGTTAATGTCTCTCCTTTAATCTACATCCAAGTATTTTCACATCTCACATATAGATCACCGAATGCTATGGCCTGAATGTTTGTGACCCACCTCCAACAAAACTCATATGTTAAAACCCTAACCCCCAAAGATGATGGTATTAGGAGGTGAAAATGAAAATGTACAGAGGTACTTAGGTGATGAGGGTGGAACCTTCGTGAATGGGATTAGAGTTCTGATAAAAGAGATCATGCAGAGTTCCCTCGCCCCTTCCACACATGAGGACACAGTGAGAAGGTGCCATCTATGAGACAGGCAGAAGGCCCTCTCAAGAATGCAACCCTGCAGGCTTTGATCTTGGACTTCCCAGACTCTAGAACTGTGAGAAACAAAAATTTCTGTTCTTTATAAGACACCCAGTCTATGGTACTTTGTTAGCAACCCCAACAGACTGAGACACCAAACTTACCTCGAACAAGCGTAAATCAGCAGGAACCCTGTCCCCAACAGAAAGGCAAACTGTGTCACCTGGAACCAAGTCTCGTGCAAGTGTATGTTCCAGTTTTCCTTCACGGACACTGTAACATGAAACAGAAACAATCATGGCTAAAAAAGGAAGGCCACGCCATTGATTTTTAAAAATTCTCTCCAGTGGGCTTACCTGAGGGAAAATATAAGGTATCGTTGCCACTTCTAAGATGGTAAGTAAAATATAGGAACCAAGAAAAGAATTATTTTTGTGCTCTTGGTAACTAAGATGCTCAGGTAACAAAAAAGCATTGGAAAAACTGATCAGTTGTTCAAATGTAAAATGTGCAAACCCAAACAAGCTGAATCACCTGGGTCTGTCTGATTGTGCCTCACCACACCCACAGCAGTGCTTAGCATATTGTCACGCACACAAAAATACCTGTAGGACAAACCCATGCCTCACAAATCTCAAGAATAGACCTTTAAAGTGTCACTATAGTACAACTTCCTACACAGGAGAACATGAATTTTTCATGTCAGATTAATGTTTCTACCTTATGTTTAGACAAATCAATGTATTCTGTACCAGCAACATTCTATTTCTACTTTTAAGAATAGAAATCCATACAAGAAAGAAGGTTCATACCAATGGCATTCTGGTGGCATAAGTTTACTCAATTCTTCAAGAGATTTTTCTGAACGATACTCCTATTAAAAAAAAGGAAGGAGAATATTAAGAAAAACACTTAAAAAGAAATGCAAATATGTATGTTTCTATGAACATATTCCATTTAGACTTAAATATTGGTATCAATCATTTTAAAATTTCACAATTCTTATCTTTTCCTTTACTTTCACTGTTATGTTCCTAAAGCTTGTCTCTTAAGTAATGTTAAATTACAGTGACCAAACAATTGTGATAATATTTGATATTTAAAATTTTACATTTTATTATTAGTTATGCAAACTGAAGGCCAAGTTATTTATCGGAAAATGAAGAAAACTTATTAGTGGATCCAAAAAGCATATAATTTTCAGTCATTAAAAGTTAAAATCATTGAGCATCATAATTAAGAATTTTAATGTTTAATGATCAGAGAAGTCAAAGACAATTTGCAAGCAACATTTCTTTGAGGACTTAAGCTCATGCTTACTGCAAAGGTTTACAGAGTAACTCTTCCCAGAAAGAACATACATTAAACAAGCTGTGATATGTAGCGGCCCTACGACAGAACATCCCTTCTGTGAAGGACTAAGAGATTTAAACTGAGCCCCCATTTTTTAATAGGAAAATATCTAAAAACCTATTGCTGGATTTTATTTCTATTACTATGCTTTTTGTTTCTACCTGTTTCAGTTATATTTAACACAATTAAAAAAACTAGATTTTTTACATGCCACTACCTAAATCAAAGCAATGTAGTTCCACAGACCTCCCTAGAGAAACTTCTTTCTGAAATTATTTCAAAAACAGAATCAACTGTTGACTGACATTATCATCATCCAATAACTACAGATTTTACCACAAGCCACCTTAATATTTTTAAACAATTAACTAAAATACCATTTTCATGTAGGCAAAACAGACTACTCACCTGAACAAAGGCAACTGTAACAACGATAAGTATTGCCTAAACAAAACAAAGAAACAACCTTTTAAATTAGATATTCTAACTGCAGAAATAACTGCTAATCCTACTTTATTTTTCTGACTCTATCTGCAATCCCAAGACACCAGATACTAAACTTTCAGATCAGCTGGGGAAGAAATTACAATGTTGCTCTGAGGTGTGGGGGGCAACCACCAACGCCCACAGTGCTCTGCCTCCCTGGGACAGCTTCCAAGCTTTTCAACCTCAGAATCTCTTTAGCTCTTACAAATGGAAAACTAGCTTTTCTTTATGTGAATTATACCTGCTGATATTTAATATTAAGTACTTTATCAGTTACTCAGTTTTAATTTCTACTTATTAATGCATCTAAAAAAGTAGTAAGTCCATTTACATATTAACACGTTAACCTTTTTTATGAAAAGTGTATTTTTAAAAAATTTGTGAGAAAATGGCAGTTTTCAATTTTTCTCTTTAATTTCTGCCTTAGAAATCTGGATTTTCATATTTGCTTTTGCTTTAAATTTACTGTAATATGTTGACTAACTGAATATATAAAGAAAATCCAGCCTCATGCAGATATTGGAAAAGGGAGGAGTATTTTTAAAGCTTTTTCAAATGATTATTGATATTCTTCTTAGCTACAACAAAATTAGAAAAGTGCTATAGTTATTTAAAATATAATAAAATGTAATTTGCAATGTAATATCTAAAACTGTACCAATGAACTTTTCATAATCTGTTATATTAAAATCCATTGCTCTCTTTTGTATTTTTAATGAATTTTTAATCACTGAAACTTGTTATTATCATACAGTAGTCATTTAGAAAATATTGAATGGGAGGGGAAAAAAGATGGCAGACTAGGAAAGTAAGGTGAAAACTTCCTCACAAACCCACACTCATCCTGAGGAAGCAACTCTAGCAAATACAAGTAACCCTGAAAACAACATGAAGACTGCAGAAAAGACCATGCACATGTGGCGAAACAGAGAAAACCACACAGAAAAGGGTAAAGAGGCAGGACCACAGCTGATCCGGATCCAAGCCATGTGCCCAGCCCACAAGCGAGACAAAGAGGAATGGAGTGGGGAGTGAAAAAGCACTCAGGAACTCTGCACACCTGGCCCTAGAGATGTGCTCTAGGAACACGAGTCCACATCGCATTGGGCTTTGACAATTAATGGGGCTTAACACCAAGGAGAGTTGGAGCTCTAGGGGAGTCTGAGACTCCTGCCCCTTGTGGGTATACCTCTGGGAGCCAGCTCCTAGCACTCCTACCTCCTTGTATCATTGCATTGTGAAGGCTGCATACCCTGTTAGCCCAGCAGCCCCACCATAACTACAAGACAAGATGGAGGCAACTCCACCCACAATGATCCCGGCAGAAACGCTACTGGTGGGCACACAAACAGCTGCTTGAGACAAAATGCCTGCTGCAGCAGACTTAGATAGACCACTGCTGTCAGACAGACAGACAGAAAGGCAGCTCTGCCCACTGCCCACCAACAGCAACTGGGGCTCCATGGCAAAGAAGAACTGGGCATTGGAGAGTAAAGGGTGTTGAGCTTCTGAACACCACAGAATGCCTTCTTCATAAAGCCATTAGACCAGGAAGCATAGAAGATCTGTCAAAAAACAAAGGAAGAAACACAAAAAGACTGACAAAAATGAGGAGGCAAAGGAATATGTTCCAAACAAAACTACAGGGCAAGACACCAGAAAGAGGGCTAAATGTAATGGAGATCACCAATCTTCTTGATAAAGATTTCAAAGTAACAGTCAAAAACATGCTCACTAATGTTGGAAAAGTACTGAAGATCTCAGGGGAGGAACTCAACAAAAAGAAGAACTGAAAAAGAAGACTCAGAGATGAAGAACAGAGGAACTGAAATGAAATATACAGTGGAGGGAATGAAGAATAGATTACTGCACGTAGAGGAGCCAATGAAATGGAAATTACAGAACAGGGTCACAATGAATCTGAGGAACAGAGAGAAAAAAGGATATCGAGGAATAAAAGAATGCTAAGAGCTTTGTGACAACTCCAAATGAACACTGTTCACAAAATAGGCGTACCAGAAAGAGACAGACAAAACAGTAAGTCTTGCTGAGGAAATAACTGTTGAAAACTTCACCAATCTGAGGAAGGAAATAGACACGCAGGCCATGAAAGTACAGAGAGCCACTAACAAAAGGAACCCCAGGAAGACAACACCAAGACATATAATAAATAAATGAAAAAGACTGGGATAATGAGAGTACTGAAAGCAGCCAGAGAGAAAAAAAATGTCTTACTTATAAGGGAAACCCCATCAGACTATCAGCAGAATTCTCAGCAAAACCTTTACAGGTCGGAAGGAAGTGGCATGAAATTTTTAATTTACTGAAACAGAGAGACCTTCAACCAAGAATCCTCCATGCAGCAAGATTATCATTTCAATTTGAAGGAGAGATTAAACATTTCCCAGATAAACAAAGGCTGAAGGAATTTATAACCACTACAAAAGCATTACAAGATATGTTACAGAGACTGCTATAGATAGAAATGTTCCTAAGCCTAAATAGTTCTTACCAGTAAACATAAACCCACAGTAAAGGTAGTAAACGAACTAATTACCAAGAAAATACAAAATTAAAACAGACATAGTAGAACAAATTATACACTAATTCAGTCAAAGGATACACAAAAAATACAGATTATGACATCTAATACATAAAGAGTTGAAGAGGAAGCAGAAACAAGAAGTACTTTAAGACTGTGTTGAAAACACATCAACCATCAACTTAATATAGACACATATCATTGGGAAGCTATCCTTAAGGCTTATGGTAATGAAAAACCTAAAGCCTATAATAGAGACACAAAAAAATTAAAAGAGAAATTCAATCATGACACAAAAGAAAACCATCAATAACAAGATAAGAGTATAAGAGAGGAGAAAAAGAACAAAGAAGAGCAATAAAAACAACCAGAAAACAACTAATAAAATGGCAGTAAGTACATACCTATCAATAATTACCCTGAATGCAAATGGACTGAATGCACAAATTGAAAGACACGGGTGGCAGAATGGATAAACAAGACACACTGATATGCTGCTTACAAGAGACTCATTTCAGATCCAGAGATAAACAGAATGAAAGGGAAGGGATGGAAAAAGATATTTCATGCATATAATAGGGAGAAAAAAGGAGTAGCAGTACTTTTATCAAACAAAATAGATTTCAAAACAAAGAAAGGAACAACAGACAAAGAAGGACATTATGTAATAATAAAGGGGCCAGTCCAACAACAGGATATAACCAATATAAATTATCTTTGAACCCAAAATAGGAGCACCTAAAAATGTGAAAAAAATACTAACAGAATTAAAGGGGATAGAACGCAATACATTCATTTTAGGAGACTTCAACACACCACTCACACCAAAAGACAGACCAACCAGACAGAAAATAAGTAAGGAGACAGAAGTACTGAATAATGCATTAGAAAAAATGGACCTAACAGACATCTACAGAACACTCCACTGAAAAGCAGCAGGATACACATATATCTCAAGGACATTTGGAACATTCTCCAGAACAGATCAAATACTAGGCCAAAAAAGGGCTCAATAAATTCTAAAAGATTGAAATTATATCAAGCAACCTCTCAGAACACTATGGAATGAAACAATAAATAAATTACAAAAAGAAAACAAAAAAAGCCTACAAACACACAGAGGCTGAACAACATGCTGCTACTAAATGGTCAATGGATCAATGGCCAACTTAAAACATAAATCAAGCAATACATGCAGACAACTGAAAACAAAAACAGCAGCCCAAAATTTGTGGGAAGCCAAAAAGTACTAAAAAGGAAGTACATAAAAATACAGAACCAAGAAATAAGAACAATCCCAAAACAGTCTGAACTCACAAAGAAACTAGAAAAAGAACAAATGAAACCCAAAGTTAGCAGAATGAGGGACATAATAAAGATTGAAGCAAAAACAAGATACAGAAGATGAAAACAATAGAAAAAAATCAGTGAAACCAAGAGCTGGTTCTTTGAGAAAAAAACAAAAAAAACCTCACAAGACTTATCAAAAAGATAGTACACAAATAAAATCAGAAATGAAAAAAGGAATAGTCACAATGGAAACCACAGAAACACAAAGATTATCAGTGAATTCTATGAAAAATTATATGCCAATAAATTGGACAACACTGAAGAAATGGACAAATTCCTAGAAAAATACAACCTTCCAAAACAAACCCAGGAAAAATCAGAAATTCTGAACAGACCAAATACCAGTAATGAAATTGAACTGGTGATGAAAAAACTCACAAAAAACAAAACTCCAGTGCCAGATGACTTAACAGGTGAATCCTACCAAACATTTAAAGAGAAGCTAATACCCATCCTTCTTAAAACATTCCAAAAAGCAGAAGAGGAGGGAATATATCCAAACTCATTCTATGAGACCAGCATCATTCTAATACCAAAACCAGACAAAGACACTACAGAAAAAGAAAATTATAACCAATATCCCTGATGAACACATATACAAAAATCCTCAACAAAATATTAGCAAACCAAATTCAAAAATACAACAAAAGGATAATCCATCACGACCAAGTGGGATTTATTCCAGGGAACAAGGATGGTACAATTATTCGAAAAGCAATCAATATAATAATATACCACCATAACAAAAAGAAGGATGAAAACTATATGATCACCTCAACAGATGCTGAAAAAGCGCTTGACAAACACTTCAACATCCATTTATGATAAACATTCTCAACAAAAAGGGTATAGAGTGAATGTACCTCAACATAATAAAGGCCATATATAAGCTAACACTTAACATAATACTCAATGGTGAGAAACTTTTAACTTTTCCTCTAAGATCAAGAACAAGACAAGCATGTCCACCCTAAAATATTTTATTCAACATACTACTGTACATGGCCACACCAATCACACTACACAAAGGCCTAAAAGGAATCCAAATCAGTAAGGAAGACGTTAAACTGTCACTATTTGCACATGACATATATATATATATATATAAATCCCTAAAGGCTCCATCATAAAACTATTACAACTAATAACTGGATTCAGAAAAGTCGCAAGATACAAAATTAATGTATAGAAATCTGTTCCATTCCTATATACTAATAACGAACTAGCAGAAAAATAAGTCAAGAAAACAATTCCACTTACAATTGCATGAAAAAAAATAAAATATCTAGGAATAAACCTAACCAAGGAGTCGAAAGGCCTGTACTCCAAAAATTCTAAGACACAAATGGGAGAAAATAAAGAAAACATAAATAAATGGAAATCTATTCCATGCTCATGGATACGAGAATTTATATTATCAAAATAGCCATCCTGCCCAAAGCAGTTTACAGATTCAACGCAATCCCTATCAAAATACCAAAGGCATTTTTCAGTAAACAAGAGCAAATGATTCTACAATTCATATGGAGCCACAAGAAACCCCAAGTAGCCAAAGCAATCCTGAAATAAAAAAAACAAAGCTGGGGAATCATGCTCCTTGTTTCAAGCTATACTACAAAGCTACAGTACTCAAAACAGTATGGTATTGGCACAACAACAGACACAGATCAGTGGAACAGACTAGAAAGCCCTGATATATATATGTATGTATATATGTTCAATTAATATACAATAAAGAAAGCATGAATAAACAATCGGGAAAAGACAGTATCTTCAATAAATGCTGTAGGAAAAATTGGACAGCTGCATACAAGAGAATGAAATTAGATGACTCCATAACATCATACACAAAAGTAAACTCAAAATGGATTAAAGACCTAAATGTAAGACATGAAACCATAAAACTCTTAAGAAAACATAGGCAAAAATATCTTGAACATAAGCATGAGCAATATTTTCCCCAGGCAAGGGAAACGTATCAAAAATGAACAAGTGGCACAACATCAAATTGACAGCAAAAGATATCATCAGCAGGCAACCTACAGTATGGGAGAATATATATGTAAACAATTAATCCTTTGGGGTTAACATCCAAAATATTTAAGAATTCATACACCTCAACACCAAAACAACCCACATAATCCAAGTAAAAAATGGGCATCAAAAAGAATAAAATACTTAAGAATAAACCTAACCAAGGAGATGAAAGAACTATACCCTGAACACTAAAAGACACTCATGAGGACTTCAATAGTCATTTCTAAAAAGAGGAAACACAATCAGAGGATGAATGGATAAAGAATATGTGGTACATATACACAATGGAATAGTATTCAGCCAATAAAAAAAAAACAAATCCTGCCATTTGCAATATGCATGGAGCTGGAGGACATTATGCTCAGTGAAATAAGCCAGTCAGAGAAAGACAAGTAACAAATGATTTCCCTCATTTTTGGAGTATAACAACGTAGCAAAACTGAAGGGACAAAACAGGAACAGACTCACACTCCAAGAAGGGACTAGAGGTTACCAAAGGGGAGGGGTGGGGAATGGTAAGTGGAGAGGGAGGGAGAAGGGGATTAAGGAATATTATGATTAGCACACATGGTGTGTGGGGGGGACCATGGGGAAGACAGTGTAGCCCAGAGAAGGCAAACAGTGACTCTATGGCACCTTACTACACTGATGGGCAGTGACTGCAATGGGGTATGGGGAGGGACATGATAATATGGGTGAATGTAGTAACCACACTGTTTTTTCATTTGAAAGCTTCATAAGACTGTATATCAATAATACCTTAATAAAAAATAAATAAATAAAATAAAAAATAAAAAGAAGAAATACAGATGGCAAACAGGCACATGAAAAGATGCTCCACATCACTAACCATCAGGGAAATGAAGATTAAAACCACAATGGGATACCACCTCATACCAATGAAAATGCCCACAATTCAAAAGAAAATATCTCAAGTGTTGGCAAGGATGTGGAGAACAGGGAATCCTCCTACAATGTAAGTGTAAATTGGTGCAGCCACTGTGGAAAGCAGTATGGAGGTTCCTCAAAAAACTATAACAGAAATACCATACAACCCAATAATTCCACTTTCTATGAATTTACCAGATGAAAACAAAATCCCCTGGAAAAAGCTATTTCATGTAAATAATAGGAAGAAAAAAGCAGGAGTAGCAGTACTTCTATCAGAAAAAACAGATTTCAAAATAAAGAAAGGAACAAGAAACAAAGAAGGACATTATATGATAAAGGCATCAGTCCAAGAACAGGACAAAGCCATTATAAATATCTATGCATCCAACATAGGAGCACCTACATATGTAAAGCAAACACTACCAGAATTAAAGGGGAATACAATGCAACACATTGATTTTAAGAGAATTCAACACACCACTCACATCAATAGATCAACCAGACAGAAAATAAGTAAGGAGACAGAGGTACTGAACAATATATTAGAATAGATGGACATAACAGACATCTACAGAACACTCCACCCAAAAGCACCAGGATTCACATTCTTCTCAAGTGCACGGGGAACATTCTCGAGAACAGATCCCATACTAGGGCATAAAAAGAGCCTCACTAAATTTTAAAAAATTGAAATTGTACCAACCAGCTTCTCAGACCACAAGTAAGAAACTAGAAATTATGCAAAAACAAAAAAGCCCACAAACACATGGAGGCTTAAGATGCTCCTAAATAATCAATAGATCAATGACAAAATAAATAAAAAACAGAGATCAAGCAATATCTGGAGACAAATGAAAAAATAGCTAAACACCCCAAAACCAGTGGGACGCAGCGAAGGCAATTCTAAGAGGAAAGTATACAGCAATACAGGCTTACCTCAAGAAAGAATAATCCCAAATTCACAATTAATGAAACTACAAAAAGAAGAATAAATGTGGCCTAAAGTCAGTAGGAGGGACATAATAAAGATCAGAGCAGAAATAAATAAAATTGGGAAGAATAAAACAATAGAATCAATGAAATCAGGAGCAGGTTCTTTGAGAAAATAAACAGAATAGATAAACCCCATCCTGACATATAAAGAGAAAAAGAGAGTCTACACACATAAATAGAATCGGAAATGAAAAAACAAAAAAACACAACAGACACCACAGAAAAACAAAGAATTATGAGAAAATACTATGAAAAAGTATATGACGACAAATTGGACAACCTAGATGAAATAGACAAGTTTCTACAAAAATACAACTTTCAAGACTGACCCAGGAAACAGAAAAATCTGAACAATTACCAGCAATGAAATTGAATTGGTAATCAGAAAACTACCTAAGAACAAAAAGCCTGGAGCAGATGGCATCACCACTGAACTTTATCAAACATTTACAGAAGACCTAATACCCATCCTCCTTAAACTTTTCCAAAAAGTAGAAAAGGAGGGAATACTTCCAAGCTCATTCTAAAAGGCCAGCATGACTCTAATACCAAAACCAGGCAAAGACACCACAAAAAAACAAAATTACAGCCAATATCCCTGAAGAACATAGATGCAAAAATAATCAATAGAATATTAACAAATCGAATTCAAAAATACATCAAAAGCATGATCAACTAGGATTTATTCCAGGGATGCAAGAATGGTACAATATTTGAAAACCCATCAACATCATACACCACATCAACAAAAAGGACAAAAATCACATGACTGTCTTCATAAATGCTGAAAAGGCATTCGACAAAATTCAACATCCATTCATGCTAAAAACTCTCAACAAAATGGGTACACAGGGCAAGTACCTCAACATAATAAAAGCCCACATGACAAACCCACAGCCAACATCACACTAAACACCGAAAAGCTTAAAGCTTTTCATCTAAGATTAGGAACAAGACACTGTTAGCCACTCTCATCGCTTACCAGAGGTCCTAGCCACAGCAATCAGACAACACAAAGAAATAAAAGACATTCAGATTGGTAAGGAAGAAGTTAGGCTGTCACTGTCTGTAGATGACATGATATTGTACATAAAAAACACTAAAGAATCCACCCAAAATCTACTAGAACTAATAAATGAATTGAGCAAAGCTGCAGAATACAAAATTAATATACAGAAATTTGTTGTATTCCTATATACTAACGATGAACTAGGAGAAAGTGAAATCAGGAAAAAACTCCATTTACAATTGCATCAAAAAGAATAAAATAGTTAAGAATAAACCTAACCAAGGAGATGAAAGAACTATACCCTGAACACTAAAAGACACACATGAGAGAAATGAAGGAAGACACCAATAAATGGAAATCTATCTTGTGCTCATGGATAGGAAGAATTAATATTGTAAAAATGGCTATCCTACTTAAAGCAACCTACAGATTCTATGCAATCCCTATCAAAATACCAACAACATTGTTCAATGAACTAGAACAAATAGTTCTAAAATTCACATAGAACCACAAAAGACCCTGAATAGCAAAAGCAATCCTGAGAATGAAGAACAAAGTTGGGGGGAATTACACACCTTAACTTCAAGCTCTACTACAAAACCACAGTAATCAAAATAATCTGGTACTGGCACAAGAACAGACCCATAAATTGATGGAATAGAACAGAGAGCCTGACATAAAAACTTACACATATAGGGCCAATTAATATATGATAAAGAAACCATTGGTATAGAATGGGGAAGACAGCCTCTTCAACAACTGGTGTTGGCAAAACTCGACAGCTACACATAAGAGAATGAAAGTGGATTATTGGGCAACTCCATATACAAAAGTAAAGTCAAAAAGGACCAGAGACCTGAACGTAAGTCATGAAACCATAAAACTCTTAGAAGAAAACATAAGCAAAAATCTCTTGAATATAAACATGAGTAACTTTTCCCTGAACACATCTCCTTGGGCAAGGGAAATAAAAGCAAAAAGGAACAAATGGGACATCAAGCTAAAAAGCTTCTGTACAGCAAAAGACACCATCAGTAGAACAAAAAGGCATCCTACTGTATATTCGTGAATGACATATCCGACAGGGGGTTAACATCCAAAATATATAAAGAACTCACATGCCTCAACACCCAAAAAGCAAATAACCCAATTGAAAAATGGGCAGAGGATCTGAACAGGAAATTCTCCAAAGAAGAAATTCAGATGGCCAATAGGCACATGAAAAGATGCTCCCCATCAGTAATCATGAGGGAAAGACAAATTAAAACCTATCACCTCACACCAGTTAGGATGGCCACTATCCAAAAGACAAAAAATGACAAATGCTGGTGATGATGCAGAGAAAGGGGAACACTCCTACACTGTTTGTGGGAATACAAATTGGTTCAACAGTTATGGAAAGCAATATGGAGGTTCCTCAAAAAACTAAAAATAGAAAAACCATTTTGCCCAATAATTCCACTCCTAGAAATTTACCTGAAGAAAACAAGAACCCTGATTCAAAAAGATGTATGCACCCCTTTGTTTATCGCTGCACTATTTACAATAGCAAAGATATGGAAGCAACATAAGTGCCCATCAATAGATGAATGGATAATGAAAATGTGGTACATATACACAACAGTTTATTCACCCATAAAAAGAAATCCTAAAATAAAGTCAATGGATCAAAGACCTGAATGTTAAGTCATGAAACCATAAAACTCTTAGAAGACATAGGCAAAAATCTCTTGAACATAAACATGAGCAACTTTTTCCCAAACACATCTCCTCAGGCAAGGGAAACAAAATCAAAAATGAACAAATGGGACTACATCATGCTAAAAAGCTTCTGTACAGAAAAGGACACCATCAGTAGAACAATAAGGCGTCCTACAGTATGGGAAAATATATCTGTAAATGACATACCTGACAAGTGGTTAACATCCAAAGTATATAAAGACCTCACACGCCTCAACACCCAAAAAGCAAATAACCCTATTAAAAAATGGGTGGAGGACATGAACAGACACTTCTCCAAAGAAGAAATTCAGATGTTCAACAGGGACATGAAAAGATGCTCCACATCGCTAATTATCAGGGAATGCAAAAAACACACAATGAGATATCACCTCACACCAGTTAGGATGGCCACCATCCAAAAGACAAACAACAACAAATGGGATGTGGAGAAAGGGGAACCCTCTTACACTGCTGGTGGGAATATAAATTAGTTCAACCACTGTGGAAAGCAGTATGGAGGTTCCTCAAAAAACTAAAAATAGAAATACCATTTGACCCAGGAATTCCACTCCTGGGAATTTACCCTAAGAATGCAGGAGCCCAGTTTGAAAAAGATATATGCACCCCTATGTTTATTTCAGCACTATTTAAACTTGCCAAGAAATGGAAGCCAACTAAGTGTCCATCAATAGATGAATGGATAAAGAAGATGTGGTACATATACACAATGGAATATTATTCAGCCATAAGAAGAAAACAAATCCTACCATTTCTACAACATGGATGGAGCCAGACGGCATTATGCTCAGTGAAATAAGCCAGGCAGAGAAAGACAAGTACCAAATGATTTCACTCATCTGTAGAGTCTAATAACTGAAGCAAAAACTGAAGGTCAAAACAGCAGCAGACTCATAGAACCCAAGAATGGACTAACAGTTACCAAAGGGAAACAGACTGGGGGAGGTGCACGGGAAGGGAGGGATAAGGGGAATAAAGGGCATTACAATTAGCACACACAACGTGGGCAGGGGGGGGCACAGGGAAGGCAATATAGCACCGAGAAGACAAGTAGTGACTCTATAGCATCTTAGTACGCTGATGGACAGTGACTGTAATGGGGTATGTGGAGGGGACTTGATAATGGGGGGAATTTAGTAACCACAATGTTGCTCATATGATTTTATACTGATACCAAAAAAAAAGAAATCCTGCCATTTCCAACAACATGGATGGAACTAGAGGGTATTATGCTCAGTGAAATAAGCCAGGCAGAGAAAGACAAGTACCAAATGATTTCACTCATTTGTAGAGTATAAAATCAAAGCAAAACTGAAGGAAGAAAACAGCAGCAGACTCTGAGACTCCAAGAAGGGACTAGTGGTTACCAACAGGGAGGGTTTCAGGAGGGTGGGTGGGAGGGAGATGGGGATTAAGGGACATTATAATTATCACTCACAATATAGGCAGGTCACTGGGAAGGCAGTATAGCACGGAGAAGACAAGTAATGTCTCTATAGCATTTTACTACACTGATCGACAGGGACTGCAACGGGAAGAAGTGCAGTGAGGACTTGATAATATGGATAAATGTTGAAACCACAATGTTACTCATGTGAAACCTTCATAAGATTGTATATCAGTGACACTTTAATAAAAATAAATAAGAAAACAAATCCCTGATGCAAAAAGATTGTTGCTCCCCTATGTTTACTGTCACATTATTTACAATAGCCAAGATACAGAAGCAACCAAAGTGTCCATCAACAGATGAATGGATAAAGATGTGGTACATACACATAATGGAATATTATTCAGCCATAATAAAGAAAGAAATCCTGCTGATGTGAAAACATAGATGGACCTAGAGGGTATCATGCTAAATGAAATAAGCCAGGCAGAGAAAGACAAATACCATATGATTTCACTTATTTGTGGAATCTAAAAAACAATACAAAATGAACAAAATAGCAATAGACTCACAGACGATGAGAAGTGAACAGTGCTTACCATGTGGGTGGGGAGAGTGAGGGGGATAAAGGGGCATAAAAATTCTCAATCATAATGTAAGTTGGTCACAGGGATGGTTCAGCTTGGAGAATATAGCCAATGATTCTCTAACATTTTTCTATGTTGACAGATAATAACTGCACTAGTAGGGGTGAGGATTTAATAATATGGGTAACTACATTGAACTACTATGCTATATACTTGGAACCAATGTAAGACTGTATATATCAATGATACTTCAATAAAAAAAAAAGAAAATATTCACTGGCTTATTCAAATCTTTTAAATGCTGACACATTTCTTAACAGCAAAGAAAAAATAATATTCATTGGAATCACTATTGACTACATTAGAATAAAGCCTTAAATATTGGGAAGCTACCCAGTACACAGTACATAAATATTTTACAAGATTCTAATATCACTTGAAAGCTTGAATTTTTATCATTAGCAACAAATTCTGTCAGTTGTTTTTCTTGAAGTGACAGCCTCATTTCACTCACTTTCAGAAAAAAAGCATGCCAGTTATCCAAGTCTTATGAAATATAGCTGTCTAACAATTCTTGCAAGTAAAAGGCTAATTCATAGTTTAGTTCACCCCAATCACCTTTTCCTGAGACAACCATCGTACCTCTATATACAAAAGTCCTTTATGCCCTCTTCCCATTTCATTACACAGAATATTATAGGACCAAGGATTCAAGAATCAAGATTTGATAAAATTCATTTTTACTGCTTTATCAATAACATTCCTAAGAGAAATAATGAAGGAAAACAATGACTACTAATACATTTTGGTGAAATTATTTTGATTTAAGCCAAGGCTCTTATAGTTTTACCCGCCACTGCTTTGGCGCCACTGATGCAAATGTCTATAGCAAAAAAGACAAGCAACATTTTAGCATTATGAAAATAGTTTTAGCCACACATGACAACTAACATGTGATCAGAGTCTTAAACAAGCAAGAGTTTAAGACTTGCAGCTCTATGTTAATTTCTACTGCATTCTTGAGCACAAGGTGCTCCCTTTAATCAATGTTTGTACTTGCTCTTACTTTTGAATACTACATGAAATAGGAGCAAGCAAAAAAAAGATGAAGAAATTTTTAATGAATGCTAAAATAGCCTAGCTGGAAAAAATAAAATGTTACATAGTAAATATAACATGTATTGTTAAGTGGTATTTTTAATTTCACAAACATCAGACTTTAGTTCACAATTAGTCAAAATATATTCTCAGTTATAAAGTAAAATAAATTTAAAGTTTAGCTGGAAAATTATTATAAAACATTTCATATATGTGAAAGTATCAGATTGTTGATGCATGCCAAACACAGACCCTTGAACATTACTTGTTATTACATCAACCAAAAGCAGAATTGGGACACAAACAAAAAAAATGAAGAAACATTAAGGCATTTCTCATTTGTTCTCCAAAATAAAAGCCAATCCTAATTTATATGATTAACCAACAGTTAATAAAATGTCCTTTTTCTTACCACAGTGATACTGACGGCATCATCGAACTGCCGCATTAAAACACTGATGACTGCAGAAGCCAGAAGCAGCATGATTAGGGGGTTTTTAAACTGAAAATGAGAACAAACAGCAATGAACAGCTTTGTGTGAATGACGGTGGTGTTCCGTCACAACAAAGGCTTAGGAAAATAAATTACTGTGGCATGACTGGGAAATTACAACAATCTACATTTGGTTGAGATTTTCTCTTTCTCCTCAATTAACAACAACCAAAAAAAGGTACATACACAGCTACATTTAAAAGTCACCACTTTTCCAAAAAAGAGAATGTTAAGTATCAATACTTTAAATCTAAGAATTTACCAATTCCTACAGTACATATATATTTTGAGTGTATTTATTTAATAAACACAGCTGTTCTGAATTTCTACTCAAGCTAGAACAAGTGGGAAATTCTTTTTAGCTAAAGATTTAGGTTAAACACTGTGTAGAACATCTAAATTATGAGATTCAAACAATCCTCAACATTTCTATAACTAAGTAAGTTAGTACAGATTATAATTCTGTAGAACCACACATGAGAAACAGTCCTGGGGCAGTTAAAAGCAGATAGTCAGATCCTCTCCTTAGAAGATGCTGAAGATCTCCCCAGCTCTGGTTGTGCTAATACATATCTGGCAGAGATAATACTGTCGAAAGAAAAAGGATGACAGCACCGTTTCAATCATCCAGGACTCAAATGGCCAAAGCCAGAGCTACCCTAAATTCTTCCAGCTGGACATCTTACAGCTTCTGGACATCTGTAGCCAGAAACTGTCCCTCTGGTAAAATGGCACCAGTCTCTACATAAGCTACAAAGTAATTGGGTTACAAAGAACCCACCCAGCAGAGAGCCCGCAGACTCTGGGTAGCACAGCTGTGAGATCAGATGCCTCTGCTTCCCACTCCTTGTGCCATTCCCTGGCACAGAGGTCCCAGTCACATTTCACAATCATGTGAAGAGCTTCTTACAAATGCCCAGGTTCACACCAGACCAATTAAGTTGGACTTTCTGGGCATAGGGCCCAGGTTTTAGACCCTAAGTGAGTCTATGTGTAGAGGACTGAATATCACTGCTCTAGCGAAATAAAACTACAACTGCCACGTGAGTCAGGGCTCATAAACCACGCACTTAACTGAGGCACAGACCTGGATTTGAAGCCAGCTCCTGCTACTTTTGTGTGACCTCAATCTCTTTAAGCCCCAGGTTCCTCATCTGGTAAAAAAGTACCTCATACTGAAGACTGTGCTAAGGATTCACCAAGAATGTATACTAACGCACTGTGTAAATCATAAAACCCTCTAAAAATGTAGATGTTACATCACACCTTGAAGGCAAGGCCCGCCCACGGTCTCTCTTATTTCTCCCTAAAAATGCCGTGCCCACAGCACTAGGCACACCTCCCTGCGGACAAGCAGGCTCCGGACAGCTGTTCGCAGAATGACAGATTCAGTGTTCTCTGAAGAGGAATAAAAAGTAGCCCACTGCTTTATGATTCACAATTCATATTTCCTATTAATTACTGCTTATGCTTAACTACATGGCTGGCATGCATTCTCACAGCAATCCCATGATATAGATACTCTAGCTTTGAAACAGGACCAATAAAGTAATACATTAAATCATACTGCCTAGTGGTGACTCAAATCATTTATGAATCCAAAGTAAACCTCCTCAAGTTTTAGGTAATGTGGAAATGTGATAAATACTTATAAAAATATTCCATAACAACAAGGCACATACAAGATTCCTTTAATCTCTTAAAATACAATTTTTCTGCTTTAGTCAAACTCATTTGCAAAGTTAAGACTGATAGATTTGGGCTCAACAGGCAAGGTCCTTTAGAAAAGCTAAACAGATCTTTTTTAAAAAGAACATGCAAGTTAGAGGCATTAGCAATTGGTAACAACTTACTAAAAAGATTTTTTGGGGGGCAAACTAACCCTGCTAGTTGAAAACTGGCAATAGGATTCTTGTAACTTTTCACACTAACATACTTTTTATCAAGCTAAGAAAAAATCCCACAGTAAGTCTTCCTAAAAAGATTAAGATATTGATAAAATATAATTTAAATACCTATAAACTATCAATAGCTTATTATATCCTAGGAGTTTGATCGCTATGTCATAGATAAGGCTCAGAAGAATAAAAATCATACAGCAAGAAAAGAAGATGGAATCTATACCCAGGCACTCTGGATTTAAATTACCTAACTCTTACTAATTTTCTAAGTTGATATTACCTTAAAAAATATTAGCACTCCTATAATAAAAAAGTACAAGCTAGACATCTGCAAAGGAAACCTACTGTTAGTAATATCACCTCCATGAATATGTACATAGGCCCTTAAAGATGTACATGCCAAAAATTATAGAAATTCTAACTTAACAGTAAACCCTAACAAGTGGAAAAATGTAGGTAAAAAGCTTTAAAAATTTATCTTTCTCCATAAATAACTTCACAAAAGTAAATAACTATACTAACAAAAATACATGTAAATACACAGCACAGGATCAAATAAAATATCTCACCTGAGAAATATACTTCCTCCATAGTGGCTCATCTTCACTGATATCAAACTCATTCCAGCCATGGAAGGCTCGCCTATGACTCACTTCACACTTGTTTAGACCATTCTGAAGATCAGCCTATTAGATTTTACATACAAAAGTTACTGAAAACGTTAGCAGAGAACAAGGAAGAAAAACACAAAGAGTACATATTGCGTGACCACATTTATAGGAATTTCTATGACACTCAAACCTAATACTAATCTGTGCTGACAAAGGACTATCTGTGGTTGCCTGAGACCAGAGACAATATAAGGGGGAGGGATTACCTGCAAAGCAACAAATGAGAGAGATTTTTGGAATGACGAAAACGTTCTGTATCTTAATTGTGGAGGTGGTAACTTTGTCAAAATGCAAACTGTACACTTAATACAGGTACATCATATTTTATGTAAATTATACATCAATAAAAAAATCATTTTTAAGCAACAAGGCAAAGTTTAATAAACAAACAAAAAACTTACCATTTTCTATGGGGAAAGGAGTAACACAAACCAGCAACATGATATACAGAAAGCAAAATACAGTACATTTTAAGTACTTAATTATTTAATTACTTAGCTTTCTTTGTTTTTATTGTTCTCTAAAATTAGTTTATCCAAAAGAACATTCAATGGGCCATAACTGCCCTCCTTGTACTCTGAGCCTAACAAAACCCTGAGGTTGGTACTACTTTTTGGTCTTGGACTGTATAATTATTTTATGCAGAAAAATTGTGGTTCTTCAATTACTCAAAATAATGAAGTTAAGATGAACTGGTTCTTGGGATATCTTAGGTTCTATGAATACCAGCTACAATCTTCAGTCACTGTCTCTCATGATTTATTATTGTAACTATCATTTTACCTGCATCCCTAAAATAGTTTCTCTAGCCAAAAGTATTATAACAGAACTTAATAATAGAGTTTTGCAACACTTATACATATTTTATATAAGTGGTTTAAAACAATAAAATATAACCAAAATAAACAAAAAAAGGATATCCAATGTTCTTAATGCCATCATTAAAATAAGTGAACTCTGAAGGAAAAATAAAAAATACTCTATTCTTTATTATATTGTGTTTTTTAAACTAGGAAAAGATTCAATTACATAAGCAAAGTTTACTTGCAGGTCTGAACCTGCACTTAGCTTTGACTTCACTTTAGAAAACACTTACAAAAAAAGATAAACTCCTAACTCTTATATTAAAATTAAATTATTGTCCTAATCCAACTAACCGTCATGCACACTGATAGTCCCTGGTTATGATAACGCCCTAGAGCCACACCGTCCGGCCAGGGGGCCACACCAGAAGCCACATGCAGCTGCTTCAGTGCCAAATAACAAACATTTGCTGAAATTAATTTAGTTCCTCACCTCAACCATCCACACTTCAAGTACCCCATAGTCAAGTTTAGTGGCTACTGTATTGGACAGGCCAAAACAGAGTATTTCCCTCATAACAGAAAATTCTACTGGAGAGCACTCACCCAGAGTCTAAGTGATGGATTTTACCATCTATTCCCCCTTCATTCCCACCAAGCACTTACTTGGAGAATACTTGCAACTTCACTGACTGGTAATTCACTTGCTTTTTTTGATGTCAACACAGGAATCATTATCTCATTTTCACCATTAGGAATTTTTTGAAAACGTGCAACCTAGGAAATAAAACCAAAGGAAAAATATACGAATATACCAAACAATTCTAAAGCAGTCTAGAATAAATAAAAATCTAAACATTCACAGAAACTTATTTTCTAGAGTTAGAAAACAAGTATTTTCAGACTAATGATGAGTATCTAGTCCTAAAAAGATAATTTTACAATAATCAAGTGCTATTTTTCCAGAAAGCACATTTCAAAAATTGAAGCTACCAGTATCAGCTACAACACAAAATAAGTTTCACATTAAATAAAAAAGATGCTATTTCTACACTAATGTAATGAGTAAAAAGTGCTGTTTAGCAGTTCTGATAATTACATGTAGTCATAATCCCCTAAACGCATTATGTTTAACAGGAGGGACAAGGAACAGCTAAGCTTTCTCCATTTTAACTCTTGGTCAGCTCATTTATTAACTGTCCAGAAAGGATACCTGGCTACTCAACAGAAGCATCAGAACACCAAATCAGACCTATTCAAACCAGGGGAAAAATAAAAAGCGCAGAAAACCAGACATGCAGAGGATGCACACGTCGGTGAGGGAGCTGCAGACAGGCGGAGCAAACCACAGGGGTGGTGGTGCCCATGGGACACTTGACACAGCTTCTAAGCAAGTACCTACAGGGAAGTGGGTGACACACATCTAGAAATAAATACCCAATGCACACAGGCCTTGGGTCCTAAACTGAGATTACAGACAGAAAGTCATAAGCAGGAGAAATGCAGACAAAAAACCTCCCCACTGAAACATAAGAGAAGAAAATACTTCAGTTGCTACACATCTACTAATTAAATACTGGAACTGAAGTGATCACCTTACTGCCAAGATACAAGTCTTAAAACTTTCAGGTGAAAAATTTTTTGAAGCAATACTTCTTCAAGACAACAAATGAGATCAAAGAATATTTTAAGTTTCTATTAGTAATGAAGTGTCATTATAGGGCCTTGTATGCATAAAAAATATTTTTGCTCTTATTCCAAAAAAATAGTAAATAGCTATGTGAAAAAAAGTATTCCCTCAGTGTGACCAAGTTCTGGAACAATCAAATACATGTTTTCTAATCTCATTTATTTAAAAAGGCATTGTTGAATGTTTAAGTACTTTACAGCAAAGAGCAGTAATTTTCCATCTTGCAGAAAAGATATTAGTGACTAAAAATTCTGAGGAAAGTGGATTAAGATTACCTTCATTTCATGAAAATACAAAGTGAAATTATTTTATAACAACATTTTTACATAATTAAGAAATTCAAAACCTTAGAGAAAAAAATTAGAGACTTCATAAAAGTTGTATGCATGTTTTAGAGTCCCTGAATGCCCTTATTTCAAACCTATAAAATAAAGTAGGGCACAGGAAAATTTCATTGAACCATGCTTAAGTTAAACATTGCAGAAAACTTCCCCCCAACAGGATTTGACTCATAAAGCAATGAGAACTAAACCAGTCTTTCAAACAGTTATTTTATCTTGTGAGATCATAAAGCAAAACTAAGAAGGAACAAATATATTTACATCACCTAGAGTAACAATTAGATTAATAAAATCTCCTATTTCTAAGATTCCTGTACCTCAGTTTCTTCATATATAAAAGGGGAATAATAGAGTCTAAAATTGTGTGAGGAATAATTACAACCATTAATATAGCATTTGACCCACTAGTAATAAGCAAATTTTTCTCCAAATCTATTTTCTCCAAAAACTGTTTACATGTACAATTCAATAATACAATTAGCTCAACACAGAACTGAATTAATCCAGGTGAGTAAATAGATTCACAATGATTTTTCTATAAAGATATGCTTTTCTATTATCCATATATTGGGCATGGCCATCTCTAGTAGCCAACGTACATACAAGAGCCTTACTCATAAAATATTTTTAAAGTAAACCTCTATACTTGGTTCAAAGATAGGGTCTAGGAATACACTTCACATAAAAATTCCTCAGGAGAGTTCCATGGGCCCAAAGAGCTGAAAAATCTCAATAGAAGGAAGTGAGACTATTTCATTTCATAAAGGATAAGACACTGAAGGGGCATGATGGCAATGCTAAATAGATGAAGGGCTGCCATGTCAAAGAACACACCACCAAAGCCAGAGTTGGAGTTTGAAACTTACAGAGGTGGAATGAAGAGCACAGGATATGTTCTGGCAAAAGCTGCATGGCTATCTGATAAGACCTGGTTTCACTGAAAGGATCTCTACAGTAGAAGGAGGCTACAGCACAGTACATTCTTAGCCAAAGGTAACGATCTCTATGTGCTTACTAGATTTCTATGTCAACTTCCAATTACGGAAATTATTAAATTTTAATCCTATTTCTTTTCAGGTTTCTTTGATATGTTTTCTTTTACTGAGATTTATTTACCAGCTCAAATGCGTCATTAGTTACATGGCTCCTAAGAGTACTTTAATTTGTTCAATTATTTACTCTTTCAACAAATACTGCATTTATTGTGAATCGGACTCTGCTAGATCCTTAGGACTTAACAATGAGCAAAAACAGCTGGGGGTTGACAAATGGGTGAAGTCAGACATTAACAAGAATTGCACAAATATATGGAAAACAGCAAATGATCACTATGAAGGACAAGTCAGTCCACGGGCATGAGAGCTTACAGTCAGAGATTACAAACAGAAGAGGAAAGTTTTCTGAGTTTGTTCTCCTCAGTTCTTGCCCTGCCGTAACAAAGAATTGAAAGGCAGAGGCACAGGAGTGTAGCACAGTGGAGGTTGTATGTGGACAAGAACCAAGAAGGGAGCGGGCCAGAGCCAAGAAAGACAAAGGCCCAGAACTTTTAGGAAAGGGTCCATTTATCATGACATAGCCAGGAGGCACTCTGTGATTGACAAAGTGTCATTTGATTGACAGCTCTAGTTACACACCCAATTCCTCTTGGTGCACATCTTTTGCCAAAATGCACACAGAAAGGCCCATGGGCGGAGGAGGAAGAGGGCAAAATTGCGATTTTATTTTAATGAGATCATGATGAGGTGTGGTTGGGCAAATGGTTCTTAGTCTTGTTCAGTTGTGCCCACATTCGAACCTGGCTGGGTGGGGATGGTTTGGCCTGGTCCCCATAAGCAAGGAAGTCATCTCCCTGCAAAGCTTTCTTGTCTTCACGGGGGATGCCCTACCAGGACAGTTTGGAGGGTTTTTCCTTTGGACTGTACCTTTACCTTCCCCTCCCCAGCTGCTCATGTTTATCTTTCTACCTAACATTCTTAACATTTTGATGGTGAAGTTATGCTTATGGAAGTGAACAAGCTGCTGCCTAAAGAAAGGAATGGAAGAACAGAGGGAACTGAATGTGCAAAGTTCCCAAGGAAGGGTAAGCATGGTGAGAATGAAATACTAAAAGATGGCATTTACTCATCCAGTACTTTGACTCATAATCAATGTATTTATCCATCAAGTCCTTTGATGCATAATCAATGCTACTTATATGCCAGGCACTGTTCTTGGTACTTGGGGCACAAAAGTGACCATACAGGTAAGAACTCTAGCATCATGAAGCCACATATCAATGGGAAGCAAAAGATGACAAATAATGTGCTATACCATAAACACCCTACAAAACAATTAAGAAGACTAAGTAGGGGGAGGAGTTGCTTCATTTTATGAAGGGTGGCTGCAACGATGGGGCCTCTCCAGCAGGGTAACATTTGGGCACAGATACCTGAAAACAGCAAAGATACCAGCTACTAGACATTTAGGTATATTATGTCCAGGAGGCATGTGCACATACAGGGGAGATCCAAGTTGGACATAAAGTGCAGGTATGTATGAACATATAAGTGGTTTAACTGTGAGAATAAGCATGCACATCAGCACAGAAAAAAAGGAAAAAGGTCTGAGGGCTGATTCTAGAGCATACCCCCAACATACAGAGATCAGAGGTAAGAGAAACCAAGAGAAGAGACCAAGCAACAGAAACCAGGGAGTGGTAAGACCCAAAGAAAATCCAAATGAAGCAAAAATTTCAATGAGGGTGGGCAAAATGCTACTGAAGAGTTACGGTGAGAATGGACCACTGGACTGGATGACATGCAGGTAAGTGGAGAGAAGAGTTCCAGTGGAGTGGTGGGGACAACAAATCAGATGGGAGTAGGTTCAGAGAAAACAGCAGGACAGAGGTGGAGGCAGCAAGCATAGATGATTCTTTCCAGTTCTGCTAGAAAGAGCAGCAGAGAAATGTGATTATCACAGCCAAATATAACATAGGGTCAAGAGTTAGGTTTTGTTTTGTTTTTTTAAGATGGAAAAAAATAACAGCAAATCTGTATGTTTATTAGAATAATCTGGTAGAAGACAAACTTAAAACACAGGACAGAGGAGTGGGGCGGAAGATGGCGGCGTGAGTAGAGCAGCGGAAATCTCCTCCCAAAACAATATATATCTATGAAAATATAACAAAGACAACCCTTCCTAGAATAAAGACCAGAGGACACAGGACAATATCCAGACCACATCCACACCTGAGAGAACCCAGCGCCTCGCGAAGGGGGTAAGATACAAGCCCCGGCCCCGCGGGAGCCGAGCGCCCCTCCCCCCAGCTCCCGGCGGGAGAAGAGCACGCAGAGCGGGAGGGAGACGGAGCCCAGGGCTGCCGAACACCCAGCCCCAGCCATCCGGGCCAGAGTGCAGGGCCCTCGATACTGGGAAAACAGGGCAGCAAGAACAGTGAGCAGGCACTGGAGGCTGGGCGACAGAGGACATAAGAAAAGCGCGCGACCATTTTTTTTTTTTTTTGCTTTTTTGCTGCTTTGTTTTGGCGAGCGCTGTTTGGAAGTCTTAAAGGGACAGGGACCCCAATATTAGGGAAACAGGGCAGAAAGACCGGTGAGCAGAGGCGTGAGGCTGGCACCGGAGAATAAAGAAAAACGAACGACCACCTTTTTTTTTTTAATTAAAAAAATTTTTTTTTTTTTTAATTAAAAAAATTTTTTTTCTTGTTTTTTTTTGTGGTCGTTGTTTTCTTTTGGCGGGTGCTTTTTGGAAGTCTTAAAGGGGCAGGGCGGGCCACTTAATCCAGAGGTAGGGAATCCGGGACCTCTGGGGACCCTAACCCCTGGGCTGCAGGGAGCAGGGAGGCCCCTTACGGAGATAAATAGCCTCCCAGCAGCTCCTGCTCCAACGCGACTCCACCATTTTGGAGTAGCTGCCCGAGCCAGGCCACGCCCACAGCAACAGCGGAGATTAACTCCATAGCAGCCGGGCAGGAAGCAGAAACCCTGTCTGCGCGCAGCTGCGCATCACAAGCCACTAGAGGCCGCTGTTCTCCCAGGAGAGGAGGGCCACAAACCAACAAGAAAGGAAGTCCTTCCAGCCGTCACTCGTCCCAGTTCTGCAGACTATTCCTATCACCATGAAAAGGCAAAGCTACAGGCAGACAAAGATCACAGAGACAACACCAGAGAAGGAGACAGACCTAACCAGTCTTCCTGACAAAGAATTCAAAATAAGAATCATAAACATGCTGACAGAGATGCAGAGAAATACGCAAGAAAAATGGGATGAAGTCCGGAAAGAGATCACAGATGCCAGAAAGGAGATCGCAGAAATGAAACAAACTCTGGAAGGGTTTATAAGCAGAATGGATAGAATGCAAGAGGCCATTGATGGAATTGAAATCAGAGAACAGGAACGCATGGAAGCTGACATAGAGAGAGACAAAAGGATCTCCAGGAATGAAACAATATTAAGAGAACTGTGTGACCAATCTAAAAGGAGCAATATCCGTATTATAGGGGTCCCAGAAGAAGAAGAGAGAGGCAAAGAGATGGAAAGTATCTTAGAAGAAATAATTGCTGAAAACTTCCCCACACTGGGGGAGGAAGTAATCAAACAGACCACGGAAATACACAGAACCCCCAACAGAAAGGATCCAAGAAGGGCAACACCAAGACACATAATAATTAAAATGGCAAAGATCAAGGACAAGGAAAGAGTGTTAAAGGCAGCTAGAGAGAAAAAGGTCACCTATAAAGGGAAACCCATCAGGCTAACGTCAGATTTCTCAACAGAAACCCTACAGGCCAGAAGAGAATGGCATGATATATTTAATACAATGAAACAGAAGGGCCTTGAACCAAGGATACTGTATCCAGCACGACTATCATTCAAATATGACGGTGGGATTAAACAATTCCCAGACAAACAAAAGCTGAGGGAATTTGCTTTCCACAAACCACCTCTACAGAACATCTTACAGGGACTGCTCTAGATGGGAGCACTCCTACAAAGAGCACAGCACAAAACACCCAACATATGAAGAATCGAGGAGGAGGAACAAGAAGGGAGAGAAGAAAAGAATCTCCAGACAGTGTATATAACAGCTCAATAAGCGAGCTAAGTTAGGCAGTAAGATACTAAAGAGGCTAACCTTGAACATTTGGTAACCACGAATTTAAAACCTGCAATGGCAATAAGTACATATCTTTCAATAGTCACCCTAAATGTTAATGGGTTGAATGCACCAATCAAAAGACACAGAGTAACAGAATGGATAAAAAAGCAAGACCCATCTATATGCTACTTACAAGAAACTCACCTCAAACCCAAAGACATGTACAGACTAAAAGTCAAGGGATGGAAAAACATATTTCAAGCAAACAACAGTGAGAAGAAAGCAGGGGTTGCAGTACTAATATCAGACAAAATAGACTTCAAAACAAAGAAAGTAACAAGAGATAAAGAAGGACACTACATAATGATAAAGGGCTCAGTCAAACAAGAGGATATAACCATTCTAAATATATATGCACCCAACACAGGAGCACCAGCATATGTGAAACAAATACTAACAGAACTAAAGGGGGATATAGACTGCAATGCATTCATTCTAGGAGACTTCAACACACCACTCACCCCAAAGGATAGATCCACTGGGCAGAAAATAAGTAAGGACACGGAAGCACTGAACAACACAGTAGAGCAGATGGACCTAATAGACATCTATAGAACTCTACATCCAAAAGCAGCGGGATATACATTCTTCTCAAGTGCACATGGAACATTCTCCAGAATAGACCACATACTAGGCCACAAAAAGAGCCTCAGAAAATTCCAAAAGATTGAAATCCTACCAACCAACTTTTCAGACCACAAAGGCATTAAACTAGAAATAAACTGTACAAAGAAAGCAAAGAGGCTCACGAACACATGGAGGCTTAACAACACGCTCCTAAATAATCAATGGATCAATGACCAAATCAAAATGGAGATCCAGCAATATATGGAAACAAATGACAACAACAACACTAAGCCCCAACTTCTGTGGGACACAGCAAAAGCAGTCTTAAGAGGAAAGTATATAGCAATCCAAGCATATTTAAAAAAGGAAGAGCAATCCCAAATGAATGGTCTAATGTCACAATTATCAAAATTGGAAAAAGAAGAACAGATGAGGCCTAAGGTCAGCAGAAGGAGGGACATAATAAAGATCAGAGAAGAAATAAATAAAATTGAGAAGAATAAAACAATAGCAAAAATCAATGAAACCAAGAGCTGGTTCTTCGAGAAAATAAACAAAATAGATAAGCCTCTAGCCAGACTTATTAAGAAGAAAAGAGAGTCAACACAAATCAACAGTATCAGAAACGAGAAAGGAAAAATCACAACGGACCCCACGGAAATGCAAAGAATTATTGGAGAATACTATGAAAACCTATATGCTAACAAGCTGGGAAACCTAGGAGAAATGGACAACTTCCTAGAAAAATATAACCTTCCAAGATTGACCCAGGAAGAAACAGAAAATCTAAACAGACCAATTACCAGCAACGAAATTGAAGAGGTAATCAAAAAACTACCAAAGAACAAAACCCCCGGGCCAGATGGATTTACCTCGGAATTTTATCAGACATACAGGGAAGACATAATACCCATTCTCCTTAAAGTCTTCCAAAAAATAGAGGAGGAGGGGATACTCCCAAACTCATTCTATGAAGCTAATATCACCCTAATACCAAAACCAGGCAAAGACCCCACCAAAAAAGAAAACTACAGACCAATATCCCTGATGAACGTAGATGCAAAAATACTCAACAAAATATTAGCAAACCGAATTCAAAAATACATCAAAAGGATCATACACCATGACCAAGTGGGATTCATTCCAGGGATGCAAGGATGGTACAACATTCGAAAGTCCATCAACATCATCCACCACATCAACAAAAAGAAAGACAAAAACCACATGATCATCTCCATAGATGCTGAAAAAGCATTTGACAAAGTTCAACATCCATTCATGTTAAAAACTCTCAGCAAAATGGGAATAGAGGGCAAGTACCTCAACATAATAAAGGCCATCTATGATAAACCCACAGCCAACATTATATTGAACAGCGAGAAGCTGAAAGCATTTCCTCTGAGATCGGGAACTAGACAGGGATGCCCACTCTCTCCACTGTTATTTAACATAGTACTGGAGGTCCTAGCCACGGCAATCAGACAAAATAAAGAAATACAAGGAATCCAGATTGGTAAAGAAGAAGTTAAACTGTCACTATTTGCAGATGACATGATACTGTACATAAAAAACCCTAAAGACTCCACCACAAAACTACTAGAACTGATATCGGAATACAGCAAAGTTGCAGGATACAAAATCAACACACAGAAATCTGTGGCTTTCCTATATACTAACAATGAACCAACAGAGAGAGAAATCAGGAAAACAACTCCATTCACAATTGCATCAAAAAAAATAAAATACCTAGGAATAAACCTAACCAAAGAAGTGAAAGACTTATACTCTGAAAACTACAAGTCACTCTTAAGAGAAATTAAAGGGGACACTAACAGATGGAAACTCATCCCATGCTCGTGGCTAGGAAGAATTAATATCGTTAAAATGGCCATCCTGCCCAAAGCAATATACAGATTTGATGCAATCCCTATGAAACTACCAGCAACATTCTTCAATGAACTGGAACAAATAATTCAAAAATTCATATGGAAACACCAAAGACCCCGAATAGCCAAAGCAATCCTGAGAAAGAAGAATAAAGTAGGGGGGATCTCACTCCCCAACTTCAAGCTCTACTATAAAGCCATAGTAATCAAGACAATTTGGTACTGGCACAAGAGCAGAGCCACAGACCAATGGAACAGACTAGAGAATCCAGACATTAACCCAGACATATATGGTCAATTAATATTTGATAAAGGAGCCATGGACATACAATGGCGAAATGACAGTCTCTTCAACAGATGGTGCTGGCAAAACTGGACAGCTACATGTAGGAGAATGAAACTGGACCATTGTCTAACCCCATATACAAAAGTAAACTCAAAATGGATCAAAGACCTGAATGTAAGCCATGAAACCATTAAACTCCTGGAAGAAAACATAGGCGAAAACCTCTTAGACATAAACATGAGTGACCTCTTCTTGAACATATCTCCCCGGGCAAGGAAAACAACAGCAAAAATGAGTAAGTGGGACTATATTAAGCTGAAAAGCTTCTGTACAGCAAAAGACACCATCAATAGAACAAGAAGGATCCCTACAGTATGGGAGAATATATTTGAAAATGACACATCCGATAAAGGCTTGACGTCCAGAATATATAAGGAGCTCTCACGCCTCAACAAACAAAAAACAAATAACCCAATTAAAAAATGGGCAGAGGAACTGAACAGACAGTTCTCCAAAAAAGAAATACAGATGGCCAACAGACACATGAAAAGATGCTCCACATCGCTAATTATCAGAGAAATGCAAATTAAAACTACAATGAGGTATCACCTCACACCAGTAAGGATGGCTGCCATCCAAAAGACAAACAACAACAAATGTTGGCGAGGCTGTGGAGAAAGGGGAACCCTCCTACACTGCTGGTGGGAATGTAAGTTAGTGCAACCATTGTGGAAAGCAGTATGGAGGTACATCAAAATGCTCAAAACAGACTTACCATTTGACCCAGGAATTCCACTCCTAGGAATTTACCCTAAGAATGCAGCAATCAAGTTTGAGAAAGACAGATGCACCCCTATGTTTATTGCAGCACTATTTACAATAGCCAAGAATTGGAAGCAACCTAAATGTCCATCAATAGATGAATGGATAAAGAAGATGTGGTACATATACACAATGGAATACTACTCAGCTATAAGAAAAGGGCAAATCCAATCATTTTCAGCAACATGGATGGAGCTGGAGGGTATTATGCTCAGTGAAACAAGCCAAGCGGAGAAAGAGAAATACCAAATGATTTCACTTATCTGTGGAATATAAGAACAAAGGAAAAACTGAAGGAACAAAACAGCAGCAGAATCACAGAACTCAAGAATGGACTAACAGGTACCAAAGGGAAAGGGACTGGGGAGGATGGGTGGGTAGGGAGGGATAAGGGGGGGAGAAGTAGGGGGGTATTAAGATTAACATGCATGGGGGGGTAGGAGAAAAGGGAGGGCTGTACAACACAGAGAAGGCAAGTAGTGATTCTACAACATTTTGCTATGCTGATGGACAGTGACTGTAAAGGGGTTTATAGGGGAGACCTGGTATAGGGGAGAGCCTAGTAAACATAATATTCGTCATGTAAGTGTAGATTAGTGATAGCAAAAAAAAAAAAAAAAAAAAAGGGCAGTTCCTGTGTGGTAACCTCCAACGAGTTCTACACAAGGGTATAAAGGGCATATAAAAGTGTAGGCAAAGGGTCTGTTTGTGTTTATACAGAGGATCAAAGCCTAATTGGGCTACCCCGAAAATGAACTAAGATACGATATGAAAAAGAACTTCCAACATCTGCACCCTCTGGAAGACTCATGCCAGAAGATGATCATCAAAAAACCCCAACAAAGATCCACGCACTGCTACAGCTGTAGATGCACTCATCCCACCAGTTCCTGGACCTGCCATGGGAATGAGGAAGGAGATATCTAAGCTGGCCTGTGCATACAGTAAAACAACAAAATTGGACTGGATCTATACTGTTGGAACTCAACCAAGAATTTGGAGAAGTGCAAATTGTAGCGCTCCAAAGTCTTACAACTACAAACTATTTATTGTTAAAAGAACATATGGCATGTGAACAGTCCCCAGGAATGGGTTGTTTTAATTTGTCTGATTTCTCTCAGACTGTTCAAGTTCATTTGGACAATATCCACCATATCATAGATAAGTTTTCACAAATGCCTAAGGTGCCTAACTGGTTTTCTTGGTTTCACTGCAGATGGCTGGTAATTACAGATATGCTTTGGTTATGTAACTATACTCCTATTATGTTAATGTGTGTGTGCAATTTAAGTAGTAGCTTAAAACCTATACATGCTGAAGTTACTCTACAAGAAGATATATCAAAGAAATAATCAATCTTCCCATGTTTTCTTCCGCCTGCTACTTCTATAGCTTTTCTTCTTCCTTCCTAATTACAACCCTTAAATAGAATTCGTGCCTCATATCAAATTTACCGAGTATCATAATTCTTCCAAGTGGTAAAGATACCTCAAGACAAATGCTGGGCATAGAAGCCACAGGGCATAAATATGCAAAGAAGTAAAAAGCTAACTTTTTCAAACAATAAGGCTTCTCTCTCACTTACCAACTTCACATTTCCCTGTATGGCCCCGGAAGATGACTGGTTAGCCAGAGACGGGTAAGATTCCTCAAGGGAGGAACAACCTAAGACAGGCACAGTCGCAGGGGGGCCATCAGGTGAGAAATTGGGGATCAACAGAGGTGAGGCTTAGAACCTCACCCCCCCGTTCTGAGAGAAATCTTCTGCATACGTGGATGTTTTATTGCCCTGGTCTAGCTTGGATTAACACATAGTCTACAGGCACACACCTGATCATCTACATTTGCTCTCTTACAACACTAAACTATATTTTCTACCTTTATCTTGTATCTACCTACCACTTCAGCATTTTATTAAAAATAATAATAATAAAGAGAGAAATGTGGTATCCACATATAAATTAAGTATAAAAATCAAATGAGTATTCATATTTGAACTGACTGTTTATAGTTCATAATGCATGAGCAAAACCGAAAGTTTCTGTGATGACTGCCCTTGTACTGTTCACTATGTAACTTATTCACTATGTAAGAATTTGTTCTCCATGTAAGAACTTGTTTGTTATGCCTCAGAAGATTGGAGACTGACGAAAATTAGGCTTGGGATGGATTAATGATTGTGCATTGAGCATTGACTCCCCTATACAGAATTTTATTGTTGTTAACAACCATTTGATCAATAAATATGAGAGATGCCCTCACAAAAAAAAAAAAAAAAAAAAAAAAAAAAACACAGGACAGAGATGGGGTAACTCATGAAGCATGTTCTTGGCTAAATGAGAGGGGATGGAATCTGGCCTATTCATAGAAGACTTCAGGTAGGGGAATGAACAGTTCATCCACAGTTACAGATGGGAGGGAAGAGTAACACAGGTCAGATGCAGGCACAATGGTAACTGAAGCACAGGGAGTATATGGAAATATTCCTCTCAGAAGTATTTGGATCAATGAAATTAAGAGGACACAAAGAGCAAATATATGCTAAAGAAGTAGGTGGGGATCCTACACGCCCCCTAAAGGTCAAATATTGGAATTTTTGTCTTCATCCTAGGAGCAAATGGAAAACCTCGAACTGTGGTCTTAAAAAAAAAAAAAAAAAAGGTTTAAGTTGGAAAATAAAAGGAGTGGAGAATAAGAGAGGAAGAGAATAAGACACCAAAGGCACAAGAAATAAAGAAAAAGACTGAATATCATCAAAGTAAAAAGCTTTGCCACTACAAAGGACACCAGTAAGAAAGTGAAAAAGATAACCCACAAAATGGGAGAAAATACTTACAAGTCATTTAACTCATAAGTGGCTTGTACAAACTCTTACAATTCAATTATAAAAGGACAAATAACCCAATTAAAAAATGAAGATCTGAATATGTATTTCTACAAAGAAGATATATAAATGACCAATAAGCACATGAGAAGATCTTCAGCCCTTGACTTGTACCCCACAGCCTCCAGAACTGTGAGAAACAAGTGTTTGTTTTTCAAGCCACACAGTCTATGATACTGCTGCAGCAGCCAGAGTAAACTAAGAGAGGGGTCTTCTTTCTTTAATTCAAGTGCCTGGGCACCATCTCTAGAGAGTGTGAATCATTATGTCTGGGGCAGAGCCAAACTATTTCTTTTTAAAAACTCCTCAGGTGCAAACAATGTGCAGCCAAAGCTGATAATCACTGGCATAAGGGTTGAAAAGCAAGGTCAGATTACACTCAAACAACATCAGCATATTTTACTTATAAAAGGTAAATAGCTTTTAAAATGAGCTACCACCACAAGTTAATAGTACTGCTGTGCAGAAGTTGGGGTTCCTATAGCCAGGATCCTCACTGAACTTAAAACCACCTGATGATGTAACTGGCCTGTTGCTACGCAACCGCTCCACACCTTTAGGCAATAATCTTTATTGCACTATATAAGGAGCTCCGCCCAGTGCTCTCGGCAGAGACAGAGACAGTAGTGCTCAACCTACCACCAGGTAATAAACCCTTTCACCCCAAAGAACGTTTTGCTGTCAATTTCTCTGGTCACATTGAATCCATAGTGAACTTGCCAGGGGCTGAAACCCATTGGCAAGACAATTGGCGAAAGTCGATATGATTCATTGTTGACCAAGGAAAAAGACAAGCTGCCCTAATGGAAGGGGCCTTCAGCGGGCTGCCCCTGTGAATGGGGAGACAGTGGATGGTCCCCCAATGGGTATGTGATCTGAGGAGCTTGATTCCTAGAGGACTGGGCCCCACCCCAGGACTGGAGGCAAGTGGAGGTGACACCTGAGGCAGTAGGGATAGCCCTTGGTATAATAAGTAGGTCTTTTGAGAGACAGAGTGCCCGTGAGGCAGGGGTGACTGTGGGTTGGATGCTTCTCACAGTATTAAAAAGGTCTACAGAACAGATCCAAGAAATGGCAGCATGAGAACACAAGCTGCAAACTTCTGCGGATTCCCTGAAGAAGGAAATGACATTGATGCGAGAGGAGGCAGCACAAAAACACCAGCAGCAAGGTGCCATTGGAGAGGTAAAAAATTACTTAGAGAACGAGATGGCAGTAATGCCAGATGTTCTGAAGGAGGAAGAGGCTATCAAGGAAAAAGATGAACTCCTGAGGGAAGCACAGATGGAGGTGGCAGGAGGTGGCACGAGAACGTCAACTGCGAAGCATTGACGTGAAGGTAAGAGAGCTTCTGAACATTGAGTTAGAATTGCTGCAAGGCACAGTAGAAAAGGTAAATGTAGCAGAGGAGACACTAGGGGGAGGGGAGAGAAAGGTGCCATCAGCCCCAGAAACGGAGGAGCTGGGGAAGAATGAAGGGGTGGTGCCGGAAGCAATGGCCCCTCCTGTATTGAAAGCATGCCCAGTGGTTGTAAGAAAATAAAGACCCAGCAGCTAAAAGTTCCCCAAAGAGAGGAGCAGCGCTATCCACACGTCATGGAGCACTCTACGGTCCGCCCCTATACTCAGGCTGAGCTGGTGGATTTGGGCTCCCGGTTTAGGCAGAAGCCCTCGGAGGCGCTTGGCTCCTGCGTCTGTGGGACTTAGGAGTGGACAGAATTGTTCTGTCGGGATCAGAGATGGGAAAGCTGGCTTCCCTGACAGTACAGCCTGCCTTGAGGCAGCAATTACAAAATGCACATCAGACACTGGGGAGTCACTCCCTCCTCGATAGGCTTATGGCTGAACTTCATGCTGGGTGGCCCAATCTGGGTGATCTACCATCCTCTCCTGTTAGATGGCAGATGTATGCTGAACTCCAAGAGGTGTTACAAGAGCTAGGTATAAGAAATGCCATCTATAGTCCAGGAAATTAAGACCCAGATGAAAAGATTTTCACTACTGGGATGATAAATACTGTACTTCAAATGGCTCCTACATCCCTCTTTGGGTCTCTAGTGGCCATTCTTTCCCCTCACTTAGGGCATCCCATAAGCGAGGTGACACTTACAGTAGCAGACTTAGGAGAGGCTGAAGCAATGAGAACCTTGAAAGTAATAAGGTCTACTACTCATAAGAAGAATTTAAAGGGCCCCATGGAGGATACGAGGACCCAGATGTGGGCTGATTTAATATGGGCAGGAGCAGATGGAGGGAAATTAGATGGGAACTCAAATAGCATCTTACTAGAGCTATGGCAACAGCTGAAACCAGAGCAGCAGTTCCAGCCATTAAGACCAAAGAGGCAGAGGTCAGAGACAGAGCCACAAGTCCGGCCTGTGTGTTTGCAAGACTTCCTGCTAGAGAGCGAGCCAACTTCACTTAAGCTAACACAGGAAGGTGATTGGGGAACACGGTTTGACTGAAGGGGAGGTTGAGCTATCTGCCCTTAGGGACCAGGGGGGACCAGAGGCCACATGTTGAAATAGCTATTCATTGGTCCCAGTGAACATACAACATATCCTGGGTCTGGTGGACACAGGGGCTGAATGGTCACTGACACAAGGTAACCCTAAGTGATTCCCCAGAACCCCCACTATCATAGATGGATAGAAGTGAAAGGCGGTCAGAATGAAACAGGCCCAAATCCCTTTGGGAATAGGGTGTCTACACCTAAAAGAATATACTATGTATATGTCTCTTAACCCTGAGTATATTTTGGGGATTCATACCCTGCAGGGTCTATGGTTGCAGACCACTGCAGATGAGTTCAGACTAAGAGTATGTTTGGTGAAGGCAGTTCCGAGGGGACATGCTAGGGACCCGCCCATAGCTTTGCCTGTGCCTCGGCGGGTGACTAATACCAAACAATACAAAGTGCCTGGAGGGAATAAAGAGATTGGAGAAACTCTCCAGGAGCTGGAAAAAACGGGTATTATAAAGCCCACCCATAGTCCTTTCAATTCCCTAGTGTGGCCTGTAAAAAAGCTGGATGGCTTCTGGTGTATGACTGTGGATTACAGAGAACTGAGTAAAGTCATACTCCCTATGCATGCTGCTGTCCCCTCTACTGAATGTCTGATAGATACCCTCAGCCATGAACTAGGAACATACCATTATGTGGTAGATCTTGCTAATGCCTTCTTTTCCATTGACATTGAGCAGGAGAGTCAGGAAGAGTTTACCTTCATGTGGGAAGTATGGCAATGGACTTTCACCATCCTTCCACAGGGATACCTCCACAGCCCCACCATCCGACATGGACTTGTAGCCCAGGACTTGGCCACATGGGAGAAACAGCCAACGGTGCGGCTGTACCATTGTATTGATGATGTCATGCTCACGTCCCATTCTCTTTCAGATCTAGAAGGTGCAGCACCTAGACTGCTGCAACATTTACAGGAGAAAGGATGGGCTGTGAATAGTACCAAGGTTCAGGGACCTAGTTTGTCTGTCAAATTCTTGGGGGTAGTCTGGTCAGGTAACACCAAAGTTATAACAGAAGCAGTTATAGATAAAGTCCAGGCCTTTCCCACCCCTACAACTGTAGCACTGCTACAGGAGTTTTTGGGTCTTCTAGGCTACTGCAGAGTGTTTATCCCACACTTGGCACAAATTCTGAAGCCCTTATACTGGTTGGTACGAAAGGGCGTCAGGTAGGACTGGGATGAGACATGTGCATCTGCTTTCACTATAGCAAAACGGGCAGTCAAGGCCATGCAGGCCTTGAGTGTGATAGACCCATCAAGGCCCTGTGACCTGGATGTTTATGTGACTGAAGACGGTTATGGCTGGGGTCTCTGGCAGCGGCTTGAACGAACTCATCAATCTATTGGATTCTGGTCACAACTCTGGAAAGGGGCAGAGGTACGATACACTTTGATAGAAAAACAACTGGCTACCATGTATCACGCTTTGCTGCCTACAGAACCCATCACTGGAATGACCCTGACAAAGGTAACAACCATCTATCCCATCATGGGGTGGGACCCAAAAGCCAAGGAGTGGTGTGGCACAAACGCCCACACTGGCCTAGAGGGGTGCTTACCTACAGCAGCGTAGTGCCCTCCCTAGTAGCCCCTTGAGTGAAGAACTCCAACGCTTATTTTATTGGGGCTGGTGACATATACTAGTGAAAAGCAGGAAGAACTTGCTTTTGAACGATTATTAACAGAGAGTCCTTATCGGGAGGGAAGAGCCCCTATACCCGAAGATGCATGGTACACAGATGGCTCCAGCCGTGGGCAGCCCCCAAAATGGAGTGCCGTAGCTTTCCATCCTAAGACTGAGACACTATGGATGGAAGATGGTGAGGGCAAGAGCAGCCAATGGGCAAAGTTGCGGGCTGTGTGGCTTGTGATCACAAGAGCCAAAAGCTCTCCCCTATAGTCATCTGCACTGACAGCTGGGCTGTCTATCAGGGCTTGATACTGTGGCTACCAACCTGTTACCATGCCAATGGGCTGGTTGGTCACCGACCCCTTTGGGGCAAGAACTGTGGCAAGACTTATGGGCCTGTGGTCAAACTAAAATAATGACAGTATACCATGTGACAGGTCATTTGCTACTGGCATCCCCAGAAAATGATGAAGCAGATAAATTGGCCCAATACATTGCTTAGAAGGAAAGCCTGCCTCTGATGTAGCCCAATGGTTACGTCAGCATTTGTTGCATGCAGAGCAGAAGACAATGTGAGTGGGGCTTACCTATGACCTTTGAAGAAGTTAGTATTGCCCAGCAGGAGTGTGTTGTGTGCTCTAAAAGGGACTTACACCGAGTTCCACAGCAACATGGGACAATACCTAAGGGGTCCATACCCCTCGTCAGGTAGCAGATAGACTATATTGGGCCTCTACGTGTGTCAGAAGGGTATCAGTAACGTATGACTTGTGTGAACACAGCTACCGTACTTCTGGTTGCTTTTCCTACCTGTCATGCAGACCAGTAGACAACCAAAAGAGACCTGGAGCGTCTCTTTGCAGCCTATGGCTGACCACAGATAACTGAGTGATCAGGGCACCCATTTTAGCGGACATACACTGCAAGAATGGGTGCGACAGCTAGGAATCAAATGGAAGTTTCATGTGCCATACAAATCTATCACAGCAGGAGTGATAAAGAGGCACAATGGCTTTTTAAAATCCAGACAAAAGTCAGATACCAATAGTCTGTGGGGATGGTCAGTCTGCTTGTGGACTGTGCTAACGCATTTGAACGAGAGACCTCAAAAGGGAGCCCTGAGCCCCGTAGACATGGCAACACATATATATGGCTGCCTCCCCTATACAACTGCAAGTACTAACTAAGAAAGAATCACTGAAGCTGAGGTTTGGCCACCAGAATAATATCTTGTGCCAGCATCAACTGCACTGAACCCCGGAGACTCCTCCATTGAGTGGACATGGCCTTGGACCTTTCAACACATGGACCAATGATGGCTGGCTCTTCTACCACCTTGGGTACAAGACCGGGAGGCTGGTCTACTGTGTATTCCTTGAGTAACAGCAGAGTGGCCCCCAAAGGTCACAGTAGTATATCCTGAATGGACATAATGTAGGAGCATCTTACTGGGGAGTTTTGTTTTGTCATTATGGCCAGTGCATACACCTCCAGTAGCACTATATATACATCCTTCAGTAACCCCCACGGGGAAAGGAGTAGAAGTATGGTATACTAGACCTGGAAGGGACCCCCCTTCCTGCTACAATCCTATCACAGGACCACTCTCTTGTATGCATCCTACCTAATGGACAAGATTTGCCTATGTTGGTGGCATTAAAACATGTGTCTTATTGCCTCTAAAGTCTTTGTGGATTGAGAACTTCCTCTGGCTTGAGGATTATTATAATTTTTTGTTATTAGGAACCTCTTCTGACTTGAGGATTATTATAATTTTTGTTACCTGTATCAAAATCTTGTTCTATCTTAATTTTTGTTATTATCTCTAAGTTGTTGTTATCCTCTGTTGCTATTGTGGAACCTGGTTACAGTGCTCCAGCATTATCGCACAGGGACCATTGCAGAAGACTGAAAGCATGTAGATTGTAAGGCGAGAATCCTGGAGGGGTGGAGTGTGGGGAAGTTGGTGTTCCTATGGCCAGGATCCTCACTGAACTTAAACCACCTGATGATGATGTAAGTGGCCTGTTGCTAGGCTACCGCTTCCACACCTTTAGGCAATAAGCTATTATTGCACTATATAGAGAGCCCAGTCCAGTGCTCTGGGCAGAGGCAGAGATGCTAGTGCTCGACCTACCACTGGGAGAACAAGCCAGGTAATAAACCCTTTCACCCCAAAGAATGTTTTGCTGTCAGTATCTTTGGTCACATTGCATCCATAGTGAACTTGCTCAGGGCTGAAACCCATTGGTAAGACACTGGGTAAAAATTATCTTTAGAAATTTTGTCACTTCATTCAGCACATGGACAGAAGTTTAATTTTTTTAAAGCAAGTCAGCAATAGTAGCCCAAATTACCCAATGGAAGAGAGACTCTGGGAAAAAATGGAAAGTCTTCACCTCTGCGAAGTTCAGGAATATTAAACTCAAGAGTTATTAAAGTTTTCAGGTCAACTCTTGACAATGGAAATTTCTTGAAACTGAAGTTTTTCTCTTGCAAGTAGTGACAAAGACATCTAATGCCCAAGAAAATCAAGTGTACTAAGTTATAAGTCTTCAAAGAACTAGGCACCTCTCCACATTCCAGCATGGGAAAGCAGGGTTATCCTCAGAACACCAAGACTCCAACCATGAGATGCCATTTTAGAAATGTAAAGAGGACACATATAGGTAGAAAAAAAGCAACAGTGACAGAACATTTCCAACAAGGTAATACTGATGATAGCTGTTCTAAATAAAAAGGCTCCAGGTTCACAGTGATTTACAGAAATCCAGCAGGCCTGCTCAATCTAAGAAGCAATTGCTGGTTGATTAAAGCCCAAAGTGAATGATGCTAAGTAATTCCACATAGACATGGTCTAATTACTGACACAGAGAAGCTTACATGCATAAAAGACATTCCAGACAGAAGGTATAATTTGCACTTCTGGCACCTATTTGCAAGGTTATTTACAGAAAGGCCCATGGCACTAGCACTAGAAGTAGATTTGGTCCCAGAGATAATCAAATCACTCCAAGTTTCTTTACTGAAATTCTGGCCAAGAACAAGGCAGCCAGTATTTTTCTGTAATGGGAAGTCCACTTACATTCACTCTGCACCGTGCTCAGCTGGGCAGGATAGTAAGGGTACAGCAGCCACTATCCCCATCAGAGCTGAGAAGACAGGAAAAGGCCCCAGACCCCACTCAAACCTAAAATACAACAGCTTTGCTTTTATGTATTGTACATTTTGGCTTCAGGGGAAAAAAAAGAAAAGTAAAAAGCTAACAAATACTTTCAAGCTTTAAAGGCTGGTGGGAGGCTGTCAAGGGACAGAAACACTCCAGTACAGTGGTTTCTCACACTTACTACTGAACATCAGAATCACCCAGAAGGTCTGTTAAAACACAGGATACTGTGTCCTCACCTTGGTTCTGAATCAGCAGTTCTGAGGCTGGGCCCAGAACACAATTTCTCATAGGTTCTCAGGTATGTTGCTGTTGGTCCTTGGCCCACCACTACTCTAGTCAACATCAGACTCAACTAGATTCCAATTTATACCACCACCAATTCTACGTCCTGCATTTTAAATGGTCTTTTACAGAAAGTACAAAAAGATAACAGAATGGATGAAAACACAAATATAATCATCCAAGAATTAGTGTATCTTCTACAAAGCCTGGGTAAATCCATGTATTTCACCTTTCAAAGTTCTCAGATTAAGTTTTCCAATCGCCAGACACAATACTTCATTGGCAAGAGTAGCAGCCATAGGCAGTCTGTCCCTGATGACTTCAAGGATCAGATGGCTGGCCTGGAACAGGACAGAAGCCAGCAAGGGTCAAATGGGCAGGTCTCAGCAAGCTATGATCACTGTGGGGCCGTACCAGTGAAGAAATGTTACCATAGTAAAGGCAGGGCACTATGAATGCATTCTTACAAAACACTGCTTACCCAGAAGCAGATTTAACAACACTGCAAACAAAAAGTTTAAGCTCTCGGATCACATAGCAAGTATTCTGAGTGTCTTCCAATGGGTTTCAGCCCTGGGCAAGTTCACTATGGATTCAGTGTGACCAAAGAAAAGACAGTAAAACGTTCTTGGGATGAAAGGGTTATACCCTACTTTAATTGCACAGTGGTAGGTCAATCACTAAAATCCCATCCACTCAGAGCGAGTCTGCACGCAGCAAGTCGGTCTGTGCCTCTGGGCCTCTTGGCACGCACAGTCATCCTGTGGGCCTCTCTGTCCCCACAATCGTCTTCTGGGCCTCTCTGCCCACACAGCTGCCCTCTGGACCTCTGTCCTTGGTGCTGCCACCACTCCAGCCTCTGCACTGCTCTCCTATAGCCATGCCACCATGTCACCCAGAGCACTGGTGGAGGTCTTTTTATAAAGTCAGTAGAAGGTATTGCGCACACGTGTGCAGTCAGTGAGCTAGCTAACCAGGGCCAGATGAGAATCCTGGCCACAGGAACTTTTATTTTATGCACACAAAGACACCCACAAACAACACCTTATAATATGTAGTGCACAGATGTCCCACCAACTACATCTGACAAAGTCACCAACACAAAAATTCAGTCTTATTATCTAAAAAGGCAAGATGGAGATTAAAGATGACGGCCTAAGAGGTGAGACAGAAACCTAGTCCCAAAACCACATATAATATGAAAATATAGTTAATATAACTAATCCTGAAAGAACAACAGGAAAGAAGGCTGCACCAGACTACATACACCTGGAGAAAAGAACAGAACTCATGGAACAGGGTAATGTATCAAAGCCAAGATCCAGCGGGACCCAAGCCCTTCCCCAACCCACGTTCACACAGGCAGAAGATAAACAGAGGGGCAAAGGGGTGGAGGCCTAGGACTGAGGAACAACCAGCCCTGGAGATCTGCTCTGGGAGTACAAACCTACATTACATGGTGCTCTGGAGATGAGTGGGGTTGGAAAGCTAAGACAGGTGGAATACTTGGACAGACTGAGATTCCACTGGCTTGTGGAAAAGAGAGATCCACATTAGGCCACTCTGGCACAAAAGAAAGACAGGAAGTCTGAGAGACTTCCTAACAGCACTAAGGCTGCTAAAGGGGCAAGGATTGCACAGAGCTTCCTGCTCAGGAGAAAAGACAGGCAGACAAAATTGTCTGGGCAAACTGTGTCCAGCAGGTTGGGAACTTTCAGGAGCTTCAGGCGCTCCATCCCCAACCTAGCTAAGGAGTTCCAAGGCTCCTCACCACGATACACAGCCTGCTGTACCTTTCTAGCGGCCAACACCAGCTCAAAAACCAGCTGCCCCAGCCACTGCACCAGGCCAGCCAAAGGGCAGCCCCGCCAAAGGCAGCTAAAAGAACAAAGCATAGATAGAGGCTTTTCCCTGGGCACTCCACCCACTGGCCCTAGCAGTGGAGACAGGCACTGCAGCTGGGAAGCAGGAAACAGCTCTCTCCACCCGACAGGCACCAGCGCTGCTCACCTGCGACCGCCACAATCCCTCCGGGGAATGAGCACCTCTAGAAAGTAGAGCTTCTGGGCACTACAGGGCGCTACATACAAATATGGAAAATCAAAGGAACCTGGTTCAAATCAAAACCCCACAAACACCATAAAGAGGACCAAGTGAAACTAACCAATTTCCCTAAAAGAGATTTCAAAATAAAAATCATAAACATGTTCATGGAGATAAAGAAAAATATTCAAGAAGTCAGGGAAGAATTCAGGAATGAGATCCAACCGTTAAAGAGTACAGTATCTGAAATTAAACAAATAATGGAGGGATTTCAAAGCAGATTACATGTAGTAGAAGACAGGGTAAATGGAATAGAAATAAGAGAAGAGCTATACAAAAAAGCTGAGGTAGAGAGAAAAAAGGATCTCTAGGAATGAAAGAATATTCAGAGAACTGTGTGACCAATCCAAACAGAATAATATTCACATTATACGGGTACCAGAAGTAGAAGAGAGAAAAAAAGGGATAGAAAGTGTCTTTGAGGAGGTAATTGCTGAAAACTTATCAAATCTGGGGAAGGAGATAGTCTCTCAGACCACAGAGGTGCACAGATTTCCCAACCAAGAGACGCAAGGAAGACGACACCAAGACATACAATAATCAAAATGGCAGAGATTAAGGATAAGAACAGAGTATTAAAAGCAGCCACAGACAGAAAAAAAATCACACAGAAAAGAAGATCCATCAGGCTATCATCAGATTTCTCAGTAGAAACCTTACAGGCCAGGAGAGTGTAGCATGATATATTTAATGCAAAGAAGCAGAAAGGCCTCCAAGCAAGAATATGCTACCCAGCAAGATTATCATTTAAATTTGAAGGAGGGATTAGATAATTTTCAGATGAACAACAGCTGAGGGATTTACCTCCTACAAACCACCTCTACACTGCATTTTGGAGGGACTGCTATACATGGAAGTGTACCTACAGCTAAATACCTGTCACCAAGGGAAATAAAAGCACAGTAAAGAAAGTAGAACAATTAATTACTAAGCGGATGCAAAATCAGATCAACTACCCCCAAAGTAAATCAAGGGATACACAAAGAGTACAGAATATAGAAAGAATGGAGGAAGAAAAAGGAGGAAAAAAAAAGAACCTTTAGGTTGTGTTTGTAATAGCATACTAAGTGAGTTAAGTGAGTTAAATTAGACTGTTAAGTAGTAAGGGAATCACCCTTGAAACTTCGGTAACCATGAATCTAAAGACTGCAATGGCAATAAGTACATACCTATCGATAATCACCCTAAATGTAAATGGTCTGAAGGCACCAATCAAAAGACATAAGAGTCACTGAATGGATAAAAAAACAAGACCCATCTATACACTGCCTAGAAGAGACTCACTTCAAATGCACAGACATATACAGACTGAAAGTGAAGGGATGGATTTCATGTAGCTAATACAGACAAAAAAGCAGGAGTTCCAGTACTTGTATCAGACAAAATAGACTTCAACAAAAAGAAAGTAACAAGAAACAAAGAAGGGCATTACATAATGATACAGGGGTCAATACAACAAGAGAATATAAGCTTTATAATTATCTATGCATCCAATACAGGATCACCTACATATGTGAAACAATTACTAAAAGAATTAAAGGGGGAAACAGAATGTAATGCATGCATTCTGGGAAACTTCAACACATCACTCACTTCAAAGGACAGATCAACCAGACAGAAAATAAATAAGGAGACAGAGGCACTGAACAACACATTGAAACAGATGGACCTAACACACGTCTACAGAACGCTCCATCCAAAAGCAACAGGATGCACATTCTTCCCAAGTGCACACGGAAAATTTTCATGAACAGATCATATACTGGGCCACAAAAACAGCCTCAGTAAATTAAAAAAGATGGAAATTCTACCAACCAGCTTCTCAGACCACAAAGGTATGAAAACTAGAAATAAATTACACAAACAAAACGAAAAAGCCCAAAAACACAGGTAGACTTAATAACATGCTCCTAAATAATAAATGGATGAAGGAGCAAATAAAAATAGAAATCAAGCAATATATGGAGAGAAATGACAACAATAATTCAACAACGCAAAATCTGTGGGACACAGCAAAGGCCATGCTAAGAGGGAAGTATACTGCAATACAAGCCTACCTCAGGAAAGAACAATCCCATATGAACAGTCTAAACTCACAGTTAACAAAACTAGAAAAAGAACAAATGAGGCCCAAAGTCAGTAGAAGGAGGAACATAATAAAGATCAGAGCAGAAATAAATAAAATTGAGAAGAATAAAATAGAAAGAATAAATGAAAGCAGGAGCTGGTTCTTTGAGAAAATAAAGAAAATAGATGAAACCCTAGCCAGACTTAACAAGGAAAAAAGAGCATCTACACAGATCAATGGAATCAGAAATGAGAAAGGAGAAAATCACTATAGACACCACAGAAATGCAAACAATTATGAGAGAATACTATAAAAAATTATATGCTAACAAACTGAATAACCTAGAAGAAATGAAAAACTTTCTAGAGAAATACAACCTTCCAAGGCTGACCCAGAAAGAAACAGAAAAACTGACCAGACCAATTACCAGCAATGAAATTGAACTAGTAATCAAAAAACTAAGAACAAAACTCCTAGACCAGATGGTTTCACTGCTGAATTTTATCAAAGATTTAGTGAAGACTGAATATCCATCCTCCTCAAAGTTTTCCAAAGAGTAGAAGAAGAGGCAATACTCCCAAACTTATTCTACAAGGCCAGCATCACTCTAATACCAAAACCAGGCAAAGACACCACAAAAAAAGAAAATTACACAACAATATCCCTCAAGAACATAGATGCAAAAATACTCAACAAAATATTAGCAAACCAAATTCAAAAGTACATCAAGAGGATCATCCATCATGATCAAGCGGGATTTATTCCAGGGATGCGAGGATGGTACAACATTTGAAAATCCATCAACATCATCCACCACATCAACAAAAAGGACAAAAATCACATGATCATCTTCATAGATGTGGAAAAGCATCTGACAAAATTCAACATCCATTCATGATAAAAACTCTCAACAAAATGTAGGTACAGAGGGCAAGTACCTCAACATAATAAAGGCCATATATGACAAACCCACAGCCAACATTATACTTAACAGCAAGAAGCTGAAAGCTTTTCCTTTAGGGAATAAGACAAGGATGCCCACTCTCCTCACTTTTATTCAACATAGTTCTAGAGGTCCTAGCCATGGCAATCAGACAACAGAAAGAAATAAAAGGCATCCAGATTGGTAAGGAAGAAGTTAAACTGTCCCTGTTTGCAGATGACATGATATTGTACATAAAAAAAACCCTAAAGAATACACTCCAAAATACTAGATCTAATAACTGAATTCAGAAAAGTTGCAGGATACAAAATTAACACACAGAAATCTGTTGCATAACTATACACTAACTATGAAGCAGCAGAAAGAGAAATCAGGAAAACAATTCCATTCACAACTGCATCAAAAAGACTAAAATACCTAGGAATAAACCTAACCAAGGAAGTGAAAGACCTATACCCTGAAAACTACAAGACACTCACAAGAGAAATTAAACAGGTCCCTAACAAATGGAAGTTCATCTCATGCTCTTGGGTAGGAAGAATTAATATTGTCAAAATGGCTATTCTGCCTAAAGCAATCTACAGATTCAATGCCATCCCTATCAAAATACCAATGGCATTCTTCAACAGACTGGAACAAATAGTTATAAAATTCATATGGAACCACAGAAGACCCCAAATAGACAAAGCAATCCTGATAAGGAAGAATAAAGCAGGGGGGATTTCGCTTCCCAACTTCAAGCTCTACTACAAAGCCACAGTAATCAAAACAATTTGGTACTGGCACAAGAACAGACCCATAGGCTAATGGAATAAACTGGAGAGCCCAGATATAAACCCAAGCATATATGGTTAATTAATATACGATAAAGGAGCCACTGACAGCCTCTTCAACATCTGGTTTTGGCAAAACTGGACAGCTACATGTAAGAGAATGAAAATGGACTACTGTCTAACCCCATACACAAAAGTAAACTCAAAATGGATCAAAGACCTGAATGTAAGTCACGAAACCATAAAACTCTTAGAAGACAACATAGGCAAAAAATCTCCTGAATATAAACATGAGAAACTCTTTCCTGAAAACATCTCCTCGGGCAAGGGAAACAAAAGCAGAAATGAACAAATGGGACTACATCATGCTAAAAAGCTTTTGTACAACAAAAGACACTGTCAGCCGAACAAAAAGGCATCCTACAGTATGGGAGAATAAATTTGTAAATGACATATCTGACAAGGGGTTAACATCCAAAATATATAAAGAACTCAACATGCCTCAACACCCAAAAAGCAAAAAACCCTATTAAAAAATGGGCAGAGGATCTGAACAGACACTTCTCCAAAGAAGAAATTCAGATGGCCAACAGGCACATGAAAAGATGCTCCACACAGCTAACTATCAGGGAAATGCAAATTAAAACCACAATGAAATATCACCTCACACCAGTTAGGATGGCCAACATAGAAAAGCCTAGGAACAGCAAATGCTGTCAAGGATGTGGAGAAAGGGGAACCCTCCTACACTGCTGGTTGGAATGTAAACTAATTCAACCATTGCTGAAAGCAATAGGGAGGTTCCTCAAAAAACTAAAAATAGAAATATGATTTAACCCAGGATCTCCACTCCTAGGAATTACCCAAAGAAAACAACTTCTCAGATTCATAAAGACATATGCACCCCTATTTTATTGCAGCACTATTTACAATAGCCAAAAAATGGAAGCAACCTAAGTGTCCATCAGTAGATGAATGGATAAAGAAGGTGTGGAACATATACACAATGAAATATTATTCAGCCATAAGAAACAAATCCTACCATTTGCAACAACATGGATGGAGCTAGAGGGTATTATGCTCAGTGAAATAAGCCAGGTAGAGAAAGACAAGTACCCAATTACTTCCCTAATTTTTGCAGTATAACAATGAAACAAAACTTAAGGAAGAAAGTAGAAGCAGACTCACACACTCCAAAAAAGGACTAGCAGTTACCAAAGAGGAGGGTTGGGGAGGGCGGCTGGGGAAGAAGGGAGAAGGGGATTGAGGGGTATCAAGATTGATGCACATGGTGTGTGTGGGGTCACCAGGAAGACAGTGTAGCTCAGAGAGGACAAATACGGACTCTGGCATCGTCCTGCACTGATAGACAGTGACTGAAATGGGGTATGGAGGGGACTCGATAGTAAGGGTGAATGTAGTAACCACACTGTTTTTCTTGTGAAACCTTCATGAGAGTGTATATCAATGATACCTTAATAAAAGTAAAATTGGTATTCTCAAAAAAAGAAAAAAAAATGGATCAACCACCTAAATATAAGAACTAAAACCATAAAACTTGTCAAAAACACAGGGATAAATCTTCATGACCTTGAATTCTTGCCAACAGATTCTTAAATATGGCACCAAAGCACAAGCAACAAAAAGGGAAAAAACAGATAAACTGGACTTGATCAAATTTAAAACTTTTGTGTGCCAAGGACATTATCAAGAATGTGAAAAGAGCAGGAGAAATTACTACAAATTATCAGTAACGGTTTAATACCGAGACTATGTAAAGAACTCCTGAATCTTAACAACAAAAATACAAACCACCCAATTTAAAAATGATCAATGCACTTCAATAGACGTTTTTACATTTAAATATCTACAAATGTCCAATAAGCACATGAAAAGAGATATTCAACACTACTGTCATAAGGGAAATGCAAACGAAAAAACCATGGCAACATACGACTTTGAATACACTAAGAGCGTGGACTTTTTTTTTTAATTAACAACTTAAAAAAAAAGAAAACAGAGTTAAGTGCTGGTGAGGATGTAGAAAAATTGAAACTGTACATTGTTGGTAGAAATGTAAAAAGGTGCAGCCATGTGCAAAAGTTTGGTGGTTCTTCCAAAAGGTAAATGTAGAATAATCACATCACCCAGCAATTCTATTCCTAACTAAATATCTAATATAATTAAAAACAGACTCAGATATTTATATGCCAATGTTCACTCCAGTATTACAACAGCCAAAAGGGGAAATAACCCATGTGCACCCACAAAGAAATAAATAAAACATGGTAAATGATTCCATATATGAGGTATATGATTCCAAAAAAATGGATCATTATTATTACTATTCGGCCATAAAAAGAAATGAAGTTTCTGACATATACACAACATGGCTGAACTTTGAAAACATTCTGCTAAGTGAAATACGCCAGAAACAAAGAACAAATACTGTCTGATTCCAGTTACATGAAATATCTAGAATAGGAAAATTCATAGACACAGAAAGTAGATTAATGCTAACTAGGGACTAGGAATGAAGGGGAAATAGGAAATTAATGCTTAATGAATACAGAATTTCTGTTTGGGGTGGTGAAAAGGTTTTGGAAATAGAGGTGATGTTTCCAAGATACTGTGAATGTAAAATGCCACTGAATTGTACAATTAGAAATGGATAAAATGGCAGATTTTTATTATATGTATTTTACCACAATAAAAAACATGCTTCACACACACAAAAATACAATGGCATTATCTACCACCCCTTCCAATCTAAGAACTGGGCTGTAACATTTACAAATTAATCAACTGAATCTAGTTTATTATTACACATTATTACAAATATTTCAAAATCAGGGTCACCATTATGCATGCAACAGAAAATGTTGGTAGGGTTGATGTGGGTAAAATTGTAACATTTCCAGAATATCTTGCCTGGCTTTAGTATATCTGCATATCAGTAGGCATTCAGAGGCGGATAAGAAAGCTTATCTCCTACCTCATGCTAATCAATAGGCAGGCGTTCAGAGAGGTGGAAAGAAGTATGACTTTAGTGCATTTGCATCATTCCTCAGGGATGAAGAAGTTCATCTCCATATCAATGGGTAATTACCTGGGCAAACGTGGGGCTTATCCATACCTGAGAGGTGAGAGGGAGGGCCGGTTTTTTGCTTCTGCTGGAGCAGGAAAGGGAGAAACAGCCCCAGACTGCAGTTTGTAACCAATAAATGGATTTTAAACTTTATTTCTCCCTTTGACTGATTTCGGTTTTTAGAGGTATTTTGCACCAGGATTTCCTCTCCCCGGACTAACAGTTGGTCAATCCCTGTAGAAGAAATTTATAATACAGACTTCCTATACTACACTCAACTGTGGCATCCTCAAATCTAAAGACCTAAAGAGGAAGAGTGGTTCTCCGCACATCCCTCAGTCTGAGCGGACACACAAAGCGGGCGCTGTTCCCCAGCATGACAGCACAATCTGAAATAATGGTCTACATCAACATCCTGCTATTCCTTCTCCTGGCTCTAATCCTTCCAGTTCATTACCTTAAATCTATCCTTTCAATTGCAGCTTTTTTGGCATCACAAATTACAACTTTCTCCAGTTCCCAAAGTAGAAATTTTCATTTTCCATGCTTATCTCCTACTTCATGCTAACCAGAATGTTAAGTACTTTCTAAAGAAAAAAAGGTAAAAATAATTAAGAATATGACAGCCACCAGCCCACCAACATTCCTTTCTATGTATCTAGTTCATTATACATTCAACAATGTTTTCCATGGTAGCAAATGGATTGTTTTTCTGAGCCATTTAGTCTATGTTTAACTCTGATATTAGCACTGACATCCCTCCAGTACTCTTCTTGCAATTCCTCTACCACACTGGACAGAATTCTTTTCAGTTTCTCCCCACTTTCTTTGGCAAATTAGTTCATTTTTTATCCCATTTTGACATGCAGGGGTAAAAGACGAGAGTCACTCATACTTCTCATGTTCACCTACATTTACATTCCATTCAACTCGGAAGAAAATGTCAATCTTCTACAAAAATAAAGTCCTTGAGGTGCTTCGTAAGGTAAGTTTGTACTTTTTTCAGCAACAATGCAATAAAAAAATCAATCATAAACATTCTCTTGTCAAATTTCTTCCATCTGGTACCAAGGTTTAGATTTTTGCACCTCCAAGTAAAATAAAAGCAGAATGTTTCATTTTAATTTTCAGCACACAGTACTCTTCAAGCAAGATACAGTAATAGACTGTGGCATTCATTCCCAACTGTTGTCTGTTGAATACAATTGTAAACCATCTGTAATCCAAGCAAAACTTAAGTATTAAATAAAAGGAACAAACCAACCCAAAGGAGTTTGGTTTTAATCTACTGTCTTTAAAAAAAAATGCCATTTACTCAATAGTTACATTTATTTTTCATAAAATCCACTACTCAATACTTTGCTTCTGCTAACCAATGACCTTAGGTGCTTCCAAGGACACAATTAGGGAAATGAATTCCTGATCAGTCCTAACAAAAGCCACATCAAGAAAAACCAATCCTCAACATGAATAAAAACACCACACTGGTATAAAGACAAAAAGAGAAAGTACTGAGGTTGAGACATCAGAGATTCAGTCTCTAGCACTGGCCAATTTGAGTTCTGCCTGCACTGGTACCAGATGTTTCACTTGCAGCCAAAAGAAACTGGTATAGCAGTAACACAGAATGGTTTTAAAAAACAAAGAATAAAGAAGAGTAATAATACAAATCTAAGCTTTGATTAACTTTACTAAAGAATTACATTCTAAACTCAACCCCCAAGGAAATCAGTTCCTGCCTTAACCTTAAAAACACCCCAAGAGTATCTCTAAAAGGAATGCTACCCAATAGGAAACCACAGAATCCTATTAGCTATAAGTAAATATTTTGCTACTTGGTTAATAATAAGTTTGCTCTGTGGCCTAATAATGCTGCCCTTCACATAAAAGAATGACTTACTCTCTATAATTAAGATATATAACTCATTTAGTGGCAAATGGATTTGGATAAGACTAAAAAGCCTTAGAGATAGCTAACAAAAAAGTCCAAAACAAAACCACTCTAGGTGGCCTGTGTGGGATGAACAGCTACAACTCAGTGCCACTGCCTCACATGCCTGCAGCACATCTCTACAGACAACAGGGACCGGGTTCAGCCTGTACCCCATATGCCACCAAGCTTTCAAGCCTCATTTCCTATGAATCTTTGTTATATCTCCCTGCAACTCTGACCTAATTACTCATCCCCTAATCCCCCACTTGGCTAGCACAGCTCCCCCATTACACTGTAAATTCAATGGCTACAAGAACCCAGGGTCACACAGACTAGCAGTGGCCAAGCCTGGCCCACATATGGTTCACAGTAACTGTTAAAAGGATAAATGAGATAAAAACTGCCCGCAAAAGAAAGATGGTGGTGTGAGAGGTGAGACAGAGACTTCCTCCTAAAACCGCATGTAACACAAAAACATAATTAATACAACTAATCCTGAAAGAGCAAACAGGAAAGAAGCCTGTGCCAGACTGCATACACCTGGAGAAAAGAGCAGATCTCACAGAACAGGGTAACGTACCAAAGCTGTGGCCTGGCGGGACCTGAGCCCTTCCCCCAACCCAGCTCACCAGTGGGAGGAAGAGAAATGGAGCAAAGAGGGAGTGGAGGACTGGGACTGCTGAATACCTAAATCTGGAGATCTGCTCTACAAGCACAAACCTACATTTCATGGTGCTTGCATGATACTCTCACGATTAGGGGGTTGGAAAGCTAAGACAGGCAGAATTCCAGGTGAGACTGAGATTCCAGCCACTTGTGGAAAGCGGGGGTCCATATTTGGCTGCTCTGGGACAAAAGAAAGGTCGGCAGTCTGAGAGACTGGCTAACAATGAAGCCCTCAGCAAGAAGGTTGTTAAAGGGGCAAGGATTGCACAGAGCTTATGGCTCAGGAGAAAGGACAGGTAGACAAAATTGTCCGGTTGCACTCTGCCCAGCAGGTTGGGAGATTTAATGATCTTCAGGTGCTCCAGCTCCCTGGCTGGCTACACGGTTCCAAGGAACCCCTCCATGATACGCAGCCTACTGCGCCTTTCTCCTGGCCAGGCTCACCTGGCTGACAAACCAGCAAACCCTACCCTGCCATTAGGCCAGCCAGAGGGAAGATCTGTCTACAGCAACGACAAACACAAACCATAGAGGCTTACACCTGTGTGCTTGGCCCACTGGTTCAGGCAGTGAAGACAGGCATAGAAGCCAGGAAGCAGGAAACATCTCTACCCTCCCCCCAGGCACCAATACCACTCCCCTGTGACCCCCGATATCGCTTTAGGGGTGGGGCAGCTTCAGAGAGTAGAGCTTCTGGACAGTAGAGGGCGTGACATACAAATATGAAATGCCAAAGGAACCTGGTTTGAAGTAAAATTATTGATACAACTTCTGAGAAAGATTTAAATGACATCGACCTCATGAATCTTTCTGAAAGGGAGTTCAAAATAAAAATCATTAACATGCTCATGGAGTTACAGAAAGGTATTCAAGAACTCAGGAATGAATTCCAGTTGGAGATCCAATCATTGAAGAGGACAATGGAGGGTAGTAGAAGCAGATTAGATATGGTGGAGGAGACAATAAATGAAATAGAAACTAGAGGAGAGGAATACAAAGATGCTGAGGCATAGAGAGAAAAAAGGATCTCTAAGAATGAAACAATATTGAGAGAACCGTGTGACCAATCCAAATGGAACAATATTCGCATTATAGGGGTACCAGAAGAAGAAGAGAGACAAAGGGATAGAAAGTGTCTTTGAGGAGGTAATTGCTGAAAACTTCCCCAATTTGGGTAAGGAGATACTCTCTCAGACCACGGAGGTGCATAGATCTCCCAGCAGAAGGGACCCAAGGAAGACCACACCAAGATATACAGTAATTAAAATGGCAAAGATCAAGGATAAGGACAGACTATTAAAAGCAGCCAGAGAGAGAAATAAGATCACATACAAAGGAAGGCCCATCAGCTATCATCAGACTTCTCAGCAGAAACCTTACAGGACAAAAGGGAGTGGCATGATGTATTTAATGCAATGAAGCAGAAGGGCCTCTAACCAAGATTACTTTATCTGGGAAGATTATCATTTAAATTTGAAGGTGGGATTAAACAATTTCCAGATAAGCAAAAGCTGAGAGAATTTACCTCCCAAGAACCATCTCTACGCTGTATTTCAGAGGGACTGCAATAAATGGAAGTGTTCTTAAGGTTTAATAACTGTCACCAGAGGTACTAGAACCACAGTAAAGAAAGTAGAACAGCTAATTACTAAACAAATACAAAATTAAATTAACTTTTCCCAAAGTCAATCAAGGGATAGACAAAGAGTACAGAATACGATACCTAATATATAAAGAATGGAGGAGGAAGAAAAAAGGAAAGATTTTTAAAAAAAGAACCTTTAGAGTGTGTCTGTAATAGCATATTGAGTGAGTTAAGTTAGACTCTTCGATAGTAAGGAAGTTAACCTTGAACCTTTGCTAACCACGAATCTAAAGACTGCAATGGTAATTGGTACATACCTATTGATAATCACCCCAAATGTAAATGGTCTGAATGCACCGGTCAAAAGACATAGAGTCATTGAATGGATAAAAAAGCAAGAACTGGACATCTAGGATGGAAATCCAGAGAAAGACTTACTATTCATCTAAGTTCATAAAATGCGGAACAAAACAATTAAGATGGCTGTAGAAATAGATGCTTGAAGTCAGAGGTAATCCTGAGGACAGAAGACCCCCTGGAATTTCCAGAAACACTGGGGAGGACTTTGGACTTCTGCCGAGTATGCAACAGGGTTGAGCTTCCCTGAGAGTGCAAAACGCTGGGAAATCCTTGCTGATATCTGACCGGCATGTAAATACATGTACACATATTTGCACATGGGACTGAAAGAAGCAGAACAAGGATTTCAACAGTGGTTACTCAGCAGTGGGATTGGGATGATGTCTTCCTTTTTATGCAGCTTAGAATTTTCCAACTCTTGTATAATAAACATGTATTTTATAAAAAAAAAAAAAAAAAGACCCATCTATATGCTGCCTACAAGAGACTCACTTTAAACCCAAAGACATACACAGACTAAAAGTGAAGAGATGGAAAAAGATATTTCATGCAACTAACAGGGAGAAAAAAAGCACAAGCTGCAGTACAAAATAGATTTCAGACAAAATAGATTTCAAAACAAAGAAAGTCACAAGAGACAAAGAAGGACATTACATAATGATAGAAGGGTCAATACAACAAGATATAACCATCATAAATATCTATGGGTCCAACAGAGGAACACTTAGATATGTGAAAAAAATACTAACAGAATTAAAAGGGGAAACAGAATGCAATGCATCATTCTAGGACACTTCAACACTCAACTAACTCTGAAGTACAGATCAACCAGACAGAAAATAAGGAAGGAGACAGAGGTACTGAACAACACATTAGAAGAGATGGACCTAACAGACATCTACAGAACTCTACACCCAAAAGCAGCAGAATACACATTCTTCTCAAGTGCACATAGAACATTTTCAACAACAGTTCATATACTAGGCCACAAAAAGAGCCTCAGTAAATTCAAAAAGATGGAAATTGTTCCAACCATTTACTCAGACCACAAAGGTATGAAACTAGAAACAAATTATGTGAAAAAAATGAAAAATCTCACAAACATATGGAGGCTTCACAACATGCTCCTAAATAACCAGTGGATCAATGACCAAATAAAAACAGAGATCAAGCAATATATGGAGACAAATGAAAACAATAATTCAACAACGCAAAATCTGTGGGATGCAGTGAGGGTCGTGGTAAGAGGAAAGTATATTGCAGTACAGGCCTAGCTCAGGAAAGAAGAAAAATCCCTTATAAACAGTCTAAACTCAAAATTAACAAAACTAGAAAAAGAAGAACAAAGGAGGCCCAAAGTCAGTAGAAGGAGGGACATAATAAAGATTAGCACATAAATAAATAAAATCGAAAAGAATAAAACAATTGACAGAATCAGTGAAAGCAAGAGCTGGTTCTTCGAGAAAATAAACAAAACAGATAAACCCCTCTCCAGAATTATCAAGAAAAAAAGAGTCTACAAACAAAAACAGAAGCAGAAATGAGAAAGGAAAAATCACTACAGACACCACAGAAATAACAAGCAATTATGAGAGAATACTATGAAAAATTATATGCTGACAAACTGGATAACCTGGAAGAAATAGACAACGTTCTAGAAAAATACAACTTTCTGAGACTGACACAGAAAGAAACAGAAAATCTGAGCAGACCAATTACCAGCAACAAAATTGAACTAGTAATCAAAAACATACCTAAGAACAAAACCCCTGAACCAGATTGGCTTCACCGCTGAATTTTATCAAACATTTAGTGAAGACCTAATATCCATCCTCCTCAAAGTTTTCCAAAGAGTAAAAGAGGAGGCAATACTCCAAAACTCATTCTACAAGGCCAGCATCACTCTAATACCAAAACCAGGCAAAGACACCACAAAAAAAGAAAATTACACAACAATATCCCTCAAGAACATAGATGCAAAAATACTCAACAAAATATTAGCAAACCAAATTCAAACATACATCAAGAGGATCATCCATCATGATCAAGCGGGGTTTATTCCAGGGATGCGAGGATGGTACAACATTTGAAAATCCATCAACATCATCCACCACATCAACAAAAAGGACAAAAATCACATGATCATCTTCATAGATGTGGAAAAGCATCTGACAAAATTCAACATCCATTCATGATAAAAACTCTCAACAAAATGTAGGTACAGAGGGCAAGTACCTCAACATAATAAAGGCCATATATGACAAACCTACAGCCAACATTATACTTAACAGCAAGAAGCTGAAAGCTTTTCCTTTAAGATCCCAACAAGACAAGGATGCCCACTCTCCCCACTTCTATTCAACATAGTACTGGAGGTCCTAGCCACGGCAATCAGATAACACAAAGAAATAACAGGCACCCAGATTGTCAAGGAAGAAGTTAAACTGTCCCTGTTTGCAGATAACATGATATTATACATAAAAAACCCTAAAGAATCCACTCCAAAACTACTAGATCTAATATCTGAATTCAGAAATGTTGCAGGATACCAAATTAATACACAGAAATCTGTGGCATTCCTATACACTAACAATGAACTAGCAGAGATAGAAATCAGGAAAACAATTCCATTCACAATTGCATCAAAAATAATAAAATACCAAGGAATAAACCTAACCAAGGAAGTGAAAAACCTACACTCTGAAAACTACAAGACACTCATGAGAGAAATTAAAGAAGATACCAATAAATGGAAACATACTCCATGCTCTTGGCTAGGAAGAATTAATATTGTCAAAATGGCCATCTTGCCTAAAGCAATGTACAGATTCAATGCGATTCCTATCAAAATACCAACAGCATTCTTTAACGAACTAGAGAAAATCATTCTAAAATTCATATGGAACCACAAAGGACCCCAAATAGCCAAAGCAATCCTGAGAAGAATAAAGCAGGGAGGATTATGCTCCCCAACTTCAAGCTCTACTACAAAGCCACAGTAATTAAGACAATTTGGTACTGGCACAAAAACAGACCCATAGACCAATGGAACAGACTAGAGAGCCCAGATATAAACCCAAGTATATATGGTCAATTAATATATGATAAAGGAGCCATGGATATACAATGGGGAAATGACAGCCTCTTCAACAGCTGGTGTTGGCAAAACTGGACAGCTACATGCAAGAGAATGAAAATGGATTACTGTTTAACTACATACACAAAAGTAAACTCAAAATGCATCAAAGACCTGAATGTAAGTCATGAAACCATAAAACTCTTAGAAGACAACATAGGCAAAAATCTCCTGAATATAAGCATGAGCAATTTCTTCCTGAATGCATCTCCTTGAGCAAGGGAAACAAAAGCAAAAATGAACTCATAGGACTACATCAAACTAAAAAGTTTCTGCACAGCAAACGACACCATCAACAGAACAAAAAGGCATCCTACAGTATGGGAGAATATATTTGTAAATGACATATCCGATAAGTTAACATCCAAAATATATAAAGAACTTACACGTCTCAACAACCAAAAACCAAATAACCGAATTAACAAGTGGGCAGAGGATATGAAGAGACAGTTCTCCAAAGAAGAAATTCAGATGGCCAACAGACATGTGAAAAGATGCTCCATATCACTAAATCATCAGGGAAATGCAAATAAAAACCACAATGAGATATCACCTCACACCAGTAAGGATGGCCAGTATTGAAAAAACTAAGAACAACAAATTCTGGCGAGGATGCGGAGAAAGGGGAACCCTCCTACACTGCTGGTGGGAATGTAAGCTAGTTCAACCATTATGGAAAGCAATATGGAGGTTCCTCAAAAAACTAAAAATAGAAATACCATTTGACCCAGTAATCCCACTCCTGGGTATTTACCCAAAGAATACAACTTCTCAAATTCAAAAAGACATATGCCCCCCTATGTTTATCGCAGCACTTTTTACAATAGCCAATATATGGAAGCAACCTAAGTGTCCATCAGTAGATGAATGGATAAAGAAGAGGCGGTACATATACACAATGGAATACTATTCAGCCATAAGAAAGAAACAAATCCTACCATTTGCAACAATATGGATGGAGCTGGACGACATTATGCTCAGTGAAATAAGCCAGGTGGAGAAAGACAAATGCCAAATGATTTCCCTCATTTGTGGAGTGTAACAATGCAGCAAAACTGAAGGGACAAAATAGCGGCAGACTCAGAGACTCCAAGAATGAACTAGTGGTTACTGAAGAGGAGGGGTGTGGGAGGGCGGGTGGGGAGGGAGGGAGAAGGGGATTGAGGAGTATTATGTTTAGTACACATGGTGTGTGGGATCACCGGGAGAACAGTGTAGCACAGAGAAAGCAAATAGTGGATCTGTGGCATCTTGCTGCATTGATGGACAGTGACTACACTGGGTATGGTTGGGGACTTGACAGTATGGGTAAATGTAGTAACCACATTGTTTTTCATGTGAAACCTTCATAAGAGTGTATATCAATCATACCTAATAAAAGATTTTTTTAAAAAACAAAAAAAAGATGAGCTATTTGTCCTTAAGGGATCTACAAGAAATAGTGTTTTTGTTATTCTGAAGCTTTGAGTTAAAAAAAAAAAAATCTAAAACTCCTGATGCAGCATACTACTAGTTTATAAATGTTACAGCAGTTACAGTTAAAGGAGGTGTAACAGTGAAAGGACCTGCATTAACAGGAATGGGGATGTATGCTTCAGCTGCTAAGTGCCAGTGGATTCTGAGTGCTGTACTTCAATTCAAGCAATCCTCAGAAAATTTTCTGAAAACCACATTATTATTTCCCCTATTTTTTGTAGATGAGAAAAGTAAAGGTTGAAGAAGTCCAATAATTTATCCAAGATAAACACAAAACAAAATTAGGAAATGGTAAAACCAGGAACTGGACCCAGTATCTAATTTTGAAACCCTTTTTTAATGATTACACTGCATTTAAATTAATCAGATAATCCACAAATTCCAAAGTAGAGAACTAATTTTACTACGGCAAGACTAGATTTACAGGGATTCTAGGAAGATGGATATCTCCCCAGCTAGACAATTATCACACCAGAAGAATCCTGAATCTATTTTGCAATGCTGGAATCTATGGAAAGCTTACAACTTCCAAAAGAAGGCTTAGATGCTAAATTAGTTAATTTAAGTCAATTTCACATCTTAATACAATAGCAGTTACCCATCCCCACGCTCTCTCATCTCTGATTGCTGCTTCTGATCACAGTTACATACAAAGAGGTAGGCAGCCATTTCTGCACCTTCCCACATTGACCCTCCCCCTCCAGTTCAAGTGACTTTCAGAGGATTTAAAGCACTGGCAACCATTTTTCCCCACCTCATTTTTCCCCTTTTCAGAGCCAGACACTAAAGACTAGGGCATTTAAGAGCAATCACACATACGGAAGAAATTAAGTCACTGTGCAGGCCAGATGCACAGACTCAGAAAAGATTTGAGAAGACCTTAAGTTTACATTTGGGCTGATCCTTTCTATACAAAAGCCTCCAACAATTTTTTTTTTTAAGGCAAACTATGAGGAAAGGGTAGAATCTGATTTCTAGAACTACTACACTTTTAGATTCAAATGTCCAGTTTTCAACAAAAAAATATACAAAGAAACAGGAAAGTACAGCCCATTCAAATGAAAAAAAAAATAAACTAATACAAACAGCCCCTATAAAAAGACCTAATGGTGGATCTACTAAAGACTAAAGCAACAGTCTTTTTAAAAGATGCTCAATGAAGTAAAAGAAGAGGAGGAGAAAGTCAAGAAAACTACATATAACCAAGAGAAATATATCAGTATGGAGATACAAAATCTAAAAAGAAACCAAAAAAGTTCTGGAGCTGAAAAATACAAAACCTGAAATTAAAAAATTCACTAGGAGGATTCAAAGGCTGATCTGAGCAGGCAGAAGAATCAGCAAACCTGAAGATTTGACAATGGAAATGTAGATTCTAAGGAACAAAAATAAAAAAGATCTAATAAAAGCAAACAACGCATAAGGGACCTCTGGGACACCACCAAACAAACCAACATACATATTATGGGAGTCCCTAAAGAAAAAAAGAATGAAAGGGGCAGAGAGAGTTTAAGATATAATGGTCAAGGAGGCGGAGACAACATGGCGGCGTGAGTAGGACAGTGGGAATCTCCTCCCAAAAACATATATACTTTTGAAAATACAACAAACACAACTAGCCCTAAAAGAGAGACCAGAGGACGCAGGACAGTGGCCAGACTGCAGCTACACCAGCGAGAACCCAGCAACTGGTGAAAGGGGTAAGATACAAGCCCCGGCCCTGCGGGACCCGAGCGCCCATCCCCCCAGTTCCCGGCGGGAGAAGAATAGGCAGAGCGGGAGGGAGACGGAGCCCAGGACTGCCGAACACCCAGCCCCAGCCATCCGGGCCAGAGCGCAGACACAGTACGTGCCCAGGGGGCCCTGGATACTGGGGAAACAGGGAGTAAGACCTCTGAGCGGGTGCCGAAGCTGATGCCCCTGTGACAAAGAAAAGCGGGGGCTTTTTGAAAGTCTTAAAGGGACAGGGACTTAACAGCTTGACGGAAACAACCCAGGTCACAGTACAGCAGCTGGAAATTACAGGGAAAACCGGGTGCACTAACCCCCTGGGCAACAGCTCTGAGACCCCTCAAGGAGGCAAACAGTCAAGCAGCCCCCCCATCCATTACCCCACAGGGCGCTGCGAAAGCACAGAAGCAGCCTGAGACAAATTCCGCCCACAGAAAGGGAAATTTCTCCCTCCCGGCCAGGCAAGACACAAAGACCCACTCTACACGCAATTACCCAACACAAGCCACTAGGGGTCGCAGTTGCCCCAGTAAAGAAAGGCCAGTAGCAAGTGAAAATTTTGGCCCTCCCAGCTGACAGTCAATAGCACCTCTCAACATGAAAAGGCAAAAAAATATGATCCAGACAAGACTAACCCAGACAGCTTTGGCATCTGCTACATCTTCCCCTGAGAAGGAATCTGGGGAGATAGATTTAGCCAGTCTTCCTGAAAAAGAATTCAAAACAAAAGTCATAACCATGCTGATGGACTTGCAGAGAAATATGCAAGAACTAAGGAAGGAGAATTCAGAAATAAAACAAGCTCTGGAAGGACTTCAAAACAGAATGGACGAGATGCAAGAGACCATTAATGGACTAGAAAACAGAGAACAGGAACGCAGAGAAGCTGATGCAGAGAGAGATAAAAGGATCTCCAGGAATGAAAGAATTTTAAGAGAGCTGAGTGATCAAACGAAAAGGAACAATATAAGAATCATAGGTATTCCAGAAGAAGTAGAGAGAGAAGAGGGGATAGAAAATGTCTTTGAAGAAATAATTGCTGAAAATTTCCCCAAACTAGGGGAAGAAATGGCCTCTCAGACCACAGAGGTACACAGAACTCCCATGACAAGGGATCCAAGGAGGGCAACACCAAGACACATAATAATTAAAATGGCAAAGATCAAAGACAAGGACAAAGTATTACAGGCAGCCAGAGAGAAAAAAAAGGTTACCTACAAAGGAAAACCCATCAGGCTATCATCAGACTTCTCAACAGAAACCCTACAGGCCAGAAGAGAATGGCATGATATACTTAATGCAATGAAACAGAAGGGCCTCGAACCAAGACTACTGTATCCAGCACGAATATCATTTAAATATGAAGAAGGGATTAAAAAATTCCCAGACAAGCAAAAGTTGAGGGAATTTGCCTCCCACAAACCACCTCTACAGGGCATCCTACAGGGACTGCTCTAGATGGGAGCACTCCTAAAAAGAGCACACAACAAAACACCCAACATATGAAGAAGGGAGGAGGAGGAATAAGAAGGGAGAGAAATAAAGAATCATCAGACTGTGTTTATAATAGCTCAACAAGCGAGTTAAGTTAGACAGTAAGATAGTAAAGAAGCTAACCCTAAACCTTTGGTAACCACAAACTTAAAGCCTGCAATGGCAATAAATTCATACCTTTCAATAATCACCCTAAATGTAAATGGACTGAATGCACCAATCAAAAGACACAGAGTAATAGAATGGATGAAAAAGCAGGATCCATCCATATGCTGCTTACAAGAGACTCACCTCAAACCCAAAGACACGCACAGACTTAAAGTCAAGGGATGGAAAAAGATATTTCAAGCAAACAACAGAGAGAAGAAAGCAGGTGTTGCAATTATGGTATCAGACAAAACAGACTTCAAAATAAAGAAAGTAACAAAAGACAAAGAAGGACATTACCTAATGATAAAGGGCTCAGTCCATCAAGAGGATATAACCATTATAAATATATATGCACCCAATACAGGAGCACCAACATACCTGAAACAAATATTAATAGAACTAAAGGAGGAAATAGAATGCAATGCATTCATTCTAGGAGACTTCAACACACCACTCACTCCAATGGACAGATCCAACAGACAGAAAATAAGTAAGGACACAAGGGCACTGAACAACACATTAGAACAGATGGACCTAATAGACATCTACAGAACTCTACATCCAAAAGCAACAGGATACACATTCTTCTCAAGTGCACATGGAACATTCTCCAGAATAGACCACATACTAGGACACAAAAAGAGCCTCAGTAAATTCCAAAAGATTGAAACCCTACCAACCAACTTTTCAGACCACAAAGGCATTAAACTAGAAATAAACTGTTCAAAGAAAGCAAAAAAGCTCACAAACACATGGAGGCTAAACAACACGCTCCTAAATAATCAATGGATCAATGACCAAATCAAAATGGAGATCCAGCAATATATGGAAACAAATGACAACAACACCACTAAGCCCCAACTTCTGTGGGACACAGCAAAAGCAGTCTTAAGAGGAAAGTATATAGCAATCCAAGCATATTTAAAAAAGGAAGAGCAATCCCAAATGAACGGTCTAATGTCACAACTATTGAAATTGGAAAAAGAAGAACAAATGAGGCCTAAGGTCAGCAGAAGGAGGGACATAATAAAGATCAGAGAAGAAATAAATAAAATTGAGAAGAATAAAACAATAGCAAAAATCAATAAAACCAAGAGCTGGTTCTTCGAGAAAATAAACAAAATAGATAAGCCTCTAGCCAGACTTATTAAGAGGAAAAGAGAGTCAACACAAATCAACAGTATCAGAAATGAGAAAGGAAAAATCACGACGGACCCCGCAGAAATACAAAGAATTATTAGAGACTACTATGAAAACCTATATGCTAACAAGCTGGGAAACCTAGGAGAAATGGACAACTTCCTAGAAAAATACAACCTTCCAAGACTGACCCAAAAAGAAACAGAAAATCTAAACAGACCAATTACCAGCAAAGAAATTGAAGCGGTAATCAAAAAACTACCCAAGAACAAAACACCCGGGACAGATGGATTTACCTCGGAATTTTATCAGACATACAGAGAAGACATAATACCCATTCTCCTTAAAGTTTTCCAAGAAATAGAAGAGGAGGGGATACTCCCAAACTCATTCTATGAAGCTAACATCACCCTAATACCAAAACCAGGCAAAGACACCACCAAAAAAGAAAACTACAGACCAATATCCCTGATGAACGTAGACGCAAAAATACTCAACAAAATTTTAGCAAACCGAATTCAAAAATACATCAAAACCATCGTACACCATGACCAAGTGGGATTCATCCCAGGGATGCAAGGATGGCACAACATTCGAATGTCCATCAATATCATCCACCACATCAACAAAAAGAAAGACAAAAACCACATGATCATCTCCATAGATGCTGAAAAAGCATTTGACAAAGTTCAACATCCATTCATGATAAAAACTCTCAGCAAAATGGGAATAGAGGGCAAGTACCTCAACATAATAAAGGCCATCTATGAAAAACCCACAGCCAACATTATATTGAATAGCGAGAAGCTGAAAGCACTTCCGCTGAGATCGGGAACTAGACAGGGATGCCCACTGCCCCACTGTTATTTAACATAGTACTGGAGGTCCTAGCCACGGCAATCAGACAAAACAAAAAAATACAAGGAATCCAGATTGGCAAAGAAGAAGTCAAACTGTCACTATTTGCAGATGACATGATACTGTACATAAAAAACCCTAAAGACTCCACCCCAGAACTACTAGAACTGATATCGGAATACAGCAAAGTTGCAGGATACAAAATCAACACACAGAAATCTGTGGCTTTCCTATATACCAACAATGAACCAACAGAAAGAGAAATCAGGAAAACAACTCCATTCACAATTGCATCAAAAAAAATAAAATACCTAGGAATAAACCTAACCAAAGAAGTGAAAGACTTATATTCTGAAAACTACAAGTCACTCTTAAAAGAAATTAATGGGGACACTAACAGATGGAAACGCATCCCATGCTCATGGCTAGGAAGAATTAATATCGTCAAAATGGCCATCCTGCCCAAAGCAATATACAGATTTGATGCAATCCCTATGAAACTACCAGCAACATTCTTCAATGAACTGGAACAAATAATTCAAAAATTCATATGGAACCACCAAAGACCCCGAATAGCCAAAGCAATCCTGAGAAAGAAGAATAAAGTAGGGGGGATCTCACTCCCCAACTTCAAGCTCTATTATAAAGCCATAGTTATCAAGACAATTTGGTACTGGCACAAGAACAGAGCCACAGACCAATGGAACAGACTAGACAATCCAGACATTAACCCAGACATATATGGCCAATTAATATTTGATAAAGGAGCCATGGACATACAATGGTGAAATGACAGTCTCTTCAACAGATGGTGCTGGCAAAACTGGACAGCTACATGTAGGAGAATGAAACTGGACCATTGTCTAACCCCATATACAAAAGTAAACTCAAAATGGATCAAAGACCTGAATGTAAGTCACGAAACCATTAAACTCTTGGAAGAAAACATAGGCACGAACCTCTTAGACATAAACATGAGTGACCTCTTCTTGAACATATCTCCCCGGGCAAGGAAAACAACAGCAAAAATGAACAAGTGGGACTATATTAAGCTGAAAAGCTTCTGTACAGCAAAAGACACCATCAATAGAACAAAAAGGAACCCTACAGTATGGGAGAATATCTTTGAAAATGACACATCCGATAAAGGCTTGACGTCTAGAATATATAAAGAGCTCACACGCCTCAACAAACAAAAAACAAATAACCCAATTAAAAAATGGGCAAAGGAACTGAACAGACGGTTCTCCAAAAAAGAAATACAGATGGCCAACAGACACATGAAAAGATGCTCCACATCGCTAATTATCAGAGAAATGCAAATTAAAACTACAATGAGGTATCACCTCACACCAGTAAGGATGGCTGCCATCCAAAAGACAAACAACAACAAATGTTGGCGAGGCTGTGGAGAAAGGGGAACCCTCCTACACTGCTGGTGGGAATGTAAACTTGTTCAACCATTGTGGAAAGCAGTATGGAGGTACATCAAAATGCTCAAAACAGACATACCATTTGACCCAGGAATTGCACTCCTAGGAATTTACCCTAAGAATGCAGCAATCAAGTATGAGAAAGACCAGTGTACCCCTATGTTTATCGCAGCACTATTTACAATAGCCAAGAATTGGAAGCAACCTAAATGTCCATCGATAGATGAATGGATAAAGAAGATGTGGTACATATACACTATGGAATACTACTCAGCCATAAGAAAAGGGCAAATCCAACCATTTGCAGCAACATGGATGGAGCTGGAGGGTATTATGCTCAGTGAAACAAGCCAAGCAGAGAAAGAGAAATACCAAATGATTTCACTCATCTGTGGAATATAAGAACAAAGGAAAAACTGAAGGAACAAAACAGCAGCAGAATCACAGAACTCAAGAATGGACTAACAGGTACCAAAGGGAAAGGGACTGGAGAGGATGGGTGGGTAGGGAGGGATAAGGGGGGGCAGAAAAAGAGGGGTATTAAGATTAGCATCCATAGCGGGGTGGGAGAAAGGGGAGGGCTGTACAACACAGAGAAGACAAGTAGTGATTCTACAACAGTTTGCTACGCTGATGGACAGTGACTGTAAAGGAGTATATAGGGGGGACCTGGTTTAGGGGAGAGCCTAGTAAACAAAGTATTCGTCTTGTAAGTGTAGATTAATGATTAAAAAAAAAAGCAGTTACTATGTGGTGACCTCTAATGAGTTCTACACAATGATAAAAGTGTAGGCAAAGGGTCTGTTTGTGTTTATACAGAGGATCAAAGCCTAATTTGGCTACCCCCAAAGATACCCCTAAGATACGATATGAAAAAGAACTTCCAACATCAGCACTCTCGGGAAGACTCATGACAGAAGATGATCAGCAAAAAAAAAAAAAACTCCAACAAAGATCCACGCACTGTCACAGGTGTAGATGCACTCATCCCACCAGTTCCTGGACTTGCCATGGGAATGATGAAGGAGATATCTAAGCTGGCCTGTGCATACAGTAAAACAAAAATTGGACTGGATCTATACTGTTGGAACTCAACCATGAATTAGGAGAAGTGCAAATTGTAGCACTCCAAAATCTTACAACCACAGACTATTTATCGTTTAAAGAACATATGGGATATGAACAGTCCCCAGGAATGGGTTGTTCTAGTTTATCTGAATTATCTCAGACTGTTTAAGTTCAGTCGGACAATATCCACCATATCATAGATAAGTTTTCACAAATGCCTAAGGTGCCTAACTGGTTTTCTTGGTTTCACTGGAGATGGCTGGTAATTACAGGTATGCTTTGGTTAGGTAACTATATTCCTATTATGTTAATGTGTGTGCACAATTTAATTAGTCGTTTAAAACCTATCCATGCTGAAGTTACTCTACAAGAAGATATGTCAAAGAAATAATCAATCTTCCCAGGTTTTCCTCTGCCTGCTACTTCTATAGCTTTTCTTCTTTCTACCTAATCACAACCTTTAAATAGAACTCGTGCCACATGTCGAATTTACCGAGTATCATAATTCTTCCAAGTGGTAAAGACACCTCAAGACAAATGCTGGGCATAGAAGCCACAGGGCATAAATATGCAAAGAAGTAAAAAGCTAACCTTTTCAAACAATAAGGCTTCTCTCTCACTTACCAACTTAACATTTCCCTGTATGGCCCCGGAAGATGACTGGTTAGCCAGAGACGGGTAAGATTCCTCAAGGGAGGAACAACCTAAGACAGGCACAGTCGCAGGGGGCCATGTGGTGAGAAAATGGGGAGCAGCAGAGGTGAGGCTTAGAACCTCCCCCCTCATGTTCTGAGAGAAATCTTCTGCATACATGGATGTTTATTGCCCCCGTCTAGCTCGGATTAACACATAGTCTACAGGCACACACCTGATCATCTACATTTGCTCTCTTACAACACTAAACTCTGTTTTCTACCTTTATCTCGTATCTACCTACTTCAGCATTTTATTTAAAATAATAATAATAGAGAAATGTGGTATCCACATATAAATCAAGTTTAAAAATCAAATGAGTATTCATATTTGAACTGACTGTGTATAGTTCATAATGCATGAACAAAACCGAAAGCTTCTGTGATGACTGCCCTTGCACTGTTCACCATGTAACTTATTCACTATGTAAGAATTTGTGCTCCATGTAAGAATTTGTTCGTTATGCATCAGAAGATTGGAGACTGACGAAAATTAGGCTTGGGGTGGATTAATGATTGTGCATTGAGTATTGACTCACCTATACAGAAATTTATTGTGGTTAACAACTATTTGATCAATAAATATGAGAGAAGCCCTCACAAAATATATATATACATATATATATATATATATAAACACACTTCCAATTGTAAAATAAATAAGTAACCGGGATGTAATGTATAGCATAAGGAATATAGTCAAAATATTGTAACAACCTGGTATGGTGATACCTGGTACCTAGAATTATCATGTATATAAATGTTGAATCACTGTGTTGTACACCTGAAACTAATGTAATGCAATACTGTTGTCAACTACCCTTCAATAATAAAAAAAAAAAAAAAAAAAAAGATATAATGGTCAAAAATTTCCCAAATTGATAAACACATACACATAAAGATCCAGTAAGTCCAATGAACTCCAGGAAGAATGAACTCAGAGACCAAACGAAAGACAAAGAGAATCTTGAAAGCTGCAAGAAAGAAGCAACGTGCCCCATACAAGAGATTATGATTTCTCATCAGACACTTTCAGTTGCCAAAAGCAGTGGACCAATATATTTAAAGTGCTAAAAGAAAAAACCAAAAACCCTTTATGTGGCAAAACTGTACTTCAAAAGTGAGGCAGAAATTAAGAACTCCCATATAAACAAAAGTTGAGGGAGTTCATTACTACTAGACCTGCCCTACAAGAAATGCTAGAGGAGAGGCCTGCAGACTGAAATAAAATGACACTAGACAGTAACTTAAAGCCATATGGAGAAATAAAGATCTCAGTAAAGGTAAATGCATAGGCAATTATAAAAAACAGTACTATTATAACTCTGGTTGGTAACTCCATTTTTTGTTTTCTATATGATTTAAGAGACTAATAGAATGTTTTTAAAAAGCAATTATTAACCTAAAAGCTATTGTTATTGTAATTGGCCTGTAACATCAGATTTTGTTTTCTTCATTATTTAAGAAACTAATGTGTCTTTTTAATTATGTTTTTGGACATACAATGTATAAAAATGTAATTCTGGGACACCAATAACTGAAAGGAGTGAGGGTAGAGATGTGAAGGAGCAGAGTTTGTGTATATGACCGAAGTAATAAAACTGGCGTAAGTCCAAATTGAAGTGTTGTAACTTCAGGTTGTTAAATGCAATACTCTTGATAACCACGAAGAAAACAGTTATACAATATGCATAAAAGGCAGTGAGATTAGGAACTTAAATGTTTCACTACAAAAAAAAACCTAAATACAAAAGATGGCAATAATGCAGGGAACAAAGAACAAAAATCTCTAAGCATACAGAAAACAACCAGCAAATGACAAAAGTTCCTCTTTATCAATCAGTATTAAAAAGGAAAGAAACTCTGAAGTATGATACAATATAGAGGAACTTAGAGGATGTTAAGTGAAATAAGCCTAACACAAAAAAAATACTGTACAATTCCACTTATATGATGTACCTAGACTAGGAAAATTCATAGAGACAGAAAGTAGATTAGAAGTTAGCAGAGGCTGGGAAGCAGGAGAATGGGGAGTTAAGTGTTTAATGGGTACAAAGTTTCCACTTGGAGTGATGAAAAAAATTTTGAAAATAGATGGACAGTAGTGATAGTTACACAACATCGTGAATGTACTTAATGCCACTGAACTGTATACTCAAAAACTGTTACAATGCAAATTATATATATTTTACAACTTTTAAAAATTAGTAATATACCAAAAACTATTGAATTGTTTTAAACCACCACTTTAAAAGGGTGAACTGTATGGCGTCTGAATTTGTATCTCAATAAAGCTGTTTAAAACAAATCTAAGAACAAAGCTGCTTTTTAACCAAAAGCAATCTTGATGCAAAGAAGCTTCTAACCCTCCTCCCTTCCCCACCCCATAAAAACCAAAAAAAATCTTGGATAGCAGATGGTTTTTTAAATTGTGAAAAGGAGGAAACAATGAACATTTAAAACCAGTCTGTGTCTAAGAATTTCTCATGAGGTTAGGACACTAAGACTGTAAAGTCTTCTGATGCCAACAAAATACTGTATAGATTCTGTCACATGACAGAATGAAAACACAAAGCTAGACTGGGTAAATTTCTGGTCAGGTGAGCCAGCAGCCTCAGTAACTCAGAATCACTAAAGGTGTGCCACTAGGCTCATCCTATCGACTCAGACAAAGAACTGAATAAGCATGCTTACCCAACATGACATCAGTTCAAACCTGGAAAGCAGGTTCTTGCTTCTTAATCCAAACAAGCTTATCTGGCTAAACTAATGAGTACAGGCAATACACCTCCACCATCACATTTACACAAGCACTATACTTCTGTAAATGTGCACTATAAGTACACTATATATACTTAGTAGAGATCAATGTGAAAACCAAACTCAAAAACCAACCACTAAACTACCAGATGATCAGGCTCTAGAATGTGTAAACTAACCTCATTTAAGCAGCTGTAAAGTTATTCTCAGTGTAACCCTACTGTTAAAAAGGTAACCCTCATCTTAAATTGCATTAGGAGAGGTACAGCTTTTAAACCAAGAGAGGAGTGGCTCCAGAGTACTGTATGATCCAACTACATCCTGAGGATTCTGTATTCAGTTCACAGCATCATTAGAGCCTGCTCAAAAGTATAGCATACTATGAGGACATTTCTAGAAATGAGGTCAAAGACTAGTGTTTTAAGTTAGGACTATTTGGTCTAGAGAGAATTATGAAAGGCAGTACATGACCACTAACTGGATTCCAATAAAAGTTTTTAAATAAGCAATTAACTCAGGTACCTTCAAATATTTTAAGGACTGGTTACATGAAACATAACATTCTGCCTAGATTAAGGACAGAACTAGCATCAACAGACATAGGTTTCCAATCACCAAACTTACTAGCAGAGAATACTGGTGAATTTTATCTAGGATGGGAATTGGGCCCCTCAAACTCTAAGATCCTAGAAATGGCTTGGCAAACTGCAAGGAGGTTCATTGCCTCCTTACTGCCTGTGATACTAAGGTTTCTGACTAATAGCATATAACCTCTGTGAAGTGCGATATTGTGAAATGGTTGCCTTCCCCACTGAACTGTAAGTTCCCGTACATGGACCCAAAGAACAGTGGCACAATCAGGCTCCAATGTAGGCCAGCATTTAAATGCTCCTCACACAACAAATTAAAAACTAGCACAATCTTGACATCCAAATTTATATATAAAGAGCTCACATACCTCAACAAACAAAAAGCAAATAATACAATTAAAAAATGGGCAGAGGGTATAAACAGACATTTCTCCAAAGAAGAAATTCAGATGGCCAACAGGCACATGAAAAGATGCTCCACATCATCAGATGAATCAGAAAAATGCAAATTAAAACCACAATGAGGTATCACCTCATACCAGTTAGGATGGCCAACATCCAAAAGACAAACAACAACAAATGTTGGTGAGGATGTGGAGAAAGATGAACGAACCCTCCTACACTGCCGGTGGGAATGTAAACTAGTTCAACCATTGTGGAAAGCGGTATGGAGGTTCCTCAAAAAACTAAAAATAGAAATACTATTTGACCCAGGTATTCCACTCCTAGGAATTTACCCTAAGAAAGCAGGAGCCCAGTTTGAAAAAGACAGATGCACCCCTATGCATATCGCAGCACTATTTACAATAGTCAAGAAATGGAAGCAACCTAAATGTCCATCAGTAGATGAATGGATAAAGAAGATGTGGTACATATACACAATGGAATATTATTCAGTCATAAGAAGAAAACAGATCCTACCATTTGCAACAACATGGATGGAGCTAGAGTGTACTATGCTCAGTGAAATAAGCCAAGCAGAGAAAGACAAATACCAAATGATTTCACTCATCTGTGGAGTATAAGAACAAAAGAAAAACTGAAGGAACAAAACAGCAGCAGAATCACAGAACCCAAGAATGGACTAACAGTTACCAAAGGGAAAGGGACTGGGGAGAATGGGAGGGTAGGGAGGGATAAGAGCGGGGAAGAAGAAAGGGTGTATTATGATTAGCATGTATAATGTGGGGGGTGGGGGAAAGGGGAGGGCTTTGCAACACAGAGAAAAGTAGTGATTCTACAACATCTTACTATGCTGATGGACGGTGACTGTAATGGGGTTTGTGGGGGGGACTTGGGGTAGGGGAGAGCCTAGTAAACATAATGTTCTTCATGTAATTGTAGATTAATGATAACAAAATAAAAATAAAAATAATAAAATAAAAAAAAGATGTGGAACATTATACACAATGGAATATTATTCAGCCATAAGAAGAAAACAAATCCTACAATTTTCAACAACATGGATGGCGCTAGAGGGCATTATGCTCAGTGAAATAAGCTAGGCAGAGAAAGACAAGTATCAAATGATTTCACTCAGCTGTGGAGTATAAGAACAAAAGAAAAACTGAAGGAACAATACAGCAGCAGGCTCACAGAACCCAAGAATGGACTAACAGTTACCAAAGGGAAAGGGATTGGGAAGGATGGGTGGGAAGGGAGGGATAAGGTGGAAAAAGGGGCATTACGATTAGCACGTATAATGTGGTGGGGGGACACGGGGAAGGCAGTATAACACAGAGAAGACAAGTAGTGATTCTATAGCATCTTACTATGCTGATGGACAGTGACTGTAATGGGGTATGTGGTGGGGACTTGATAATAGGGGGAGTCTAGTAACCGTAATGTTGTTCATGTAATTGCACATTAACGATAGCAAAAAAAAAAAACCTAGCACAATTACAAATCATATTTTTCTCCCATACTTAACAATGCTTGAGAAGAAACAGAAAGTTCTAAATGCTATTAAACACTTGTATCCAAGAGTTAATGCTAATCTGTTTTCAGTAGAATTATACAAATCACAAAAAATGCATTTACCACTGGAGACCAACAGGGATCATAACAAAATAATCAACCTGAGAGAAAAAACAAATCTCTTTTTCTTAAGAGTTGTGTAACTTTTTAATTATAATACTAAGTCATTCTTAAAGATTTTATTGAAATAAAATCCTACTCAATTGCTTTTAAAGAATCAGGTAATAAAAAAGGGTTTAATGTAAGAATGCCATCATCCCACTCCTAATGCCCAGAAGTAACCTCTATTAACTGTTCTGAGTTTACTGACAACTATTTTTCTATGCAAGTATGACACAAGTTTTTGGCATTGTGCTTTATTGCTGTAGTTGTTGAATTATAAATAAAACCTATGAAACTACAATTTGGTTTTTTCACTCAATACACCTTGGATCTTTTTCACCACACATCCTAATCTGCCTCATTTCTTTAATGGCTCACAGAGCATTTCAATACATGGTAGTACCCCAATTTAATTAGTCCTCTCAATGACATTTAGGTTATTCTCATCTTTTGCTATGATAAACGTTGCTGTAGTGAACATCTCTTTGTATGCTTTTGCAAATACAAGATACACCCCTGCATGTGGAACTGTTGGGTTGTTTGTATTTTTACTTCGACAACTATTGCTAAATTGCTCTCCAAAGGGATCATGTCAAATGATCTTCTAACAGTCAGGAGCTTCTATTTTCCCTGTAGCCTAGCCAAAACTAAGCATCACCACATTTTTTTATCTTTGCTAGTTTGGTTAGTGGAAAATTGTTATTTTAATTCACATTTCCTTATTACTGAGGTCCAGCACATTTTCATTTCTCTTTTGGCCACATTTTATTCCATGAAATGCTTGTTCATGTCCTTTGGCCATTTTCCCTGTTATTGGCTATTTCTTACAGATTTAAAGAATCTTCTGTAGGAAAGCGACCTTTGTCATTTCTCTCAAATTTTTTTACCTTTGGTTTGCAGTGTGCCTTTTTTTCTTTTTTGTAAAGTTCATATAAGCAAGTATTTCAATCTTTTTGTATTATGACTTTAGAATTTCATCTCATGTTTGCTTTTTTAAAAAGCCTTTCTCATTCTAGCTTTACTTTTTATTCCCCTAAAGGTTAGTTAACTGTCCCTATACCATTTACTGAATAATACATCCTTTACTCCACTAAGTTATTCTCTGGGGAGGAAGGCAAAGAAGGGAGGAATAAAACCAACTCAAACCTTGAAAGCCATTTTGTACAGTTCCTTAAAATAAAATGACACACAAATGCCCAAAAATATCTTATATTTGTACCTACATTAAGAATAGTACATCCTCAAAGTAAAGGGCAACTCAGTGCAATGCCTATGATAATTTCAGTTGCCTTTTTAAAGAAACAGATAAGCTGATTCTAAAATTCATAAGGCAATGCAAGGGACTCAGAATAAACAAAAAAAAATATTGAAAAAGAACACAATTGGTAGGCTCATATTTCTCCAGTTTCAAAACTTACTAGAAAAGGTAGTTACCCAAACAGTGTGATACTGCTATCAAGACAGCATGCAGGCCAATGCAATAAAATCAGAGTCTGGAAATAAACCCATACATCTATGCTCAAGTGATTTTAACAAGGGTGCCAAGACAATTCAATGGAGAAAAATCAGTCTTCAACAAATGATACTAGGAAAACTGGATATTCCACGCAAAATAAAACTGGACCCTCACTTCATACCATATACAAATTAACTCAAAATGGATCAAGTGTGAAAGCTAAACTAAAATTCTTAGAAGAAAATACAGCTTTCACACTTGAGCTAGACAGTGGTTTCTTAGATATAACATCTAAAGCAAAAATAACAAAAGACAAGAAGATAAATCAGACTTCATCAAAAATTTTTAAGTTTGTACTGCAAAAGATATCATGAAGAAAGTGAAAAGACAACCTACTGAATGGGAGAAATATTTGCAGAAAATGTATCTCATTAGGGTCTTATAAATGCAGTGAGGGGTGCATTTATAAACAGCAAACACCCTTCCACAAACCTCTCTGTATGCTTGTCCAAGTACAGGTATAGGATACATGCCTATCTACTATCCAGAATATATAAGTAATATTACAACTCAAAGAAGAAAATATCAAAATTACAAAGGGACAAAGGATTTAAATAAGCATTTATCCAAAGATACACAAATGCCCAACAAGCACGAGATGATGTTTGACATCATGTGTCATTAAGGAAACAGAAATGAAAACTACAACATACCACTTCAGACCCCTTACAATGGCAATTAAAAATAGTAATAACAAGTGTTGGAGAGGATGGGAAGAAATTAACTAGAAACCTCATACTTTGCTGGCTGGCGGGAATGAAAAATGCTGCAACTTCTGCAGAGGTTCCTCAATGAATTAAACATAGAATTACCATAACCTAGCACTTCCACTCCAAAGTACACATCCCAAAGAGCTGAAAACACACTTACACAGACCCTAAGTGAATGCTCACAGCAGTACAGCTCACGACAGCCAGAACATAGAAATAACACATCCACCATCTGATGAATGGATCAGCAAAATGTGGTATATCCATACAATGGAATATTATCAACCAAAAAAGAATGAAATAATGGATGCTGCAACAAGGCTAAATGTTGAAAACATGCAAATGTGAATGAGGTCAGACACAAAAGATCACACATTCTGATTCCATTTACATGAAATACCCAGACTAGGCAAATCCATAGAGACAACAGTGGATTAGTAGTGGCCAGAGGCTATTGAAAGAAGAGAAGAGAAGTGATTGCTAATGGGTAACGGGTTTCTTTTTGTGATGATAGAAATGTTCTAGAATTAGATTGGTGCATAACTTTGTGACTATAATAAATAACACTGAAGTGTGCACTTTAAAAAGGTGAATTTTATGGCATGTGAATTATGTTTCAAAAAGGAAAAACAATAGAGGGCAGGATCTGGAAAATAATTTAACTCATGACTTATCCTAGCAATAAGAGAATTAGTATTCAGCCTGCAGGTGACTTTAAGTCTCAAACTATGCAACCAGAACAAAGAACATTTAGCTGGGGGACTGATTTCAAGCACTTAATAGTTACAGGACTACGATGGAATAAATCCCCAAGCGTAGAAGATACAGAAATAAGAGCTGTAACTAAGGAACCAGGTGAGTGAGCCCAAGGGAATGATCACCAGAACATAGCTTCTTTCAAGTGAACTGCTATCAGGCAAAACAATGACAGATGTACCAAACTGTAAGCAAATCCAGTTATTTTAAGAACAGATCTTTATTACAGATAAACAGAGGAGGGAGATGGCCACCATTTACTTTGAGAAGATTTAAAAAATTAAAATCAAACAGAATGTGTGGGAGGAATCTGAAATAGACAAATAACAGTTAATAAATGAGCCTAATTTTATTACAAATGAATAACATAACCACAGAAAAGTAGGTAGGGAAGAAAAGAATCTAAGGAACTCTGGAAAACAGATTTAACTGTGTACTGTAAAGCTAAAGACAAATATTGTCCTCTACTTTCAGAACATGTTTTTCAAAGGGGAGTAGGTTAGCAATTCTATAACTACCTTCGTGAATGAGCATCAGGACTGACCAAATAAGTAAATATAATGTGGATGAAAACCAGGTTTCTCATCTTTGGAGGATGAGGTAACAAGAAAAGGGAAAAGGCTAGAGTGAACCCCAATGTGCAAGACTGGGACTGGCAGCACCAGTAAGAACTCACTGTTTCAATTTACATATACAGATGCAACGATAAGGAAATCAAACTATGTGCATTACTGTACACACATTTGCTAGCTCTGCCTACTGAGAGGATCCAGAATCAATGATACTCCAAAAGTAGTGAGAACACCTGGTACCCAGATTTTGGTTCCTAGATAGCATTCTTCAATAAAATGAACGTGCTTCCCTTGGAGAAATGGTAGACTGCGTGGCTGCTGCAAACAGGAAAAACAGGAGATGCACCTGGAACATCTTGTGGTACCAGAAAGTAAATTAATAGTCACAAACTGATGAGGGCCTTGGTGGAACAACACAGGAGCACATTTGAAAGTGCTCTCAATAACCAAAGTTGGAACAACTGAGCAAGAAAGCACTAGATTTTAACCCATACAGTAAAGTAAACATATACAAACCCATGTAAGTAAACAACTGGATAATTAATAAATGAAGGAAAAGGGACAGTTCAACCTTAACAGTAGAATTCCAACTAATAAAGAACAAATGAGGGAAAGAGAAAAAACCATTATTAAGTAACCACAGCAGGAATTGCTGCCAGGGAGAAAACTGACAGATGTAAAACGTGGCCCATGGAGTATGATGAAACACAGGATATCTGCAGTTTCAAAGTAGCTCCCCACAAGAGGAAGGTGTACTTACAAAGAAAAATTATAATTATTATTAAAAGAAAAAAACAGAATATACTTGAGAAAGCTGACAGACACCACCTTAACCTGTGATCATACTTAACATGACCAGTCACAAGACATACTCACCATGAGTAAACACCAGACACATTCAACTGAGACATTCTAAAAAAAATACCTGACCAGTACTCTTCAGAAGTGTCAAGATCATGAAAGAGGGGAAACAGACTGGGGAACTTAACAGATGGGAAAAGACTATGAAGGTACAAAAACTAAATACAAGGTGGACTCCTGAGCTGGATCCTGGAACAGACAACAGTGCGTTATAACTGTGAGTATCTTGGTTTTAATCATTATCCTATGGTTATGTAAGAGGTTAGCATTAGGGGAAGCTGGGACACAGGCATAAAAGGACCCTTTTCACAAATTCTGTATTTTGATATATATCTAAAATTAATTCAATTAAAGAGTTTAAAATATTTTAGAAAAAACTCTGAAAGCGATTCTTCTGTAATTGGAAGTAAAACAATTAACAAACACTTTAACAAATTAAACATCACATCTGGAATATGGATTTTTTTTTAATCATACAGTTAAAAGAAGCAATTAATACTCCATTTACTGATATATCCATTTGTATAAATTATTCCAAGTACCAACAGAAATTTGGTATAAGGATGGGGGAAGTGGTCTCACACCATCTACATATTTTAGAAATCTGTCCATTTGGATTTTACCCTATATTAAATATACAACAGAGGATTGGGGCTCAAGATGGCAGCGTGAGTAGGGCAGCCTACTCACAAATCCGTACATATTTTTGAAAATACAGCAAATACAACTACTCCTAAAAAAGAGACCAGAAGATATAGTACAATAGCCAGGCAACATCTACAACTGCGAGAACTCAGCATCTCACAAAAAGGGTAAGATACAAAGCCATACCCAGTGGGACCTGAGCACTCCCCCAACCCCAGCTCAGGCGTGAGGAAAAGAATCAGAGTGGGGAGGGAGTGGAAGCACAGGACTGCTAAATAACCAGCCCTAGTAAACTGCACCAGGAGCACAAACACACATCACATGGTGTACTGGATATTAGAGAAATGGAAAAGTAAAATCCAACATGGAGACATGTCAGGACCAACATGGCAGGTCCCCACAGCCAGCTCCCATGGGACAAAAGAAAGCCCAGTGCTTTAAAAGTCTTAAAGGGACAAGGGTTTAACAAGTGGACAGAATTGTCCTGACACGCTCAGCCCAGCAGGCTGGGAATCTTGAGGAACTTCAGGCACCCTAATCCCCTGGGTGGCAAGACAGCTCCGAAGCCCCTCACAGTGATAAGCAGCCTGCTGTTCATTCCCCGCCAACTTGCACTGCAAGCAGACCAGCTGATCTGCCACTGCTGCAGAGCAGCCAGGGAGCAGCCTTGCCCACAGCAACCACACAGAGTCTTGTCCCAGCACACAGCTAATGGGGCCAGTCCCAGAGGCTGCTGCCAGAATGCAACTGCCTGGCACAGACAGACGAAGCTAGCGCAAGGTCCAGAAGGCACAAAGGGGCGCCATTCTCACAGGAGAACACACCTGGCATGTCTGTGACCCTCCATAGTGCCCTAGGCTATCCTGAGGGCCACCCCACCCAAAGCAGCTGAGGGGATTAACCCAGACTGCTCCCTGTGTGCGGGTAACCGACACAGGCAGCGGAGAAGGGCAAGGCAACCAGCAAGCAGGAAGAGACTTTGTTCTCCCAGTTGACACACGTGCCACCTGGCAGCGACCACTTCTATTGCCATGAAAAGAAGAATCTGGTCTAGACAAAAATCACTCAAACAACCCCAGAGACAGGGCCAAGTGAGATAGGTATGACCAATTTTCCTGAAAAAGAATTCAAAATAAAAGTTATAACCATAGTGATGGATCTTCAAAGAAATATGCAAGAGCTAAGGGATGAAGTCTGGAGGGAGATAACAGAAATTAAACACTCAATAGAAGGACTTAAGAGCAGACTGGATGAGGTGCAAGAGACTGTTAATGGAATTGAAATCAGAGAACAGGAATAAAGAGAAGCTGAGGCAGAGAGAGATAAAACAATCGCCAGAAACAAAAGAATATTAAGAGAAATGTGTGACCAATCCAAAAGGAACAATATTCACATTTTAGGGATACCAAAAGAAGAAAAGGGAGTAATAGGGACAGACAGTGTCTTTGAAGAAACAATTGATGAAAACTTCCCCAAGCTGGGCAAGGAAATGGTCTCCTAGACCATGGAAGCCCATAGTCTCCCAACACAAGGGACCGAAGGAGGACAACAACAAGACATATAATAATAAAAATGGCAAAGATCAAAGACAAGGACAGGGTATTAAAGGCAGCCAGAAAGAGAAAAAAAAATCGCCTACAAAGGAAAACCCATTAGGCTATCATCAGACTTCTCAACAGAAACCTTACAGGCCAGAAGACAATGAGATGATATATTTAATGCAATGAAACAGAAGGGTCTTGAATCAAGAATACTGTATCCAGCAAGATTATCATTTAAATTTGAAGGACAGATTAAACAATTTACAGATAAGCAAAAGTTGAAGTAATCTGCCTCCCACAAACCACCTCTACAGGGTATTTTAAAGGGACTTCTCTTGATAGAAGTACTCCTAAGGCTAAATAGATGTCAACAGAGAAAAGAGAATCACAGCAAAGAAAGCAGACCAACCAAATACTAATGAAAGGCAAAATCAACTATCCACAAAGCAGTCAAAGGAAACACAGAAGAGTACAGAATAATACACCTAACATATAAAGAGTGGAGGAGAAAGAAAAAGAAGGGAGAGAAATAAAGAATCATCAGACTGTGTTTATAATAGCGTAATAAGTGAGTTAAAGTTAGACGGTTAGATAGTAAAGAAGCTACCCTTGAACCTTTGGTAAAGACAAATCCAAACCTGCAATGCTAATAAGTACATATCTATCAATAACCACACTGACTGTAAATGGACCATATGCACCAATCAAAAGACAGACAGCAATAGAATGGATAAAAAAGAAAGACCCATCTATATGCTCCTTACAAGAGACTCACCCCAAACCCAAAAACATACATAGACTAAAAGTGAACGGATGGAAAAAGAGATTTCATGCAAACAATAGGGAGAAAAAAGCATGTGTCACAGAATTTGTATCAGACAAAATACACTTCAAAACAAAGAAATTAACGAGAGATAAAGGACATTACATAACAATAAAGGGCTCAGTTCAACAAGAGGATATAACCATTATAAATATCTATGCACCCAACACAGGAGCACCGACATACATGAAACAAATACTAAAGGAGGAAATAGAATGCAATGCATTCATTTTAGGAGACTGCAATATACCACTCACTCCAAAGGACAGATCTACCAGACAGAAAATAAGTAAGGACACAGGCACTGAACGACACACTAGAACAGATGGACCTAACAGACTATCTACAGAACTTTCCACCCAAAAGAAGCAGGATACACATTCTTCTCAAGTGCACATGGAACATTTTCCAGAATAGACCACATACTAGGCCACAAAAAGAGTTTCAGTAAATTCAAAAAGATTGAAATTCTACCAACCAACTTCTCATCACAAAGTCATAAGACAAGAAATAAATTGTACAAAGAAAACAAAAAGCTTCAAACACATGGAGGCTTAACAACATGCTCCTAAATAATCAATGGATCAATGACCAAATTAAAACAGAGATAAAGCAATACATGGAAACAAATGACAACAACAGCACAATGCCGCAACTTCTGTGGGACGCAGTGAAGGCAGTTATAAGAGGAAAGTATATTGCAATCCAGGCCTATATAAAGAAGGAAGAACAATCTCAAATGAATAGTCTAAAGTCACAATTATTGAAATTGTTAAAAGAAGAACAAATGAGGCCTAAAGTCAGCAGAACAAGGGACATAATAAAGATCAGAGAATAAATAAGTTAATTTGAGAAGAATAAAAATTTTAAAAGTTAATGAAACCAAGAGCTGCTCCTTCAACAAACTAAAGAAAATAGATAAACCCCTAGCCAGATGTCTTAAGAGAAAAAGAGAATCTACACACATAAACAGAATCAGAAATGAGAAGGGAAAAACCACTATGGACACCACAGAAATACAAAGAATTATTAGAGAATACTATGGAAATCTATATGCTAACAAGAGGAATAACCTAGAAGAAATGGACAATTTTCTAGAAAAATACAACCTTCCAAGACTGACCAAGGAAGAAACAGAAAGTCTAAACAGACCAATTACCAGCAACGAAATTCAATCAGTAATCAAAAAACTACCCAAGAACAAAATCCCCCGACCCAGATGGATTCACCGCTGAATTTTATCAGAAATATGGAGAAGATCTAATAGCCATTCTCCTTAAAGTTTTCCAAAAAAGAGAAGAAGAAAAAAGACTCACAAACTCATTCTATGAAGCCAGCATCACTCTAATACCAAAACCAGACAAAGACCCCACAAAAAAGAAAATTACAGACCAATATCCCTGAAGAACATAGATGCAAAAATATTCAACAAAATATTAGTAAACCGAATTCAAAAATACATCAAGAGGATCATACACCATGACCAAGTGGGATTCATCTCAGGGATGCAAGGATGGTACAACATTTGAAAATCCATCAACATCATCCACCACATCAACAAAAAGGACAAAAACCACATGATCATTTCCACAGATGCTGAAAAAGCACTCGACAAAATTCAACATCCATTCATGATAAAAATTCTCAACAAAATGGGTATAGAGGGCAAGTACCTCAACATAATAAAGTCCATATATGACAAACCCACAGCCAACATCATACTTAACAGCGAGAAGTTGAAAGCTTTTCACCTATGATCGGGAACAAGACAGGGATGCCCACTCTCCCCACTTTTATTCAACATAGTACTGGAGGTCCTAGCCATGGCAATTAGACAAAACAAAGAAACACAAGGCATCCAGATTGGTAAAGAAGAAGTTAAACTGTTCCTATTTACAGATGACATAATACTGTACATAAAAAACCCTAACGGCTCCACTCCAAAACTACTACAAGTAATATCTGATTTCAGCAAAGTTGCAACATACAAAATTAATACACAGAACTGGAACAAATAGTTCAAAAATTCATATGGAAACACAAAAGACCCCGAATAGCCAAAACAATCCTGAGAAGGAAGAATAAAGCCGGAGGGATTACTCTCCCCAACTTCAAGCTCTACTACAAAGCCACAGTAATCAAGACAATTTGGTACTGGCACAAGAACAGACCCACAGACCAGTGGAACAGAACAGAGTCCAAATATTAACCCAAACATATATGGTCAATTAATACGATAAAGGAGCCATGGATACACAATGGGGAAATGACAGCCTCTTCAACAGCTGGTGTTGGCACAACTGGACAGCTACATGCAAGAGAATGAAACTGGATCATTGTCTAATCCCATATACAAAAGTAAATTAGAAATGGATCAAACATATGAATGTAAGTCATGAAACCATAAAACTCTTAGAAAAAAAGATAGGCAAAAATCTCTTGGACATAAACATGAGTAACTTCTTCATGAACATATCTCCCCAGGCAAGGGAAACAAAAGAAAAAATGAACAAGTGGGACAATATCAAGCTGAAAAGTTTTTGTACAGCAAAGGACACCATCAACAGAACAAAAAGGCATCCTACAGTATGGGAGAATATATTCATAAATGACATCCGATAAAGGGTTGACATCCAAAATATATAAAGAGCTCACATATCTCAACAAACGAAAAGCAAATAATACAATAAAAATATAGACAAAGGATCTGAACAGACAAGAAGAAATTCAGATGACCAACAGGCACATGAAAAGATACTCCCCATCGCTAATCATCAGAGAAATGAAAATTAAAACCACAATGAGATGTCACCTCACACCAGTTAGGATGGCCAACATCCAAAAGACAATCAACAACAAATGCTGGTGAGGATGTGGAGAAAGGGGAACCTTCCTACACTGCTGGTGGGAATGTAAATTAGATCAACCATTGTGGAAAGCAATATGGAGGTTCCTCAAAAAACTCAAAATAGAAATACCATTTGACCCAGGAATTCCACTCCTAGGAATTTACCCTAAGAATGCAGGAGTCCAGTTTGAAAAAGACATATGCACCCCTATGTTTATCGCAGCACTATTTACAATAGCCAAGAAATGGAAGCAACCTAAGTGTCCAGATGAATGGATAAAGAAGATGTAGTACATATACACAATGGAATATTATTCAGCCATAAGAAGAAAACAAACCCTACCATTTGCGACAACATGGTTGGAGCTAGAGGGTATTATGCTCAGTGAAATAAGCCAGGCAGAGAAAGACAAGTATCAAGTGATTTCACTCATCTGTGGAATATAAAACAAAGAGAAAACTGAAGGAACAAAACAGTAGCAGACTCACAGAACCCAAAATTCGACTAACAGTTACCAAAGTGAAAGGGACTGGGGAGGATGGGTGGGAAGGGACTGATACAGGGCATTACGATTAGCACATATAATGTAGGCGGGGGGCGGCATAGGGAAGGCTGTACAACACAGAGAAGACAAGTAGTGACTCCATAGCATCTTACTACACTGATGGACAGTGACTGTAAATAAAAAATAAAAAATAAATTTAAGAAAAAAAATTTTAATAATAATAAAGGACCACTGCTGTGTGTTCAATGTTGTAATAACAGTAAACACTTGGTATCACTTGCCATTGCCAACACTCCTCTGAGAGCTCTACACATACTAATTAATTCAGTCCTCATGACAGCCCTGTGCAAGCAGGCTGGCCAGAGTTCAAGGAGACCTCCAGCTCATGGACGACACTGCTGTTATGTCTCAGAGAGATGAACGTGCAGACAACCTGCTGATCAATGAGAAATGTCTGATTTCTTTCTGCGTTTTACAGGGGCTTAAAGATAACGGCACTAATAATAAGAAAATATAGCAAATATAACTAATCCTTAAAGAACGACATGAAAGAAGACTGTGACAGACTGCCTAAATCAAGGGAATAGAGAAGACCTCATGGAAAAGGTTAAAGTAAAAAAGCTAAGAACCAGTGGGACCCAAGTTCCACCCCTACCCCAGTTTACCAGCAGGAGGAACAGAAATGGAGCAGGGAGTGGGTAGAGGTGAAGGACTGCTGAACAACCAGCCCTGGAGATCTGTTCTGGGAGCAGGAACCTACATTGCATGGTGCTCTGGAGATAAGGGGGTTGGAAAGCTAAGACAGGAAGAATATTCAGAGACTGAGATTCCAGCCGCTTGTGGAAAAAAGGGATCCACATCCGGTCACTCTGGGACAAATGAAAGGCAGGCAGTCTGAGAGATTTCCTAACAGAGAGAGGGCCGCTAAAGGGGCAAAAACTGCACAGAGCTTGCTTCTCAGGAGAAAGGATAGATGGACATAATCCTCCTAGCACACTCAGCCCAGCGGGTTGGGAACTTTCGGGAACTTCAGAAACTCTATCCCCCTGGCTGGCAATGCAACCCCAAGGCCTCCCAACACAATATGCAGCCTGCCGTTCCTTCCTCCCAGCCAGCACCTGCTTGCAAATCTGCTGCCCCCACCATTGCGCCAGGCCAGTCAGAGGGTGGCCCTGCCTATGGCAGCTACAGGGGCATAACACAGAGGTTCCTCCCTAAGCACTCAGCCCACTGGCGCTGGCAGTGGAGGCAGGGACTATAGCCAGGAAGCAGGAAAGAGCTCTTTCCTTCCAGTAGGCACCAGGGCCGCTCACCGGCAACCCCCACCATCACTCCAGGGGCTGAGCAGCTGCAGAAAGTAGAGCTTTTGAGCATGCCTACACCAAGTTATTATTAAAAATATGAAATGTCAAAAGAACCTGGTACAAACCAAAATCCCACAAACACCAGAAAGAAGACCAAGTGAAACTAAACTCACCAATCCTTCTGAAGAAAGATTTCAAAATAAAAATGATAAACATGCTCAAGGCGCTACAGAAAAATTTTCAAGACCTTAGGAAGGACTTCAAGAAAGAGACAGAAACTTTGAAAATATAGTATCCAGAATGAAACATACAACAGAGGGATTTAAAAGCAGATTAGATGAGATAGACGAGACAGTAAATGGAATGGAAATTAGAGAACAGGAATACAAAAAAGCTGGGGCACAGAGAGAAAAAAGGATCTCTAGGAATGAAATAAAAATAAGACAACCATGCAACTAATCCAAACAGAACAATACTGGCATTATAGGGATACCAGAAGAAGAAGAAGAGAGAAAAAGGGATAGTGTCTTTGAGGAGGTAATTGCTGAAAACTTCCCCAATGAGGGAAAAGAAATAGTCTTTCAAAGGGTCATGGAACTGCACAGATCTCCCAACACAAGAGACCCAAGGAAGACAACACCAAGACAGAATAATTAAAATGGCAAAGATCAATGATAAAGACATAGTATCAAAAACAGGCAGAGACAGAAAAAAGATCACATACAAAGGAAAATCCATCAGGCTATCATCACACTTCTCAGCAGAAACCTTACAGGCCAAAAGGGAGTAGCGTGACATATTTAGTGCAATGAAACAGAAGGTCCTCAAACCAACAATACTCTGCCTGTCAAGATTATGGTTTAAATTAGAACAGGCATTAAACAATTTCCAGATAAACAAAAGTTGTGGGAATTTACCTCCCAAAAGCCATCTCTACAGTGTATTGTGGAGGGACTGCTATAGATGGAAGTGCTCCTAAGGCTAAATAGCTGTCACCAGAGGAAATAAAACCACTAGAACAATTAATTACTAAGTAAATGCAAACTTAAATCAATTACCCCCAAGGTTGGTCAAGGGATACACAAAGAATACAGAATATGACACCTAATACATAAAGAATGGAGGAGGAAGAAAAAGAAGAGAGGGGAAAAAAAAAACAGAAAATTGAGATTCTGTTTGAAACAGCATACTAAGTGAGTTAAGTTCGACTGTTAGATACTAAAGAAGATGCCTTTGAGCTTTTGGTAACCACAAATCTAAAGCTTGCAACTGCAGTAAGTACATAATAATAATCACCCTAAATGTAAATGCACTGAATGCACCTATCAAAAGACATACAGTCACTTGTCACTTACTGGATAAAAAAACAAGACCCACCTATATGCTGCCTATAAGAGACTCACTTTAAACCCAAAGACATACACAGACTAAAAGTGAAGGGACTGAAGAAGATATTTCATGCAAACAACAGGGAGAGAAAAGGAGGAGTTGCAGTACTTGTATGAGCCAAAAGAGACTTCAAAACAAAGAAAGGAACAAGAGACAAAGAAGGACATTACATGATAAAGCAGTCAGCTCAAAAAGAGGAAATAACCATTATAAATATATATGCACCCAACATAGGAGCACCGACATATCTGAAACAAATATTACAGAATTAAAGGGGGAAATAGAATGCAGTGCATTCATTTTAGGAGACTTCAACACACCACTCACTCCAAAGGACAGATCAACCAAACAGAAAATAAGTAAGGAGACAGAGGCACTAAACAACACATTAGAATAGATGGACCTAACAGACATCTACAGAACACTCCACCCAAAAGCAGCAGGATACACATTCTTCTCAAGTACACATGGAATATTTTCAAGAATAGATCATATACTTGGCCACAAAAAGAGCCTCAGTAAATTCAGAAGGATTGAAATTCTACCAACGAGTTTCTGAGACCACAAAGGTATGAAAGCAGAAACAAATCACATAAAGAAAGAAAAGAGTCCACAAATGCAGGGAGGCTTAACAACATGTCCCTAAATAATCAGTGGATCAATGACCAAATAAAAACAGAGATCAAGCAATATATGGAGACAAATGAAAACAATAAACAACACAGCAAAATCTGAGGGATGCAGTGAAAGCTGTACTAATACAAGCTTACCTCAAGAAAGAAGAACACACCCACATGAACAGTCTAAACTCACAGTTAATGAAACTAGAAGAACAAATCAGACCCAAAGTCAATGGAAGGAGGGACATGATAAAGTTCAGAGCAGAAATAAAATTGAGAATAATAAAACAATAGAAAGAATCAATGGAACCAGGAGCTGGTTCTTTGAGAAAATGAATAAAATAGATAAACCCCTAACTAGACTTACCAAGAAAAAAAGACAGTTTACACACATAAACAGAATCAGAAATGAGAAAGGAAAAATCACTACGGACACAACAGAAATACAAATAATTATTAGAGAATACTATCAAAAGTTTTATGCCAACAAATTGGATAAGAAAAAAAGGACAACTTTCTAGAAAAGTACAACCTTCCCAAGGCTGACCCAGATGAAAAAGAAAATCTGAACAGACCAATTACCAACAACAAAACTTAATTGGTAATCAAAAAAGTACCTAAGAACAAAACTCCTGGACCAGATGGCTTCACCGCTGAATTTTATCAAACACTTAGAGAAGACATAACACCCATCCTCCTTAAAAGTTTTCCTAAAAGTAGGGCAAATCCAATCATTTGCAGCAACATGGATGGAGCTGGAGGGTATTATGCTCAGTGAAACAAGCCAAGCGGAGAAAGAGAAATACCAAATGATTTCACTTATCTGTGGAATATAAGAACAAAGGAAAAACTGAAGGAACAAAACAGCAGCAGAATCACAGAACTCAAGAATGGACTAACAGGTACCAAAGGGAAAGGGACTGGGGAGGATGGGTGGGTAGGGAGGGATAAGGGGGGGAGAAGTAGGGGGGTATTAAGATTAACATGCATGGGGGGGGTAGGAGAAAAGGGAGGGCTGTACAACACAGAGAAGGCAAGTAGTGATTCTACAACATTTTGCTATGCTGATGGACAGTGACTGTAAAGGGGTTTATAGGGGAGACCTGGTATAGGGGAGAGCCTAGTAAACATAATATTCGTCATGTAAGTGTAGATTAGTGATAGCAAAAAAAAAAAAAAAAAAAAAGGGCAGTTCCTGTGTGGTAACCTCCAACGAGTTCTACACAAGGGTATAAAGGGCATATAAAAGTGTAGGCAAAGGGACTGTTTGTGTTTATACAGAGGATCAAAGCCTAATTGGGCTACCCCGAAAATGAACTAAGATACGATATGAAAAAGAACTTCCAACATCTGCACCCTCTGGAAGACTCATGCCAGAAGATGATCATCAAAAAACCCCAACAAAGATCCACGCACTGCTACAGCTGTAGATGCACTCATCCCACCAGTTCCTGGACCTGCCATGGGAATGAGGAAGGAGATATCTAAGCTGGCCTGTGCATACAGTAAAACAACAAAATTGGACTGGATCTATACTGTTGGAACTCAACCAAGAATTTGGAGAAGTGCAAATTGTAGCGCTCCAAAGTCTTACAACTACAAACTATTTATTGTTAAAAGAACATATGGCATGTGAACAGTCCCCAGGAATGGGTTGTTTTAATTTGTCTGATTTCTCTCAGACTGTTCAAGTTCATTTGGACAATATCCACCATATCATAGATAAGTTTTCACAAATGCCTAAGGTGCCTAACTGGTTTTCTTGGTTTCACTGCAGATGGCTGGTAATTACAGATATGCTTTGGTTATGTAACTATACTCCTATTATGTTAATGTGTGTGTGCAATTTAAGTAGTAGTTTAAAACCTATACATGCTGAAGTTACTCTACAAGAAGATACATCAAAGAAATAATCAATCTTCCCATGTTTTCTTCCGCCTGCTACTTCTATAGCTTTTCTTCTTCCTTCCTAATTACAACCCTTAAATAGAATTCGTGCCTCATATCAAATTTACCGAGTATCATAATTCTTCCAAGTGGTAAAGATACCTCAAGACAAATGCTGGGCATAGAAGCCACAGGGCATAAATATGCAAAGAAGTAAAAAGCTAACTTTTTCAAACAATAAGGCTTCTCTCTCACTTACCAACTTCACATTTCCCTGTATGGCCCCGGAAGATGACTGGTTAGCCAGAGACGGGTAAGATTCCTCAAGGGAGGAACAACCTAAGACAGGCACAGTCGCAGGGGGGCCATCAGGTGAGAAATTGGGGATCAACAGAGGTGAGGCTTAGAACCTCACCCCCCCGTTCTGAGAGAAATCTTCTGCATACGTGGATGTTTTATTGCCTGGTCTAGCTTGGATTAACACATAGTCTACAGGCACACACCTGATCATCTACATGTGCTCTCTTACAACACTAAACTATGTTTTCTACCTTTATCTTGTATCTACCTACCACTTCAGCATTTTATTAAAAATAATAATAATAAAGAGAGAAATGTGGTATCCACATATAAATCAAGTATAAAAACCAAATCAGTATTCATATTTGAACTGACTGTTTATAGTTCATAATGCATGAGCAAAACCGAAAGTTTCTGTGATGACTGCCCTTGTACTGTTCACTATGTAACTTATTCATTATGTAAGAATTTGTTCTCCATGTAAGAACTTGTTTGTTATGCCTCAGAAGATTGGAGACTGACGAAAATTAGGCTTGGGGTGGATTAATGATTGTGCATTGAGCATTGACTCCCCTATACAGAATTTTATTGTTGTTTACAACCATTTGATCAATAAATATGAGAGATGCCCTCACAAAAAAAAAAAAAAAAAAAAGGACAGACTTCCAATGGTAAAATAAATTAGTAACCGGGATGTAAGGTATAGCATAAGGAATATAGTCAAGATATTGTAACAGCCTGGTAGGGTGATAGCTGGAACCTAGAATTATGTATATAAATGTTCTACCACTGTGTTGTACACTTGAAACTCATGTAATGTAATACTGTGTGTCAACTACCCTTCAATAAAAAATAATTATTAAAAAAAAAAAAAAAAGTTTTCCTAAAAGTAGAAGAGGAGGGAATACTTCCAAACTCATTCTATCAGGCCAGCATCACTCTAGTATCAAAACCAGGCAAAGACACCACAAAAAAAGAAAATTACACACCAATATCCCTCAAGAACATAGATGCAAAAATACTCAACAAAATATTAGCAAACCAAATTCAAAAATACATCAAAAAGATCATCCGGTGGTGACCTCCAATGAGTTCTACACAATGGTATAAAGGGCATATCAAAGTGTGGGCAAAGGGTCTGTTTGGTTTTATACGAAGGATCAAAGCCTAATTTGGCTACCCAGAAAATGAACTAAGACACGATATGAAGAAGAACTTCCAACATCAGCACTCTCTGGAAGAGTCATACCAGAAGATGATCATCAAAAAACCTCAACAAAGATCCAGGCGATGCTGCAGTTGTAGCTGCATTCATCCCACCGGTTCCTGGACTTGCCATGGGAATGAAGGGGGAGATATCTAAGCTGGCCTGTGCATACAGTAAAACAACAAATTTGACTGGATCTATACTGTTGGAACTTAACCAAAAATTAGGAGAAGTGCAAGTTGTAGCGCTCCAAAATCTTACGATTACAGACTATCTACTGTTAAAAGAACATATGGGATGTGAACAGTCCCCAGGAATGGGTTGTTTTAGTCTGATTTCTCTCAGACTGTTCAAGTTCAGTTGCACAATATCCACCATATCACAGATAAGTTTTCACAAATGCCTAGGGTACCTAACTGGTTTTCTTGGTTTCACTGGAGATGGCTGGTAATTACAGGTCTGCTTTGGTTATGTAACTGTATTCCTATTATGTTAATGTGTGTACACAATTTAATTAGTAGTTTAAAACCTATACATGCTGAAGTTACTCTACAAGAAGATATGTCAAAGAAATAATCTTCCCATGTTTTCTTCTGTCTGCTACTCCTATAGCTTTTCTTCTTCCTTCCTAATTACAACCCTTAAATAGAATTCGTGCCTCACATTGAATTTACTGAGTATCATAATTCTTCCAAGTGGTAAAGATACCTCAAGACAAATACTGGGCATAAAAGCCACAGGGCATAAATCTGCAAAGAAGTAAAAAGCTAACCTTTTCAAACAATATTGCCTCTCTCTCAGTTACCAACTTTACATTTCCCTGTATGGCCCCGGTAGATGCCGGAAGATGACTGGTTAGCCAGAGACGGGTAAGATTCCTCAAGGGAGGAACAACCCAAGACAGGCACAGTCGCAGGGGGACCATCAGGTGAGAAATTGGGGATCAACAGAGGTGAGGCTTAGAACCTCACCCCCCCTGTTCTGAGAAATCTTCTGCATACGTGGATGTTTTATTGCCCTTGTCTAGCTTGGATTAACACTTAGTGTACAGGCACACACCTGATCATCTACATTTGCTCTCTTACAACACTAAACTATGTTTTCTACCTTTATCTTGCATCTACCTACCACTTCAGCATTTTATTAAAAATAAAAATAATAATAATAATAATAAGGGAGAAATGTGGGATTCACATATAAATCAAGTATAAAAATCAAATATTCATATTTGACCTGATTGTTTATAGTTCATAATGCGTGATCAAAACCGAAAGTTTCTGTGATGACTGCCCTTGTACTGTTCACCATGTAAGAACTTATTCACTATGTAAGAATTTGTTCACCATGTAAGAACTTGTTCGTTATGCTTCAGAAGATTGGAGACTGATGAGAATTAGGCTTGGGTGGATTAATGATTGTGTATTGAGCACTGAGTCCCCGGTACAGAATTTTATTGTTGTTAACAACCATTTGATCAATAAATGTGAGAGAGAGATGCCCTCTCAAAAAAAAAAAAAAAAAAGATCATCCATCATGATCAAGCAGGATTTATTCCAAGGATGCAAGAATGGTACAGTGTTCGAAAATCCATCAACATCATGTACCACATTAACAAAAAGGACAAAAATCACATGATCAGCTCCACAGATGCTGAAAAAGTATTCGACAAAATTCAACATCCATTCACGATAAAAACTCTCCACAAAATGGGTATAGAGGGCAAGTACCTCAACACAATAAAGGCCATATATGACAAACCCACAGCCAACATCATACTTACCAGCAAGAAGCTGAAAGCTTTTCCTTTAATATCGGGAACAAGACAGGGATGCCCACTCTCCCCACTTTTATCCAACATAGTACTGGCGGTTTTCACCACGGCAATCAAACAACACAAAAAAATAAAAGGCATCCATATTAGTAAGAAAGAAGTTAAACTGTCACTGTTTGCAGATGACATCATATTGCACATTAAAAACCCCAATAAATTCACCCCAAAACCACTAGAAGTAATAACTGAATTCAGCAAAGTTGCAGAATAATTAATTTACAAAATTAATATACAGAAATCTGTAGCTTTCCTATATACTAACGATGAACTAGAAGAAAGAGAAATCAGGAAAGCAATTCCATTCACAGTCCATCAAAAAGACCTAGGAATAAACCTAACCAAGGAGGTGAAAGACCTATACCCTGAAAATTACAAGGCACTCATGAGGTGAATTAAAAAAGACACCAATAAATGGAAATCTATCTCGTGCTCATGGATATGAAGATTATTGTCAAAATGGGCATCCTGCCTAAAGCAATCTACAGATTCAATGCAATCTCTGCAATCTCTATCAAAATACCAACAGCATTCTTCAATGAACCAGGACAAATAGTTCTAAAATTCACATAGAACCACAAAGACCCCGAATAGCCAAAGCAATCCTGAGAAAGAAAAACAAAGCTGGGGGGATTATGCTCCCTAACTTCAAGCTCTACTACAAAGCCACAGTAATCAAAACAATTTGGTACTGGCACAGAACAGACCCATAGATCAATGGAACTGAATAGAGAGCCCAGATATAAACCCACACATATATGGACAATTAATATATGATAAAGAAGCGATGGAAATACAATGGGGAAATGAAGCTCTTAAACAACTGGTGTTGGCAAAATTGGACTATGTGTAAGAGAATGAAACTGGATTACTGTCTAACTCCATACACAAAAGTAAACTCAAAATGGATCAAAGACCTGAATGTAAGTCATGAAACCATAAAACTCTTAGAAGAAAACACAAGTAAAAATCTCTTGAATATAAACATGAGCAACTTTTTTCTTAATACATCACCTCAGGCAAGGGAAACAAAAGCAAAAATGAACAAATGGGACTACATCAAAATAAAAAGCTTCTGTACAGCAAAAGACACCATCAGTAGAACAAAAAGGCACCCCCACAGTATGGGAGAATATATTTGTAAATGACATATTGAACAAGGGTTTAACATCTAAAATATATAAAGAACTCACATGCCTCAACATCCAAAAGGTAAATAAACCAATGGAAAAATGGGTGGAGGATCTGAACAAACACTTCTCCAAAGAAGAAATTCAGATGGCCAACAGGCACATGAAAAGATGCTCCATACTGCTGATTATCAGAGTAATGCAAATTAAAACGACAATGAGATATCACCTCACACCAGTTAGGACAGCCAACATCCAAAAGAGAAGGAACAACAAATGCTGCTGTGGATGTGCAGACAGGAGAACCCTCCTACACTGTTGGTGGGAATGTAAATTATTTCAACAATTGTGGAAAGCAATATGGAGGTTCCTCAGAAAACTAAAAATAGAAATATCATGTGGTAAATACATACAATGGAATATTATTCAGCCATAAGAGGAAAACAAATCCTACCATTTGCAACAACACAGATGGAGCTAGAGGGTATTATGCTCAGTGAAATAAGCCAGGTGGAGAAAGACACTTGTTCCAAATGATTTCACTCATTTGTGGAGTGAAAAACAACAAAGCAAAAACTGAAGGAACAAAACAGCAGCAAACTCACAGACTCCAAGAGACTAGTAGTTACCAACAGGGAGGAGTTCGAGAAGGTAGGTGGGGAGGGAGAAGGGGACTGAGAGGCATTGTGATTGGCACACATGGTGTGGTGGGTGTCCCGGAGAAGACAGTATAGCACAGGGAAGACAAGTATTGCCTCTGTGGCATCTTACTACACTGACGGACAGTGACTGCAATGGGGTGTGGGGAGGACTTGATAATATGGGTGAATGTAGGAACCACAATGTTGCTCATGTGAAACCTTTGTAAGAATGTATATCAGTGATACTTTAATAAAAATAAAATAAAGAAATAAAAAGACTTGTCCTCCTTTATCAAAGATATCACTTTACTTGAAACCTATGGACTAGCCAGTAATTCAACTGTAGAAACAAAGGGTGGATCCCTTCCTTCCTTCTAGTTCCCCCACACAGCCAGGAGCATTCATTTCATACAGGGGTGAGCTGGTGGACTGGTGGACTTAATTTTACAGACCCAGAGCAAATCAAACCCTTATGAAATCAAAGACACGAATATGGCATCCTTTGCACCCAGTACTTAACTGACCTAAATGGTTTCAGTAGGCACAACAGGGAGCCCCACTTCAAAGCAACTTGTGGTCAATCTAATATCCTCAAAAGCTGCCAACTTTGAATCCCATAGGGTTAAGTTGAATGAGAATTTCTTTGCTGCCACAGAATGTACTCTATTATTACTTGCACATTATTTTCCATTTTAGGTGATTTTCCTCAAATGTTAAGTAATTTTTTAACCAACTATTTAATGAACAGTATGTTTAAATAATCTTAGTTTAACATGGAAAACAGAATGTTTTTACATTCCAACTGTTTATAAAAGAAAAATTAGTAAAAGTTTATCCAACACCTTTACCTAGTAATACCATTTTATAGATAAGAAAATTAAAGTATAGGGAGACTGAACTGGTTTTGTTCCTAAAAAGGTAGAGCAGCAAAATACTCCTTAAAAATGAGTATATTACACAATTATGCACATGTAAGCGACCTTAAACACAGTGAGGGTAGGCAAGAATGCATTTACAAAGGAAGGTCCCTTGTATCAGTGTGTCCTGTCTTCAGCAACATTCACACCTCATAAAAGAGCAAAAAAGCATTTAACAAGCAAAAGAAAGCCACCTAATGAAGACCCTAATAAGTAAATCTGAGGGAGAGTTCTGACTCAAGGGAGGAGTCTACCTGAAATTTTGTAATTCAATAAAAAAGGAAAGAGCATTACAGACACAGGAGGTCTGGATTTTCCAAAAGAAATGACTCAGAACACATGGTTCTTGATTTCAAAGAAAAACAAAATTGCCTTCAAACAGTAAAAGCTGTGAAAGCAAATTAATTCAAACCGTGATTAGTGGGTAAAACTTTCAATCCAGATTTCAACATTTTTGCCTACTGCTAGTTACAATATATGTCATGCAAACAATAGGGAGAAAAAAGCAGTTGTTGCAGTACTAGTATCAGACAAAATAGACTTCAAAACAAAGAAAGTAACAAGATAAAGAAGGACATTACATAATGATAAAGGGCTCAGTCCAACAAGAGGATATAACCATTATAAATATATATGCACCCAACACAGGAGCACCAGCATATGTGAAACAAATACTAACAGAACTAAAGGAGGAAACAGAATGCAATGCATTCATTTTAGGAGACTTAAACACACCATTCACTCCAAAGGACAGATCCACCACACAGAAAATAAGTAAGGACACAGGGGCACTGAACAACACACTAGAACAGATGGAACTAATAGACATCTAAAGAACTCTAGACCCAAAAGAAACAGGATACACATTCTTCTCAAGTGCACATGGAACATTCTCCAGAATAGGCCACATACTAGGCCACAAAAAGAGCCTCAGTAAATTCAAGAAGATTAAAATTCTACCAACCAACTTTTCAGACCACAAAGGTATAAAACTAGAAATAAATTGTACAAAGAAAAAAGGCTCACAAACACATGGAGGCTAAACAACACGCTCCTAAACAGTCAATGGATCAACGACCAAATTAAAATGGAGATCCAGCAATATATGGAAATAAAAGACAACAACAACACAAAGCCCCAACTTCTGTGGGACGCAGCAAAAGCAGTCTTAAGAGGAAAGTATATAGCAACACAGGCATATTTAAAGAAGGAAGAACAAACCCAAATGAATAGTCTAACGTCACAATTATCAAAATTGGAGAAAGAACAAATGAGGCCTAAAGTCAGCAGAAGGAGGGACATAATAAAGATCAGAGAAGAAATAAACAAAATTGAGAAAAATAAAACAATAGGAAAAAAATCAACGAAACCAAGGGCTGGTTCTTTGAGAAAATAAACAAAATAGATAAGCCTCTAGTCAGACTTATTAAGAGAAAAAGAGAATCAACACACATCAACAGAATCAGAAACGAGAAAGGAAACATCATGATGGACCCAACAGAAATACAAAGAATTATCAGAGACTACTATGAAAACCTATACGCAAAGAAGCTGGAAAACCTAGAAGAAATGGACAACTTCCTAGAAAAATACAACCTTCCAAGACTGACCAAGGAAGAAACACAAAATCTAAACAAACCAATTACCAGCAACAAAATTGAAGCGGTAATCAAAAAACTACCCAAGAAGAAAATCCCTGGGCCAGATGGATTTACCTCGGAATTTTATCAGACATACAAGAAGATATAATACCCATTCATCTTAAAGTTTTCCAAAAAATAGAAGAGGAGGGAATACTCCCAAACTCATTCTATGAAGCCAACATCACCCTAATACCAAAACCAGGCAAAGACCCCACCAAAAAAGAACACTACAGACCAATATACCTGATGAACGTAGATGCAAAAATACTCAATAAAATATTAGCAAACCGAAATATATCAAAAGGATCATACACCACGACCAAGTGGGATTCATCCCAGGGATGCAAGGATGGTACAACATTCGAAAATCCATCAACATCATCCACCACATTAACAAAAAGGACAAAAACCACATGATCATCTCCATAGATGCTGAAAAAGCATTTGACAAAATTCAACATCCATTCACAATAAAAACTCTCAGCAAAATGGGTATAGAGGGCAAGTACCTCAACATAATAAAGGCCATATATGATAAACCCACAGCTAGCATCATACGGAACAGCGAGAAGCTGAAAGCTTTTCCCCTGAGATTGGGAACAAGACAGGGATGCCCACTCTCCCCACTGTTATTCAACATAGTACTGGAGGTCCTTGCCATGGCAATTAGACAAAACAAAGAAATACAAGGAATCCAGATTGGTAAAGAAGAAGTTAAACTGTCACTATTTGCAGATGACATGATATTGTACATAAAAAACCCTAAAGACTCCACTCCAAAACTACTAGAACTGATATCGGAATACAGCAAAGTTGCAGGATACAAAATTAACACACAGAAATCTGTGGCTTTCCTATGCACTAACAATGAACTAATAGAAAGAGAAATCAGGAAAACAATTCCATTCACAATTGCATCAAAAAGAATAAAATTCCTAGGAATAAACCTAACCAAAGAAGTGAAAGACCTATACCCTGAAAACTATAAGACACTCTTAAGAGAAATTAAAGAGGACACTAACAAATGGAAACTCATCCCATGCTCTTGGCTAGGAAGAATTAATATAGCCAAAATGGCCATCCTGCCCAAAGCAATATACAGATTTAATGCAATCCCTATCAAATTACCAACAACATTCTTCAATGAACTGGAACAAATAGTTCAAAAATTCATATGGAAACATCAAAGACCCCGAATAGCAAAAGCAATCCTGAGAAAGAAGGATAAAGTGGGGGGGATCTCACTTCCCAACTTCAAGCTCTACTACATAGCCATAGTAATCAAGACTGTTTGGTACTGGCACAAGAACAGACCCACAGACCAGTGGAACAGATTAGAGACTCCAGACATTGACCCAAACATATATGGTCAATGAATATTCGATAAAGGAGCCATGGACATACAATGAGGAAATGACAGTCTCTTCAACAGATGGTGCTGGCAAAACTGGACAGTTATATGTAAGAGAATGAAACTGGAACACTGTCTAACCCCATACACAAAAGTAAATTCAAAATGGATCAAAGACCTGAATGTAAGTCATGAAACCATAAAACTCTTAGAAATAAACATAGGCAAAAATTTCTTGGACATAAACATTAGTGACTTATTCATGAACATATCTCTCCTGGCAAGGAAAACAAAAGCAAAAATAAACAAGTGGGACTATATCAAGCTGAAAAGCTTCTGCACAGGAAAGGACACCATCAATAGAACAAAAAGATACCCTACAATATGGGAGAATATATTCATAAATGACAGATCTGATAAAGGCTTGATATCCAAAATATATAAATAGCTCACACACCTCAACAAACAAAAAGCAAATAATCCAATTAAAAAATGGGCAGAGGAGCTGAACAGACACTTCTCCAAAGAAGAAATTCAGATGGCCAACAGACACATGAAAAGATGCTCCACATCGCTAGTTATCAGAGAAATGCAAATTAAAACCACAATGAGATATCACCTCACATCAGTAAGGATGGCTACCATCCAAAAGACAAACAACAACAAATGTTGGCGAGATTGTGGAAAAAGGGAAACCCTCCTACACTGTTGGTGGGAATGTAAATTAGTTCAACCATGTGGAAAGCAGTATGGAGGTTCCTCAAAATGCTCAAAATAGACTTACCATTTGACCCAGGAATTCCACTTCTAGGAATTTACCCTAAGAATGCAGCACTCCAGTTTGAAAAAGACAGATGCACCCCTATGTTTATCACCGCACTATTTACAATAGCCAAGATATGGAAGCAACCTAAGTGTCCATCAGTAGATGAATGGATAAAGAAGATGTGGTACATATACACAATGGAATATTATTCAGCCATAAGAGGAAAACAAAGCCTACAATTTGCAACATGGATGGAACTAGAGTGTATTATGCTCAGTGAAATAAGCCAAGCAGAGAAAGACAAATACCAAATGATTTCACTCATCTGTGGAGTATAAGAACAAAGGAAAAACTGAAGGAACAAAACAGCAGCAGAATCCCAGAACCCAAGAAGGGACTAACAGTTACCAAAGGGAAAGAGACTGGGAGAATGGGAGGGTAGGGAGGGATAAGGGTGGGGAAGAAAAAAGGGGGTATTATGATTAGCATATATAATGTAGGGAGTTGGGGAAAGGGGAGGGCTGTGCGACACAGAGAAGACAAGTAGTGATTCTACAACATCTTACTATGCTGATGGACGGTGACTGTAATGGGGTTTGTGGGGGGGACTTGGGGTAGGGGAGAGCCTAGTAAACATAATGTTCTTCATGTAATTGTAGATTAATGATAACAAAATTTTTAAAAATGGAAAAAAAAAAAAAGAAAACCTCCCTCCCTACACTGACCTATATAACATGCACACTACGACAGTCTGTCAACATTCAATGTTGGTTGGCCCCAAACATCAGCTAACCCCTCCAAATATAGTCAGGGGCACCTCCACTCACCCACTTACACTGGCTTAACCAGTGTTAAGTACTTCTGACTCAAGCTTCCTCTTCATCCCCTGTTCATCTAGTTACTGGCCAAGCTCTACTGGTTTTTCCTAAGAGTAAAATGTTTCTCTAATCCATACCTACTCTCCATTCCCATCACTTTAATATAGACACAAGCCCACCTCCTATCTTTTTCTACAACAAGAAGAAATCAGAAAAAACTAATCTTTCTTGGTTTTGCAAATGAATTAAGAGTGTACATGAAGATATTACAATTGAACTACCAACCTCTAGGTCAGGGGGCTGGCAGACCTCAAGAGCGGTCAACATAGACCACATCCTCTTTTTCTGAAGTGGGAAGGGAAGGTGAAATTTGATCAGACGCTTGCACAGCCAGATGTTAACTCTCAATAAAATAGCAGTCCTGACAAGCATGAAGAAAAGGACATAGCAGAGATGAGTCTGCATGCCATTAAAAAGTGTCTTCCATGCTATTTCTGGCACCTATGCCATGAACCACTTATGCCTGCTCCTTGGGAATGTAGAACTGACACTCAACAGAGAAGTGAGGTAAGATTCCCAAAGAAAGTTTAAACCAACTAGCACTTCTGCCCTCCCAATAGATAAACCCAAATGAAGGAAGGTAAAGCAAACATTCCACTAAGAAACTCTAAAACAAATGGCCAAAGTCTCAAGAAATAATTGCCTAAGAAGGCACATACATCACATATGCATAATATATATGAATACACGGTACAAAAAAGCTAGTTTACTCATACTGCAAATGAAAAGCTCTGATTTAAGATGAGGAGAAATCCAGGACCTGTTTTAAAGCTGATCTCTCTGTTAGGCAGAGAATAGAACTTTACTGTATTAATGGTTCTAGGAAATGCTTTATCCTTTTAACTTTAAGACAAGCACAATCAAGATAACTTTTAATCTAGTATCTATAATTCACCTCATCAAAAGCTTTCATTTACACCTTACAGTTTTAAAAAACAATGTTCAAGAAAAGTGTAACAGGTGACATCCTAAATATTTCTGTTGCAGTTACAATTTCTGAATTTTCCTATAAAGGTCTGAACATCAAACAACAGTATGGAGTGGCAAATATACTTAGCGTCAGAGTCCTACGCTATTCCAAATTTGTTAGCTTATTTGCTTTTAGTAAATAAATGAAGATAATTTCTAAAAAGATGCTTCAATGCCTTAGTTTTCTGAAAGAAGAAAGAATATGTCATGCTAAACTGCTATATTTCCTCCTGGGGGACACAGTTTAGGTCAGCAACCTTTATGAAATGATCAAAAATCAAGCCAAAAGGCCTTACTTAAACAAGGAATTACTTAAATAAGGAATTAAAATTAAGAGATACATGAAGTAGTTGCAGAGCCCAGTTACAGCCATCATAACTGATGTGTTTGAAACTTTCCTTCAATATGTCAATACCTACAATAGTCTTGTAATATTTCATTCAAGTTTTTTCTAAATGTATCCAATAAATTAAGCCTAAACTGATTTAATTCAACATAATTGGAGTAATCTCCTTGTAATCCTAAAATGTATACCTTTGTCAGTACATCATAAAGCTTTGAAGATGGAAGACTTATTAACAAATGTATTTAAATATCAGCCACATAAATTCAAGAGGAAATGCATCGATTTAGCCTGACATACTTTTTTCTGAGCCATTCTTTCCTGTAGGAAATGATGGCATTAACGTAGAACTAAGCAACCAGTTTTACTTTACTGCTTTTTACCAACACTTGTCCATCTGGGAAGATAAAGTTAATATTCTTAGAGTTGATGCCTGAAACCATTATCAAAAGAATTTGTCTTTTAACAAAGTCAATGTGGGGGGTGCTTTTGAACTGATCCTTAAGAAATCTTTAAGATGTTACATGTAACAATGGTGTAATTTAAAATTCACCTCCCTAAATTTCATAAACTATGATGTTTGTTCCAGCTTTGAAACAAAACATAACCTTGTTAAACAGATTATGATTAACGAAGATGTCAAAAGAAAATGAGCCTCAAACCCCAATGGGTGTGATCCCTCAGAGACTATTTTGATTCACACTGCTTCAGTTAACAGAGTTGAATTCTGCTGACATTAAACCAATGATAAAAACATTAAGACAAATCAAGAATTCAGAATTAAACTGTAGGAAGGCTACTACTTACAAATTTCTGCAGCATCCTTCCTCTGGGTTAAATTACTAGTTTATAAAAAATACTGCCACATACATCATCTCACAGCTTCAACTCTTTTATACAAATACTGATTAAAAATATGACTTCATTAACAAAATTGCAAACAAAACACATTTTCCACACCTAAACATGTAAAATATTTTTATAACCTGGTTTCCTATTTCTAGTCAAAGGGATACAATTAAAGTAGTTTTTTGTCCCTTTTTCCTTACAATTCCTCCAATTATGGTAGCACAGAAATTCCTATATGATTAACAATTTGAACTTGAATAAGAAACTATTTTAAAAGTAAATGTAAATAAGCACACTATCATTTTCAATTGCTATCCAAAAACATGGGGAGAGTTTATTCTAGACCTATTAGCCCCGCCTATAACTTTAAACTAAACATGTCCTGAAATCTTGAAGATTATTACATTTCTACCCATTAGTCAAAGAAATACTTAAGGCTATATTAAATAGTTTATGTACATTAAACTCATACTGGTTTTTGTATGGGGAAGGCCAAATTTATTCCAAAGGAAAAAAAGAAACACTGCTGGGAAGGAGCTATTTGCAAAGTTCTACAACTAGAAATCTTTTCTAATAAGCCATCTCTTTAAATTCACACATAATTTTTTTAAAATCACAGAAAGAGCCATTTACTTATGCATCTCAGATTCCTAAGTGGTATGTGTTTAGATTTGTGATAAACATGCGAAAAGGAGTTCCAAAAGATGGGGATAAAATCCTAAACCACAAATGGATGTCCAGGACTAGTCCCTGAAATTCCAGGAAATTAACACTTCACCAAATACTTCTAAAGACTGGCAGAAGTACTCATGAAGCATCCAGGAAGTTAAGGCTAAAAACTCATCAAGCTTTGCTGGGAAAGCTTAGCTGGGCATGGGAGAAAGGTCCAGAAGAATCTAAATTTAACTGCCAAAGAAAATCACCACCATGGCTGAAAGGAACTGCATGGGCCAAGTCAATCCCTCCAGCAACCACTGCAGACATGCCATGCCACCTAAGAACCTTCACGCTATCACTCCAGCGAGCCACTCTCAATTTCACCCTGAACATACCTAGAGATATCACTTATCTACATACTTACCAGAGGATTCTCTGTTTCTGGGGAACAGAAGCTATCATGCAGTTACTCACGTATGCTAACTGTGTCAGCTATCATTCTGGGAACTTCCCATACCAGGCTTCATTTATCGCTCACATCAACCCTCTATGAGGGCATTTCCCATCCCATTTAGATGGGAAAAATTAGAAGCTGAGAAAGTTTAGAAGCATAGGAACTCGTAAGATTTTTAGGAGAGAAAAACATTAGCTGTCAGGATTAGAATCCAAGCTTGTCTCTCTCTACATTGGCTCCTGACTTCTTGAGAGAGCCCTAACTTTTTTATGGGCTTAAAGAGATAACACTATCGAAAATTCTGTACTAAACTCCACCCATTCCAATAATAAGTTCATATAGAGCATTCTGGCCACCACTCTTTCCTCTTTCAACATTCAGTTGTCACAGCAACAACATTTATGTCAGGTAGCATAAGAGAATGTAAACACTGGACTAGGCTATTTATAATTAACATTTATTGAGCACTTACTTATATTCCAGATATTTTTCTAAATGCTTCCAATAACCTTACAAGATAGGTTCTATCAATATTGTTATTTTATAGATGAAGAAATAGAGGCACAAAAAGCTTTAATAATTTGCACAAGGCCAAACTACAGTAAGTAGGGATCCAGCATTCAAATCAGGTTGCCTGGCTCAAAGCACATGCTAAGTTCTATCCTTCCTCTCTCCCAAGAAAATTTATACAAGGTTTCTCATTTCACACTCTGAACTATGTGAGCTAAGTATTATCAAACCCAATTTATAAAGAAACAAAGGCTCAGAAAGGTGAATTTGCTTAGTCACACAACTTTGAATGGTTAAGGTGTGATTTGAATCCATTTCTGTATCACACCCCTAAGATGTTACATCATGTCAAAGGAGGATACTAACTAAAAAAGGAAAGCAACAGTAATCTCTGTATTTCAAAATAGTCAAACCACTTTTGAAAATTTCAAGGCTATATAAAAGTTATTAAAAATGTTTACGTATGAAAGCAGGAAAAATGTTATAATGAGAAACCGACAAAAATGGTCTCTTGATTCTTATGATTATTACAAGTTTTTAAGAATTGTATAACCTTTACTATGAGGTTAAATCATTCTTATTTGGCCATAAAACAGAGACCCAGTCAGACACAAGATTGCACCAGACTCCCATCTCACCACCACTCCCTTCCACCTCAAAACACAATATGAGAGGGCAGCTTTATTAGTCATGCTCCTTTTCCTAAGACATCAAGAAACAAAAGCAACATCTAAGAATCCACCCACTTTATGCTACTCTCTCAAATCTAGTAACATTCTGAAAGCAGAAGCTGAAGTCTTAGATTCTATTTAACATGCAATTACCAAGGAACAGGTATAGGAATGCATTTACTATCTTTGTCCCTTGTGCAGAAAGGATTTGCCTTTCTTAAATCTAAAAACTAAAGGTCATTGAGCAAAAAGTCTCAGAAAAGTGATTTTTCATACCACCACACAAAAACATTACTGCTTTCAAATGCTGTTCCTAAAGACCCAATTAGACAGTATAATTCCTCTGCAGTTACACATTTCAGTATTTCAGAAAATGTCTTCCACCAATTATCCATCCGGAGTAAAACCGAGCAATATAATCCTACCTCTCACATTTCCCACATATCCCAGGGGTCTGAGATAGCAAAACGGCTCACTGCACGTAAGAAACATCTATTTTTATATTACCAGTTCTTAGGAAAATCAAGCTTACATTCTCAACAACAAAAAAAAAAATTTAGAAAGCAGCCAGCAAGCCCAACTGCAGCTCCTTTGTATCTGGTACAAATTTTTAAGCCTAAAGATACAAGACAACATATACAGTTAAGTATTTTTTACAGCATCTTGCAGTCACGTAAAAAATAAAAAGGAAAAAATATCACCACACAAGAAGGCAGTCCAAAGAATAACTATGGCTGTTTCAGGAGAGGAAAAAAACATTTACTTAGAGTTGTTCAAAGCTTTTAAAAAGATAATCTATATGAAAAGCATTTTAGTGAAGCCAAAAAACCAAGTAACATGAGCATGATAACCTAGCACGTCGGAAGTGTACACTGGACAAACAGGTTCCACTATCAACCTTCTAAATGATGTTATGAAACAGGGAGGAACTTTAAAACAGGAAATCGCCTGATAACACTTCGTTAAATTTACAGTTTTTGGCGAACTGAAAACCAAGATGCATTCAGTAAAAAAATCATTTTTTCTTATAAAAGATCCAGTCATAAACCATATCAAAGCTTGTATGGAAAACGCAGGGATGCGGTCCATCTCTTCCCTCCCCACTTCCGCTGCCCCCAGCGCGGCCTCTCAGCTGCTCAAGCCCGCAGAGATGCTCACGGAAACGAGGACTTCCTCGTCATTCCCCAGGCTCAAGAAAGCAGGTCTCTCAGGAGAGCAGCATCAAGCTCAGTCTCCCCACAGAACCTTAACTTCCAAAATGCCCAGTTACCAAAATAAGCTAGATGGCCCAAAAAAGCAATTCCGCGGACACTTCACAAGCAAAGGGAATAAAATAAAATCAGGAAAATATAAAGGGGAAAAAGAGAATCAACAGCGAAGCTAAACCACCACACCCTCCACTCCGCGCCGGAACCCGCCTGCCAGGGGCCTTTACCTTCATCTTCCATCGAAACTGCACTTGGACTGGTGGCTACAAAGTCTTTAGTGTCAGCCGCGACCACACTGGGGGCAGAGGAGAGGACAGGGAAGAGGAGCCCCGGAATCCCAGGCCGGCACTCCCGCTCCCGGCTGCACCCACCACCCCCAGCGGCAGCATCTGCAAGAGAACCGGAGAAGTACGCTGACGGCGGAGCGCCGAGGGGCCCACGCCGCCGCCCGGGCCGGGGCCGGGACCGGGTCCGCGCCCCGCAAGGCCCGGAGGTCTCCGGAAACGGGGACAACGGCAGTCCCGGCGCGCCCGGCCCGCACTCTCCTCGAGCTGCGGGGCACTCACCCGCGGGGCCGCGGGGCGCCGCGCGCCTAGAGCGAGTTACAGCGGCTCGCGAGCGGCGGCGCAAGGCGGGAAGAAGCGCACGGAGGGCAGGCGGGAGGGAAGGGTGTGGGCCGTGACGGCGGCCCCCGGCCCCGCGCGCTGCGATGCGCTGCTCCCGCCCCGCCTCCCGCGCTCTCCCCGCACTCTGGGCCCGGCGGAACCGATCTCCGCGCGCTACTTCCGCTGCGAGCGGCGCGCGCGCACGCGCACTGGCCCACCTGGGCTCGAAGGCGGAAGTGCGGTGGCGCCAGCGGCGAGAAGCCGGCAGGCTGGTCTGCAGCGGCCGCGGCTTGCGGATCTCGAGACGCCCGCCCTCCCACTCGCCCGCCACTCACCGTGAGGACGCGGCCGCGGGCCGGGGCGGAGCGGGCGGGAGCAGCCATGGTCGGCGCCCCCGCGCTTGCGGCGCGCCCTCAGCGAAGGCGGCGGGAGGGCGCTCCCGTCACGTAGCCTTCACAACCCGGGCCGGCGACGCGAGGGCCGCCGCGGGCAGGGCTCCGGAGCCGTCAGGCCGCCTGCAGGCAGACCTCCCGCGCCCTGCCTCCCCGGGTCGCGCAGGCCTCGTCCGCAGCCCTGCGGAGCCGCAAGGCGGGGCCGCCCCAGCCCCGGACGGGCTCTCCCTCCGCCGCCGGCGCCTTCCACTTGCTCGGCATCCAACCGAGACCCCAGGGGAATTTTGGTGGACGCTTGGCTTCAATAGGCCTTGGCGAGGGAGACGCGGAATCGACATCCTCACATCCATATCGCTAGAGGGCAGGGCTCCACAGAATCCCAGATGGCCTGGGAAATCCGCCCTGACGCGCCACAGGCATATCTCTCTCCACCACCGCTTAACCCGTTAAATAATGTGCCCTGTAGTGCATCCCAGTGTGTTCTCTGACCACGTGTTCAACGTCAAACTAACAAGTGGACCCATCGGGTTCTTCTTCTTCTATGTTAATCTCAAGTAAATGGAACTAGTCGGGGATAAAAACCCTGGACAAGCTTTTTCTATATTTACTTTTAAGAAACATTGAGATTTTATTAAGCGAGGTTACTTTTAAATTTCAAAAGTGCAACCATAAAAATCAGGTTTAAGTGGATTTTCAGTCTCAGTAATTATGACCCACCTTTGGCTTGCATCCTTAGCGATCTCGTCTACCTGGTGGTGTTATAAACCTTATTTGTGCAATAATGAATGTGCCTTTTACTCAATATTGTAATCAATTTGTAGTGATTATTAGTTACTATACTTATTGGACCTTGATACCACAGCATATTAAAAACAAAGCATCTGAAGTAGGAAATTAAATTATATAGGCATTTGATACAAATATCTTACAAGTAGAAAGCAATTTCACTACAGAATTTGATACTGTATTGTTTTAATTAGCTCAAACATTTTATTGTAGGACAGCTTTTCAGAATTACCTGTTGTGCGCTGCAATATCTCAGCATTAACACTGATTCCATAACTGAATCCCCACATTTATCACTCCATAGCTTGTACCTCAAGTAACTTAATTTGGAATTTTACTTCTTGGTTGCCTGTATTGTGAAAGACATGTTCCTTTAGCTAAGCTAAAAAAGAAACTGGGTAAAAACAGCTTTGTCCAGAAGAATTTTTACATACTTTATTTCTAATCTATCCACTCGTCATCTCACAAATTCCTAGGTTTGGAAGTAGCAAAAACCTTACAGAATAGATGGTTCAACCGTGTAGCTGATCCTTCAGCCTCTTCAGCGTATCTCTAAGAGTGATGATCCTCTGCTCTGTACCTGTACCTCTCCTCCACCAAGCCAGCCAACATCAGTAGTGCCCTATTCAAGCCCTTCAGTGGTGAGTGCTTGGGCCACGTGCTTCAGAAATCCTCACAGTTTTCCCAGCATTTCCTCCTCTGATCAGCTAACCTGTCATGAGACTTTCCTGCAACAATCTCCATCTCATCTCAGGGGAAGGGGACTAAAACATAAGTATGCTACGTTACATACATACATACATACATATATATTAACTACCCCTTTTTCTCTCAAAAGATTGTTGTGAGGATCTGATAAAGAGAACACAGGTTGTAAATTATACGAATTATAAAGGTACAAGATTATAATAAAAATAAGCGAAAGTGGATCATTAGCTAGCTAGAATGAGATTAGAGCAATTGTATTACGGTCAAGCTTCCTCGTATTTCTTCTTTTAGGAATCAGTGCTCTAAAAATGTTTTCTACTCATTTTGTTCTGAGTATTTAACCTACAAAATTAAATATATCATACTTGTGATAGTGGTCACTTGTGAGCAATACAGGGGAGAATCTCTGGGAGGAACAATACAAATAGGGAAGATGGAGGAAAATGGTCATAATGTTCTAGTTTTATTTATACTGTGCCTTACCACACAAAGGATGTGAGGCTTCTTGGTTTTAATATTCAATCTGATGGCACTTTTATAAGCCTGAATGATAAATAAATATGTGGCTCTTTAGGATTTAAAAATTAACTTGGAAAAGGTTATTTTAAAATCTTTCTTCAATTAGTGTCTTATTTGAAAAGCTGTTTTAATATTGTTTTAAGTTAATAAAGAATTTTACCTAGCTGCTAGAAATGAAGTTGTCCTTTTTAAGTCGGATATTTTAAAGGCATAAAAAGACACAACACTTTATTTTTATAAGCTAATTTGCTTCAACAAAACAACAGAAGTATTTTTCTTCTTATAGAAAAAAGGACATGCTAAGGGTCAAGTTTAAGGAAATAAAGTCTTATTACAAGAAGTCATGTGAAATAAGTGTCTAACAACCACCTTTCAGCATTGCTGTTAGTCCACTTGGTTCCTTGTCTCAGCAGTGCTGGAAGAGTAAATACTGGAAGCAAGAATAAAATCAAATGAGCTCAAAAATGAGCTACCTATATTTGGTTGGTTTTAATAGAACATTTTACAAATATTTTATCAGCCCACAAAATTGCATAGCTTCTAAACCTGCATTCTAAACATGAAACATTTCATGCAACTGAGTGGAAGAAATTAGAGGATTCAAAGTGTACTCTTAATTTTTACTTTTAAAGAAGTTTATTTCAAGTATGACTCAGTTTCCCTACTCAGTGGGTTCTGAGCTTGTAATGATATTTAGAGTCTTTGGTATGTATTGTCAATCTTCTGGGCTGCAGGTGGGGATCCATGGGGAACAGGTGAGGGCAAGAAAGGGAAGGAAGAGCGAAGCAAGCGTGAGACCCTTTTCCAGGAGTCAGTTCTGGACTTCATTATTTCCTATGGAAAATGGACATACAATATTCCATATTCTATACACCCCATGATTTGTTTTGAGATGAAAATTATACAATTTAAAGACACTCTGTCTTATTTCCAAACTGACATGATTTGTTTCTGGCCCCAGAACATTTTGTCTGCAGTAAATACGTAATAAAGACCTATTGAATAAATGGGTAATCTGGAAAGTGGTCATCATAAATAAACATTTTTTGTTGAATAAACATAATCTCACTGTTGACTTTGCTATTTGCTTCCTATGATTAAACTAAAACATGAACTTCTGTTTTCATGTAAAGCAAAGAATAATTAAGGAATTTTTGAAGGTTTAAAAATGAATTACATCTCCAAACCAAAAAGGGGTTAGCTAGGACGACTTGATCTGTATAGGAATAACTCCCAATCATTGTAAGAAGTATTAAAAATTGAGGACTGTGGAGAGCAGATAAAATTTCACAGCCACATTTGAGCCCAGGTAACCATTTGAAATTAAAAGATAACAATGTTGAAGTGGTTGTTCCCATGCTCATAGGAATTTTCAGCTAAGTTATGGTTTAGATTTTGATGGCATGCACAGCAATGCCCAACAAAGTCAAAAGCACTGTAATTTCATTCACAGTCTTCAATTATTACTTTAGGGATCAAGATATCTGCTCAATTCATAGCAAAACAACTAGGAAAACAGGTATAACTAACAGGCCTTAGAACAGCTAAGTAAGTTAAATTGCCGAATTGCCACTGGCCAGCATCTCAGACTGACTTTGAAAGCATTTGCTGCTTGACTGTATGCCATAAAGAGTTGAAACTGAAGGACAGATTCCATAGCATTTCTGCTGGCCCCTGCTGCTTTTGCAGTAATAGCCTGGCCTCTTCCCTCTATTTAAATGCCTTATCAATTTTACATCAGAAACATTTTCAATCCCTTTTTATTCTGCAGCACAAGGGTGTCTGAAAGAGCTTTGGAAAAGGTTCCATTTCCTCAGACCTACAAGATAGAACATTTTGCACATAAAAGTTTTCTACCCCACCATTTTCTAGAAGTCGAATGTTTTTTGCAAAGCTTGTATCTTTGCCTGAACCTATCCCATATCCTTCTGGGACCAATGCAGAAATCATCTCTCTCCACTCTGCTTCCTATGGTGAAAACAAATGAGAAAATAGTCACAAAGATGCAATTATGATAATAAATTAGGGAGGGAGGTCCACAGCGCTGAAATTGCCTAAGACTTTATGAGGATCCTGAAGGGTAGCCCTGGACAGTCATGCAAACAGACCATATTCCCACTGACCACATTATATAAAATAGAGCACCCCCACCAAAGAGATGGTTTACAAGACAGATAATGGTGAAAGCAGAGTAACTATTTGGCAGGATGGTTTGCAAGGTAGAGAAGAGGAATTATGAATTGGCAGAAAGGAGTTTTTGCAACATAAGCAAACTGTTAAACCTTTAGGTTAGAGAACTCATCACTGCAAGTAACGATCAGGTGGAAAATTCGATGAGCAGCATTTACAGTACACCTTCAGGCAACTTTATTTTTTGCTTTCTTGGTTAGAAAAGCAATGTTTATGTACCCTAATTCAGAAGATACTAAAAATAATTTAACACTGCCAAGCATTCTCTATTTGGGGGAATCAGGAAAGTGGTGATTCTGGAAAGGAAAAAAAAACCTTACTATAGACCAGGAACACATAAACTGAAGTGCAAATTTGGGATTTGATCTGGCCCAACCAGTTCCCAGTTCAAACAGTTGAATGCAAAACTGTTTTCTAAGAAACTGCTACTTTAACTACTAGGAATATGCATTGATACTCTTAAGTGAGCAGTGTGCTGCTCTAGCTTATTTAACTGGAAGCTGACAAACTAGTATTGGCATCAGGCTCCATGAGGAGAGTAAAAGGAGCCCTCTGTTACACTCTAAATGAAGTACATCTTGTAACTAACATTATCAGTGATCCTCAAACTTCCTAGTCTGTGTCTCTCAAAGTGGGACCCCCACTACTGGTAGTATTAGCATCTCTTATGAACTTACTAGCAATATACAATTCTCAGACCCACCACACCTGCAGAGTTAGATGCCCAGAAGCTGAGCTCAGCAATCTGTGATTTAACAAACCACACCCATAATTTTCACAGGAACCTTCATACCGTTCCCTCCCATTTCCTCATGGAAAACCAACACCAAGGGGGGCAGAATAGTTATCAGAGAAAACCAAGGCCTTTAATACTAACTAAGCTAACAAATCAACCAGACTTGGACCCTGCCCTACCACAGGACTTCCTTCAGAGCGAGATTTAACAAATCGTAGTTTCTGTTACTTGCAGCTAGAAGCAGCCTGATAGATACTTAAATATTTAAGAAAAAGAGTTTGAGTTAGGTTACAGTGTTAGTTGTTTGATGCTTTGGCTGCTTCTGCACAAAAGAAAAGAATTCAATATAATATGACATGTTCAAATGACAAAATGTTAAATGAATTACATTAAATGCTAAAGTCAATGTTAATCAGTGGGAAGTTACAGAACAAGATGTAAGTCAAAAAGACTGAACAAGGGAGGACTGTCTATTTCTTAAGCTAAGCAATTTCTGTGGGGAAGTTGGGGTTGCTATGGCCAGGATCCTCACTGAACTTAAACCACCTGATGATGTAACCGGCCTGTTGCTAGGCTACTGCTTCCACACCTTTAGGCAATAAGCTATTATTACACTATATAGAGAGCTCGGCCCAGTGCTCTGGGCAGAGGCAGAGATACTAGTGCTCAACCTACTGCCGGGTAATAAACCCTTTCACCCCAAAGAACATTTTGCTGTCAATTTCTTTGGTCACACTGAATCCATAGCGAACTTGCCCGGAGCTGAAACCCATTGGCAAGACACTTCCATACTAGTACATACAGTAAAAAATTAGCTATTGATTTGAGAAGCCCCTTTGACAAGTATTTGTGATTACTAATTAGGTGTATTTTTAAATTATATAACTGCACATTCTTATTGAAAACCAGTTTGGTTTTAGAATCTTTTTTTCCTTATGTAGTTGTGTACCCTAGCTCCAGACTTTTTCTTGTTTAATTCTTCAGCTAATAACTATTTAGTTAAAGACTCTACTATGAAATCACTAAAATATTATGACATAGTATGACATAGGCATACTTCCAAAGTATGGCATAATCATTTTTTTAACAAACATGACAAATATATTATTTTGGGGTTTGCACATCAACTTGTTTCTCTGATTTAGAGCAGCTAAAAAGCTATGACATTAAGAAAAAAATTCTACATGTAGTCTTCCCTAGTTTAAATTACTAAATTGCTCATTTTAACCCTGTAAAAGCACTTGGAAAGGTAAAAATGCCAACACTTCATATTTGATTAAGGAATTTAAATTGCTTTTCCAGAAATGAGAATTCTCACTGAACAGCCACCAAAACTACACATTTCGTTAGGTCTTTTCAGTTGACATAACACGTCCATGTACACAATTAAATTTAATCCTCATGGCCCTATGAGGTAAGCAGACTAAATCTTGCTAATTACTCTTTACAGCTGACAAGGCTGAGACTCACACAGGTGAAGCTCCTTGCACAAAAGTTCCTCACTATTCAGTGTCAAAGCCAGGACTCAAATATCTGTCTTGGTCTCAATTCCCTTAGTGCATCTAATGTCCATTAAAGAAAATATAAAAAGCTGTCCTGTTTACTGAATTGCCTTTTAATAGTTTATCATTTTGTTTTGTTAAATTATTTCATCTTTCAACTGCAATGTTTAGCCATTAATTCCTGAGCCTAGGATATCTGCCACATAGCTCATTTGATGATATTCATATCAATTAATAAGGACTTGATTTTAAAACATCCTTGGTCATTGTCTACATCTGTTGTTCTTACTTAACCTTCGACACCATTGCTGGGAAATCATGCTCCAAGCAGACATTATTCTAGAATCCCTTGCATTTATCTTCTGAGTTGAAAATTACTGCTTTTTAAAACAGGAGTGTAATCTTATGAGTAAATCATTATAGGCAGACATTTTAGATTATTCAATATGTACATAATTAAGATATGTTCATTAACATGCTTTATGGAAAAGTCAACTGAATACATATTAAACATATGTTCTAAGGATCTAAAAAGCCACTAAATAGTATTAGGAATACTGATTTCATTTCTCCAAGTGGTAAAATTTTTTCTTTGTTCTGAGTCTTTATAATTACATTTGAACCAGAGCAGGGGCAAGGAAAAAATGGAGAGGTTTTGTTTTAATGCAAAGACCATGTAATTGCTTTAGAGAATATGAGGGATATACAACTATTACACCTTCATTATATTTCATAATTTAAATAAATTAAAATTCTTAGTTGCTACATCAGGTTAATCAGTAAAACAGCCACAAAAAGAAGGAATTACAGAAATAAGGGCATATTTTAGATCATATTCTTATAGCAAAGACATGGTTTAGTGGCATTTTGCATTACTAAGCCCTGTGTAATGCTACTAGGCATGGGGCAAGTGTGGTTGAAAATGGCCAATTAACCTGTGAAGCTGTAAAGCATTATCATTCTCCCTCTGGCTTTAGCAAGGACTCTCCATCTCCCAAACAGTATGCGTGCAATTCTTGAGAAGGTATGGCAACCCCTGTCAGCCTTGATTTTAAAGATGTGCATCAAATGATCTACATCAGTGGGTCTCAAAAACCCCTGGGAGCTCTTTAGAAGTGCATTCTGGGGCTTCACCTCAGATCTACTGAATGAGCAACTATGGAGGTATGGCCCTGCACTCTGTAGTTAAATAGTCCTTAGGGTGAACCAAGGCACACTGGAGCTAGAGTACTGATTTACAAGAAACATAACTCTTTCATCTAAAAATATTTTGATCATTCTAACAGTCCTCAATTCTGAAGAACAGAGAGTGTATATAAGTGCTTTAAACCTCTTCCAGTATTCTTAAATCATACAGAGCTTTGCACTTCTTTGAGTAGATACCTGTTGGCCTAAAACTAATGATTTAAAAAGACCATGGGAAAGGGCATTAAGACCATAAAGAGGTCATACTTCTCCCCCTTTAGTAACTCTGAGCACTACATCGGCAAAGCCATGGTTCCGCATAAGCAGAACAAAAGCTAGAGAGTAATGCAGAGGCAGTGGGCCTGGGGCTGTGTTCCCAGCCCTGCAGGCAGTCTTTGCTTTCTTATCTCAGGTCAGGACCTTTGGAAAAAGGCTGCTTTGACCAGGGGTATCAGGCATGGACCAGTTAGATGGAAAAAGGTGGAATAAACTGGAAAATGCCATTCTCTTCTCTTGCAACAGTGTATCACTCAGAGAAATGGTTTCATCCCTTAAAACAAAACAAAACAAAAGCTGTGTAACATTGCAGAGGCTACAAAACCACTTTTAATTATATCATAGAGAAATTCTATCTGGGGACAAAGCAAAGGGTAGTTTTCAACACCAGAGAAATGGGGATTTACACTATTCAATTACTTGAAACAATTTGATTATAAACTATGCCCTCATTATATAAGACCAAAATACTTCTATAATATGCCTTATTTATTTTGAGATGTACTTAAAGGTCCTATCCAGTTCACTGGTAATTGTAATAGGGCTAATGGTACAGGACACAGTTATAAGGACTTCATACATTTAAGGGCGGTTATTCATAAAATAAAAGAAAAGGAGCAAGATGAGTCAAGAGTTTCTACTAAGAGGAGGAAATACACAAGAAAGGTGAGTATTTAAAAGCATCACCAATGAGCAAACTTCAGCAAAGAAATCCGACACAAAGGTAATTTTATCCAGAGACAAGTTATAGTAACTATGTTACAATTGCAAATAACAGATGAGTTTGCAAAAGCTTGATTACATCTTAATGAATTGTAAAGTCTTTAGTCCTGCTATAATCTTTCTACAGTATAGTCTTTAAAAGCAGTGACATGCTCTTTCTCTGTGTTAACTGGCCGGTATGGAAGGATCGTGAATAGTGTATTTAATATTAATTATACCAATATAGGAGTTGGAAGTCTATTGTATTTGCAAATAATCCTGTTACAAATAATAAGTATTTTGCAAATATAAAGGGGGGCTGGGAGTGGGAAGCCTTTGAATCTGAGCAGTACCAGAACATCTCCATCCCCACAGTGCTATTTCCTATGGAACAAAATACACTGGGAGAATAGCCTCTGCTTCATTCAATGGAGGTGGGAGCTCAAGCTTCTCAGGGTTAAGACCACAAAATGACATTACTTTTGAAGACACCCTATGCCTTGGATTCTTGCATATTATACCATTTTTTAATTACACCATTCCTCCATAGCTGGTTTTTCTTGGACCAAGGGTGCTTAAGTTTTAGGTCCCCTCACTTAACAGAGGTCCTTTTGATTTTTTACTTTATTTAAGTATAGTTGACATACAATATTATATTAGTTTCAGCTGTGTGACATAGTGATTTGGCATTTATATATATTACAAGTGCTCACTATGATAGGTGTTACCATCTGTCACCATAAAAAGTTATTACAATATTATTGACAATATTACAATATTATATTCCCTATGCCTTACATTACATCCCATGACTTACTTATTTTATAATTGGAATTTTGTTTCTCTTTATTCCCTTCACCTATTTCACCAGTCCCTGTACCCCCTCCCTTATGACAACCACCAGTTTGTTCTCTGTGTTTGTGTTGTTTGTTAATTAATTTTTTTAGTTAACTTATCTTTTTGAATTCGTGATTTTGTTTTCTACAGCTAAATTCCCAGAAGTGGAATTACTGGGTCATATGGTATTCCTATTTTTATTTTTTTTAGGAACCTCCATACTGTTTTCCAAATGGCTGCGCCAATTTACACTCCCACCAACAGTACATAAGGGCTCCCTTCTCTCCACATCCTCACCAACACTTGTTATTTCTTGTCCTGTTGATATTAGCCATTCTGACTGGTGTGAGGTGATACCTCATTGTGGTTTTGATCTGCATTTCCCTGATGATTAGCGATGTGGAGCATCTTTTCATGTAAGTGCCTGTTGGCCATTTATATGTTTTCTATGGAAAAATGTCTATTCAGGTCCTCTCTCCATTTTTTAATAGTATTCTTTTTTCTTTTTGGTGTTGAGTAGTATGAGTTCTTTATATGCTTTGAATATTAATGCCTTATTAGATATATGATTTGCAAACATATTCTCCCATTCAGTAGGTTGCTTTTTCATTTTGTTGACAGTTTCCTTTGCTGGGAAGAAGATTTTAGTTTGATGTGGTTCCACTTGTTAATTTTTGTTTTCATTTCCTTTGCCTAGGGACACATATCCAGAAACAATTGCAAAGGGCAATGTTCAAGAGTTTACCATCTATGTTTTCTTCTAGGAGTTTTATGGGCTCATGTCTTACATTTAGGTCTTTAATCCATTTTGAGTTTAGTTTGTGTAAGGTGTTGAAAATGATCCAGTTTCATTCTTTTTCATGTAGCCATCCAGTTTTCCCAACACCATTTATTGAAGAACTGTCTTTTTGCTATTGCATATGCTTACCTCCTTTGTCATAGATTAATTACCTTTGTAAGCATGGGCTTGTTTTTGAGCTATTTATTCTGTTCCATTGATATGTGTGTCATTTTTGTGCCAGTACCATACTGTTTTGTTACTGTAGCTTTGTATTACAGTTTGAAATCAGGGAGCATGATAGCTCAGTTTTGTTCTTTTTTTCTCAAGATTGCTTTCACTACTTGGACCTTTTTGTGGTTCCATACAAATTTTAGGATTCTAGTTCTACAAAAAATGCCATTGGTGTTTTGCTAGGGATTGCATTGAAATCTGTAGGTTGCTTTAGATAGTATGGACATTTTAACAATACTAATTCTTCCAATCCATGAACATGGAAAATTTTTCCATTTATTTGTGTCATGTGCAGTTTCTTTCATTAACATCTTATAGTTTTCAGCCTTAGGTCTCCAGTTCCTTGGTTAAATCTATTCCTAGGTATTTTCTTCTTTTGATGCCATTGTAGATGGGACTAATTTCTTAATTTCTCTTTCTGCTGGTTCATTATTAGTATATATAAATGCAACATATTTCTGTGTTGTTTTCTGACAACTTTACTGAATCCATCTATTAGTTTTTTGGTGTAATTTTGTGTTTCCTTTTATGGTATTATGTCATCTGCAAATAGTGGCAATTTTACTTCTTCCTTTTCAATTTGGATGCCTTTTATTTCTTTTTCTTGTCTGGTTGCTATAGCACAATTTCCAGTACTAAGTTGAGTTAAGAGTAGTAAGAGACAACCTTGTCTTGTTACTTATCTTGGAGTAAAAACTTTTGACTTTTCACCATTGAGTATGATGTTAGCTATGGTTTATTAAATATGGCCTTTATTATGTTAAGATACATTTTCTCTCTACTTTGTTTAGGGGTTTTATCATGAATGGATATTGAGTTTGTCACATGCTTTTTCTGTATCTATTGACGTGATCATATGGTTTTTATCCTTCCTTTTGTTAATATGATGTACCACATTGATTGATCCTTGTATCCCTGGAATAAATCCCTCTTGGTTGTGGTGAATACTCCTTTTAATGTATTTTTTAATTCAGTTTGCTGATATTGTGTTAAGGATTTTTTGCATCTATGTTCATCATGGCTATTGGTCTGCAATTTTGTGTATGTGTGTGTGTGTGTGTGTGTGTGTGTGTTTTTGTCTGCTTTTGATATCAAGATATTGCTGGTCTTGTAGGTTGAATTTGGAAGCATTCCTTCCCTGCACAGTCCTTTATAAAGGTCCTGAAAGAGACTCTAGTAATGTTCTCATGGTCTTATGGTTTGGTAAAATTTGCAAAAGGTATTTTAACTGCAATTGATTTCAGAGTTCTCTTTTTTCTGACTTTTCCTCCTTTATACCTCCTATCAGGTAGCATTGGAGCAGCCACAGGTAAATTTTTGGGTTTGGATTAAAGGAAATTGAGAAGGGGATACATTTAGATTTCATTTGAATGTAATGGGGTATATAAATGTGGTTTATAGTCTTGTTTGTGTATGGTTAGAGAAAATACATCCAGGAATACTCCTACTACCTACTGTGCTAAATCACAAGGCCTGAAATCTTTTTTTTTAAATTAAACTATCATTGATATACAGTCTTATGAAGATTTCATATGAACATTGTGGTTTCAACATTCACTCATATTATCAAGTCCTCAGCACATGCCCCTAGCCCCCCATTGCAGTCACTGTTTATCAGCTTAGAAGATGCTATAGAGTCATTACGTGTCTTCTCCATGCTGTATTAAGGCCTGAAATCTTTATATAAACTGTCCAGTGGTGCCCAGCACTTGAAGTACATGGGTGGTAAAGGAGAAACAGAGCCAGAAGCTAGTCTATGGAATTTTTCTAGACTTTAATAAAAAACAAATACATATTAATTATGCTAGAGGAGTATCTGAATTATCTTTTGATAATCTCTTTCAAGCATATTAGAAACTCATTGTCATGTGAAGTGGTGATTAAAAACTCTGTAACCCTAAAATGTAGTAAAATGTAGTAATAAAACATCTTGGGGTATGTCCCTTAACTAGCAAAAGCACTTATTTTTCCAGATTTTGTAACATTTGTGGTATTTTTCACCCAAATTTGTAATTTGTTGTGATTTCTTATTTCATTTTAAATAAATATGCATTTTGTAACTAATTTAATATTTACAACTTTATATCCTTTTTCTTAAAAGAAGGTCCCTCAAATTGAAGAACCTTCGAACTTGTGTTAAAAAAAAGACAACAGGCCCAAAATGTAGTCACTTATGCTAAGCCCATGCCACCAAACTGAGACTTAATTCCTAATTTAATTGCAGTTTCATCCTTTCCCAGGAATGGAATCTTAATCCAATCAATCTGGAATTAATTGGATAACACCAGTAACTGGTAGACCCTTGGGGTCCCCTGAAGGAAGATTATCTTGCCACAAACAATCCACTTTTTTACTGCATTTTTTAATATCCTTGTTCTGTCTGTAAAAGACTCCCTTCTGTCTATAAAACTCCTTCATTTTGTACAACTTTTGGGGAGCTCTTTTCTGTCTGCTAGAATAGATGCTGCCTGATTCATAAATCATTGAATAACACCAATAAGATCTTTAAATTTAATCAGTTTGGTGTTGTTCTTTAATACCTTTCAAAAATGTGGATCTCTACCTAAAAGAATTTAAGGTGTCTTCCCTGCACAGCAGTTATGATGGTTTTATTTTTAATCCCTCTATTTTCCATAAATGAAAGAAAATCTAACATCAAAGAAAGAAGGAAGTGAAGGAAAGAAGGGACTCTGTGGGAGGTATCTCAGGATAAAGCAGGGAATCAGGCTTTGGAGTCAGGCAAACCGGCAACCTGGAGTTAAAATCCTACTGCCACTGCTAAGGAACTGTGTACCAATGTATCTCGGTTCTTTAAACCTCAGTTCACCCATTAAAATGGAGATAATACCACCAACTTTGTAAGGTTATTATGAAGTACCTCATCAAGTGCCTTTAAGTAAACACTTAAAATTCCTTATTCTTGAATGAATAATGCAAGTTGTATTTCTTGAAATAGGCTTACTAATATGCTGCCTTTAGGATAAGCAGGAAAGAAATAACTCCAGCATTTTTGCTGCTCTTTTCACAGCAAATTATGAGCAGTACAATATATGTGAGAAGTCCTTTTTTTTTTTTCTATTAAGGCATGGAACTGTCTGTACAGGGTGAGAAAATATGTCATCTTCCATTCTGAATAAAAGTCAGTGAATAAAATATTGCGGACAAACTGTCTAAGAAGTGGAATAGGATAGTAAATTTAGGAATCTGCCTAAAAAAACCACACTGTAGTTCACAAGAAAAAGGTCTTATATTTGCATTAATGTCCTTATTTCAAAGTCAAAGCTTTTGGTGTTCATCCATTACCTGGCTCCTGTGTTTCAAAGGCATCTGAGCACAGTAGATGGTTGATCAGGTTCAGAGAAGCTAGTCACTGGTGCATAAGCTTCTCACCTGAGGTGTTTTCTGGCTGTAGCTGTATTTCCTTTCTTTGATGGAGGATTACATGCTACCTGAATTTCCAAAGACATTTGATCCTATCTTCTTTGTCCTTAGATTTCAGAGCAACATGCTCAGTGTTTGCCACTAACCAGATAAAGCAAACAAACCCTAACTGATCTACCTGTTGCACTCTCTGTTCCTAAGTCTCTGAACTGGCCACCTTTCTATTGCTCACTGCACCAGAATCTTGGGGCTGGAAGGGGCCTAATAAGTCATTCAATCTTCTTGTTCATGATACTATGCCATCACTACAACATTCCTTGAGGGAGTCAGGGGGTCACGTACCCTGCCTATCCTCAGCAAAAGGTAGACTGTTCCTTCACTTCTCATTTTTAGAAAGTTCATCCTTAGTATTACATCAAAACCTCTCCCTGCAATTCTGACCATTAGTTAGGGTTATTTCCTTTGAAACCTCCCAAATGTGCCTCCATTTTTCTCTATGAATTAGCTCTAAAAAACACAAAAGAAACAGCTACATACACAAAAACAGTCCTGTCTCACATTCTTCCCCACAGAGCCCGATGTCCAGGATTCCTTCAGGCACATGGTCTCAGCCTAGCATCCATTAGCCCAGTCCCTTTCCCAACCGCCCTCCTCCTCACACCTCATCCCATGAGCCAATTCCACAAACTTATATTTAGTGCCTTCACCCAACAGTTGCTTTGTTAGTCATCCTGGACATACTGTGAATCAAATAGTCCCCAAATAAATAAAAAGTTGCTCCTGGGATCAGTACAGCATAGGAGAGTTACAAGGTCCCTTCAGTAACATACTGAGATATAGGACCAAAGTGGGTAAGTCAGAGAAGGCTGCCCTAGGGGACTGAATACTGAATTAAGATCTAAGGGAGAATCACTATTAACTAAGGGAGAAGAGTGAGGGGACACTGGGACAGAGGCCCTGCAGGAGGTGGCAGGAAATCAGGGAGAAGTGGAGGAAGGGTACAGCAGCTGGGGTGCATAGAGCAAAGGGAGGCAGAGTAAGCACACAACAGGAGGGGTCAAGGCCAGACCTCACAAGTCGCTGCTTGGGGGAAGCTTTGTCTTTATCCCAACAGCAAGGAGAAGCAGTTGAAGTTCATGAGAATGTAGCTGGGGGTTCCACAGTCAGATCTGTGTCTCTGGGAGACCTCTCTGGCTGTAGTGTGAAGATTTGTTTAGACAGGACAACAGTGGAGGAGGGAGGCCAAGGGGAAGGTTATAAGGGTGCCTCAGACAAGAAGTGCCAGGGCCTCCTAGGTGAGGGTAGTGAGAGAGGGCAGCAGGCTGGCCACCGGAGAGACGTTCAGGAATGGGAGCTGAAAGGACTTGGTGATAAACTGGATATCGACTGAAGGAATAGGAAGTATCACTGATGACCCCTGGGTCTCTGCCTGAATAACAAGATGGATGGTGGGGTGGCATTTTCTCAGAGGAGACAGGTTTAGGAAAGGGGAAGAACATGAGTGTGGGTGCTGATGACTGGGAAGCCACTGATCTTCATGCGGGTGATCGAGTACAGCTCTCAGGAAACTTACAGGTCACAGACTGCCACAGGCTGGACGTTTGTGTCCCCCCAGTGTGAGGAGGGGTCTTCCGGAGGTAATTAGGTCATGAGGGCAGAGCCCTCATGAATGGCATTAGTGCCCTTAGAAAAGAGACTCCAGAGATCTCCGTTGTCCCCTTCCGCCATGTGAGGACAGACACAACCAAGAAGTCAGCAGCCTGCAGCCAGGAAGCAGGCTCTCACCAGACAGCAGAACTTCTGGACTTTTCATCCTCCAGACTGTGAGAAACAAAGTTCTGTGGTTTATGCACCCCACAGCAGCCTGATTGGCTAAGGCATGGAGAAAATCAGAGGAGGAAATTTTTTGGTAAATAAACAGCTTTTTTTAAAAAGTCCTCCATTCAGATAGAAGAGACTTTTGTAATTGCCATGATAAAATAGTTCAACTTTTAATGTCATATTTAATAGTTAGAAATATTAAGGTTCAGCTTCAGATTATCACAGCAATTTAGCTCTCGATATTACCTATATGTAATGTCACAAATTCTTCCACATGAGTGGTGAGAACCTCTGCCCTCTGTCTTAAATTCTACAGGGATAATCTTTTCCTCCTGCTTCTGAAGCATCAAAGTTTTTTCTGTCTTCAAACATGAGAACATGGGCAAATGCCTTTAGTTTTCACCTCAGATGTTATTTGAACTATCAATAGCATTTCATGACTGTAGAGGCTTTTAAAAATGGATAACTTTGGTGTAATCCCAACTCACTTACTTGAAGAAGCTAAAAACTCTTAACATTTCTTAAACCAGGCTGTCATAAAATTTCTGTCATTTTCCCTTGAGAGGAAAGCCTGCATCAGTGATCAGAATCCCTTATGTAACACCCCAAATCTCAACACAGCTTTTTTGGGGGTGTGAAGGGAGCCCTTAATTTTTATCTTTATTCAGAGCAGGTACAAGAGCCAAAATGAAGAACTAAGTTTCTACTATTCAAATTAAATCCAAATATTTATTTAAAACCCAACTTTGAGGTTAACATTCATTAAGAAACAAAGTGAGAAATAAAAATCCAGTGATCCTGTTTGAACTAGAAACCCTTTTGCCATTGTAAAGAAACTTGAACAGCCTCAAAAACTAAATTTGGTTCTAATCCTTAATTAAAACAGAGCTACTGGCAGCAACTGCACTGGTTGGGGTGAGGATTTAATAACGTGGGTAACTGGTGAACCATTATATTGTATACTTGAAACTAATATAAGATTGTATATCAACTATACATCAATAAAAAAATGTATCTGTAGCTACTGTACTTGTCTCCTGGCCCCAAAGACCACTCTCCTCATTTTAAGCAGATTCACCATTAAGCAGGCAGACAAGTGGGGTCAGCCCATAGATGATATTTCTTGTTCAGATCATTCTAAATTCTACTCTATTCAATCAGGCATCCTGTATTCTCTGACCCCTCGTCTGTGGGACACACAGAAGAGTTTCACATTGACGAGGCAAGGCAGGGTGGTGTAAGTTGATGGACAAGAGCTCAAAATAGCAGTCTTTTCTCTGTCTCAGCCTTTCGTGGTTGGGGGGGGGGGTTTATTTATTATCCACAAGTTGGTCTTCAGGCATCACCTACCCTCTGGATTCAGTTATTTTCTCTTCCCTCGGTCATCATTTTACACTTTTGTACATTTCTGCTACACTTTACAATACACACTGGAAAGACCGTTGAGTGTGGAGTCAAGAAAGCCAAATTCTAATTCCAGCCCTGGCAAATGGGCTGTGAGACCTTGGGCAAATTTCTTAATCTCTTGAGTCTAGGTCTACAGCCCTAAAGTAAATTACACAATTTTGCCTAGATCTCCCCAGCCTCTGCTTACTAAAGATACAGCCCTGTTGTCCTCATCTCTTGTCCTTATCTACATAAAAACATCTCAGCCCCTGAACTCCCCAGCCTCCACATTCATTCATTCAGTTATACAGACTTATCAGCTCCTATGTACCTTATCTATGTTTGGCACTGGAGCTAAAATATTGAGAACAGTCATGATCCCTGAACCAGGATGAAGTAAGATTTTCATTTAAAGAAGGAAATTCTGACTGCTATGAGGAACCTGGACTGTAGAGTAACAAGAGGACACAAATCCAAATGCAATCGCAATGGCCCAGGCAAGAGAAGATGTTGTAGCTGGGTTGGTAGGTGGGGGAGGATTCAGTAACTATTTAGAAGTAGTAATGATTGGGCTTGTTAAGAGGTTGTGAAGGGGAGGTAAGAGAGAGAAAGGGAGGTTCCTAGGTAACTGCTAAGTTTCTAGTTTGAACTTTTGTGTTCACTGCTGGGCCTGGGAAGGAGCAAGCTTAGGGACAGAGCTTGTGAGTCCTCTGCGGACACAGTCTGCAACACCCAGAGACATTTGGGCGGCGATGGGGTATACAAGGCCAAGGTGCTCCAGAGATGAATACTGGGGAGCTGTCAGCAAACAGGTGGTGTTTGAAGTCATGGGAACAGAGGTGCTCACCAAGGGAGAGAGGGTAAACTGTCCCAAATGAGTTCGCAGTCTTCTCTCATAATTTAATACCACCACCCAAGACTAATGTCTATATCGATGGTGCTGACCCCCAAGAGCAGCATCCCTGGTGGCTCATAGGGCACGCAGTTCGCTGCAGGCCTCAGGGGGCTAGAGCCAGGCTACAATCTGCCCAGAGGTAGAACAGATTCTCCCTTCCTCACTCAGCGTCCCACTTGGTCACCCAAGCCTCAGAACAGGCTGATGGGACTTCCATACTCAAGAGAATATTGCCTGCAAGTCCCCTTCATTCCACACAAGCTCAGACATCAACATTTGGGCCAGACCCTGGCTGTTGCCATCACACCAAAAAGAAATGGCTACACTCACATTCCCTGAACACGTGTTCAGCACAGCTGCCCAGCTCATCTGACAACCCATTCAGGCTCAGGCTGGATCCCTCCAACCGGCTCGCCACCACTACAGAGCCATGGAATAATACTATCAGGGAATACTTCCTCATCAAATTGTCCCAGACTTCAGCACCTTGATCTCATTGATGGCCTTAATCTTCTACGTAGATAGAGCTTGGCTTTGTGAAACATCTGCTGTAACAGTCCAGGAAGGCAAAGGGCAAGATGTGTTCTCAGTTTGATAGACAAGCTATCCACTCATTGATTGGCAGATCACAATAGGAACAAGAATCTACCCAACAAAACAACCTTCAGGTCAAACTTCATGTATGTATGACGCCGTGGACAGAGGGAAGAACGCTGAGGGGAAGCCCTAAAGAGAAGCATCTGCAGGCAAGGCGGGTTTGCCAGGGGCCCTGACGGCACACCAGCACCCCCTGGCTCAGCAAGAACAGCTAGAGGTGGAAAGGGGCTGGCCCATAGGCAGTCTGGCTGTGGTGTGGGTCACCTCTCCACCAGCCTGTGCTGGGCTCCAGTGTGGCCTGAGGTAACAGGGGACAAGGTGCCCCGAGTGTCACGTGCGTGTGGGCACACGTGTGGGCATGTACGTAAAGGGCTCGCTATATGCAGTCTGGTGGGGGCCCTACTAGAAGCAAACTGAATATCTTGGAAAAGGAAGGGCTGTTCTTCACCCTTCTCAGCAGAACCGGAGAACTTCTTTTTTACCAAGCCCATTTAAGCTAAGTCTTGAAGGATATAAAGGTGATCTCCAGGTGGGCAAACTGTACGCAAAGAACAGAATTCCAGGCTGGAGGGAGGAGTGCGCTCGAATGTGCAGAGTTGGAGAAGCAGATGGTGTGTGAGACCACACCTCCAGGCATGCAAACCCTACAGCAGGGGGCCCCGTGGTGCTGGAGGGTGTGGGACCATATTCCATGCGGCATGCAGACGCAACATTCAGACAATGGATTTGCTTAGAATTGATTGCCTATCTTTTAATTTGCTTCCATCCTTGGGAAGAATTTTTCAGTGGGCTAGTAGGATGCTAATTCCTTTAAGGCTAATCTTCCTTCTCCTCAGAGCAGGTTTCAGGCTGAGAGCTGTTACAGGTAACAGTGTTTAGCTAGAATTTAATATTGCTTTGTTTTTATTATATTTATGCTCTTCTGTTATGGCAAATGACAGTGGTTTTCCATTTATAGTAGTAATATAAAATTTTCTTTGTAAACAAACAAGTTTAAAATGTGAGTGACTTAAATGCAGATATAGAAAAATACAAAGGAGCTGATCATGCAGGTGGTAAACACCTGGTAAGAATTATGACAGTGATATGTCAGTCATAAGAAGTGTTGTAAATACTCTTTAGGGGAAAGTTCAGACTCTGTGCGGCTATCACTAGACTGCTCGTGGATCAAGCAAGGTAAGATGGATCACGTTTAAAGCCAGGCATACAGGAGTTCAAATCTCCTGTATGTTTGAGCTGGGTGGCCCCTTAAGGACTCTACTTACTTCCATCACCTTGATAGTGAGGACCTGTTTTATAGGAATTTAAGGATCAGAGACAACCAATACACAGCTCCTAAAATCACAGGCATGAATAACCTCCTTTATAATTTTCCAATAAGCTTTCCAACATTAACCACGACTGACTCTGACCTAATTTCTCTAATTCTGTGAGACATGTCTGTGGAGCTGTTAACTGGTTTCGGAAAGGAACTAAATATGGTGTTTTCTTTATTTCTCCATTAATTTGTATAGGAAGTTAAGAAATCAGCATAATGCTCTTAGCTTTTCCCAGGTCACCCCAAATTACTGTAGACTGGGGAAAGGAACACCCACCCAGTCCAAGTCAGAGGATCCAAGTTAAATTTTAATGTTCCTCTGAATGCATTTTGTACATTTAAAAAATAAACTTAAAAATATATATAAGTTTACAAGCAATATAAACACATCTCTGAAAACTTGTAATACTGAGAAATGGGAGGGAAAAGCACTTAATCCACATTCCACAGTTCCAGCCCCATCCTTTAAATCACTGTTCTCTTCCTACTGCACACACCACAGCCCTCTTGCCCCACAGTGAGGCCTGAAGGAGCCTGTGGGTGTGGGCTTAGCTAGTGTGGTAGACAAGCAGAGCATTGCCACTTGGGCCTGGGGCTTTCTAGTTCAAAAGCAAGCCCACGTTGGGATCTGAAAACCAAGAGGTCTCCTTGTCATCACAACACCTTGCTTAAGGAAGAGATAAACTGGACCAGCCTTGTGCCTTAGCACAGTCTGAATTTCCAGCTTATGTAAATCATTAAAGCACAGCCTAAAAGCAGTTGTAATGTTTTTCATTTTCCAAATTGTGCCTCCACTTTTTGGGGAATCTGCCATTAGAGGACTTTCTGCTTGCTAACCTTTGCTTTCACTTCCTGCGAGTGTTTTTTAAGTAGGAGATCTCATTCAGATACAGGACACTGCTAGTATCTCCCATGCGGTTTTGCTGTTCTAGTTACAAGCATGATGTACAAGCAATTTATGACTTTTTGGATCTTCGATGTGGCTATATATTTGTCCTTTATCAGGCCATACTTTTTCCTAAATGAACCACCAGGTTTATATTGGAACAGATACAGGTATTTCTTCTTACAATTTGGTACAATTCAGAAAAGCAGTTTTTAGAAATGCCTTTTCCATAGATTGTAAGGGATAGAATGATATAAATCTCAAAACTATAAAATGAAGGTATGATTTTAAACAAGAAATGATCAGACACTTTAACAGCTTTAAATGTTTTTACTTCCACATGCTGAAGTCTAGTACTAGAAATTACAACTTTGGATTGACTAAAAAGACTGAAAACTGAAGTGCTGTGTCCCCTACCCTCCACTAAAAAAATGTCTAGGTACTTCTGAGTGATCTTCACAGCTTATTAATAATCTATTTAAAGCTATAATATTTATATTCCACAAAATTTTTTGTTTTACAAATCCTGATGATACTAACATAGCCATAAATACATACAAGAAGACAAGTGTGTATCTAGAGTGTGATACTTTTCTTTGTTGAGATATTAATAGTTTTAAAATTTGTATTTGAGACCCTGGAAAATTATCAAGGAATCCACAGCTTAACTCTCATACACTAAATTAGTCTAGCTATTCATAAGAAATAAAAGCATGTGGTTTTATTACAGCATTTTAGCTTAATCTCAGGATCTAAATGTTCCAAGTTCAAATAAATCCTCAGCAGCCTGCTTACTCCACTGATTGCCAAGTCTTATAGCTGCAAGCAGGAGTGGACCTGTGCCTCTAAACATGTAACTGGCAGAAACAGAATCACCAAGTGACATAAGAGCAAAACCCGTTAACCTTAAAGATGATATAAACAAATGATAAAAATGATACCTGTTCTTCGGCTCTTGGGCTTCTCAGCATCAATAGGTATTTCCTAATCGCATGGAGAGGATATTTTTTGAAATAGGAGAATTTAGACTGAGGCAACAGGTTATCCATGATGAGGAAAGCAGGTCTTTGTCTGCCCCTCCCTGTCAGCAACCATATGAAATCTAGAAGCTTCGCGATTCCTCGGATGCCTGATTTGCCTGTAGCTTGACCACTTTCCTCTAAACAAAGCAGATTTTGTTTCCTTGTCACTTCCTCTTTGGGTAGAATTCCTGCCGAAACCAGACAGCCAAGTATGAGCACGGTCTAAAAGTGTCCAGAAATGCAATGTCCAAAGGGCAGTCGGAGCCAGCAGGAATTTCGGGGCTGGTCCACAGAATGCAAATCGCTTAGTGGTAGTGATGTGACAGTCCTATTTCTAGCAACAGTGTTCTATTGCAAGCTATGTTAATATTAGCTAGCTGGTGACTTTCCACACCCACAGACTCTCACGAGGTTTAATCTTAATTCTTCTGACAGCTTTTCTAGCTCTTAAAGAGGACATGACATATGGTTTTTCCTGTTTCCTTCTAGATTTCTTATCAGCACAAGCACACATGGACAACCCTTGGCAGCATCTCAGCTCTGAAGTGTTGATTCATTCAGTCTTGAGAAGCATCGTTTTGAGGGACTTCTGAAAAAATTAACAATTTGCTTCACTCTTCCTTGTTATCAAAGAGTTCCGGTGTCAGCACTTAAAAGTGTGGCTTATACTGTCATGCATTATGCAACATGCCTAGTAAGCAGATACTCTATGTTAATTGAACAATAGCTGCAAACAGATTCTGTTCTGAGTTAAAAGGCTTCTCTCTTTGAAATTTTATCTCAAACCCACAGGCTGAATGCAGGAACATTAAATTTCCCCAGGCTTCATTCTAAGTGTAGGGAAGAAAAGATGTTATACACTTATTTTCTAGCTATTGTAAAAAGAATTCATGCTTTAAAAAGAGCACAATGAGAGGTCTGTGGTCTTAGAGGACATGAGATCATAAAATTTGAAAGTTCAATATTTTCGTAATGCTCCATGGAAGCCACAGGGTTTCTGAACAAAGTTCCCAAGCAGGTGCTGCTATTTTGTGATCCTTTTCAACTCTGCAGCAGCCAGTTCATTTGATGGGAACATTTGGCCACTTCAGGGAGGCTGTCATGGAGAGTCTAGGCTGGACATTAACCAAAGTCATGAGGCCCAGAGATTTGCTTTCAAGTGGAAAGAGAGAACTGATCTTTTCCCCTTCAGGCTGGGGTGCAGGTGAACAGAGCTGGGGGACCATTGGTGTAGCCTGAGTCACTCCCCGGACAGCCTCCCTGATGCTCAGGCAAGGCTGCCGGCCTCCAGGGAGCACACTTGATGGCCTAATGGAGGCCGTGCATCAGCAGCCCCGCCCGTGTGGCCCTCGGCATCCCACCCCCTTGCAAGGTGAACTTCCAGGTTCAGCAGGGCCAGGCTGGCAATTCCAGGAAGTCATTTATCTAATGCTCAGGGGAGGCCCTGCTCCCCGCCCCCTCTTCAGGTGCATGCTCTGTGCTCCCGTCCTCTGTGTGCAGGGGGCTCATGACTCTAAGGAGGGCCACAGGGAAGCCCTGCACTGCAAGCCTTCTGAATGTGAAGGGCACAGCACTGCGTGCTCCCAGCCAGCTCCCAGCCCAGAGAGACAAGGAGCTGGCAAACTGGACACCCCAGCCCTGGAAAAGGGGGGTGGCCCTTGGGGCACAGGGACTAGGCAAAGGTGCCATTTACACATGACCTCAAGGAACCTGGGAGCTGCCCTTCTGCCTCTTTTTTTTTTTAATATCTAACCCTTCAGATATGCCTGTTGTCATGGGCAGAAGCAGGCAGCCTGCCAAACTCCCTCAGTGCTGCTGGTGATCAAAGCCTTTTCCCAACAAACACAAAGCAGATTTCATTTCAAATGGTTGTTTCATGATCACCTTTTCCTGGGTTGAGCAGAACGATGAAAAGGGAGAGGGAGGGAGGAAAAAAAACCCAAGCCAAAAACTTCCTGGCTAGATTTAGCATAAAAAGAAAAACTGGTGAAACAAATGCAACTTAAATTCCCTTAGGGTTTTTCCTCTTAATTTGTTTTGGTATCATTAACATACACTTACATGAGCAACACTGTGGTTACTAGACTCCCCCCATTATCAAGTTCCCTCCACATACCACATTGCAGTCACTGTCCATCAGCATAGTAAGATGCTATAGAATCATTACTTGACTTCTCTGTGCTATACTGCCTTCCCCGTGCCCCGCCCCCCCAACATTATGTCTGCTAATCGTAATGCCCCTTTTTCTCTTATCCCTCCCTTCCCACCCACCCTCCCTAGTCCCTTTCCCTTTGGTAACTGTTAGTCCATTCTTGGGTTCTGTGAGTCTTCTGCTGTTTTGTTCCTTCAGTTTTTTCTTTGTTCTTATACTCCACAAATGAGGGAAATCATTTGCTACTTGTCTTTCTACACCTGGCTTATTTCACTGAGCATAATACCCTCTAGCTCCATCCATGTTGTTGTCAATGGTAGGATTTGTTTGCTTCTTATGGCTGAATAATATTCCATTGTGTATATGTACCACATCTTCTTTATCCATTCATCTACTGATGGACACTTAGGTTGCTTCCATTTCTTGGCTATTGTAAATAGTGCTGTGATAAACATAGGGGTGCATATGCCTTTTTTCAAACTGGGCTCCTGCATTTTTAGGGTAAATTCCTACAAGTGGATTTCCTGGGTCAAATGGTATTTCTATTTAGTTTTTTGAGGAACCTCCATACTGCTTTCCACAATGGTTGAAGTAGTTTACATTCCTACCATTAGTGTAAGAGGGTTCTCCCTTCTCCACATCCTCACCAACATTTGTTGTTGTTAGTCTTTTGGATGATGGCCATCCTAACTGGTGTGAGGTGATATCTCATTGTATTTTAATTTGTATTTCTCTGATGATTAGTAATGTGAAGCATCTTTTCATGTGTCTGTTGGCCATCTGAATTTCTTCTTTGGAGAAGTGTCTATTCAGATCCTCTGTCCATTTTTTAATTGGATTATTTGCTTTTTGTTTGTTGAGGTATGTGAGCTCTTTGTATATTTGGGATGTCAACCCTTTATCAGATATGTTATTTATGAATATATTCTCCCATACTGTAGGATGCCTTTTTGTTCTACTGATGATGTCCTTTGCTGTACAGAAGTTTTTAGTTTGATATAGTCCCACTTGCTCATTTTTGCTTTTGTTTCTCTTGCCCATGGAGATATGTTCATGAAGAAGTTGTTCATGTTTATATTCAAGAGAGTTTTGCCTATGTTTTTTTCTGAGTTTTATGGTTTCATGACTTACATTCAGGTCTTTGATACATTTTGAGTTTACAGAACAAAGCTATTTACTAGATAGAGTCCTCTACCTTGTCATGGAGCACTTCCCTTTTTCTCAGGTGTGCAGCCTGCCCTCTGCACTCCCTCCATGAGGTGGGGGGACATGCCATGCATCTTTCTTCCACAATGGGGGCTGGGGATGGAGGGTGGGAGAGGGTTGCACCAGTAGCACTATAAGGGTGTCTCCAAAGAAATACTTCTCACAAAGTCATTACCCTGTTCTTTCACTTGTTGATCTTTGTCAATTGACAGACTCTCTCCTTGAGCAACCTGAGTCGCCTCCTCTGAGTATACTCTTTGCCTAGACCCCAACCTTACCTGCTTTGTCCAGTTTGAGCAAGAATCCTGCTGAGTCAGTTTAGGTAAAGCCCCCAGCCTTGATACCGGATCACCCTGGCCTACCCTCAGCAAAAGTCCTGTGGAGTTGGTCTAGCTAGAATCTCAGCATGCAAGTGGCTCACTTATAATTCTAGCCCACTTCTGTTTGACTCCAAATCTTAAACCCTTAACCATTACATATTAATGCTCCTGTAGCTGTTTACTACCCCCTCCACTGCCACACAGAGCTCCTGGTGCACAGGAAGCACCTAATGTACATGCTTATAAAACAAGCACATGCCAGCTCTACCAAACAGCCTCTACACCATCAAACCTTCCCATTTAAGGCCCTGTGATCCTGGAGTACTGCGGCTGAAGCAACGGATCTGTGGGTTGAAGTAGCAGATCTGTGGCCAGGGTCCTCTGCCTCCCCACGACACATACAGCCCGCGCTCTCCAATCATGGTGCTCACTTTTTGCGTCCTGTATACCCCTGGTCTTTAACTAACTCTTGAGCCCAAACCAAACTCATTACAGCTGTTCACTTGATGCTACTTTTCTCAGAGTGTCAAGCAAATGCCAAAGAAAGTTTTCATTTAAAAATCAAAAATAAAAAAACTTTTGTGAAAGAAATTATCAACAAGTGTCAATCTTCCATTATCACTGGAGGATTTATGCACTGGCTTACCTATGGGCAGTGTGTGTATGACAATGCACATGACAGGGTGTGTGTTTCAGTCAGCTTGGGCTGTCAGAACAAAATGCCACAGACTGGACGTCATAAACAACAGACATTTCTTTCTTACAGTTCTGGAGGCTGGAAAAGTGAGATCCAGGCGCCCTGAGCTGGTTTCTGGTGAAGACTCTCCTGCTCGCAGACAGCCGCCTTCTCGCTGAGTCCTCACATGCCCTCCATTGACAGGCGCCCACAGGCGCAGGGAGAAGAAGGGTTGAGAGTGCTCTGCTCCTCTTCTTGAGAGGACACACATCCTCTTGGATCAGGGCCCCAGCCTTCTGACCTCGCTGGACCTTGATCACTTCCTTAGAGACCCCATCTTGAGGTTAGAGCTCCAACGTATGACCTGGGGAGGGGAAACACAAGCATTCAGCCTATAACAAAGGATCACGCTGACTTAGGCTGGAAACAGAGGGTAGGCCCTTGAAGATCTTAGCACACTGCTGTGCTCAGTCCCTATGACCAGAACAATACCTGTTTATACTTGCATTGTTTTATCTTTCTAATATATGAGGATACACATCTCTGTAAATTCTTAACAATATTGCCTACTCAGTATTTACTTATAAATGCTGGAGTGTCCTCCATGAAATATCTCTGTATTATTTAATGGTGTAAAAAATGTCATCAAGATGAATAAAGTCCACATCACTTTCTATCTTCGGCACTAAAATGTAATTGTCATCCTAATTCAGAGTTATTTAAAAAGTTTTTTGAGTTATTTCCTTGTCCTATCCCAAACAATCTCTTTGTTTCCTTAATATTAGTTTTCAGACACTTAAATATTACTCCATCTCCCCAGAGTCCTTTGTTCATAGTTATAGAATTTTTATTGCTACAGAATTCCATTTAGCACTTCATGATTTCTCTTGCTCCAAGGTCCTGTGTAGATCTGACATCCTATGATTCTGAGAAGCTCCATGATGAAAGCAATGATTTAAACTCTAGGCTTGTCAAGTTCAAAAAGAACATAAGGTTGAAGAGGCAGACAGAGCAACAGAAGTGCTGTTATTGTCACTGTTCAGCAGAATTGTGAAAGTAGCTCAAAATGACAGCGTGGGCTGAGTCCCCTTCCTTCATGTATCTGGAGATCCATAAACAAGTCGTTTTTTTAAGAGCATGTCAAGGTTTTCTTCTTCTCAAGAATTTTCCCCCAAGGCATAGCTGATGTAAAACCTGACTGCTCCCCTCCCCCACCCCTTAACAGCAGATGTCCAGTTCTCAACTTCCATCTGCATTGTTTTCTACACTTTTGTCCTTATCAGGATCTTAACTCCTCTATTTCCCAAAGAGGCAGCCTTGTAACAGGTGCCTTTACTTCGAATCTTAACATTTCCAGAGCCGCTAAGTTCCCTCCCATCTGTGGCTCTATTTCTTGCTATTGCTGGGGGCAGATGTAGCCGAAACTACCATTTGAAATTTAATATGCATCAGACTGGCTATGCCATCTGAATGAAGAATTTCATTTTGCTAATTTTAAACACGTAAGAGCTAAAGAACACATTTAGAAAGAATTTTACAGGACAACACCTTTCAGTATTGCCCTAGCTCAGATTCTGTCTCCCTCTCTACTCTCAAATATACACAGTTCACCTTGTCTCTGAAAGAGGAAGAGGTCATTTATGACAGAAGTGTTGACAAGCAGTTCACTAACATCACCTTGAAATAAAGACAGAGGTTTTTTTTAATGTTTATAGATTTTAAAAATTGAAATACTGTTGATATACAGTATTATATTGGTTTCAGGTGTACAACATAGTGACATTTATATACATTACAAAATGCTCACCATGAGAAATGTAGTTACTATCTGCTACCATACAAAAATGTTACAATATTGTTGACTGTATTCCCTATGTCTTCAATTACATCCTCTGACTTACTTATTTGTCATTGTAAGCTTGTTCCTCTTTATCCCCTTCACCTTTTGCACCCATTCCCTTCCACTCTCCCCTATGGCAACCACCAGTTTGTTCTCTGTGTTTATGAGTCTGTTTCTGTGTTTGTTAATTTTTTTAGATTCTGCATATAACTGAAATTATATGCTATTTGTGTTTCTCTGGCTTATTTCACTTAGCATAATACCACCTAGGTCCACTCATGTTGTTGTAAATGGAAAGATTTCATTTTTTTTATGGATGAATAACATTTCATTGTGTGTATGTACCAATCTTGTTTATCCATTCTGTATTGATGGACACTTAAGTTGCTATCATAGCTTGGCTGTTGTAAATAATGGTGTGATAAACATAGGGGTGCATGTATCTTTTTGAGTTAGTGATTTTGTTTTCTTCAACTGAATTCCCAGAAGTGGGATTGTTGGGGCATATGATATTTCTATTTTTAGTTTTCTGAGAAACCTTTATACTGCTTTTCATAGCAGCTGTATCAATTTATGTTCCCACAACAGTGCAGGAGGGGTCCCTTTTCTCATCCTTGTCTTGTTGATATTAGCCATTCTGACTGGTGTGAGAAGATGATGTCTTCTTGTAGTTTTGATTAGCATTTCCCTGATGATCAGTGTCGTTGAGCATCTTTTCATGTATTTTTTGGCCATTTGTATTTCTTTGCCCATTTTTTAATTGGATTTTTTTTTTTTTTTTGGTGTTCAGTTGTATGAGTTCCTTATATATTCTGGATATTAATGCTTTATTGGATATATGATTTGCAAATATATTCTCCCATTCAGTATGTTGCCTTTTCATTTTGTTGACAGTTTCCTTTGCTGGCCAAAAGATTTTAGTTTGATGTGGTTCCGCTTATTTATTTTTGCTTTTGTTTCCCTTGCCTGGGGAGACATATCCAGAAACAAATTACAGAGCGTTTTTGTAACAAAGTGCAAAGGGTTCAAGAGTTTACTGCCCATGTTTTCTTCTAGGAGTTTAATGGTTTCATGTCTTTTATTTAGGACTTTAATCCATTTCGAGTCTAGTTTTGTGTAAAGGGTAAGAAAATGATCCAGTTTCATTCTTTTTCATGTAGCTGTCCAGTTTTCCCAACACCATTTATTGAAGAACTGTCTTTTCACCATTGCGTATGCTTGCCTTCTTTGTCATAGATTAATTGACCATGTAAACATGAGCTTGTTTTGAGCTCTTTATACTGTTCCATTGATGTATGTGTCTGTTTTTGTGCCAGTACCATCCTTTTTGACTACTATAGTTTGTTGTATTATTATTATTACATTTTCTTGCTGGATTGAGCTCTTAATCATTATATAACGTCCTTCTTTGTCTCTTGTTACAATCTCTGTCCTAAAGTTTATTTTGTTGAATGTAAGTATTATTATTCCATCTTTTTAAAATTTCTCTTTGCATGTGTCTTAGGTCTGAAGCACATCTCTTATAGGCATATAAAAGGCTGAAAACAGAGCTTTACTTGAGCTCAAACTGAGGACTAGCCCAGGACACACTGCTTCTGTGATTATAAGATTTGTTCTGAAGGGCTGCAATCATACGAAGGTTTTATAGCCTCAGGGAGACAGTCAAGAAAGACAGAACTTCAAAGGGGTACATTTTATTCACACACGATAAGCACTGTAAAGAAAAGAGTTGGGGCAGCGGTGATATACATCATGGTGCCAAAGGGAATTAAGGGCAAACATTTTGCTTGTCCTTTAGCAGGAATCCAGATGCCTATTGTTCAGCTTTTAAGTTAATTAACAGATGGTCTTAGAGAGTTTAAGTTTTCATGGGTGGCGGTTTTGAGAATACCTGAGTTAATGAAACCTTCAGCACTCAGGCCTAGAAGATTTGGAGATGTCGCACACGGTGGTCAGCTTTACTTTAGTTCATGGACGTCATGCTCTGCCTTCCCTTCTGAAAGCACAGCCAGCTCCATGAGATCCACTAGCAAGATTTGACACAACCACTCCTTGGAACCGCAGCTCTGGATCAGAGCCACAGGAGGGGCAAGGAGGCACCCGCTGCCCAATGGGCTGAGTGGGCCGGTCATCCAGTGACTGTCTCTCCACTCCAAATACATGGCTCTGTTCTAGGCTCAGCAATGCTGGGAATCCACAAACCAGGCTTCCCCTTGTTGGCTGCTCCCCTTTAGGCTTTGCAGATGAAGGGTAGCTGTGAGGTTGAAGGATTAAAAGGCACTTACTCCTTCCTGCTTCCTGCTGTTGAGTCACACCAGTGGCACCTCTTCATCTGGCACCGGTGCTTGGACGGCAGCAGTTTATTTCTGTCGTCACGGTTGAGCCCTGCTTGTGGTTTTCCCAGCACTCAGAATCTGCCTCATTGCCCACTCTGAGGGGCAAGCATGCCAGTGCCCTCACCTTGGAACTCTTGAGCTCTGGGACAAGAGCACAGGCTGGTGGTGCCCCCACCCACAGAGGCCTGGGTCCTAGGCTCTTTTCCCACTTTGCACTAAGAATGATTAGTGTGCCCAGGCTTCATGTGCTTGAATCCATAGCAATGAGGTTCAGGTAGTTTTATTTGGGTATTAACGGTAAGGATGTCACGAGAAGGCGGGAGGACTTGAAGGTGTCCAGATGACATGGCAATGACTCCCACGCCCATGCCTGTGAGCCAGACACCTTTCCCAGGCAGATGGAGAGCCTACACGCACCTCAAACTCAGACTGTCTAAAATTAAATCATTGTCTTCCTCCTTTGCCCAATGAATTTTGACACCAGTTACCAGCAAGGACTATTTTTTACCTTTACAGTCTCCAAATACTGTCAGTTTTACTTCCTAAGTATCTTGAGCTTTCTGTCTCTACTTCACAGACTTAGTTCAGTCCACTGAGCTCACTGCATTTCTGCAAAAGTCTCATGACTAAAGAAGTAATCAATCTTCCCATGTTTTCTTCCGCCTGCTACTTCTATAGCTTTTCTTCTTCCTTCCTAATTACAACCCTTAAATAGAATTCGTGCCTCATATCAAATTTACCGAGTATCATAATTCTTCCAAGTGGTAAAGATACCTCAAGACAAATGCTGGGCATAGAAGCTACAGGGCATAAATATGCAAAGAAATAAAAAGCTAACCATTTCAAACAATAAGGCTTCTCTCTCACTTACCAACTTTACATTTCCCTGTATGGCCCCGGAAGATGACTGGTTAGCCAGAGACACGGGTAAGATTCCTCAAGGGAGGAACAACCTAAGACAGGCACAGTCGCAGGGGGGTCATCAGGTGAGAAATTGGGGATCAACAGAGGTGAGGCTTAGAACCTCACCCCCCTGTTCTGAGAGAAATCTTCTGTATACGTGGATGTTTTATTGCCCTTGTCTAGCTTGGATTAACACATAGTCTACAGGCACACACCTGATCATCTACATTTGCTCTCTTACAACACTAAACTATGTTTTCTACCTTTATCTTGTATCTACCTACCACTTCAGCATTTTATTAAAAATAATAATAATAGAGAAATGTGGTATCCACATATAAATCAAGTATAAAAATCAAATGAGTATTCATATTTGAACTGACTGTTTATAGTTCATAATGCGTGAGCAAAACCGAAAGTTTCTGTGATGACTGCCCTTGTACTGTTCACTATGTAACTTATTCATTATGTAAGAATTTGTTCTCCATGTAAGAACTTGTTTGTTATGCCTCAGAAGATTGGAGACTGACGAAAATTAGGCTTGGGGTGGATTAATGATTGTGCATTGAGCATTGACTCCCCTATACAGAATTTTATTGTTGTTTACAACCATTTGATCAATAAATATGAGAGATGCCCTCACAAAAAAAAAAAAAAAAAAAAGGACAGACTTCCAATGGTAAAATAAATAAGTAACTGGGATGTAATGTATAGCATAAGGAATATAGTCAAGATATTGTAACAGCTTGGTAGGGTGATAGCTGGAACCTAGAATTATGTATATAAATGTTTTATCACTGTGTTGTACACCTGAAACTAATGTAATGTAATACTGTGCGTCAACTACCCTTCAATAAAAAATAATTATCTACCAAAAAAAAAAAAAAAAGGTAAAAAAAAAAAAAAGTCTCATGACTTGTCACTTTGCTTCCTGACTCTTTCCCTTCTAATCTAATCTTCCTGGAGTGTGCATGGCTTTAAAAAGATCTAAAAAGAAAATAAAAACTTAAAATTTATAGAACACAGTCCTGGATCTGTCTGGTGGATCTGAAAGCCTCTCCTGACCATCTAAGATTCTTCTTTTCATCACTGTTGGGGGCAATTTGATGATGTGCCTTGGTGGTGTTACTTCTCCTGTCCTGTGCTTCCTGTTTGTTGAGCTTGGATGTGTGGGTTTATTTTCATAGTTTGGAAATTTTTTGCCCATATTTCTTCAAACACTTCTTCTGATCCCCTGTAACTCTGGGGGGAAAATCCCAGGGCAAAATACTTTTGAAACTGAAATCAGTCAAAGGGAGAAATAAAATGGGAGAAACCCATTTATTTTTCACAAGCAGTTGTCCACTTCTGCTCTCCCGTGTCTCCCATGACCAGGTTGCAGAAGAAGAGGCCCCATCCAACCTCTCCAGTCCAAATAAGCCCTCACTCCCCCTTGTAATTACCTGTTGATATTGAGATGGACTATTTCTCTCCGTCCCTTGGAAAATGCCTGTTGATATGGGGATGCACTGAGGCCAGGCAAGAGATTCTGGAAATATTGCAAATTTACCCACACTCCCACTTTCTGGGACTCTAGTAACTTATACATTAAGCCACTTGAAGTTGCCCCCAGCACACTGATTCACTTTGCTTCTTTCTTCTTTCTGTGTTTCACTTTGTATACCTTTTATTACTGTCTTCAATTCACTGATCTTTCCTTTGCTATGTCTAATCTGTCATTAATCCCACCAGTGTATTTTTTTTTATCTCAGTCAGTATAGTTTCATCTCTAGAAGTTCTCCTTGGATTTTTTATTATATTTTTATGTTTTCCATATATCTACTTAACATTTGAACATATGGAATACAGCAGAATATTCCCAAGGGTTCAGAGATTTTCTGCCAGGAACCAAGTCAAAGGCCATTCCTGAAGACTGGGAACATACAGTGTTTGGGGGGTCCAGGCTTACAGAGTTATCCCTTCCTGCACACTATTATACTGTTGACGGGCAGTTAGTCACATTTTTAATATGAATAATGCTGCTATGAACATTCTCGTACATATTTTTGGTAATGATTTGGGTGCATTCCATTTGGTGGTTTCTTAAGAGTAGAAATGGTAGATCACAGGGTATATATTTGTTCAACTCTCACAGATACTGCCAAATCATTTTCCAAAGTGTCTATGCCAATTTATACTCCCAGTATCAGTTTACAGAAGTTTTCAATATACTTTAAAAACAGGTTTTTTGAGGTCCCTACCAGTGACATACATTAAAGCATATACTTGAGTGTACAATTTGATAAATGTTTACATATCTCTAACCTGTAAAACTACCACCATAAGCAAGATAATGAACCTGTTATTCACCCACAAGTTTCTTTGTGCTCCCAATATTCTCCTAATGGGTTTGTTCTCTGCTTGAGTCAGTTTGTGTTATCTGTGATGGAGGCTTCCTGGCTGATATAATCAATCCGGTCTTGCACTGGTGCCCACTTTGGTGTTCTGCATTTATTTTCACTTCAGCAGATTCTTGCTGAGATCTATGCTACAGTGTATGCCAGAGCTGCAGGCTCTCATCTCTGCCAGTGTAAGTTAGTTTGGCGGCACTCCGGGCCTCTGAGCAGCTTTGTCCTTAGGACTCCGGGTGATCCCACATGGCCTTTACTCCCTGTGCTCTGCACACTCTCTTCTTGACCCAGCCTGTGACCGCTGTCCCAGCCCTTCCTTGTGGGTCCAGAACCAACCCCCACAGCTCCAACTCCCAAGGAGGGTTTCCTAGATGTTAAGAGAAACAGCCTCCCTTTCAGCTTTTCATTAAGTTGCATAGACCACTGCTATGGGTTGAATTGTGCCCCTGCCTCACCCCACCAAAAGATACTTTGGAATCCTAACCTCCAGTACCACAGACTGTGACCTTATTTGGAAATAGGGACTTTACAGAGCTAATCAAGTTAAAATGATTATTAAAGGTTGGCCCTAATCCAATATACTGAGTGTTCTTATAAAAAGGAGAGATTTGGACACAAAGACAGAAACAAAGGCGAAGATGATGGAAAGAGTCACAGGGAGGAGACAGCCATACACAAACTAGGAAGAGAGGCCAGAAACACACCCTTTCTCACTACCCTTAGGAGCAATCAACTCGGCCAACATGTTGATCTTGGACTTCCAGCCCCAGAATTGTGACGATACATTTCTGTTGTTTAAGGCCCCCACCCCTCCACCGCCACCTGTGCTATTTGGTTACAGCAGCCCTAATAAACTGACACGACCAGGTAGTATGCCCTAGCCTTTCCTGATCATTTTCAGATCATGTGCCATCAACAGAGGGTCACAGGGCAGCGGCTGTCCTTTCGGAACATTGTTTGTCATGAAAGTTGAGGCTGAGGGGAGAGGAACTTGGGAAGAGTGAGCGTACTCCAGATCACTTGACTTTGGCCGTTGCTGAGATCCTGAATGGGGCTTGGCTAAATCATGAGGTTCTAGACTCCTCATTCTTTTCTTTCTGTTTCTCAAATTGATAAGCATGATTAATTTTTCAGCAGCCATCTGTGGGAACACACAGGCGCCCTCACTTTCAGGCTATTGAGATCTGTCTGAGGGGGCAGCTTGGGAATGTTTCTCTCCTGAGTTCTTTCCATGGAAACTTTTCCAAAAGTAGAAGGTTAATAAGATTTTGATAGTGGTTGGTACAATATGTCTTGAAAACTCCCTGAAATATTGTCATCACATTTTATCAGGTCAGCTGATAGTACCTTCCAAGAACCTGACTTCAGGCTGAGTGCTTGTGAGAACTGGATTTGGCTTTATTTTTAAATGTGGTGAAGATACAGAATTTCTGTTTGCCTTGATGGTCAAATTTTTTATTAAAGAGGAGTAGGGAGAAAGAGAATGACACAAATAGAAAATACATTGGAAATATTTAATGTATTTGAGCAGATGATTTATTACCCTTCCGGGTGAACCTGGCAATAAAGAATATAGTAAACGAGGCGGAGCCAACATGGCGGCGTGAGTAGGACAGTGGGAATCTCCTCCCAAAAACATATATACTTTTGAAAATACAACAAACACAACTAGCCCTAAAAGAGAGACCAGAAGACGCAGGACAGTGGCCAGACTGCAGCTACACCAGCGAGAACCCAGCGACTGGTGAAAGGGGTAAGATACAAGCCCCGGCCTGGCGGGACCCGAGCGCCCCTCCCCCCAGCTCCCGGCAGGAGAACAATAGGCAGAGCGGGAGGGAGACGGAGCCCAGGACTGCCGAGCACCCAGCCCCAGCCATCCGGGCCAGAGCGCAGACACAGTACATGCCCAGGGGGCCCTGGATACTGGGGGAACAGGGAGTAAGACCTCTGAGCGGGTGCTGAAGCTGATGCCCCTGTGACAAAGAAAAGCGGGGGCTTTTTGAAAGTCTTAAAGGGACAGGGACTTAACAGCTTGACGGAAACAACCCAGGTCACAGTACAGCAGCTGGAAATTACAGGGAAAACCGGGTGCACTAACCCCCTGGGCAACAGCTCTGAGACCCCTCATGGAGGCAAACAGTCAAGCAGCCCCCCCATCCATCACCCCACTGGGCGCTGCGAAAGCAGAGAAGCAGCCTGAGACAAATTCCGCCCACAGAAAGGGAAATTTCTCCCTCCCGGCCAGGCAAGACACAAAGACCCACTCTACACGCAATTACCCAACACAAGCCACTAGGGGTCGCAGTTGCCCCAGTAAAGAAAGGCCAGTAGCAAGTGAAAATTTTGGCCCTCCCAGCTGACAGTCAATAGCACCTGTCAACATGAAAAGGCAAAAAAATATGATCCAGACAAGACTAACCCAGACAGCTTCAGCATCTGCTACATCTTCCCCTGAGAAGGAATCTGGGGAGATAGATTTAGCCAGTCTACCTGAAAAAGAATTCAAAACAAAAGTCATAACCATGCTGATGGACTTGCAGAGAAATATGCAAGAACTAAGGAAGGAGAATTCAGAAATAAAACAAGCTCTGGAAGGACTTCAAAACAGAATGGACGAAATGCAAGAGACCATTAATGGACTAGAAAACAGAGAACAGGAACGCAGAGAAGCTGATGCAGAGAGAGATAAAAGGATCTCCAGGAATGAAAGAATTTTAAGAGAGCTGAGTGATCAATCTAAAAGGAATAATATAAGAATCATAGGCATTCCAGAAGAAGTAGAGAGAGAAAAGGGGATAGAAAATGTCTTTGAAGAAATAATTGCTGAAAATTTCCCCAAACTAGGGGAAGAAATGGCCTCTCAAACCACAGAGGTACACAGAACTCCCATGACAAGGGATCCAAGGAGGGCAACACCAAGACACATAATAATTAAAATGGCAAAGATCAAAGACAAGGACAAAGTATTACAAGCAGCCAGAGAGAAAAAAAAGGTTACCTACAAAGGAAAACCCATCAGGCTATCATCAGACTTCTCAACAGAAACCCTACAGGCCAGAAGAGAATGGCATGATATACTTAATGCAATGAAACAGAAGGGCCTCGAACCAAGACTACTGTATACAGCACGAATATCATTTAAATATGAAGGAGGGATTAAACAATTCCCAGACAAGCAAAAGTTGAGGGAATTTGCCTCCCACAAACCACCTCTACAGGGCATCCTACAGGGACTGCTCTAGATGGGAGCACTCCTAAAAAGAGCACACAACAAAACACCCAACATATGAAGAAGGGAGGAGGAGGAAGAAGAAGGGAGAGAAATAAAGAATCATCAGATTGTGTTTATAATAGCTCAACAAGCGAGTTAAGTTAGACAGTAAGATAGTAAAGAAGCTAACCCTAAACATTTGGTAACCACAAACTTAAAGCCTGCAATGGCAATAAATTCATACCTTTCAATAATCACCCTAAATGTAAATGGACTGAATGCACCAATCAAAAGACACAGAGTAATAGAATGGATAAAAAAGCAAGATCCATCCATATGCTGCTTACAAGAGACTCACCTCAAACCCAAAGACGCGCACAGACTTAAAGTCAAGGGATGGAAAAAGATATTTCAAGCAAACAACAGAGAGAAGAAAGCAGGTGTTGCAATTCTGGTATCAGACAAAACAGACTTCAAAATAAAGAAAGTAACAAAAGACAAAGAAGGACATTACCTAATGATAAAGGGCTCAGTCCATCAAGAGGATATAACCATTATAAATATATATGCACCCAATACAGGAGCACCAACATACCTGAAACAAATATTAACAGAACTAAAGGAGGAAATAGAATGCAATGCATTCATTCTAGGAGACTTCAACACACCACTCACTCCAAAGGACAGATCCACCAGACAGAAAATAAGTAAGGACACAGAGGCACTGAACAACACACTAGAACAGATGGACCTAATAGACATCTACAGAACTCTACATCCTAAAGCAACAGGATACACGTTCTTCTCAAGTGCACATGGAACATTCTACAGAATAGACCACATACTAGGCCACAAAAAGAGCCTCAGAAAATTCCAAAAGATTGAAATCCTACCAACCAACTTTTCAGACCACAAAGGCATTAAACTAGAAATAAACTGTTCAAAGAAAGCAAAAAGGCTCACAAACACATGGAGGCTAAACAACACGCTCCTAAATAATCAATGGATCAATGACCAAATCAAAATGGAGATCCAGCAATATATGGACACAAATGACAACAACAACACTAAGCCCCAACTTCTGTGGGACGCAGCAAAAGCAGTCTTAAGAGGAAAGTATATAGCAATCCAAGCATATTTAAAAAAGGAAGAGCAATCCCAAATGAACGGTCTAATGTCACAACTATCAAAATTGGAAAAAGAAGAACAAATGAGGCCTAAGGTCAGCAGAAGGAGGGACATAATAAAGATCACAGAGGAAATAAATAAAATTGAGAAGAATAAAATAATAGCAAAAATCAATGAAACCAAGAGCTGGTTCTTCGAGAAAATAAACAAAATAGATAAGCCTCTAGCCAGACTTATTAAGAGGAAAAGAGAGTCAACACAAATCAACAGTATCAGAAATGAGAAAGGAAAAATCACAACAGATCCTGCAGAAATACAAAGAATTATTAGAGACTACTATGAAAACCTATATGCTAACAAGCTGGGAAACCTAGGAGAAATGGACAACTTCCTAGAAAAATACAACCTTCCAAGACTGACCCAAAAAGAAACAGAAAATTTAAACAGACCAATTACCAGCAACGAAATTGAAGCGGTAATCAAAAAATACCAAAGAACAAAACCCCCGGGCCAGATGGATTTACCTCGGAATTTTATCAGACATACAGGGAAGACATAATACCCATTCTCCTTAAAGTTTTCCAAGAAATAGAAGAGGAGGGGATACTCCCAAACTCATTCTATGAAGCTAACATCACCCTAATACCAAAACCAGGCAAAGACACCACCAAAAAAGAAAACTACAGACCAATATCCCTGATGAACGTAGAAGCAAAAATACTCAACAAAATTTTAGCAAACCGAATTCAAAAATACATCAAAACCATCGTACACCATGACCAAGTGGGATTCATCCCAGGGATGCAAGGATGGCACAACATTCGAATGTCCATCAATATCATCCACCACATCAACAAAAAGAAAGACAAAAACCACATGATCATCTCCATAGATGCTGAAAAAGCATTTGACAAAGTTCAACATCCATTCATGATAAAAACTCTCAGCAAAATGGGAATAGAGGGCAAGTACCTCAACATAATAAAGGCCATCTATGAAAAACCCACAGCCAACATTATATTGAATAGCGAGAAGCTGAAAGCATTTCCGCTGAGATCGGGAACTAGACAGGGATGCCCACTCTCCCCACTGTTATTTAACATTGTACTAGAGGTCCTAGCCACGGCAATTACACAAAACAAAAAAATACAAGGAATCCAGATTGGCAAAGAAGAAGTCAAACTGTCACTATTTGCAGATGACATGATACTGTACATAAAAAACCCTAAAGACTCCACCCCAGAACTACTAGAACTGATATCGGAATACAGCAAAGTTGCAGGATACAAAATCAACACACAGAAATCTGTGGCTTTCCTATATACCAACAATGAACCAACAGAAAGAGAAATCAGGAAAACAACTCCATTCACAATTGCATCAAAAAAAATAAAATACCTAGGAATAAACCTAACCAAAGAAGTGAAAGACTTACATTCTGAAAACTACAAGTCACTCTTAAAAGAAATTAAAGGGGACACTAACAGATGGAAACGCATCCCATGCTCATGGCTAGGAAGAATTAATATCGTCAAAATGGCCATCCTGCCCAAAGCAATATACAGATTTGATGCAATCCCTATGAAACTACCAGCAACATTCTTCAATGAACTGGAACAAATAATTCAAAAATTCATATGGAACCACCAAAGACCCCGAATAGCCAAAGCAATCCTGAGAAAGAAGAATAAAGTAGGGGGGATCTCACTCCCCAACTTCAAGCTCTATTATAAAGCCATAGTAATCAAGACAATTTGGTACTGGCACAAGAACAGAGCCACAGACCAAAGGAACAGACTAGACAATCCAGACATTAACTCAGACATATATGGTCAATTAATATTTGATAAAGGAGCCATGGACATACAATGGCGAAATGACAGTCTCTTCAACAGATGGTGCTGGCAAAACTGGACAGCTACATGTAGGAGAATGAAACTGGACCATCGTCTAACCCCATATACAAAAGTAAACTCAAAATGGATCAAAGACCTGAATGTAAGTCATGAAACCATTAAACTCTTGGAAGAAAACATAGGCACAAACCTCTTAGACATAAACATGACTGACCTCTTCTTGAACATATCTCCCCGGGCAAGGAAAACAACAGCAAAAATGAACAAGTGGGACTATATTAAGCTGAAAAGCTTCTGTACAGCAAAAGACACCATCAATAGAACAAAAAGGAACCCTACAGTATGGGAGAATATCTTTGAAAATGACACATCCGATAAAGGCTTGACGTCCAGAATATATAAAGAGCTCACACGCCTCAACAAACAAAAAACAAATAACCCAATTAAAAAATGGGCAAAGGAACTGAACAGACGGTTCTCCAAAAAAGAAATACAGATGGCCAACAGACACATGAAAAGATGCTCCACATCGCTAATTATCAGAGAAATGCAAATTAAAACTACAATGAGGTATCACCTCATACCAGTAAGGATGGCTGCCATCCAAAAGACAAACAACAAAAAATGTTGGCGAGGCTGTGGAGAAAGGGGAACCCTACTACACTGCTGGTGGGAATGTAAACTTGTTCAACCATTGTGGAAAGCAGTATGGAGGTACATCAAAATGCTCAAAACAGACTTACCATTTGACCCAGGAATTGCACTCCTAGGAATTTACCCTAAGAATGCAGCAATCAAGTACGAGAAAGATCAGTGCACCCCTATGTTTATCGCAGCACTATTTACAATAGCCAAGAATTGGAAGCAACCTAAATGTCCATCGATAGATGAATGGATAAAGAAGAGGTGGTACATATACACAATGGAATACTACTCAGCCATAAGAAAAGGGCAAATCCAACCATTTGCAGCAACATGGATGGAGCTTGAGGGTATTTTGCTCAGTGAAACAAGCCAAGCAGAGAAAGAGAAATACCAAATGATTTCACTCATCTGTGGAATATAAGAACAAAGGAAAAACTGAAGGAACAAAACAGCAGCAGAATCACAGAACTCAAGAATGGACTAACAGGTACCAAAGGGAAAGGGACTGGGGAGGATGGGTGGGTAGGGAGGGATAAGGGGGGGAGAAGTAGGGGGGTATTAAGATTAGCATCCATAGCGGGGTGGGAGAAAGGGGAGGGCTGTACAACACAGAGAAGACAAGTAGTGATTCTACAACAGGTTGCTACGCTGATGGACAGTGACTGTAAGGAGTATATAGGGGGGACCTGGTATAGGGGAGAGCCTAGTAAACAAAGTATTCGTCTTGTAAGTGTAGATTAATGATTAAAAAAAAAAATGCAGTTCCTATGTGGTGACCTCTAATGAGTTCTACACAATGATATAAAGGACATATAAAAGTGTAGGCAAAGGGTCTGTTTGTGTTTATACAGAGGATCAAAGCCTAATTTGGCTACCCCGAAAATGAACTAAGATACGATATGAAAAAGAACTTCCAACATCAGCACTCTCGGGAAGACTCATGACAGAAGATGATCAGAAAAAAAAAAAAAAAAAAAAAAAAACCTCAACAAAGATCCACACACTGTCACAGGTGTAGATGCACTCATCCCACCAGTTCCTGGACTTGCCATGGGAAAGATGAAGGAGATATCTAAGCTGGCCTGTGCATGCAGTAAAACAAAAATTGGACTGGATCTATACTGTTGGAACTCAACCAAGAATTAGGAGAAGTGCAAATTGTAGCACTCCAAAATCTTACAGCCACAGACTATTTATCGTTAAAAGAACATATGGGATATGAACAGTCCCCAGGAATGGGGTGTTCTAGTTTATCTGAATTCTCTCAGACTGTTTAAGTTCAGTCGGACAATATCCACCATATCATAGATAAGTTTTCACAAATGCCTAAGGTGCCTAACTGGTTTTCTTGGTTTCACTGGAGATGGCTGGTAATTACAGGTATGCTTTGGTTAGGTAACTATATTCCTATTATGTTAATGTGTGTGCACAATTTAATTAGTCGTTTAAAACCTATCCATGCTGAAGTTACTCTACAAGAAGATATGTCAAAGAAATAATCAATCTTCCCAGGTTTTCTTCTGCCTGCTACTTCTGTAGCTTTTCTTCTTCCTACCTAATCACAACCTTTAAATAGAACTCGTGCCACATGTCGAATTTACCGAGTATCATAATTCTTCCAAGTGGTAAAGACATCTCAAGACAAATGCTGGGCATAGAAGCCACAGGGCATAAATATGCAAAGAAGTAAAAAGCTAACCTTTTCAAACGATAAGGCTTCTCTCTCACTTACCAACTTCACATTTCCCTGTATGGCCCCGGAAGATGACTGGTTTGCCAGAGACGGGTAAGATTCCTCAAGGGAGGAACAACCTAAGACAGGCACAGTCGCAGGGGGCCATCTGGTGAGAAAATGGGGAGCAGCAGAGGTGAGGCTTAGAACCTCCCCCCTCATGTTCTGAGAGAAATCTTCTGCATACATGGATGTTTATTGCCCTCGTCTAGCGCGGATTAACACATAGTCTACAGGCACACACCTGATCATCTACATTTGCTCTCTTACAACACTAAACTCTGTTTTCTACCTTTATCTCGTATCTACCTACCACTTCAGCATTTTATTAAAAATAATAATAATAGAGAAATGTGGTATCCACATATAAATCAGGTTTAAAAATCAAATGAGTATTCATATTTGAACTGACTGTTTATAGTTCATAATGCATTAACAAAACCGAAAGCTTCTGTGATGACTGCCCTTGCACTGTTCACCATGTAACTTATTCACTATGTAAGAATTTGTACTCCATGTAAGAATTTGTTCGTTATGCATCAGAAGATTGGAGACTGACGAAAATTGGGCTTGGGGTGGATTAATGATTGTGCATTGAGTATTGACCCCCGTATACAGAGATTTGTTGTGGTTAACAACTATTTGATCAATAAATATGAGAGATGCCCTCACAATATATATATGTATATATATATATATATATATATATATATATATATATATATATATATATAAACACACTTCCAATTGTAAAATAAATAAGTAACCGGGATGTAATGTATAGCATAAGGAATATAGTCAAAATATTGTAACAACTTGGTATGGTGATACCTGGTACCTAGAAATATCATGTATATAAATGTTCAGTCGCTGTGTTGTACACCTGAAACTAATGTAATGCAATGCTGTTGTCAACTACCCTTCAATAAAAAAAATTAATTAATTAATTAAAAAAAAAAAAAAAAAGAATATAGTAAACGAGTACCCTGAGGAACTTCCCCATTCCAAGTCCTTCCTTTGACTATTTTCACCCTTCAATCTCCACCCCATTTCTTGGTCTTTAGGTCTGGATTTGAATATATTTCAGTAAAGCTGCATAAATGACCCATTTGGTTGAGCCTTGGGGACAGATGGTGAACACTACGTGGAAGTTAGTGGAGTGACACCCCATCTGGACCTTGTTCAGAGTGTCGATGAGTGCTTGGGCTGGCCTGGAGATCAAAGATCCCCTTCTGCACCCCTGGCTCAGTATCCATGCCTCCACAGACTAGTGTTACTGTTCTGTCCAAAGAGGTTGCTTTTTTTCTCTTTCAATGTTGAGATAAAGTTCACATAACATGAAATTAACTATTTTAATGTTTGAAAGTAAGTATTTCAATGTTTTTTTTTAGCATGCTCACAGTGTGGTGCACTGATTCCAGAACATTTTCATCATCCCCAAAAGAAACCTTGTAACCATTATGTCACCTCCTGATTCCTCCATGTCCTTCATGCCCTGACAACTACTGATCTATTTCTGTCTCTGTGGATTTGTCTATTCTGGATGGTTTGTGAAAGGAAAGGAGCGACACACAGCAGCAATTCACCGGAGAATTCCGCTTTATTAGGGAAAGGTGCTGGGTTATATAGGAAGGGGCATGAGCTGATTGAGGTGTCACTTCTACGGGGCTGGTGGCTATTGGCTAGGTGATGGGATTAGGGGGGCGAGGGGTGATTGGGCTTCAGATGGCGCCGGCGGGAACCGAGGACCCAGAAGAGAAGCAGGAAGTTCGCCATCTTATGGGTGGGGGCCCTTCAGTTTGTATAAATGGAATGATACAATACATAGACATAATGTCAACTTATTGTGCTTAGCATGTTTCCAAAGTTCATCCATGTTGCAGCCTGCATCAGTGACCCATTCCTTTATATGGCTGAATATCATTCTGTTGTATGAATATACCACACTTTATCCATTCAGCAGTTGATAGACATTTGGGTTTCTTCCATTTTTTGGTGGTTATGAATAATGCTGCTATGAATATTCATGTACAAGTTTTTGTATGGATATATGTTCTCATTTCTCTTGGATCTATACCCAGGAGTGGAATTGCTGGATTATATGGTAATTCTATGTTTAACTTTTTGAGGAGTGTCAAATGTTTCCCAGAATTTTCCCCCCACCAAGGAGAACAGAATAACTTGATTTCAGATACAGTGTTGTTGAGGGGCAGCTGAACTCTCAGAGAAGAATCTCCCCACAAAGTTGAAGAGGCACGGAGGTGCCCAAGGAAAATGCCAAAGTTGGTTACTTTAGTTTGGGCATCAACCAAATGCCATGACTGTTAAAGCTGTGTGGAGATGAGGCCACTGAGGGTGGTTACAGGTGGAAAGAAGTGAATGCAAGAGGCCTGTCATAGGCCAAGTACTGTCTGGGGTTGTGCCTTGTGTGAGCTCAGTGTGATCATCGTACTACGGGTAAGTGGATGCCACATTAGATCCATTTTAAAGATGGAGCGATGGAGGCTTACTGAGGTTAAGCACATGGACTGGCTTGCATAGCTTTTACATAACAGAGCCAGGGTTTAAATGCTGGTAGAAACTAAAGATACAACCTGAAAAAACTGCAGGGATTAGAGGTAGATTTTTATAAAGAGTACCATTAAATGCAACAGCATGGGATAAGCGATTCATAGCACTACAAGGGAATGCGGCAGTAGGAAGGAAAAGGTCCCTGGAGCCTTCCAGCCATAGCCATTTCCTGACACTAACTGCACCTGTGCTGATTACTCAACTTCATCTTTTCCATGTGGTTGTGTTTAGAGGGACTGTAGCTCTTACCCGAACTGATTTAGGAAGGAGAAACAGGCCTAGAATCAAGTTTGGGTGAGCAACATTGAAGGCAGTTTCTGTCCCATTGTCCTGCAGAAAGCAGAGGAGTGAGGCAGGCAAGCAGAGACGCCAGCTCACAGAGCACGTGCTCAGCGGGATTTGTGTCTGCTCTTCAGCGCTTTGCAGTCACTTTTTCCTTCAGGGCTGTCTGTCTTCCTTATCACTGGCTCTTTCTGGCCTGTGATCTCTTTGATCTCTACTCCAGGGTTTCATTAGAGTTTTGACACTGACAACTTGACATTTTGAACCTTTTCACATCCCTTCAAACTTATAAATATTTGATTAAGTAATTCTTCAGAATTACATAAGTGTCCATAATTCCTTGAGTTTTTAGTTTTTTTTAAATTTTTGCATATTTAGATTAGTATAATAATCTTATAAACACTGCATTACATTCAAAATCAAAGACATTTTACCTTCAATATCACATATATAAAGTTCAAAACTCAGTTTTAAAAATTAAAGACATGCTCAGGAGTTCATTCATTTCCCAGCTGTTGCCTGTGAGTGCCTTTGTTATTAATGACCTCATGTGATTTCCACTGCATTCTCATGCCTGTACATGTTTGTCCAGAATTGTTATGGAAACCCCTTAACTGAACTTTGGGAGAAACCATGCCTAGCGCTCCAGGTAGAGAACCAGTCAGCTTAGGGGGAGAATCACCATGCTCTCAAGATTGCTGCTAATAAGTAGTCTTTTAAAAAAATATTCACTGCTCGCCACTACAGAGGAGCAGATATGACTTCGACCCCCTGGACCACACGCTTTATCACAGAAACTTGCTGACACTCAAAAGATTTAAGATGGGCCAACAGCTGCCTGCTCCGTAAGAAAGGACTGACAAAGCCTCAGCTATGATATTCAGGAAAGGAAATCATGGTGTTGGCAGAAAAATAGACCTGTCATCAGCCCAGCATGTGTTACCTACTGGGGCCACTAGGGGGATTCCCTGTAGCCCTTGCATCTAGCCCAGAACCTTCTTTGTAGTTCATGACAATGACACGATTCAGCTCTAAGTTCTCAAACATGTTTCAACCAGAACTTCCTACATTAACCAGATTGTCTCTACTGCCTAAATTCAGGTGCCTTACCTTCTGCAGGAGAGACAGGAAGAGCTTTCAGGCTGGTCCACCCACATTTGACCCCAAGCTCTCTCCTTGCCAAGCCCTTCATGGATCAGGCCCAGAGTCCAGCTGTTCTTTCATGGCATTTCATCTGCACAGCCAGCCATCCCTCACCGTTTCTCCACCCCGACCCTTCGCTCTCCTTCAGCCCCAAGGATATTCTCTCCTCCGAGCACACAGGCCCACTCCTCCCTTCCACATGAGGATGAGTGCCTCCCCAGCTGCCTTCATCAGAGGACTTGGACCGTGGGGTTTAGAGACTGATGGTCCATCTGCCCACCTGCACAGAGTCAGGTGATAGCCAAGTCCGTTTTCCAACAAAGAGGGAAATAAGATCAGAGCTCGGCACTAGGGCTATTATTTCATAAAGAGCTCAGCACCTCAGCACAACTGCCAATGTTTATCATCACAAATGAATTTTCAGGATGTGGTAGAGAGATAAAACATGTTCAAGTTATCTTCTTCCTTGTACAAGAACATCCAGCAGAAATCTCCACTCCCAGTTCCCAGGAGAGAATGGCAGCAAATGAATGCCACCAGAAACATCAGAAAAGTCCCTTTAGTCTCAAGACCTGATGGCTTTGTGCCTTTCAGTCAGGGCCGACCTGACTTTTCTTCTTCCAACAGCTCCTCGCAAGGATTCGCAGGATAGCTTTTGCTTTGATTATGCAGTGATTTACAGCCCTTCTCATTTGCTTCTCATATCTCGTTTTACCAGAGTATAGGGAACTCTGCTCTCACCCGGTTGCCTCAAAGCAGTTTTATCATCTCTTAGAAGTCCTCATTATGTACTTCTGATTCTCCTGAATAATAATTGTCTGTTTCCTTCTCTCCCTCCCTCCTCCTTTTCCTTCCTTCCTTCCTTCCTTCCTTCTTTCTTCTTTCTTTTCTTTTCTTCTCTCTCTCTCTCTCTCTCTCTCTCTCTCTCTCTCTCTCTCTCTCTCTCTCTCTCTCTCTCTCTCTCTCTCTCTCTCTCTCTCTCTCTCTCTCTCTCTCTCTCTCTCTCTCTCTCTCTCTCTCTCTCTCTCTCTCTCTCTCTCTCTCTCTCTCTCTCTCTCTCTCTCTCTCTCTCTCTCTCTCCTTTACTTTCTTTTTCTTTCTTTATTCCTTCCTTCCTTTTTTTCTTTCTAGCACCAGTGTTTTCATGACAGGGGCAGATTTCTTATAAACACACAGTACTCTAGTTTTCATCCTGATTCTTTAATGAAGAAAGAAAATAGTATTTTCTTAATCTTGTGTCTGCCTGGTTATGTATTTGCCATTGCTCTTTGTGAAATGACTGAACTTTGTGGTGAGAGTCATCTTAACATTCATGATATGCCTGAAAAATAGCAAATGCCAGCATTCAGATATAGATAGAGGTGTGCTAGGGCTTCTCTCCAAAGCAAAGTGGAGAGAAGGTTGGGTGCACATGGCTTATTTGGGGTGTTGGGGGATGTGGGTGGGAGAGTATGTGTGTGTGTGTGTGTGTGTGTGTGTGTGTATAGCAATAAGAGGAAGGGAAGGCAGCCTCTAAGGTGCACACCACCAAGGGAGCTGCCATAGGATGTGACTGGGGTTCAGGCCTGTGAAGAAGTCTTGGAAAACAGTGCAAAACACATAGTTTATTATGATCCTAGCCAAAGAGCAAAGGGGGTTGGGGTGTTTATACATTCATGCCTGGTAAGTCACTGATTAAAGTACGCCCCTGATAGGTTACAGATTTCCCAGGCTCTTTGAGCCTTCTTTGCATGCAGGCAAATGGGTTCCAGCAGCCCAAAGGCAGCCTTCTGACAGAGTCACAGGCTCTGGCTGTTAGAAGGCCGGCATGAACCGAAGTGAGGATATGTGAGGGGGATACTGGTCTATCTGCTACAGGGCATGAAAGGCAAGAGCTTGGAGGGCTCAGTTTACCCTATAGCCTACCTGACAAGCAACCAATATGGAAGTCACATGGGGTAGACTCTACGGGGACTCAGAAGTGCTGCACAAACCAGGGGCTCAGGTTCACGGATGCTCAGTGTAGTAGATGTTTGCTTTCTTCTGGCTGCCCAGCTCCCCATCTCCTTCCTGTTTGGAGGACTCTACATCATTAAGTGAGTTGGTAAAATGCTCTCACTCCAGAGACCAGAAGGGCTGAATGCAGTTTCCTTTCTTTGCCTCTTTTTTTTTAAAATTTTGTATTAAGGTATGATTGATACACACTCTTATGAAGGTTTCACATTAAAATAAAATGTGGTTACAACATTTACCCATATTATCAAGTCCCCACCCATACCCCAATGCAGTCACTGTCCACCAGTGCAGCAAGATGCCACAGATCCACTCTTTGCCTTCTCTGTGATACACTGTTCTCCCTGTGATTCCCCCACACCATGTGTCCTAAACATAATACCCCTCAATCTCCTTCTCCCTCCCTCCCCACCTGCCCTCCCACACCCCTCCCCTTTGGTAACCACCAGTTCGTTCTTGGAATCTGTGAGTCTGCTGCCATTTTGTTCCTTCAGTTTTGCTTCATTGTTATACTCCACAAATGAGGGAAATCATTTGGCATTTGTCTTTTTCCACCTGGCTTATTTCACTGAGCATAATGTCCTCCAGCTCCATCCATGTTGTTGCAAATGGTAGGATTTGTTTCTTTCTTATGGCTAAATAGTATTTCATTGTGTATATGTACCACATCTTCTTTATCCATTCATCTACAGATGGACACTTAGGTTGCTTCCATATCTTGGCTATTGTAAAAAGTGCTGTGATAAACATAGGGGTGCATATGTCTTTTTGAATCTGAGAAGTTGTATTCTTTGGGTATATTCCAAGGAGTGGGATTCCTGGGTCAAATGGTATTTCTATTTTTAGTTTTTTGAGGAACTTCCATACTGCTTTCAACAACAGTTGAACTAGCTTACATTCCCGCCAGCAGTGTAGGAGGGTTCCCCTTTCTCCACATCCTTGCCAGTTGTTGCCTCTTTATAACCAGGTATGGGCAGATGATTGGCCTCTGCCAGTCAGAGAGTCCTGCGTGGGACTTTCTCACAGTCTGTTTGGACTCTGCCAACAGAGAACCATAGACTGGGAGGTTTATGAATAATAGGCTTTATTTCTCGTAGCTCTGGAGGCTGGAAGTCCAAGATCGGGGTGCCAGCGGAGTGGGCTCTGGTGAGGGTCCTCTTTGGGGCTGCAGACAGTGGGCTGCTTGCGTTCTCGCATGGAGGGGCCAAGGTGGGAGAAGGCCCAGGGCGCCTCTGTAGGGGCACTGACTCCACCATAAGGGCTCTATCCCTAAGGCCTGAGCACCTCTCAAAAGCCCCACTTCCCAACACTGGGGGTTAAGACTCCACATAGGAATTACGGGGCAAGTGAGCACTCAGTTCATTACAGACTTTGGATCTTCAGGGACCAAGGCAAAGATGGGAGAACCGTGGGGATTATTTTTTGAGGCGCGGTTGGGGTGTAGGGGCAGAGGGGTCCATGGCAGCTGCCTGAGGGCTGTGCACCCTCCCCCCTGCCTGGCCTGGCTCCCCTGCATGTTCCTCCAACACTTGAATTTTCTGTTTCACTTTCCACATGTTGGTTCCCACCATCCTCAGCTAAGAAAACTGGATCATTAAAGAGACAAATTTGAATGCAGGCTATGCCCTGCTTTGTGCAGACCACTTTTCTAGGAATAAAAGCCACAGATGACAAGTGTTCAGCCTTCAACAAACTCAGAGTCTAGTTGGCTAGGTAAGAAGTAAACTCATGTGAAAAAACCTGAAGTATACACTCTTACATTAACTCATTTACATACCTTATCACTTTTATTCCATCATCTTTCATATACTTGGGCTCCCTGATCCTCCTAACCTTGCGTGGGAGGGACTGTTCTCCAGGTTGGCAGAGGAAGAACCTGAGGCCTGGGGAGCTCAGTAATAGTCCTGGGCACTCTCGTCCGCACAGGGCAGCACTGAGCCTCATGTGCGGTCCTGCCCACCCTGCCTTGAGCCCTTCCCTTTGTGGTTCTGTCTAGGAACACCTTGTGGCCTGTGGGCAAATGGCTAGGACAAGCGTTGGCAAACTGTGGCTCAAATCCAGCCAGCCAGTTCTTTTTGTAAGTAACCGTTAGTTGGTGCAGTGACACCCATAGTGCTTCTGCCCACGGCCGCTTTCAAGCGAGGGCCGCAGGACTGAGTAGCTGGGACACAGACCACATGGCCTTTGAGCCTAAAATATTTACTGTCTGGCTCTTAATAAAGAAAGCTTGCCAGGCCCTGGGCTAGGGTGTAGTTATAAGCAACCTGCTTTCATTGAACTAAGCTTCTGAGAGTCTTCTCCCTGGTGTCACTTGATCTGTACTGGCCTAGAGACATTAATGAGGACACGATAAACTGAAACCTAGTGCAAAGCAGTAGTCATACCAACAGCAGCTGTCACTAATGAGGACTCCCTGTGTTCAGACTTGTGATGAGCCCTTTCCCAACATACTTTTACTGGCCTCATTCCAAGTTTAGAGAAGCCAGGTCTCCTCAGGTAGGGCAGAGAGCTGCAAGTGGCAGAACTGGGTCTATCCCACATGTATGTCTCCCAGACGCTGGGCTCTCAAAACCACATCCATTGTGAGGAGTGAAAACCAGGAAGAAGACTAACTTCCCGGGTCTCCGTGGAGGCAGGCAGATGATCGCGGATCCCCTGGAGAAGCTGGTGCTCATGAGACAGTGGGTGCCAGGTCACCCCAAGCCACACAACTGGGCTGTGATGAGCACTTCTACCTCCCAAGGGTCAGGGCCCTGCTGCTGACCACCTCTCAGCTACCTTCCTGTTTCCTAGGTGAGTCACATTGACATGCCACTCAAGAGAGCATCACCGCGGGCACCTGACAAGAAGGAAGTGGAAGCCAAAGCCTCTAATCCCACATTCACTAACACTTGATTTTCAAGAGTTTCTGAATTTTGACGTTTTCTGATATTTTGAATGACCAACCCTGCAAAACTGTACAACGTCAACAGTAAGATGGAGAGTGAGCCTGTTTTTCCCACATTGGTGGGAAAGGATTAGGTTGTGGGTCCTCTTCAGGAGGGTTTGAAAAGGCCTGCCTTTCTTGGAATGTTATTTACACACAGTGCCCAGCTTTGTAGGGAGATTCCAGTTGGCTTGTGCTGAACCCTAGCTACTTCATTTGCTTGGCTTTGGCCCTCACCCACTCTCTGAAGGTAGTTTATTCATACTCCGCCAGAAAGCTCAACCTCACTCACCCCAAGTATCAGACAGCTACCCCAGTATGCTGGAGCTTGGTGTCGGGTGCCCTCCGATTTTGGAATTCCAGTTCTGAACATGGAGCTCCAATGTCAGTCTGCGAGTCTAACTCATGGCCACTAGTCTGAATACTATCAAAGGCAGCGAGAACCTCCCACTGCTGGGCACAGCACAGGTGCTCAGAGGAAGATGTAGCAGATCACTGCATCAGCCTCGGGAGAGCTGAATCAGGACAGCTGGCTGTGCTTGCCTTTACCCGGGCCTCTGTGGGATGGGGTTCAGGTGGACTTTAGTTCCTGGAACCCAGCCTGCTGCTCTGGGTCTCATTCTCCTGCCCTGGTCTGGCCATAGCCCACAGAACTGCCTGCCCACTGGACTTTTCACCATCATCCATTTGGAATTCTGACTTAGTGTCTCACCCACCCATTAGGACTCAGCCCTTCCACTCGGACCTCCAGTGCAGAGCCCAGGCTGTTGGGTGCATTGGCCACCATGCTTTGCCCTTTGCTCCACTTCTCTGGGGCCATTTCGTCTAATGCCTGCCAGCCATACAGTGCATCCTGCAGGGCCATGTACCCAGACAAATAATAATATTAATAATGCAATAAAACAATTACCTTTAAGCAAGAGCCATTATTTCATTTGAGGGTCAAAGCTACTGTGAGCAGATGTTATCATCCCCATTTTATAGATGAGGAAACCAAGACAAAGGAAAAGAAAACCTTGCCCTAGATCATTGTATTAGCTTTCTGTTGCAGCATAACAAATTACCACAGACTTAGCGCCTTAAAACAGCATGAGTGAGTTACCCCCAAGTGCTCAAAGGAGGAGTCTGGGCACAGCTGGCCAGGTTTCCTACTTGGGCTCAGCAGGCTGCATCAAGGGGTCGGATGGGTTATGCTTTTATGTAGCCCACTGACAGGGAAGGGTCCACTTCCAAGCTAATACACACTTTTGGCAAAATTGTCCTCCTTGCAGCTGTGTGCCTGAGGGCCCCAGCTTTTCACTGGCTGCCAGCTGGGAGCCAGCCTCACCACGGCCTTGCCCAAGCCACCTGCAGTTCCAGCCACTGGCCTTTCTCAAAGGCGGCTCACATAGCTGTTTGCATTTTCAAGACCAGGAGAATCTTTCACTGCAGTCTAGTAAGATGAAGTATTTTATAGGGTGACACAGGCATGGGAGTGACCTCGCCCCACCTTTGCTACATGGGTAACATAATCACAACAGTGACATGCCACCAGCTTTGCCATATTTAACAGTTGGAAGCAAGTCACAGATCCCACTTGCCCACAAGGTGAGAGGACTATAGGAGGACGTGGCTCCCCGGTGGCCACCCTGCTGCTAGCGGCATATCAAGGGCCAGAGCTGTGCCTCCTCACAGCCCAGTGCCTTCCCTCCCCCTGGTGCTGCATGGAAGTCTCCTGTCCCATGAGTCTCTGATGCAGAAATGGAGACACTTTTGACATTCCCCTCAAAGTCATGCTCACAGTTCCTTGTGATCAAGTCCTGTCTGTTTTCAATACGAAGCATCTTAAAGATTTTAAATCAGGTCTAAATCAGGTCTGCTTGTTTTGGAATGTCATTTAGAGTCCTGAGTTTTGTTGGGAGGTCCCAGGCAGTTAATGGCAGTCATACAACCAGCAGGGCCCTTGCACCAAGCCGGGCGCTATGCTATGTAAACTCAACACTGATACATAGGGCTGAATTCTGTTTCTCCTGAGGACAGCTTCTATTTCATGCAGATTTAACAAATGTCCAAAGAAGAAGAAAATGCCTGATGCTGCTTTTTTATTTAAATCAATGCAGAAATATTCATATCTGGATAGAATCTCAATTTCCTTCTCAGTGAAATGCAAAGGAGAGAGAGCAGAGCTGTGGCCTCCATGAAGATGACTCCCAATGCATTAGACAGCTTCTATCACAGTGTCACACCCTCCTTTATTTCTGGGGAGGTGGACTGTCCCCTGTGCCACATGACAACCTCATCATGGAGGGCGCTCTATACCCACACACATGCCTGACTTCTTGGGCCTCCGTTCTTTTCATTTTCCAAGCAGTGATGCAGAGGAGATATGATGTGGGGAGGTGAGCAGAGCCCACAGAAAGTTTTGTCTACTGTATATTAGTTTGTGATGAGAAACAGCTCTGCAGAAACATGAAGTGCGGCCCGCGTCTGAGTCTGAGAGCCTAAGTCCATTCAGACTCACAGCAAAGGAGCTCAGGAAGCAACGGCAACACCAGCTGGTGTTGAGAGAATCAGGACTGTTTCAAGAAGCGGACTGGAAATTTTCATCACTCGAAAGCTAGGCTCCCCCAATACAGGTTTTTACTCATTGTCTGGTGCTGCCTTGGATCACAGCAGCACCGCATCACCGCAGAGGGAGATCATGAGGAAAGCTAGGGGCTCAGCTGAGCTGGACTCGTTCACGTGCCCAGGACACAGCTGTCAGCGGTGGGTGCGTAGCTCGGGCCTTAATGCACATGGTGTACAAATACGAGAAGAAGAAGTATTTATGTTTTACCACCCAAACTTAAAAAAATACATGCCATTGACAAAAACATATTGCTTTTGAATTGGGGAAAATATTTAAGCAAGGTAAACTAAGGAAATACATGACAAAATAACACAGTATTTTACAAAACTAGAAGCTTGATTGAGTTTTATAAAGAAGGGGGATTAGAGAGTAGCCAGAGGGAAGGCGCTGTTACCTGACCTTGTGCCATTCCCTTACCACACAGACACCGTGTGAAAATGTTGGTGCTACGTGGAAAGTGGTGCCTGGTTCCAAAGGTCCCTTGTTTTCTGAGCTCACTGGAATCAGGATGGCGCTTCACTGCTCTGAGAGAGAGCGGGATGGGGGACCTAGATATGAGAAGTTTAGACCCGCTATAGCTGGGCACTGGGGGAGGTCTAGGGGGATGCAAAACTACCCTCTGTTCTCAGCCCCACCCCTGACCCAACACCGGGGAAAAGTGTGGAAGAAAGAAGAAAAGGTGAGATTGTTAATTTCTTGATCCCTTAGGACACCTTCTGATATAATAGAAAAATTAATTGAAGCAATGAGATTATTTAAATGTCTCATCTAAGGCTGGGGAAAGGAGATTCCAGGTTTGCTCAGCATCCCAACATAAGTCGGCACTCTGAATTCTGCCGGCCTCCCCTCCAGTTGCAAGACGGCCTCTGCTCCAGGCCCCATACCCGCCTGGGGCACAGGGCACGGAGGAGGGGATCACAACCACAGGCTGCGAGGCCCCGCTCACTGCAGAGCTGAGAGTGGCGGCGAATCATCTTTTAGGTGGGGGAGTAGGAGGAAATTCAAAGAGAAGAGGAAGGCGCAGCAATATGCAAATCCTGGTGAAATGCTCTGCTCTCTCCTGGATGGGCCGTCGTTTAGAGGAAGAAAAGAAAAACCAAACACATGCAATTTCCTCCAATTCAAAAATTTGGATTTATAGAAAAGTTGGCTATGGGCCAGTCTGGAGCCAGAAGGAGCTGACAGGATTGCAGTTAGGGCGCGTCATCAGAGCTGAGTAAAGCTGCACAATGGCTCAATTCAAACGCTTTAAAGTAGAAAGGATTTCACTCCCATTATGTAGGCTTTCAGGAGAATCAAAAATTTCAGTTCACAAAGGCTCACAGTTTAGTTCCACTCCGTGGTGCTCGCCAGAGTCTTCCTCCCGGGATGTCCGTCCCTGTCCACTTGCCTGGGCGCCGTCGCTCCTCCCGGCCTTGTCTTCTCATTCTCATATTAGGCCTCAACTTTTTCCGTGTTGACACTCGCTCACTTTTCACAGTTTTTCAGTGTGAGTGCAAAGTTGTTAGACCAAAAGCCCCAATAACACTGTTACCAGGAAGAGAATTTCAGCAAGCCCTGTGGCCTCCATGCTTTAAAAGTGCCCACATGTTTACGTGTGAGAACTGACAGGCACGTGTGCAGAACAGGCTCCCTACAGGCAGCAGGGCGCTGTAAGAGCAGGGACCCTGCTCTTGATTTACAGCATATTTACAGAGCTGTGTGACCATCAGTCCAATCCATTTTAGAAACTTTTCATCAGTTGAAAAAGGATCTCTATAGTTCAGCTACCATTCTTCTATTTCCCCATCCATCCCAGCCCTACACAGCCTTTAATCTACTTTCCATGTCTTTGTACTTGCCATTCTGGACATATCATGAAAAATATAGTATGCAGCCTTTTGTGAGTGGTTTCTTCAACTCAGCATGTTCTGAAGGTCCCTCTGTGCTGCAGATGTATCAGTATCATTTTGTTTTATTGCTGAATAACATTCCATTGTATAGATATACCTCAGTTAGTTTATTCATTAATCAATCCATGGATATTTTGAATGTTGAGTGCTGTTATGAACCTGGAGCATAGGTTTGTGTGTGGATATATATATTTAATTGTCTTGGGTATATATTAGAAAAGGACTGCAAGGTCATAGGGTAATTAGGTAGTTCACCTTTTTAAGGGCTGCCCTGTTTCCCAGAGTGACTGCACCATTTCACATTTCCACCAGCAATGCAGGAGGGTTCCAATTTCTCCACATCATCTCCAACACTTCCTGCCTGAGTTTTTGCTCTAGCCATCTTAGTGACTATGAAGTAGTATATATCATTGTGGTTTTGAATTTCATTTCCCTAATGACCAGTGATACTAGAAAACTTTTCATGTGCTTGTTGGCCCTTTATATTCCTTCTTTGGAGAAATGTCTATTCAGGTCCTTTGCCCATTTTTTTTTTTTTTTTTTGTAGATAATTATTTTTTATTGAAGGGTAGTTGACACACAGTATTACATTACATTAGTTTCAGGTGTACATACAACATAGTGATTCAACATTTATATACATGACAATTCTAGGTACCAGCTATCACCATACCAAGCTGTTACAATATCTTGACTATATTCATTACATCATGGTTACTTATTATTTTACCATTGGAAGTGTGTACTTTTTTTTTTTTTTTTTTTTTGTGAGGGCATCTCTCATATTTATTGATCAAATGGTTGTTAACAACAATAAAATTCTGTATAGGGGAGTCAATGCTCAATGCACAATCATTAATCCACCCCAAGCCTAATTTTCATCAGTCTCCAATCTTCTGAGGCATAACAAACAAGTTCTTACATGGAGAACAAATTCTTACATAGTGAATAAGTTCTTACATGGTGAACAGTACAAGGGCAGCCATCATAGAAACCTTCGGTTTTGCTCATGCATTATGAACTATAAACAGTCAGTTCAAATATGAATACTCATTTGGTTTTTATACTTGATTTATATGTGGATACCACATTTCTCTCTTTATTATTATTATTTTTAATAAAATGCTGAAGTGGTAGGTAGATACAAGACAAAGGTAGAAAACATAGTTTAGTGTTGTAAGAGAGCAAATGTAGATGATCAGGTGTGTGCCTGTAGACTATGTGTTAATCCAAGCTAGACAAGGGCAATAAAGCATCCACGTATGCAGAAGATTTCTCTCAGAACAGGGGGGGTGAGGTTCTAAGCCTCACCTCTGTTGATCCCCAATTTCTCACCTGATGACCCCCCTGTGACTGTGCCTGTTTTAGGTTGTTCCTCCCTTGAGGAATCTTACCCGTCTCTGGCTAACCAGTCATCTTCCGGGGCCATACAGGGAAATGTAGAGTTGGTAAGTGAGAGAGAAGCCTTATCGTTTGAAATGGTTAGCTTTTTATTTCTTTGCATATTTATGCCCTGTAGCTTCTATGCCCAGCATTTGTCTTGAGGTATCTTTACCACTTGGAAGAATTATGATACACGGTAAATTTGATATGAGGCACTAATTCTATTTAAGGGTTGTAATTAGGAAGGAAGAAGAAAAGCTATAGAAGTAGCAGGCGGAAGAAAACATGGGAAGATTGATTATTTCTTTGGCATATCTTCTTGTAGAGTAACTTCAGCATGTATAGGTTTTAAACTACTACTTAAATTGCACACACACATTAACATAATAGGAGTATAGTTACATAACCAAAGCATACCTGTAATTACCAGCCATCTCCAGTGAAACCAAGAAAACCAGTTAGGCACCATAGGCATTTGTGAAAACTTATCTATGATATGGTGGATATTGTCCAACTGAACTTGAACAGTCTGAGAGAAATCAGACAAATTAAAACAACCCATTCCTGGAGAATGTTCACATCCCTTATGTTCTTTTAACAGTAAATAGTCTGTAGTTGTAAGATTTTGGAGCGCTACAATTTGCACTTCTCCTAATTCTTGGTTGAGTTCCAACAGTATAGATCCAGTCAAATATGTTGTTTTACTGTATACACAGGCCAGCTTAGACATCTCCTTCCTCATTCCCATGGCAAGTCCAGGAACTGGTGGGATGAGTGCATCTACAGCGGTAGCAGTGCGTGCATCTTTGTTGGGGTTTTTTGATGATCATCTTCTGGCATGAGTTTTCCAGAGAGTGCTGATGTTGGAAGTTCTTTTTCATATCGTATCTTAGGTCATTTTCGGGGTAGCCCAATTAGGCTTTGATCCTCTGTATACACACAAACAGACCCTTTGCCTACACTTTTATATGCCCTTTATACTCTTGTGTAGAACTCACTGGAGGTTACCACACAGGAACTGCCCTTTTTTTTTTTTTTTTGGTATCACTAATCTACACTTACATGACGAATATTATGTTTACTAGGCTCTCCCCTATACCAGGTCCCCCCTATAAACCCCTTTACAGTCACTGTCCATCAGCATAGCAAAATGTTGTAGAATCACTACTTGCCTTCTCTGTGTTGTACGGCCCTCCCTTTTCTCCTACCCTCCCATGCATGCTAATCTTAATACCCCCCTACTTCTCCACCCTCCTTATCCCTCCCTACCCACCCATCCTCCCCAGTCCCTTTCCCTTTGGTACCTGTTAGTCCATTCTTGAGTTCTGTGATTCTGCTGCTGTTTTGTTCCTTCAGTTTTTCCTTTGTTCTTATATTCCACAGATAAGTGAAATCATTTGGTATTTCTCTTTCTCCGCTTGGCTTGTTTCACTGAGCATAATACCCTCCAGCTCCATCCATGTTGCTGCAAATGGTTGGATTTGCCCTTTTCTTATGGCTGAGTAGTATTCCATTGTGTGTATGAACCACCTCTTCTTTATCCATTCATCTATTGATGGACATTTAGGTTGCTTCCAATTCTTGGCTATTGTAAATAGTGCTGTGATAAACATAGGGGTGCACTGATCTTTCTCATACTTGATTGCTGCATTCTTAGGGTAAATTCCAAGAGTGCAATTCCTGGGTCAAATGGTAAGTCTGTTTTGAGCATTTTGATGTACCTCCATACTGCTTTCCACAATGGTTGAACAAGTTTACATTCCCACCAGCAGTGTAGTAGGGTTCCCCTTTCTCCACAGCCTCGCCAACATTTTTTGTTGTTTGTCTTTTGGATGGCAGCCATCCTTACTGGTGTGAGGTGATACCTCATTGTAGTTTTAATTTGCATTTCTCTGATAATTAGCGATGTGGAGCATCTTTTCATGTGTCTGTTGGCCATCTGTATTTCTTTTTTGGAGAACCGTCTGTTCAGTTCCTTTGCCCATTTTTTAATTGGGTTATTTGTTTTTTGTTTGTTGAGGCGTGTGAGCTCTTTATATATTCTGGACGTCAAGCCTTTATCGGATGTGTCATTTTCAAAGATATTCTCCCATACTGTAGGGTTCCTTTTTGTTCTATTGATGGTGTCTTTTGCTGTACAGAAGCTTTTCAGCTTAATATAGTCCCACTTCTTCATTTTTGCTGTTGTTTTCCTTGCCCGGGGAGATATGTTCAAGAAGAGGTCACTCATGTTTATGTCTAAGAGGTTTTTGCCTATGTTTTCTTCCAAGAGTTTAATAGTTTCATGACTTACATTCAGGTCTTTGATCCATTTTGGATTTACTTTTGTATATGGGGTTACACAATGGTCCAGTTTCATTCTCCTACATGTAGCTGTCCAGTTTTATCAGCACCATCTGTTGAAGAGACTGTCATTTCACCATTGTATGTCCATGGCTCCTTTATCAAATATTAATTGACCATATATGTCTGGGTTAATGTCTGGATTCTCTAGTCTGTTCCATTGGTCTGTGGCTCTGCTCTTGTGCCAGTACCAAACTGTCTTGATTACTATGGCTTTATAGTAGAGCTTGAAGTTGGGGAGTGAGATCCCCCCTACTTTATTCTTCTTTCTCAGGATTGCTTTGGCTATTCGGGGTCTTTGGTGTTTCCATATGAATTTTTGAATTATTTGTTCCAGTTCATTGAAGAATGTTGCTGGTAGTTTCATAGGGATTGCATCAAATCTGTATATTGCTTTGGGCAGGATGGCCATTTTGACGATATTAATTCTTCCTAGCCACGAGCATGGGATGAGTTTCCATCTGTTAGTGTCCCCTTTAATTTCTCTTAAGAGTGACTTGTAGTTTTCAGAGTATAAGTCTTTCACTTCTTTGGTTAGGTTTATTCCTAGGTATTTTATATTTTTTAATGCAATTGTGAATGGAATTGTTTTCCTGATTTCTCTTTCTGTTGGTTCATTGTTAGTGTATAGGAAAGCCACAGATTTCTGTGTGTTGATTTTGTATCCTGCAACTTTGCTGTATTCCGATATCAGTTCTAGTAGTTTTGTGGTGGAGTCTTTAGGGTTTTTTATGTACAGTATCATGTCATCTGCAAATAGTGACAGTTTAACTTCTTCTTTACCAATCTGGATTCCTTGTATTTCTTTGTTTTGTCTGATTGCCGTAGCTAGGACCTCCAGTACTATGTTAAATAACAGTGGGGAGAGTGGGCATCCCTGTCCAGTTCCCGATCTCAGAGAAATGCTTTCAGCTTCTCGCTGTTCAGTATAATGTTGGCTGTGGGTTTATCATAGATGACCTTTATTATGTTGAGGTACTTGCCCTCTATTCCCATTTTGCTGAGAGTTTTTCTCATGAATGGATGTTGAACTTTGTCAAATGCTTTTTCAGCATCTATGGAGATGATCATGTGGTTTTTGTCTCTCTTTTTGTTGATGTGGTGGATGATGTTGATGGACTTTCAAATGTTGTACCATCCTCGCATCCCTGGGATGAATCCCACTTGGTCATGGTGTATGATCCTTTTGATGTATTTTTGAATTCGGTTTGCTAATATTTTGTCGAGTATTTTTGCATCTACGTTCATCAGGGATATTGGTCTGTAGTTTTCTTTTTTGGTGGGGTTGTTGCCTGGTTTTGGTATTAGGGTGATGTTAGCTTCATAGAATGAGTTTGGGAGTATCCCCTCCTCCTCTATTTTTTGGAAAACTCTAAGGAGAATGGGTATTATGTCTTCCCTGTATGTCTGATAAAATTCCGAGATAAATCCATCTGGCCCAGGGGTTTTGTTCTTTCGTAGTTTTTTGATTACCGCTTCAGTTTCGTTGCTGGTAACTGGTCTGTTTAGATTTTCTGTTTCTTTGTGGGTCAATCTCGGAAGGTTGTATTTTTCTAGGAAGTTGTCCTTTTCTCCTAGGTTTCCCAGCTTGTTAGCATATAGGTTTTCATAGTACTCTCTAATAATTCTTTGTATTTCTGTCGGGTCCGTCGTGATTTTTCCTTTCTCGTTTCTGATACTGTTGATTTGTGTTGACTCTCTTTTCTTCTTAATAAGTCTGGCTAGAGGCTTATCTATTTTGTTTATTTTCTCGAAGAACCAGCTCTTGGTTTCATTGATTTTTGCTATTGTTTTATTCTTCTCAATTTTATTTATTTCTTCTCTGATCTTTATTATGTCCCTCCTTCTGCTGACCTTAGGCCTCATCTCTTCTTCTTTTTCCAATTTCGATAATTGTGACATTAGGCCATTCATTTGGGATTGTTCTTCCTTTTTAAAATATGCTTGGATTGCTATATACTTTCCTCTTAAGACTGCTTTTGCTGCGTCCCACAGAAGTTGGGGCTTAGTGTTGTTGTTGTCATTTGTTTCCATATATTGCTGGATCTCCATTTTGATTTGGTCATTGATCCATTGATTATTTAGCAGCGTGTTGTTAAGCCTCCATGTGTTTGTGAGCCTCTTTGCTTTCTTTGTACAGTTTATTTCTAGTTTTATGCCTTTGTGGTCTGAAAAGTTGGTTGGTAGGATTTCAATCTTTTCGAATTTTCTGAGGCTCTTTTTGTGGCCTAGTATGTGGTCTATTCTGGAGAATGTTCCATGTGCACTTGAGAAGAATGTATATCCTGTTGCTCTTGGATGTAGAGTTCTATAGATGTCTATTAGGTCCATCTGCTCTACTGTGTTGTTCAGTGCTTCCGTGTCCTTACTTATTTTCTGCCCAGTGGATCTATCCTTTGGGGTGAGTGGTGTGTTGAAGTCTTCTAGAATGAATGCATTTCAGTCTATTTCCCCCTTCAGTTCTGTTAGTATTTGTTTCACATATGCTGGTGCTCCTGTGTTGTGTGCATATATATTTAGAATGGTTATATCCTCTTGTTGGACTGAGCCCTTTATCATTATGTAGTGTCCTTCTTTATCTCTTGTTACTTTCTTTGTTTTGAAGTCTATTTTGTCTGATATTAGTACTGCAACCCCTGCTTTCTTCTTGCTGTTGTTTGCTTGAAATATGTTTTTCCATCCCTTGACTTTTAGTTTGTACATGTCTTTGGGTTTGAGGTGAGTTTCTTGTAAGCAGCATATAGATGGGTCTTGCTTTTTTATCTATTCTATTACTCTATGTCTTTTGATTGGTGCATACAGCCCATTAACATTTAGGGTGACTATTGAAAGATATGTATTTATTGCCATTGCAGGCTTTAAATTCGTGGTTACCAAAGGTTCAAGGTTAGCCTCTTTAGTATCTTACTGCCTAACTCAGCTCGCTTATTGAGCTGTTATATACACTGTCTGGAGATTCTTTTCTTCTCTCCCTTCTTATTCCTCCTCCTCGATTCTTCATATGTTGGGTGTTTTGTGCTGTGCTCTTTCTAGGAGAGCTCCCATCTAGAGCAGTCCCTGTAAGATGTTCTGTAGAAGTGGTTTGTGGGAAGCAAATTCCCTCAGCTTTTGTTTGTCTGGGAATTGTTTAATCCCACCGTCATATTTGAATGATAGTCATGCTGAATACCGTATCCTTGGTTCAAGGCCCTTCTGTTTCATTGTATTAAATATATCATGCCATTCTCTTCTGGCCTGTAGGGTTTCTGTCGAGAAGTCTGATGTTAGCCTGATGGGTTTTCCTTTATAGGTCACCTTTTTCTCTCTAGCTGCCTTTAAAATTCTTTCTTTGTCCTTGATCTTTGCCATTTTAATTATTATGTGTCTTGGTGTTGTCCTCCTTGGATCCTTTCTGTTGGGGGTTCTGTGTATTTCCGTGGTCTGTTCGATTATTTCCTCCCCCAGTTTGGGGAAGTTTTCAGCAATTATTTCTTCTAAGATACTTTCCATCTCTTTTCCTTTCTCTTCTTTTTCTGGGACCCCTATAATACGGATATTGTTCCTTTTGGATTGGTCACACAGTTCTCTTAACATTGTTTCATTCCTGGAGATCCTTTTATCTCTCTCTATGTCAGCTTCTATGCGTTCCTGTTCTCTGGTTTCAATTCCATCAATGGTCTCTTGCATCCTATCCATTCTGCTTATAAACCCTTCCAGAGTTTGTTTCATTTCTGCGATCTCCTTTCTGGCATCTGTGATCTCCCTCCGGACTTCATCCCATTTCTCTTGCATATTTCTCTGCATCTCTGTCAGCATGTTTATGATTCTTATTTTGAATTCTTTGTCAGGAAGACTGGTTAGTTCTGTCTCCTTCTCTGGTGGTATCTCTGTGATCTTTGCCTGTAGCTTTGCCTTTTCATGGTGATAGGAATAGTTTGCAGAGCTGGGACGAGTGATAGCTGGAAGAACTTCCCTTCTTGTTGGTTTGTGGCCCTCCTCTCCTGGGAGAACAGCGACCTCTAGTGGCTTGTGCTGGGCAGCTGCGCGCAGACAGGTTTTCTGCTTCCTGCCCAGCTGCTATGGAGTTTATCTTCACTGTTGCTGTGGGTGTGGCCTGGTTTGGGCCTCTGCTCCAAAGTGGTGGAGTCGCGTTGGAGGGGGAGCGGCCTGGAGGCTATTTATCTCCGTAAGGGTCCTCCCTGCTCCCTGCAGCCCAGGGGTTAGGGTGCCCAGAGATCCCCGGATTCTCTACCTCTGGATTAAGTGTCCCGCCCTGCCCCTTTAAGACTTCCAAAAAGCACCCTCCAAAACAAAACAACCACCACAAAAAAAAAAATTTTTAATTAAAAAAAAAAATAAAAAAGGTGGCCGCTTGTTTTTCTTTATTTTCCGGCGCCAGCCTCAGGCATCTGCTCACCAGTCTTGCTGACCTGTTTCCCTAGTATTTGGGTCCCTATCCCTTTAAGACTTCCAAAAAGCACTCGCCAAAACAAAACAGCAAAAAAAAAAAAAAAAAAGAAAGGAAAATGGGCGCTCGCTTTTCTGGTGTCCTCCAGCGCCAGGCCACTAGTGCCCGCTCACTGTTCTTGCTGCCCTGTTTTCCTAGTATCCAGGGCCCTGCACTCTGGCCCGGATGGCTGGGGCTGGGTATTCGGCAGTCCTGTGCTCCGTCTCCCTCCCGCTCTGCCTATTCTTCTCCCGCCGGGAATTGGGGGGATGGGTGCTCGGCTCCCGCTGGGCTGGGGCTTGTATCTTACCCCCTTCATGAGGCGCTGGGTTCTCTCAGGTGTGGATGTGGTCTGGATATTGTCTTGTGTCCTCTGGTCTTTATTCTAGGAAGGGTTGTCTTTGTTATATTTTCATAGATATATGTGGTTTTGGGAGGAGATTTCCGCTGCTCTACTCATGCTGCCATCTTCCGCCCATCCCTTTGCCCATTTTTAATTGTGTGATTTTTCTTCTTGTTATTGAATTGTGAGAGTTCTTCATGTATTCTCGATATAAGTATCTTACCAGATATATATGATTTGTAGGTATTTTTTTCTAACCTATGCATTGTTTATTGTTTACTATGTTCCTTTGCTAAAATGTAACTTCCATAAGGCCAGACATCTTTTTCTGTTTTGTTCAATAATGTGCCCTGAGTGCCTAGAATGATGCCTGGCACATAGCCATTGTTCAATAAATATTTGTTAGATGACTATATAAATGTGCTTTTCACAGAGTAACTGCTATATAAGTTGTTGCTGTTTTTACTGTATGGAGAGAGCAATTCTGTGCTAAATCATAGTGCTAAACTCATCCTATCAGTCAGATCCATAGACCATTGACTAATAGGGTCCTAAACTGCTGGGGTGCTTTCTTCTTATACCTTATAGGAACTTTTATTTCATCATTTATAAAATAAAGAAAATTGTATGTTGGTGTTTACTTCATAGATGTTATGAAAGTGAAATGAAATAATGTACGTGATGTGTGATTCAAACTAGATAAAGTTTACTTCTTTCTCACACAATAGTCTAGGATTTCTGTTCACTGAGGTGGCCCAGGCATCAAGTTCCTTCCACTGTGTTCTTCTTTCACCTCCTAGAGTATTGACCCTTGTATTTGCTAACTTTTGCTGTGTAACAAGCTACCCCTAAACTGAATGGCTTAAGAGAACTATGTTTTTTGCTTATGGTTCTTAGGATGAGAAATTTGATTTGTGCTCAGGTAGATGGTTCTTCTATTGATCTAACCTGGGATCACTTGTGCAGCTATAGGCATCTGGTGGCTTGATTGGGGTTGTAGAGTCTGAAAGCCAACACACTTGCTGGCTATCACCAGGGTGTCTCTCCAGGTGGTCTCTCATCATCACAAAGGCTAATGCAGGCATCTTTATGTGGCTGTCACAGGGTTCCAAGAAAGAAAACAGAGAAGTTGCATGGCACCTTAAGGCCTAGGCTTAGAACTCAGTTATGGTCACTTTAACCCCATTCTATATGCCAAAGAAAATTGGAGAAAGAGACTCCACATTTTCTTTTTTTTTTTTTGAGAGGGCATCTCTCATATTTATTGATCAAATGGTTGTTAACAACAATAAAATTCTGTACAGGAGACTCAATGTACAATCATTAATCAATCCCAAGCCTAATTCTCAACAGTCTCCAATCTTCTGAAGCATAACGAACAAGTTCTTACATGATGAACAAGTTCTTACATAGTGAACAATTTCTTACATGGTGAACAGTGCAAGGGCAGTCATATCACAGAAACCTTCAGTTTTGATCATGCATCATGAACTATAAACGATCAAGTCAGATATGATCATTCATTTGATTTTTATACTTGATTCATATGTGAATCCCACATTTCTCCCTTATTTTTTTTTTTAATAAAATGCTGAAGTGGTGGGTAGATGCACGATAAAGATAGAAAACATAGTTTAGTGCTGTAAGAGGGCAAATGTAGATGATCAGGTGTGTGCCTGTAGACTAAGTATTAATCCAAGCTAGACAAGGGCAACAAAACATCTATGGATGCAGAATATTTCTCTCAAAACAGGGGGGGTGAGGTTCTAAGCCTCATCTCTGTTGATCCCCAATTTCTCACCTGATGGCCCCCCTGCAACTGTGCCTGTCTTAGGTTGTTCCTCCCTTGAGGAATCTTACCCATCTCTGGCTAACCAGCCGTCTTCCGGGGCCATACAGGGAAATGTAAAGTTGGTAAGTGAGAGAGAAGCAATATTCTTTGAAAAGGTTAGCTTTTTACTTCTTTGCAGATTTATGCCCTGTGGCTTCTATGCCCTGCATTTGTTCTGAAGTATCTTTACCACTTGGAAGAATTATGATACTCGGTAATTTTCGATATGAGGCACGAATTCTATTTAAGGGTTGTAATTAGGAAGGAAGAAGAAAAGCTATAGAAGCAGCAGACAGAAGAAAAAATGGAAAGATTGATTATTTCTTTGACATATCTTCTTGTAGAGTAACATAAGCATGTATAGGTTTTAACAAACTACTAATTAAATTGCATATACACATTAACAGAATAGGAATACAAATACATAACAAAAGCAGACCTACAATTACCAGCCATCTCCAGTGAAACCAAGAAAACCAGTTAGGCACCCTAGGCATTTGTGAAAACTTATCTATGATATGATGGATATTGTCTAACTGAATTTGAATAGTTTGAGAAAAATCAGACAAATTAAAACAACACATTCCTGGGAACAGTTCATATCGCATATGTTCTTTTAACAGTAGATAGTCTGTAGTTGCAAGATTTTGGAGCGCTGCAACTTGCACTTCTCCTAATTCTTGGTTGAATTCCAACAGTATAGATCCAGTCAAATTTGTTGTTTTACTGTATGCACAGGCCAGCTTAGATATCTCCTTCTTCATTCCAATGGCAATTCCAGGAACCGGTGGGATGAATGCAGCTACAACTGCAATAGCGCCAGGATCTTTGTTGAAGTTTTTTGATGATCATCTTCTGGAATGACTCTTCCAGAGAATGTTGATGTTGGAATTTCTTCTTCATATCGTATCTTAGTTTGTTTTCTGGGTAGTCAAATTAGGCTTTGATCCTCTGTATAAACACAAACAGACCCTTTGCCCACACTTTGATGTGCCCTTTATACCATTGTGAAGAACTTATTGGAGGTCACCACACAGAAACTGCTTTTTTTTTCTTTTAAGAGAAAGGAATATTATCAGAAAAATGTACCCCCATAGCTGATCACCTGACACCCTTTAAATAATCAACATTAAGGATATTTAAAGCATGCATTAATCATTCATTTACAGTTAGTTTTATCCTATCAGGGAGTAATCCCCCTTTCTTTTCTTCTCTTTTCTTTTTTTTTTTTTTGGTTACCATTAATCTACAATTAAATGTAGAATATTATGTTTACTAGGCTCTCCCCTATACCAGGTCCCCCCTACAAACCCCTTTAGAGTCACTGTCCATCAGCATAGCAAAATGTTGTAGAATCACTACTTGTCTTCTCTTTGTTGTACAGCCCTCCCCTTTCTCCCACTCCCCCATTATGCATGCTAATCTTAATACCCCCCTTGGTCTCCCCACCCTTATCCCTCCCTACCCACCTGTCCTCCCCAGCCCCTTTCCCTTTGGTACCTGTTAGTCCATTCTTGGGTTCTGTGATTCTGCTGCTGTTTTGTTCCTTCAGTTTTTCCATTGTTCTTATACTCCACAGATGAGTGAAATCATTTGGTATTTCTCTTTCTCCGCTTGGCTTACTTCACTGAGCATAATACCCTCTAGCTCCATCCATGTTGTTGCAAATTGTAGGATTTGTTTTGTTCTTATGGCTGAGTAATATTCCATTGTGTATATGTACCACTTCTTCTTTATCCATTCATCTACTGATGGACACTTAGGTTGCTTCCAATTCTTGGCTATTGTAAATAGTGCTGCAATAAACATAGGGGTGTATCTGTCTTTTTCAAACCTGAGTGCTTCATTCTTAGGGTAAATTCCTAGGAGTGGAATTCCTGGGTTAAATGGTAAGTCTATTTTGAGCATTTTGAGGAACCTCCATACTGCTTTCCACAATGGTTGAACTAATTTACATTCCCACCAGCAGTGTAGGAGGGTTCCTGTTTCTCCACAACCTCACCAACATTTGTTGTTGTTTGTCTTTTGGATGGTAGCCATCCTTACTGGTGTGAGGTGATACCTTATTGTAGTTTTAATTTGCATTTCTCTGATAATTAGCGACGTGGAGCATCTTTTCTTGTGTCTGTTGGCCATCTGTATTTCTTTTTTGGAGAACTGTCTGTTCAGTTCCTCTACCCATTTTTTAATTGGATTATTTGTTTTTTGTTTGTTGTAGTAGGTGAGCTCTTTATATATTTTGGACGTCAAGCCCTTAACAGATCTGTCATTTACAAATATATTCTCCCATACTGTAGGGTTCCTTTTTGTTCTATTGATGGTGTCTTTTGCTATACAGAAGCTTTTCAGCTTAATATAGTCCCACTTGTTCATTTCTGCTGTGGTTTTCCTTGCCCGGGGAGGTCACTTCAAGAAGAGGTCACTCATGTTTATGTCTAAGAGGTTTTTGCCTATGTTTTTTTCTAAGACTTTTATGGTTTCATGACTTACATTCAGGTCTTTGATCCATTTTGAGTTTACTTTTGTATATGGGGTTAGACAATGGTCCAGTTTCATTCTCCTACATGTAGCTGTCCAGTTTTGCCAGCACCATCTGTTGAAGAGACTGTCATTTCGCCATTGTATATCCATGGCTTCTTTATCAAATATTAATTGACCATATATGTTTGGGTTAATGTCTCGAATCTCTAATCTGTTCCACTGGTCTGTGGCTCTGTTCTTGTGCCAGTACCAAATTGTCTTTATTACTATGGCTATGTAGTAGAGCTTGAAGTTGGGGAGTGAGATCCCCCCTACTTTATTCTTCTTTCTCGGGATAGCTTTGGCTATTCGGAGTCTTTGGTGTTTCCATATGAATTTTTGTACTATTTATTCTAGTTCATTGAAGAATGTTGCTGGTAATTTGATAGGGATTACATCAAAACTCTATATTGTTTTGGGCAGGATGGCCATTTTGACGATATTAATTCTTCCTAGCCACGAGCATGGGATGAGTTTCCATTTGTTAGTGTCCCCTTTAATTTCTCTTAAGAGTGACTTGTAGTTTTCAGAGTATAAGTCTTTCACTTCTTTGATTAGGTTTATTCCTAGGTATTTTATTCTTTTTGATGCAATTGTGAATGGAATTGTTTTCCTGATTTCTCTTTCTATTGGTTCATTGTTAGTGTATAGGAAAGCTACAGATTTCTGTGTGTTAATTTTGTATCCTGCAACTTTGCTGAATTCCGATATCAGTTCTTGTAGTTTTAGGGTGGAGTCTTTAGGGTTTTTTATGTACAATATCATGTCATCTGCAAATAATGATAGTTTAACTTCTTCTTTCCCAATCTGGATTCCTTGTATTTCTTTGTTTTGTCTAATTGCTATGGCTAGGACCTCCAGTACTATGTTAAATAACAGTGGGGAGAGTGGGCGTCCCTGTCATGTTCCCAATCTCAGAGGAAAAGCTTTCAGCTTCTCGCTGTTCAGTATGATGTTAGCTGTGGTTTTATCATATATGGCCTTTATTATGTTGAGGTACTTGCCCTCCATACCCATTTTGCTGAGAGTTTTATCATGACTGGATGTTGAATTTGTTGAATGCTTTTTCAACATCTATGGAGATGATCATGTGGTTTTTATCCATCTTTTGTTTATGTGGTGAATGATGTTGATGGATTTCGGATGTTGTACCATCCTTGCATCCCTAGGATGAATCCCACTTGGTCATGGTGTATGATCCTTTTGATATATTTTTGAATTCGGTTTGCTAATATTTTATTGATTATTTTTGCATCTACATTCATCAGGGATATTGGTCTGTAATTTTCTTTTTTTTTTGGTGGGGCCTTTGCCTGGTTTTTGTATTAGGGTGATGTTGGCTTTATAGAATGAGTTTGAGAGTATGCCCTCCTCTTCTGTTTTTTGGAAAACTTTAAGGAGAATGGGTATTATGTCTTCTCTGTATGTCTGATAAAATTCCGAGGTAAATCCATCTGGCCCTGGGGTTTTGTTCTTGGGTAGTTTTTGATTACCGCTTCAATTTCTTTGCTGGTTATTGGTTTGTTTAACTTTTGTGTTTCTTCCTTGGTCAGTCTTAGAAGGTTGTATTTTTCTAGGAAGCTGTCCATTTCTTCTAGGTTTTCCAGCTTGTTAGCATATAGGTTTTCATAGTAGTCTTTAATAATTCTTTGTATTTCTGTGAAGTTTGTCGTGATTTTTCCACCCTAATTTCTGATTCTGTTGATGTGTGTTGATTTTCTTTTTCTCTTAATAAATTTAGCTAGATGCTTATCTAATTTGTTTATTTTCTCAAGGAACCAGCTCTTGGTTTCATTGATTTTTTCTATTGTTTTATTCTTCTCAATTTTGTTTATTTCTTCTCTGATCTTTATTATGTCCCTCCTTCTGCTGACTTTAGGCCTCATTTGTTCTTCTTTTTCCAGTTTCGATAATTGTGATGTTAGACTATTCATTTGGGATATTTCTTCCTTCTTTAAGTGTGCCTGTGTCGCTATATACTTTCCTCTTTAGACTGCTTTCACTGCGTCCCACAGAAGTTTGGGCTTTGTGTTGTTGTTGTCATTTGTTTCCATATATTCCTTGATCTGTATTTTAATTTGTTCTTTGATCCATTGAATCTTTAGGAGCATATTGTTAAGCCTCCATGTGTTTGTGAGCCTTTTTGTTTTCTTTGTGCAATTTATTTCTAGTTTTATACCTTTGTTGTCTGAAAAGTTGTTTGGTAGAATTTCAATCTTTTGGAATTTACTGAGGCTCTTTTTGTGACCTAGTATGTGGTCTGTTCTGGAGAATGTTCCATGTGCACTTGAGAAGAATGTATATCCTGTTGCTCTTGGATGTAGAGTTCTATAGATGTCTATTAGGTCCTTCTGTTCTAGTGTGTTGTTCAGTGCCTCCGTGTCCTTACTTATTTTCTGTCCGGTGGATCTATCCTTTTGGGTGAGTGGCATGCTGAAGTCTCCTAAAATGGTTGCATTGCATTCTATTTCCTCCTTTAGTTCTGTTAGTATTTGTTTCACATATGCTGGTGCTCTTGTGGTGGGTGCACATATATTTATAATGGTTATATCCTCTTGTTGGACTGAGCCCTTTATCATTATGTAATGTCCTTCTTTATCTCTTTTTACTTTCTTTGTTTTGAAGTCTATTTTTTCTGATATTAGTACTGCAACCCCTGCTTTCTTCTCTCTGTTGTTTGCCTGACATATGTTTTTCCATCCCTTGACTTTTAGTCTGTGCATGTCTTTGGGTTTGAGGTGAGTTTCTTGTAAGCAGCATATAGATGTGTCTTGCTTTTTTATCCATTCTATTACTCTGTGTCTTTTGATTGGTGCATTCAGTCCATTTACATTTGGGGTGATTATCAATAGATATGTACTTAATGCCATTGCAGGCTTCAGATTCGTGGTTACCAAAGTTTCAAGGTTAGCTTCTTTAGTATCTTTCTGCCTACCTTATCTCACTTATTGAGCTGTTATATACACTGTTTGAAGATTCTTTTCTTCTCTCCCTTGTTATTCCTCCTCCTCCATTCTTTATATGTTGTTTGTTTTATTCTGTGCTCTTTCATGTTTTCTTTAACTGCTTTTTGTTGGTAGTTTATTTTTTTTTTGCCTTTATTTAGTATTTGGTTGGTCTGCTTTCTTTGCTGTGATTTTATTTTCTCTGGTGACATCTGTTTAGTCTTAGAAGTGCTCCCGTCTAGTATAGTCCCTCTAGAATACCCTGTAGAGGTGGTTTGTGGGAAGCAAATTCCCTCAACTTTTGCTTGTCTGGGAATTGTTTAATCCCTCCTTCATATTTAAATGATAATCGTGCTGGATACAGTATTCTTGGTTCAAGACCCTTATGTTTCATTGCTTTAAATATATCATGCCTTTCTCTTCTGGCCTGTAAGGTTTCTGTTGAGAAGACTGATGATAGCCTGATGGGTTTTCCTTTGTAGGTGACCTTTTTCCTCTCTCTAGCTCCCTTTAAAACTCTGTCCTTGTCCTTGATCTTTGCCGTTTTAATAATTATATGTCTTGGTGTTGTCCTCCTTGGGTCCTTTCTGTTGGGAGTTCTGTGTACTTCTGTGGTCTGATCGATTATTTCTTCCCCCAGTTTGGGGAAGTTTTCAGCAATTATTTTTTCAAAGACACTTTCTATCCCTTTTTCTCTCTTCTTCTTCTGGTTCTCCTATAGTGCGAATATTGTTCCTTTTGGATTGGTCACACAGTTCTCTTAATATTGTTTCATTCCTGGAGATCCTTTTATCTCTCTGCATCAGCTTCTATGCGTTCCTGTTCTCTGTTTTCTATTCCATCAATGGCCTCTTGCATCTTATCCATTCTGCTTATAAATGCTTCCAAAGATTGTTTCATTTCTGTAATCTCCCTCCGCATGTCATCCCTTAGCTCTTGTATATTTCTCTGCATCTCCGTCAGCATGTTTATGATTTTTATTTTGAATTCTTTTTCAGGAAGACTGGTTAAGTCTGTCTAATTCTCACGTGTTGACTCTGTGATCTTTGTCTGCCTCAAATTCTGCCTTTTCATGGCGATAGAGATAGTTTGCGGAGCTGGCACGAGTGACGGCTGGGAGAATATCCCTTCCTGTTGGTTTGTGGCCTTCCTCACCTGGGAGAACAGCGACCTCTATTGGCTTGTGCTGGGAAGCTGCATGCAGACAGTGCTTCTGATTCTTGACAGGCCACTATGGAGTTTATTTCTGCTGTTGCTGTGGGCGTGGCCTGCCTTGGGCTGCCGCTCCCATACGGTGGAACCACGTCGGAGGGGAAATGGCCGGGAGGCTGTTTATCTCCATGAGGGGCCTCTGAGCTGCCCTGATATCCAGGGGTTAGGGTGCCCGGAGTTCCTCCGGATTCCCTGTCACTGGGCTAAGTGTCCCAGGACACTTCGGTCCAGCTGTGTGGTCCCTGTCTCTTTAAGACTTCCTAAAAGCACTTGCTTTTCTTTGTCCCCGGGGCGCTGGCTGCGTGGACTCGCTCACAGGTCTTACTGTCCTGTTTCCCTAGTTTTCAGCACCCCACACATGCACTGTGTCTGCACTCTGGTGCGGATGGCTAGAGCTGGGTGTTTAGCAGTCCTGGGTTCCCTCTCCCTCCCTGCTCCAAGTCCTCTCCTCCCACCGGGAACTGGATTGAGGGGCGCTCGGGTCCCGCCAGGCAGTGACTTGTATCTTACCCCCTTCACGAGGCGCTGGGTTCTTGCAGGTGTGGATGTAGTCTGGCTGTTGTCCTGTGTCTTCTGGTCTCTCTTTTAGAAAGAGTTGTCTTTGTTGTATTTTCAAAAATATATGTGGTTTTGGGAGGAGATTTCCACTGCTCTACTCATGCCGCCATCTTGGCTCCCCCATTCCTGAGACTCCACCTTTTGATGGGAGGAATAGCAAAGGGCACGTTGCAAAGGTTGCTCATATGCAGATGGGATGAATTTTTTGGCTATTGTAATCTACCACACTCTTTCCTCCATATAGTTGAAGCTGTTCTTGAATATCATGTTTTCTCACATGTAATTGCCAGAAGAGAATCATGTGGCTACATGAATCCCCCCCTAGATCTACTGAATCAGGAACACTAGGAGTAGGGCTCTGCAGTGTGTATTTTAACAAGATGCCCAGGTGATTCTGATGCAGCCAAAGTCCAAGAACCATGCTCTGCTGAAGACTGTGGCTCTGGGCCTAAGTTCTTCTTTAGGACCAGTGCACCTATCCACAAGCAGCAGGGACATTGGCTGCTGATGTAACTGTGTCCCTCACTGGGAATTGTCCTGAACTCCAAGGACCTGCCTTGTCCAAGGTTACCCTCCTTACCAGCATACAGTCCACGGCCAATGACTGGCTGACTTAAGGATACAAAGGCTCAACCTCTTGTCTCAAACTGGGACAATTTTCAAGAGCTTTCTCAGCTCCAGAGGTCTCTGTTGATCAGTCAAAGCCTCAGGTGTGACCTCGTTGCAAGTCAGCTTCTTTCCGTGCCCAGTCCTACTTTCTTTATTCCCTTACTGTTGTAGCTCTTAACAGCATTTCTGATACATGTTTTACATACCTCAAACCTATTTTGAGGCTACTGATTCAAGACATATTTGAAATGCCATATGCACATGGATTTATAATAGCAGAAGACGAGAAACAATTTAAATGCCCACAGTAGAGGACTGGTCAAATAAACTATGCAGCCTGTGAAGAGAATTATCAGTTGATATGGAAAGATCTCTGAAAATAATAAAAATATAAACTGAAGAAATATAATGATAAAAACTAATAAGTGTACAGCACTTTCTATGTACCAGTCACTGTTCTAAGGCATGTAGGTGCTGTTACTGTCCTCAGGGAAAGAAGAGACCAGACTGATCAAGGAAGGATCTCCCAGGTAAATGAAATGACATATTTGAAGATCCAGGGGCAAAAGACGACTTGGAATACTTTAAAAAAAAAAAAATCTGTAAAGCTATACAGTACAGTAGACTTATACTGGGAAGCTGAGGCAGGACAGGAAGGAGGAGGGAGCCCGCCTGCAGCCCAGGGGCTGGGGAGTGGTGGCCTTTCTGGCCTCAGGTGGAGCTGTGATGCCTGCACTAGGACAGTGGTGACAGACCCAGGGGAGAAGTTCCTGAGGTAGAAGAAATCCAGTTCAGGGACTTAGGTCAGACTTGGGGGGAGGAGAGGCAGATTTACTCTGTTTGAATGTCAGTAGTGGGGGTGCTGTCAGGAACTGAGTATGAATATATTAAGTTGGGCGTCCCTAGTAAAAATCTGGTGAACATGTCAAAGAGCCAGTTGGCTATGTGAGTTTTGAATTCAGTCAGAACTGGAGATTGCATTGGTGACGTGTACACGCATTTAAGGGCATGCGGCTGGACACGCTTACTTGAGGTAGTGCTGTTAAGAGAAGGCGTGCCTTCTGATCAGTGTGAGGGCTGACAGATGTACCGACACACACACACACACACACTTTACATATGTAAATACATATTTATGAATAAATTAATACATATATATGAATAAATGAAGCTCTGGAGGCTTTTAGGGGAAGGTGGAAGAGAAGCAGCACAGAACAGGTGATTAAATAGGATTGTAGAGAAATGAGGAGAAAACCAGGAGAGAAGGAACCCTGGAAATCTAGAGAGGAGAAGGTTTAAAAGAGACCAATAGCTGCAGGGAACTGAAAGCTGACCTCACCAAGAGCAGTTTTGGATGCTAAAGACCAGATTGTGATGGATTGAACAGTGAAAGTGAGGAGGGAAGGTGCAAATTGAGGAAGGAAGGAAAAACTGCTAGGTTGTGTGGAGAGAAGTCATTTAGTAAGAAATATGCAGTATTCAATGACAAATTCCTCACCTAAACTAATGTCTACTAAGACCATAGCTGAATGACTTTGAACAAGTTACTTAACCTCTACTTCATCCAATAGCTGTGAGTACTAAATAATTTATTATGAAATGCTTATAAAAGTGTTTGATACATACTAAGCACTCAAAAATAGAAATTATGAAAGTAAAATAGGAGCCATCATTATTATTTTTAGCATTATGTCACTATCATGAAATATCACACTCTCGTAAGACAGAAAGACAAGTTAAATAAAGATTAAAGAAGAGCCACAGGGGTGAGAATTCATGTCCTTATTACTTGTTGTTATTTGTCATCCTAATTGCCATCAATATTGTTTAACAGGTAGCCTGATCTCCCAGGGAATCAGGGTGATGGAATTTCTGACTGGAAATGAAATAAATGTTCACTCCTGGGAAGTGTTATTTCTTTTGGCTCCAAAGAACCAGCTGGTGCTATGAAAACAGTTAATTGGATTTTTCCACCTCCCTCAGAAAAAGCTTCTAAAAGAGATCCTTCCCTTTCATGTGAGAACATTGTATTCACAAAACCCTTTGCTTAGGACCCACCACCTTGAGTCCCTAAGAAGGGTTTGGTCCTCCAGCTACTGGATCTCCGTGTGTTGTTTGACCAGAATGAATACAAATGGTTATTGAATGTTTTTTCTTACTGGGAGAAGGGATATGCTTTCAAGATAGTACAGATTTTTTTTTCTAAAGAGAAATAAATGCTAAGGTAACTAGTGGCTCTGTGTATTATAAACCTTACTCAGAAAAACCCCAGTTCTAAGACTTCTATCCAATTGTGATGTCCAATCTGACAGCCACATTGGCCGGTGAGCCCTTGAAATATGGTTAGTGCAACTGCAGACACTAAAATTTAAATTTCATTTAATATTCATTAATTTAAATTTACATACTGATACTTCAGTTTTTGGACTTTTTAAAGTAAGTTTTGAACAACTGGGGTATGTAAATTTACTTTCTTAATTGTAAATTTTATGAAAATTTAGCATCTGAATTGAAGTGTGTTGTAAATATACAACAAATTTTGAAGACTTCTTATAAAAAAAGAATGTATAATGTCACTAATAATATTTCATATTCATTAAATGTTGAAATGATAATCTTTTGGATAGGGTTAAATCAAATACATTGTTAAAACTAATGTCACCTATTTCTTTTTAGTTTTTTTTTAAGTGGCTATAGGAAATATTTTAGTTATAGATGTGGCTTGCATTATTTTTAAAATATAAATTCCAAGCTTTATTGAAATCTATCAAAACTACCAAAAGGTATACAAAAACAGCTTGACTATCATTTTCTTTCATGATAATAGACTTTAGAGTTATGCTGATCTTGAAGCTTTTTTAGTAAAGACTGTCTGAATCAGACACATTTACAAAAAATTATAGTGAAATATTACAGAATTTGCCCTAAGAAAACATTAAAATACTGAGAAAGTTTCATGCAAAATGAAATTCATGGCAGCTTCATTTATAATCAGGAGAAAATAATTATATGTACAGCTATATGTACAGAAAAATGGTTGAGTAACTCATAGAATATTACCTTAATTGAAAATCATGACATTATTGAACACACTTATGATGCTCACATAGGAATATATAAAATGTTTATCACTTAATGTTAAATGAATAAAGCAGTGTAGAAATTGTATATGCACAACAATTAGAACAAATTTTAAATTAAATATACTTATGGAGCTGAACTGGAAAGGGACATGAATAAAGAAAAATAGTTGATTTGTTAGGCTAATGGAAGTGAATGTGTCTTAACAAAATTGTTTTGTTTGCTTTGTATAATTATTATATAATAAATATTTTAATTATATTATAAACATTAAAACTTATTATAATGTTTGTGTAACTAATAAATAGTAGATCAGAAAAATATGTTAGAGTGAATGGAAACATTAAAAAATATCTTTTTGTAATTGAAAATGTTCCTGGTAAATCACAGTATTTGAATTGAATTAACTGGTATAAAGCTTCTTTTCCTTCTAATAGTATACCAAGGCCAAATGTTCTTCTTAGGGTCAAATAACCCAGGCAAAATCTTACTCACTCTATGACCTGTTAGTGGTTTTAGAAAAAAAAGAGAACTATATGCTTTAACTGTCAAAAGGAAGACTCGCTCAAGACTGTCAGAAACATTTGCAGATGTGTGAAGAGCAGCCTTCCACCCAAGGAGAGAGGAAAGAGAATGTAACCAAGAAGGTCATTTTGTGCTAATAGAGGGTGACAGCATTGTGATGCTTCTCTCTTTTCCTGACCAGAATTTTTTTTTCCCTCATTCCAGTTCATTCTGATGATGGAGTGCAGCCTAATTACTTTTTTTGGCATGGCTTTAATTGAGGTCTTTTATCCCTTAAACTCAACATAACAAAATTGTTTGCAGTTTTTTCTTTTAATCCCTTCTAGTAACTACTTTAGTGAATTTATACTAACTTCAAAAGCAAAAGGTAGTCATTTTCCCATAATTGTGAAAACTTTAGGTAATCTCGTTTAAAATCAGTTAATCAGCAAGACGGGATATGGGGTTATAAAAATGTTATTAGCATATGCAAATCATTAATCATTTCTATATTATAATGCATTTGACCCATATCACTCCATAAGCCTAGCTTTAGAGGAGAATTAAGTGATTTGGGGGGACACAATTTGAATACTGAAGGATGGTTCATTTTAATATATTAACCTTGGAATAATTTTCAAGTGACAGGCTGACAGGTGCTGACATTTACCCTTTCTTTATATTTACATAATGTGAAAGAATACTTTTTATTCAGCAGTTATATCAGCATTACTCACACTAGACTACTAATGTTCTTGAGGCAGTTTGGCTTAATGGAAAGAAAGCAGGCCTTGGAATCAGAGAATGCTGGGCTCTCACCCAGCCTCTGCTGTGTAGTGCTTAAGGGCAAGTTACTTGGCCTCTTTTAACTCATTTCCTCATCTTGAAAATATGGGTAATATCACACACCTCATTGCATTGTTATGAAGATTATATCAGCTAAAGAATGAAAACCACAGAGACTCCACTGGCACACAGTAGGTCCTCAATTAATGGTGGCTATAGCAAGCACTGGGCTCCACTAAGATCGTTACTCTACTGTAAGAGACATTCTGAAACCCTGAAGAGCATTCAGAGAAGAGAGATAAAAACCCTAAAGTAGAAAAATAGGTAGTTCTCAAGCAAGTTTTAAGAAATAAAAGTAATTCAAATTATTTGAAACAGATGTATGACCATTGCAGGCATAATCAAATAGCCCTCTTCCAATACATGGCAGGGTGTCGTGAAGGAAAAAAGGAGTTCATGCCTTTCCAGCTCCATTCTGAATAAGAGAACAGTAAATTAGCTTAAATTGCAGCAAGCTATTTAGGCTAACAAAATGATGACCATTTTAACTGAAATGTTAGGACCAGTTCTAGGAGGGATTTCAGAATTTCCTGGGTGGGCATGAGCAGTTGTCCACCTCCCCTATTCCTTTCTCATCAGGACCAAGACTTCCCTTTGCCTGTCTACCCCTCCACACAGCCCACTGGCTTTGAGGAGGGAGGTTCCCTGTTCCCCTAGTTCCAGGGATGGATTTGCCATTGCCTTCTGTTCATGAACACATCCATCGCCTTGGTGGTCGTGGAGTGGATATGCCCAGAGTTAACTTCAGGACTTGTGCCTGAATTGCTGGGAAGTAAATTCTTTCTTACCAAGGGTCACTGTGATGTTCCGATGTGAGGCCCAGATCTCTGGCATCCATTGTGGGTTAGGAGAGAAGCCAGCCAAAGGGCCGAGGAACAGAGAGCGGCCAGAAGAAATCAGGACCTTGGTGCCCCTGCGGAGGTGAGAAGTCAAACCCACTGCAGCCCCCAAGCTCCGGCCTCTCAGGCTTTATGAGCCTAAATCCTCTCTAGTGTTCAAGTGGATAGGGTTACAGGATGTCCTGATAGACGCACTGTACCATCCATGCTGAAGTTTCATCTCATTTTCAAGTATGTTTATGTTTGTTTTTCCTTAAATGGGCTACAGACATCCTCAGAAGTAGCAGTTACAGTTCTGTTTATGTGGGATCTTCTATCACACCCAGTAGCTTGCCCTTTGTGCAGCAGGCCCTCTGAAATTGTTTATTTACTCGGGATCATGGCTGATTGGCCCATCCCCAAATCATATTGTATTCCATGAGTCTCAGCAGGCGGATGGATGACTTTCACGTTATCTTCAAACTCTTCTCCCACGGGGCTGTCACTGTCATTATCTTTCAGACTGGGAAGAAGATTTCAGCAAACGGGCTTGCTACCTTTTATTTAGCTTTCTGCCACTCCAGTGTTAGCCAGAACCCAGACTGTCTGCAAAACAATAAAAGGCTTTAGAGGAATTCTACTAAAACCATCACAGCTGTCATAGCTCACTTTTAGGATATGCTAAATATCTGTAGAAATAAAACTTGCAGCTCCCAGTACTCTTGGAAATTAATATTTTAATTCAGCTTTATGCATGGCTTGCTATTGCAATATTATATATAATAGGAAAACTGAACCGTTAACTAATTCTCCTTCAAATAGCTCATGATGTCGATGGTAGGAAAAACTACGTGTGGCATAAAAATGATTAGCATGGTTCATCACATACCATGGGCTGGAAAAATCAGTGCTGGATGAATGCCAAATCCTGATCGTGTGCGTGATCCACAATGCCCTGCTGTTCCCAGTTGTCTGAGTGTCCCTGTCGTTGTTGTTTCTTCCAACCAGTCTTCTCACAAAACTAAAGCCACAGGAAGGCTTTTTCTCCTCCAAAATAAAAACAAGTGACCAAAAGCTTTTATAATTAATTTATGCACACATGTAACAATAATTTAGCTAACTTTTCATTTCTCTGAGTCTACTTTGACATAACAAGAGCTGTCTCCATTGTTTCCCACTGAAAAAGACAAACACAGCTAGAATCACCCTCCTATCCTTTCTCCAGCTGGAAGGCACATCTAATTCTGGGTAGGAGGTTGTAGGGCTTGGGACAGATTACAGAAATGTTCTGGTTTGTAGGATTCATGGTATTGATAGAATTGAAGTTCTTTTGAGTTAGCAGAGAATAAATAAAGAGCAAGGGCTGACAAAGTGTGGACTTATTGCCAAGTTCCTGACTTTTTAAAGACTTGCAAAGACAGGAATGTGTTCTTGACATAGTGGGGATTTGAGGCCACAGAGAAAAGAGAAACTATCAAATTTGACTGATTTTTCATCACAGTCCCTTTCTGAAGTCATCCAACAGCCTTTGGTAAGATACCATATTCATTCTATTATTAACCATTTTTCCTAGTTCTCCATTTGTAATAACCTGCCTGGTTTCCTGGCCACACAGCCCCTCCCTGCAGTTGCAGCTTCCAGCCTCAGCAACAGTTGGCACTTACCCAGTGTTTGCCACGTATGAGCCTCTCCTCTAGCCACTCTTCACGTACCCACATAATTCTTCTAAAAACCCTATAAGGTAGGTACTATTATTAGCCCCCGTTCACCGTGGGGAAACTGACGCATTTGTCCAAGATCATACAGCTAGCAAGGGGCAGAACCAGCGTTTCAGATCTAGGCAGACTAGCTTTGGGAGTCTATACTTCTCACCAGTATACTCCTGTCTCACAGCTAACTTCAGCATTTGGGACTGAACTGACCAGAAAATAGGAAACGTGATCAGTAACCTGTCAGGCCTGTTGCTCAGACATAATCTGCATTGTCCTGGACCTCAGTTTCCATGATGCGTATCTCAACAGCTCCCCTTGCTCTCCAAAGCCACAGTGTCTGCCCAGCAGAGCGAATCCTTTGGAACTAATGTCTGGGATGGAATCCCCAGGATTTGATGTCAGAGCTGCCTGATCCTCGCTTGCCAAGCACTCTTTGTCTCCTTACTGGCTTGTAGACTCTGCTGCTTGCTTTTGCCTTTCCCCATCACCAGATCTCTCTTGCCTGATTTGGCCCCATCTTTGCCCAGTTTGTCTGCTGTCTGCCTTTCCCAGGGCTGGCAGGACGCTCTCAGACTTCCTTCAGTCCTATGTTGACTATCCTGATGTCTTGCCTGTCCTATGAGTCCGTATTGTATACAGCTTTCACCACCCTCGAAATTGATGCCCCAGCCTCAGCTCTGGCTTTCTTGCTCTTAGTGAAGGGGTCTCTATTCCCCTTCGCCAAACTTTCCTCTACTTTTCCACATTTTCCTTATTTTCCCAACTCTTTATAATATCAACTGACTTTGTTTCTCCTACACACATCCTATGTTCTCTTTTCATATTCTCTTCTAAATCTCTGTCTCAATTCTCACATGCTCTCTCCCTCTATTAACTATCTGGTTTGGAATCACCAGTTTTCTAAACAGTGCATCTTTCACCAACTCTCTATATGCTAGAAGAAGATCCATAATTAGGGTCGTATTTGTATGATTTGCAAATTTCATAACATCAGGTTCCTCATCTGTGAAATAGAGACAATAACACTATCTTACAGAGTTATTGTAGAAGTCGCAGAAGAGCATGTGTCAGAAAGCACTTTGAAGATTATATCACACTGAACAAATATTAGGCATTATTACTACAAAGAACACTATGGTGTCTTTAAAATATGGAAAGAGTATATCATTTCTACTCTGCATTGTAAACGAGCCCAAGAATTAGCCCTCTGTTCCTGTTCTCTAATCTTTATAAGCTGTTGTTGATTGGTATATAGAGCAGAAAGAGCCAAATGCACTCGGAAACCTCAGAGTTTCTAATAGCCACATGCATTTGATACACAGGTCTCAGGAGTCCCTCAGCATCTTCGCTGAAGTAATTCCTCAGCACTCTCTTCAAGTCCCTGCTTTCTTCACTAGACTGGGAGTAAGTTTTCCTTAGACTAAGTCAGAGATTGCAAAGTGATGATTTTGCTGGCTAAATTTGGTTCTCTGATATACTTTATTTGACAGAATAATAACTTTTTAAAAAAAGTTACCTATGAATGCATTTAGGTAGTATGGTAGGTTGGTTCTCCTAGAGTAGAGTCTGAGCCAAAGATTTAGGTGCAAATGATAATAGAAAGTGCATTCAACAGAAACTGATAAAAAGTGAGGAAACAGAATAAGGCAGGGGAAAAATCTAAGTGAGGGTATAATTTCTAGTTAAAGCCCCAGACTCAGCCTAGCCCTACAGGGAGCATTTCAGCATAGCTGATACTTTGGAGTTTATCCTGCCTCGCACGAAAGAGGCAGACCTTTGTACCCTTCACAGTTGAATCTATGACCAGGAAGAGGGGAAGCCATAATCTAGAGGTGTTTCTTCTGTCCTTATCAGGATTGACTCTAGGGTCGAAGACAACACCAGTGAAAGTCACAGGGGTGAAACAATAGTGTGTGGGAGCTGAGAGATGGGCACACATAGCTGGTCTGGGCATGCTAGCAAGGGCCCATTATAGATGGGGCACATGCTCTCCAGCTTACCAAATTCCAGCCATTCCCAGGACTTGCCCCTGGCTAGCTGTGGCTACAGGGTTTCTGTGATGGAACTTGGCCACGGCCCTGTGGTTGAAGATGAGGGAGCTTGGGGTTGGGGGCCTCACCAGAGGCCATGCTTACTTAGCATGTTATATATATAAGATGGAGTAACACCATTTCTCTATCTGAGGATGGAGAACATGGTGATCAGGGAAGTGGTATTATGGTCCTGCTCTCCCAAGACCCTGCCTTGTCTTCACTACTATATTTAGCCACTTCGTTTATTTGGCCTGGCCCCAATAGGCATTTCTGTTTGGCGATTATCTAACTTGTGTGACAGAAAATTAATGGGATCGTAGAATGTCAGATCTGAAGAGACTTAGAGTTTTGGACTCCTTCCTTGACTTTATGGACTGGGACAGGAGGCTCCCAGAAGCTGCGGCTCCCATCAGGCCATGGTGCTGGCCATGGGAGATACAGTGGCAGAAGTGTCTCCTCTCTGCCGTGGGCTTCCTTCCTCCGGAGATCAGCTCCAGCCAGCACTTCTGTGCTTATTGGGCTGGCTCCACAGGGAGACCAAGCTGGATGAATTTACTAAATCATAAAGCATAATGTGAACAGTTAAATGTGGTTACGACCTTAAGGAATACCTTGTCCTGCTGAAACTAATGAGTTTTAAGGAGCAGAAGCTACAGGTTATTACATGGAAAAAGGAGAACATTAAAACTAAAAGGCTCTATGATCCTTTCTAATATCTCCTAGATGTATTTTATATCCTTAAAGTTTCCCACAAACCAGTAAAAGGTCTCACTTGATTTTAGTCTACTGGAGCTGATGACTGAGGTAGCTTGGGAAATTGGCTTATACTTCCCATTTTAAAAATGCAAATGATTCCATAATTGTAACATTCTGCACTGTTCCAGTGCAGTTTGTTGAAGTATTAGTTTGTTGAAGAGACATCCCTAATAATATGGAAATGCTAATTCAATGAGATAATGCCCAAACTAACAGTTAGTACTGTGCTTGGCATAAAGAAACAGCCAGTAAAGTAAAGTTTTTAAGTCACAGCAAAAATTATATACAATAGTGCAAACTTCTGATTTAGGTTGAGTAATATTTTGAGATGCTTTTCATTTTAATATTTAATAATATTTATAACATAATTATATTAATTTAATATGTTTGTAATATAATATGAATATATAATAATATTTAATATTTCCAACATCTACATGAGAAGCAGGAAACTTGACCTAGCTATTTATTGAGACCATTTTCAAGAGGAGATCCAGGGAGGTCACGCTGAACCTGGGTATTTTTAGAAACTGAACCCAGGACAAAGGAGATGGTGATGAACTGGGAGACAATCAGTGCATTGAAATATGAGAGTACTGGTTGACTGATGGTCTGAAATTGGAGATGGGCATAGCAGGGGTCTGGGAAGGCATGGTAGGGGATCAGAGAAATGGAGGCAGAGTGGAGATTGGAGGTGGAGGCTCAGGACTCTCAATTCCAGATGTTTGGAGCATGGTGGACCTGTGTTGCTCTGGGAAGAGGGCTAAAAGCAACAGGCTCTGCCTGAATGACTGAAGATTACACACTTTGCAGGAGTCAAGGGCTGCCTGCAAACCGAAAGGTTGTTCAGTGCAGCTGACAATTAGCCTGTCAAAAAAGCTCTCTCCCTTATCAGTCTTTGTGATTGCCATCTCATGGAGTCATTTGATTCTCATTAAGCTATTTGACAGATGTTGGTGGGCATGATTTATTTGGCTGCTAAATAATACAGGTGCAACCCGGATGCATGGGCTCCCTCTCACTCATTTTCAGAGGCAGTGTCCTTTTAGCTACAGGGACAAGCAGAAGAGTCCACACTGCCAGAGGTGCCCTGGTATCCTAGGTCTTTGATTCTGTTCTGTTTGCCACCCTCCTCCTGTGTGCAGTGCTGGTGTTTCTGTTTGGTGCACATGATGGGCTGAGTGGCCATGAGGATGCGGTGGTTCAAGGCTCCCTTTCTTGCCTCACAGATTGGTCATTCAGCTGTTCTAAGGCCACCGTGTCAGACAAAGCAGGGAGAAGCAAATTTCATTTATGAAAGGGCTAAGAAATTTTAGCAAAGGTTATAAAGAAGGAAGGTGAAAAGTCAATCTCTCTCTTCCCTAGATGATGGGGTAATGGGAACGAATGGCTTCCTTTTTGCAATTGCCTGTGTAAGGTACAGACAGACCACTTCCTTTTGTTAATAGGAACAGTTTTACTAAGTACAAACATTCTTTTTCCAGCCTGGAAAAAACCCACCTGAGAAAGGAGAGATTTCTTTAATTAGCATGGAGTCTTGCTCGGCCCTTGCAGTCAACGGGCCCCACTGATTGTGTGAAAGGGTGTTGGATTTCTGTTCTGCTCTGTTCCTCTACCTATCAGAATAATGGAGAAGCTATATTATTAGTTTTTAAGAACTAATTTGGTTTTATAACATAAAGGGCTCTGGATTAGATTAAATACTTTTGGTTCAGCAGTGGGGAGCTATTTTAACTCTTTTTTGGCATCTGCAACACCCTAAGCACCAAAAACATTCCATAAATTTCACCTAAGGTGATAAAGAGTAAGGGAGACTGACTTGAGTTTTTTCTGTAATTGTGCCTCTCATTTTACCACCACCAGTGTCTCTGGAACACGTTGGTTCCAGAAGAAACTGCAGAATAAATAGATCAACATGTCCTAGGCAATCTTTGTCCTCTGTCCTTGCTGCCTTCCAGCATCAGTGGCAGGGGACCTCTGTCCTCAGGCCCTGATGATCCTGTTCCATCAAGGAAAACCTGCTCTCAGTTATCTGTAACAGAATGAATAAGAGCTTCCAAGTTTGTGGTTAGAACAGAACTAAAATTCCCACTGGAGCAGACAGATGACTCCTACTTAGCTCCAGCCAGTTGTGACAAGGAATGGAATGCTAACTGCTATTGCCAAGTCCTTCATTTTTCAAGAAAAGCAAGAAAACTCAATTTTATGTGACATCTCCAAGTGTTTAAGCAAAATACATAGCATGATATCATTTAGGTGCAAGCACATGAATCCACTCCTAGCTACCTACCTATGAGAAATGAATGGATATATCCATAAAGGATCATACACAAGAATGATCCCAGCAGGTTTATTCATAAAAGACCAAAGTAAGAAACAAGCCAAATGCCCCTTGAATACTGTCTTCCCCAGTTTTCTGTTGATAAGACTAATTGAGTCACGAACTACCCTGAAAAAGTCTTTGAAGTGTCACAAAGCGGGAAGGGCAAAATCAAGACATTCATTGAAATTCTGAAGTCTGCTTTCAGGTGAGTGTTTCAGTGTGAGGGAGTGGGTCTGGTTAAGCTTGTGAAAGGATAGTGACAGAGCAGTGCAGGACTGATGGACACAGCAAGGCAAGGCAGAAGGTTTAAAGAGACCAGGAGTGTCAGTTATTTTCCGATGAGCTGGTGCAGTGAAGTCGTGTCAGCATGGACAGTCAGCTGCATGAATATAGATGCTTGGGTCCTCATCTTCAGCAAGAGAATGGAGGTGGTGTTGTGTGTATGAAACGAACACTAACTTAGCAATAAGAAGTAAATGAACTACTCCTACACACAACAGCAAGGACGAATCTTACAGGCATGGTGCATGAAGAAGGCAGAGGCAGCAGACAGCACAATATATGGTGTACTCATGAACACGTGCAAAGTTCGGGAACAGGCACAACTAATGTATAGAGAGAGATGCAGAACAGTGCCCCTCTTAGCAGGAGGGCAGGTGATCATGGGGTGCTGCCTGAAAGGGCACCGGAGCATCTCACCACGTGTCATAAACACTGTATCTGGGTGGTGATTACACGGAGATTCACTGAGCTCTCTACCTCATGCACTTTATATGTCTTCTCTCAGTTTAAACAAACCATATGAACATTCAAAGAATGTATTATACATGTTAAAACAGTTGTCTGTGATGAGGGTGGGAAGAATATAGCAATGAGATATGGGGATAAAAGAAAATTATGAAAACAGACAAAAAAGGGACCTTGTAAGAATCAGATGCATCATCAGGTATGATGGTGCAGTGATTCACTCAACTGTTTCCTCTTGAGGTCCAAAGTCATGTATATTTAAAAGATTTATTTTAAAAAAGTAAAATCAGCTATGAAATGTACATGTGTCAAATATTTTCTTTAACTCATTGATGAGGTAACCAGCAAGATGTTATGACCAGTTCAAATTTAAAGAACAGAGACCTATAGGGAATAGAGAATCTGACATGTCAAATAGATGCGAAATGAATCTGTCCACAGAATGGATCTGCTCAGCTAAGCAATCATTACTTGCTTCTCATTGGACACAGTTGATTTGTATTTCTCTAACATTTACACTAGCACTTTCTACAACTATCAGAATTACAGAAAAGATCAAATATAGTGAAAGGAAGAGTTCACTTGGATGGTGAGTTAGAACGGATACCATTATTGAATCTTTTGCACCTCTTCTTAATATATGTATATGTACATGTACATGGGCATATTCACCAAAAAGTGTATGTATGCATATATACACACACACACACTTATATAAACCTAACACAAGGAGGTCTGAATTTAAAAAGTTCTGCTGTAGCCCATGAAGCTCACATTTTCAAGGCTGATTTAGAATGTTAAGATGATTAGGGGCAAACGTGCTTTAAAGGTTGTCTATTTTAAAAGTGCCAGTTGTTAATGGCACTTCCTGCAGAATTCTGGCCGCCAGTCAGCAGGGGCATACCTTTTAGGAGGCAGCCTGGTCTTCCAAACATCCAGAAATCACCCCACTTCAGCCACCTCTGCTGGTGTGGCTGGCCCTGACTTTGAAATCTGGTTTCATTGTGTAATTTTAAAGCAATCTTGTATGCCAGGTGCTCATGTGGATTTCTGATAGAATATCAAGATTTCTTTTGTATGGTCATTTGTCTTGTAAAGTTTGTTTTAGGCGGTGGGAGAAGGTGCAGCCTGATTCTTGATCATGAGCCAGGAGGAAAGACAGAGAGCTCTAAGTTTCACAAAAGGAACAAGGCTTCATTTACACCACACCACTGTGCATGATAGAATTCATGCGTCAGTCGATAAGGATGACTAAACAGAGTAGGTCAAGGACTAGACACAACCATTCAACCTCCTGAACATCCATTAGGCAAAAGCTTGAGATGCATTATTTAAAAGCTGCAATATTTAATTATTGGTGTGTTTTTAAAGTGCTTTATTGCTGCTAAACAACTTCAAGAAAATGAAAGGCAAAACCTCAGCAACATTACTTTGTCAAAAAATTAACTTCAAACATAGTAATGTGAGAAACACACTCACTGGTCCAAATTCAATAAGTGGACATGGAGACAGAGAACAGCGGAGTGAGGCTTTAATGACAGTCTTGCAAGATCGGGTGTCTGGTGGGCAGGCACACCTGGGGAGTTTGGCGCCAATAATTTATCTCCTAGTAGGCGAGTCCCTCCCCTGGTTCCTCATTGGCTGAGTACTACAGGGTTCACATTCTTTCCAGGTCGTCGCCTAAGCCGGTTTTATCTTTTCTTTACATTTGTCTTATTGGTAGGTTTGAAAAACTCAAACAGGTATAGCCAGGCCCTTATCAATTCCCCCACCCCCACTCTCAGCCCAAGCAGCTTCCACCACGTGGCCCTTTGTTAATACCTTACTGTTAAAATGTTTAAACCTCCTAGTGGGAATAAATCACATTTAGGTTTTATACTCTTTCCTAACAGTTCCCCCCTCTTTTAAGAATTTCTGATTTTATTCCCAGTAATGTATTATAATTTACGCTAGGTCCTTTCTCAAATTTCTCTAATCTTGTTTATGGCTGCCTCTATAAGCTTTTGAGTCAAGCCTCTCACACAAGGGATGATACAGCATCTTACAGCAGTTGAAAGTCTCACCAATATATAACAAGGGATGTTAAAACAGAGGCAACTATACTTTTCTATTTTCCAAACCATCTTTCCAACTAGTCTATAAAAGGGTCACTGGTGCCAGTTTTCAGCTAATTCATTAGCTAAAGTGGTGCTTTGTAATGATCTACAACTTCTAAAAGAATTTTTTTTCATTGGGTGTGGAGTGAAATGCCAGGGTAAATGGAATGGCCAACTGGACTAAAGCACAAGTCCTAGTCCAGATGGGTGGCAACGAATAGCGCAAGTTCTCCTTTCCACAGTACCACTAAACGTCAGCTCAGGGGATGCGTAATTTTGAGAAGTTGCCCTCTTTAGAGACATTTAGGGCATGGGTACAAGTCAGTAAGTTCCCCACAGGAGTTCTGAAACCTTCCCCTTGCCTAGAGAGGCATGAGGGGTGATTCATCTTCCCTATAGAAGAAGAGGGAATTGCCCTTGGGTCTGACTTCTTTAGTGCATGAGAGTAAAGACAAGCCCTTGCAAGTCTCATTTCCCCAAGCATCCTTGTCCTGGTACAGGGCCAACATGTAGTTCATCCCAGTGGGGTCTGTGTCTCAGCAGAGAGGGAATGGGACCACCTGCGCCTGTGGCCATCCAGCAGCACATGCGTAACAATTGCTTTTATTCAAAGCGAGTACTGAAAATTGAACCCACTCTACCCAGGCATTGGTGTCTCCATAACCTATTACTGTTTCAAGAGTCTGTTTTAGATATTTTATCTCTGTTACAGTAACTAGTCTAGGGTCATTTTGGGGAAGCTCTGGCTCAATATTTCCCTCAGGATTGGGGGTGACTACTATGGGTGAAGTCCTGCCTTTGATTAAATTAAGACCAAACCTTCCCACAGGATCTAGTCCAGTGACATCTGCACTGAGTCCGTCTTGAGGTTTATGTACAGTTAATAAAAGGGGTTTACACTGTCTATCCTGGCAATTGTCAGGAAGAATTCCTTTAGCTAAGTGGAGCTTTCTTTGTAGGTAACCTTTTTTTTCTCTCTGGCTGCCTTTAATACTTTGTCCTTGTCTTTGATCTTTGCCATTTTAATTATTATGTGTCTTGGTGTTGCCCTCCTTGGATCCCTTGTCATGGGAGTTCTGTGTACCTCTGTGGTCTGAGAGGCCATTTCTTCCCCTAGTTTGGGGAAGTTTTTGGCAATTATTTCTTCAAAGACACTTTCTATCCCTTTTTCTCTCTCTTCTTCTTCTGGTACCCCTATAATGCAGATATTGTTCCATTTCGATTGGTCACTCAGCTCTCTTCCTGGAGATCCTTTTATCTCTCTCTGCATCAGCTTCTCTGTGTTCCTGTTCTCTGTTTTCTAGTCCATTAATGGTCTCTTGCATCTTGTCCATTCTGTTTTGAAGTCCTTCCAGAGCTTGTTTTATTTCTGTATTCTCCTTCCTTAGTTCTTGCATATTTCTCTGCAAGTCCATCAGCATGGTTATGACTTTTGTTTTGAATTCTTTTTCAGGAAGACTGGTTAAATCTATCTCCCCAGGTTCCTTCTCAGGGGAAGATGTAGCAGATGCCGAAGCTGTCTGGGTTAGTCTTGTCTGGATCATATTTTTTTGCCTTTTCATGTTGACAGGTGCTATTGACTGTCAGCTGGGAGGGCCAAACTTTTCACTTGCTACTGGCCTTTCTTTACTGGGACAACTGCGACCCCTAGTGGCTTGTGTTGGGTAATTGCGTGTAGACTGGGTCTTTGTGTCTTGCTCGGCCGGTATGGAGGAATCTCCCTTTCTGTGAGCATGGTCTGCCTTAGGCTGCTTCTCTGATTTCGCAGCGCCCAGAGGGGTAATGGACGGGGGTGCTGTTTGGCTGTTTACCTCCGTGAGGGGTCTCAGAGCTGTTGCCCAGGGGTTAGTGTGCCCAGTTTTCCCTGTAATTTCCAGCCACTGGGCTGTGACCTGTGTTGTTTCTGTCCAGCTGTTACGTCCCTGTCCCTTTAAGACTTTCAAAGAGCACTCGCTTTTCTTTGTCACAGGGGCATCAGCTTTGGAACCCGCTCAGGTCTTGCTGCCCTGTTTGCCTAGTTTCCAGCCCTCCATGCATGCACTGTGTCTGCGCTCTGGTATGGGTGGCTGGGGCTGGGTGTTTAGCAGTCCTGGGCTCCCTCTCCCTCCTGCCAGGAGCTGGGGGGAGGCATGCTTGGGTCCCACCAGGCCGGGGGTTGTATCTTACCCCTTTCACCAGGCGCTGGGCTCTCACACGTGTGGATGTAGTCTGGCTGTTGTCCTGTGTCTTCTGGTCTCTCTTTTAGGATTAGTTGTATTTGTTGTATTTTCAAAAATATATATGTTTTTGGGAGGAGATTCCCACTGCCCTACTCACGCCACTATGTTGGCTCCACCCCACTTTGTGGAGCTTTCTTTTTAAAGATTTTTCTACTGCATGAGGGGCTGTCCACCCTTGAAACTGGATAGTCCACCAAATACTGCTCTACCTTGGACATGGGGCCTACTTGCCTTTTTTATTCTATTAAGATTTGTCCACTCAGGACAGAGATACTTATTATCTCCAGAAAGCTGTCTTTGGTCATTTAGATTACCACAAGAGAGAACCTGACAAGCATTGAAACTAATGGTTTGGGGCTTGATGTTTTAGTAATATTGATTACCAGTTTGACAGGATAACTAGGAGTTCCTTCCCATCTTAGGGCTCTCTGCAACTTGCCTGTGAAATACAGAGTTAGGATAAAAGTTAACATTTTAGGTTCTTTTTAGTTTAAGCCTTAAGGGTTGGTTAGCCACCTGGGACACTTGCCAATTCTGTTTTGTCCCCAGATCCCCCAGTCAGTTTCTTTGGTGTAATGAGTCCAACCCTTTTCAGCTGTCCTCACTGCAGTCTGCGTGATCAGGAGCACTTGGTAGGGGCCTTCCCAGCTGGCTGGAGTCCATCTTCTTTCCAGGATTTTACTAACACCAGGTCTCTAGGCTGGAAGCAGTGAGCGAAGAACTCAAGTGGGGCAGTCTGGGTGAGGAGTCCTTTCAGCTTGAGAGAAGATAAGTTAGAAGACATGGCCAGCACATACTCTCTTTAAAATTGATCTTTTGTTTCCATAGTGGGCAAGTCTGTTGCCCTTTCCAGATATGGTAGCTCATATAATAATTATTCCCTGTAGTACTTTTAAAGTAAAATGACACTCGTTATCTGAATCAACATTTTATATTAACTCAAACCCAGGAATAACTTGCTCTAAAAGTACCTTTATCACTGATCCTGCCATTGTAGTTGTTAATGAGTGGACCTCCACCCATCCAGTGAGATGGTCAACAATCATTATAAATATTTAAGCTTTCTCATTTTCGGCATCTCAGTAAAGTCAATCTGAATACTTTGGAATGATCTTATTCCTGTGAATCTCTCTCTAGATACTGGCTTTCTCATACACTTCTTAGTAATTCTTTGGCACATTATGCAGCTCTTACAAACCTGTTTAGCAATGGTGTAAATGCTAATACACCCATAAACCTTTAGCAAAGTATCACACATCACCTGAGGACTCCAATGGCTCCCCCTGTATAACATGTTCATCAGCTCTCTCTTAATAGGCTGGCCCATCATTTCTCTCCCATCTGGTAAGGTCCACCACCCTTTCTCATCTTGAGATGCCCCCACCTCCTGTAGCTTCTTAATCTCCTTCTTGGAAAACTTTGGGATCAATGAGATTTTAGGGATATTTGGGGTGAGGTTCAAAAATCTAATTTCATCCTCAGATGCAGCCTCTTTAGCAGCTACGTCAGCAATCCTATTACCTGTAGCTTCATAAGAACTTCCTTTCTGGTGACCATTCACATGCGTTATAGAAATCTCAGCTAGAAGTACAAGATTTTCCAGAACCACTTAATTATTCCCCATGAATTAATTCCTTTCCTTTACTGTGTATGAGGCCTCTTTCTGTCCAAATTTTTCCAAAGGTATGGACTACTCCAAGTCTGATATTCTATGAGGTCTATGTAACTATGGCTCAATTCTGATTGGCCTTCAGCTTCCCCTGCACATAAGCAGCTGGTCGGATTGAGACAGGTGTTTGTGGTTAAGATCAGGTCATCTTTTTCAAGTAGAATCTATTAGCCAGCACCCAGCCCACTGATTAAGTAAGCATGATCCAAGCCTGGTGAGGACTACTGACCGTGAAGGTGCCTCCAAGTTAATTTCCTGCTCTCTTCCACCAGTAAGGTCGTGGCTGTGATGGCCTGAACACATTCAGTCCATCCTCAAGAGACAGGGTCCAATAGTTTAGACATAAAGGCTACTAGTTGTTTCTTTCCTCCCCAGGCTTGGGTCAAAACCCTACAGAGAACCTTGTTCAACAGTAACAAACTAGTGAAACAGCTTCTCTAATGATGGGAATGCCAGAACTGGGGTGGTGACTAAGGATTGCTTTCAATTTCTCTAGAATTTGTAGTTCCCTTGGGGTCCATTGGAGAGGGTCTGGCTCTCCCTCTAACAATCTGAAATACAAGCTTCTAGCCTCTCTTCTAACACTTTTTGAGCTTCTCTCAGTAATTCCTCCATAGGTTTCTCATTCGATCCATCTAAATTCTGTAATTTCTTAGCAATATCTGGCCAACTTTTGGTTACAACATTGACTTTTAAAAGACCCTGTCCTACCTGAGCTTCTGGGTCAAGTCCTGAATACTTTCTCATCTGGTCCCTGAGTCTCTATGAAAATGCAATTGGGTTTTCTTCCTTTTCCCATTGGACTTCAAACACCTTAGAAACATTTTGAGATCTTGGGGTGGATTCCCTAATTCCCTTTATAATTAGCACTTGAAGATCCTGCATTTTTTAATTCTATCCCCGAGATTATTATTATCCCATCTAGGATCTACACTTGGGAACTTTTGTTCTGCTGACTGGACACCCTGGCCCGGTGGGTGTTTTTGTTCCCAAATAGACACAGCAGCTCTCCTGATCACCCCACTCTTACCACCAGGGAAAGGATATTCATGATGGACATCAGTTCAACCTAAGTATATATATTAGGTCTTAGGAATTGATCTAGTTGGTCCACTAGGCCAAGGGGATCTTCTAGCAATGCTTAAAATTTCTCACCTTAGTACCCATGAGGGAAGCATTAACAAATTTCCCCTTGTCCTAGTGGGACCTCTCTCAATGGAAACATCTTGGGATTCCTGGTGGACTCCCCAGAAGGCAAGAGGAAACTCTAAGTTCTTCTTACATTAAGTCCAGGGAGAGGAAATCCTGGGGCAAAATACCTCTAAAAACTGAAATCAGTCAAAGGGAGAAATAAAGTTGAAAATCTATTTACTACTCACAAGCTGCAGTCTGGGGTCATTTCTCTCTTTCAGACTCTAGCTACAGCCAAAAACCATCCCTCCCCCTCACCTCTCAGGTACAGAATAGCCCTCTGTTGCCCAGGTAATTACCCATTGATATGGAGATGATTTCACTCCACCCCTGAGGAAAGATGCAAATGCACTAAAGCCATATTTCTTTCCACCTCTGAACGTCTGTTGGTATGAGATATGAGTGGGGTGGAAAAAGGCCAGGAAAGTCTACTAAAAAGACCCAGAGTTAATTAATTGAAGCTCAAAAAGACAGGAGCAACTTGGCCTGGAATGTCTGAATATTCCTCAGATAAAGGAGAGGGTACCTCAGCATAGTCTGTCTTTATTATGTTAATCATACAGGACCAACCTCTTTTCTTTTCTTTTTTTTTTAACTTTACCTAAAAGCTATTTTTTTTTCTTTCTGATCCCAAATAGTCTGAAACCCAGGAAATCAATTTAGCATGCAGGCGCAGCCGTAAACAACATAGCAAAAGACAGGAAGGATTTCATCTCAAAGATTGCATTTTAATACCCAGGAGTTCAAGAAGCAAGATTCTCAACTTACTCATTAGCAAAAGACAATAACTCTGCCCCCCTTGGAAGAAGGGCAGCCAGTCCTGATATGCTCCCAAACCAGGAAGCTGCCATCCTGGGAAAGGACTAAAAGCAGTAAATTTCTTGTGTTAAGCTAATTTTGCAGAATTACCCAGAGGACTGATAAGAAATATAATGTCTCATCAAAGATACTTGAGACCACCTAACAAGTCTACACCTCCAGGTGCCAGCCACACTCCTAAAGAATCCTTAAAAAGGGAACCCTCAACCCCTGGGGTGCTCCTCTCATCGAGGCCACCAGCACCCTCAAAGTGCACAACCTTTTAACTTCAAACTTTCTCTCTCCAACCTCCCAGGGTGCCACTCCCTCCTGAGGTGGCCTCACTTTCTCCAGGAGTAACTCCGAACAAAACTCTCACTCTGCCTCACTGCTGTGTCCCCGCCTCTCAACTCTCCACTGTGGCTGTGGAGGGAAAGGGACTGTGGAAAACACACAATGCTTCCCCAACATCAGGGCTTGTCCTGGGACAGTCTCTTGTAGTTCCTCCCTAGCTTTCCCTTCTCTGGTGTTAGGGGAAATAGGGGAAGCGCCCTTGGTAACCAACAGATTCCTCAGGTGAACTGGAGGCTTTATTACCATCAAAAAATAACTCAAACCTGGCAAAGCCAGTTTTCATCTGATCTAACTTTAATCCAGACAAACCAGCAAAATTTGATCATCTTCTGTTTGTCCTTAACCCTGTACAGGAGGCATCCCCCCAGTACTGTAAACTTCACCCCAGCAGCCTATCTGGGGGGAATTCCAAGGGAGCTCATGTGGTTCCCTTTCCCTGCTTCCTTAGGCCTAGAATTTGTATTTCCCATCCTTCAAGAGATCCCTGTGTCTGAGATCCCTGTGTACTCAACCCCCCATAAAGGAAGTTTCTTGCACACCCCCCGAGATTACACGTCTCAGCCACACACACTCGACCTCTGAAAAATGCCCAACCACCAAGGCAGTACTTACAGCCCAATTTTCCCACCTTGGCTCATGCACAAGATTGCCTGGTTGCCACGGTGCCTGCGTTTTCTCCCCTGCATCAGTCACGCTGTCTCGGCACAACAGTCTCGGGTCTCCCCTGGGCTTCTGTGTGAAGATGAGATGCCCAGACACAGCAGGCCACCCAAAGTCAGGCGGGATGTGCCCTCCCACTCCGCTTGGGCCTCCACCTTGCACAGGCAAGAGGATCCCGGATGAGCCCCCAAATTGTGAGAAACACACTCACTGGTCTAAATTCAATAAGTGGACAAGGAGACAAAGAGAACAACGGAGCGAGGCTTTAATGACGGTCTTGCACGATCAGGTGTCTGGTAGGCAGGCACACCTGGGGATTTTGGCGCCAATAATTTATCTCCTAGTAGGCAAGTCCCTCCCCTGGTTCCTCATTGGCTGAGTACTACAGGGTTCACATTCTTTCCCGGACATCGCCTAAGCCAGTTATATCTTTCCTTTACATTTGTCTTATTACTGGTAGGTTTGAAAAACTCAAACAGGTATTGCCAGACCCTTATCAATTCCCCCACCTCCACTCTCAGTCTGAGCAGCTTCCACCACGTGGCCCTTTGTTAGTACCTTACTGTTAAAATGTTTAAACATCCTAGTGGGAATAAATCACATTTAGGTTTTACACTCTTTTCTAACAAAACTAAATGCTGAAGTTTAGTTTTGCCTGCTTTTTATTTATTTTTATTTTTTATTAAGGAATTATTGATATACACTCTTATGAAGGTTTCACATGAAAAAACAATGTGGTTACTACATTCACCCATGCTTTCGTGTCCCCCTCATACCATTGCAGTCACTGCCCATCAGTATACTAAGATGCCACAGTCACTATTTGCCTTCTTTGTGCTACACTGTCTTCCCCCTAATCCCCCCCACACCATGTGTGCCAATCATAATACGCCTGAATCCCCTTCTCCCTCCCTCCACACCCACCCTTCCCCACCCCTTCCCTTTGGTAACCACAAGGCCCTTCTTGGTGTCTGTGAATCTTTTGCTGTTTTGTTCCTTCAGTTTTGCTTCGTTGTTATACTCCACAAATGAGAGAAATCATTTGGTACTTTTCTTTCTCCACCTGGCTTATTTCACTGAGTATAATATCCTCTAGCTCCATCCATGTTGTTGCAAATTGCAGAATTTGTTTCTTTCTTATGGCTGAGTAGTATTCCATTGTGTGTGTGTACCACACCTTCTTTATCCATTCATCTACTGATGGACACTTAGGTTGCTTCCATATCTTAGCCGTTGTAAATAGTGCTGCAATAAACATAGGGGTGCATATGTCTTTTTGAATCTGAGAAAATATATTTTTTGGGTAAATTCCAAGGAGTGGAATTCCCAGGTCAAGTGCTATTTCTATTTTTAGTTTTTTGAGTAACCTCAATATTGCTTTCCACAATGGTTGAATTAGCTTACATTCCCACCAGCAGTGTAGGAGGGTTCCCCTTTCTCGACATCTTCACCAGCATTTGTTGTTCTTAGTCTTTTCAATACTGGCCATCCTAGCTGGTGTGAGGTGATATCTCACTGTGGCTTTTATTTGCATTTCCCTGATAATTAGTGATGTGGAGCATGTTTTCATGTGCCTGTTGGCCATCTGAATTTCTTCTTTGGAGAAGTGTGTCTTCATATCCTCAGCCCATTTTTTAATTGGGTTATTTGCTTTTTGGGTGTTGAGGCATGTGAGTTCTTTATTTATTTTGGATGTTAACCCCTTGTCAGATATGTGTTCCACAAATATCTTCTCCCATACTGTAGGATGCCTTTTTGTTCTGTTGATTGTGTCTTTTGCTGTACAGAAGCTATTAAGTTTGATATAGTCCCATGTGTTAAGTTTTGCTTTCGTTTCTCTTGTTCAAGGAGATGCACTAAGAAACAGTTGCTCATGTTTATATTCAGGAGATTTTTGCCTATGTTATCTTCTAAGAGTTTTATGGTTTCATGACTTACAGTCAGGTCTTTGATTCATTTCCCATTTACTTTTGTGTATGGAGATAGACAAAAATCCAGTTTCATTCTCTTGCATGTAGCTGTCCAGTTTTGTCAATGCCAGCTGTTGAAGAGGCTGTCATTTCCCCATTGTATGACCATGGCTCCTTTATCATATATTAACTGACCATATATACTTGGATTTATATCTTGGCTCTCTAGTCTGTTCCATTGATCTATGGATGTGTTCTTGTGCCAGTACTAAACTGTTTTGATTACTGTGGCTTTGTAGTAGAACTTGAAGTAGGGAAGCATAATCCCCCTAGCTTTATTCTTCCTTCTCAGAACTGCTTTGGCTATTCAGTTCTTTTGTGGTTCATATGAATTTTAGAATTATTTTCTCTAGTTCATTGAAGAATGCCATTTGTATTTTCATAGGGATTGCATTGAATCTGTAGATTGCTTTAGGCAGGATGGCCATTTTGACAATATTAATTCTTCCTATCCATGAGCACAGAATGTGTTTCGATTTATTGGTATCTTCCTTAATTTCTCTCATGAGTGTCTTGTAGTTTTCAGTGTATAGGTCTTTCACTTCCTTGGTTAGGTTTATTCCTAGGTATTTTATTCTTTTTGATGAAATTATAAATGTCATTGGTTTCCTGATTTCTCTTTCTGTTATTTCATCATTAGTGTATAGGAGTGCAACAGCTTTCTGTGTATTAATTTTGTATCCTGCAATGTTGCTGAATTCACATATTAGATCTAGTAGTTTTGGAGTGGATTTTTAGGGTTTTTTATGTACACTATCATATCATCTGCAAATAGTGACAGTTTAACTCCTTCTTTACCAATCTGGATGCCCTTTATTTCTTTGTGTTGTCTGAGTGCCGTGGCTAGGACCTCTAGGACTATATTAAATAAAGGTGGAGAGAGTGAGCATCCTTGTCTTGTTCCTGATCTTAAAGGAAAAGCTTTCAGCTTCTCATTGTTACGTATGATGTTGGCTGTGGGTTTATCATATATAGTCTTTATTATGTTGAGGTGCTTTCCCTCTATACCCATTTGGTTGAGAGTTTTTATCATGAATGGATGTTGAATTTTGTCAAATGCTTTTTCAGCATCTATGGAGATGATCATGTGGTTTTAATCCTTCTTTTTGTTGATATGGTGGATGATGTTGATGGATTTTTGAATGTTGTACCATCCTTACATCCCTGGAATAAATCCTACTGGATCATGGTGGATGATCTTTTTGATGTATTTTTGAATTTGGTTTGCTAATATTTTGTTGAGTATTTTTTCATCTATGCTCATCAGGGATATTGGTTTGTAATATTCTTTTTTGGTGGTGTCTTTGTCTGGTTTAGGTATTAGGGTGATACTGGCCTCATAGAATGAATTTGGAAGTATTCCTTCCTGTTTTACTTTTTTGGAAAACTTTGAGGATGGGTATTAGGTCTTCACTAAATGTTTGGTAAAATTCAGTGGTGAAGCCAGCCATCTGGTCCAGGGGTTCTGTTCTTAGGTAGTTTTTTGATTACCAACTCAATTTTGTTTCTGGTAATTGGTCTGCTTAGATTTTCTGTTTCTTTTAGGTTCTGCCTTGGAAGGTTGTATTTTTCTAGAAAGTTGTCCATTTTTTCTAGGTTATCCAGTTTGTTAACATATAATTTTTCATAGTCTTCTCTCATAATTCTTTGTATTTCTGTGGTGTCCATAATGATTTTTCCTTTTGCATTTTTGATTCAGTTTATGTGTGTAGACTCACTTATTTTTTTGATAAGTCTGGCTAAGGGTTTATCTATTTTCTTTATTTTCTCAAAGAACCAGCTCTTGCTTTCATTGATTTTTCCTATTGTTTTATTCTTCTTGATTTTATTTATTTATGCTCTAATCTTCATTATGTCCCTCCTTCTACTGACCTTGGGCCTCCTTTGTTCTTCTTTTTCTAGTTTCATTAATTCTGAGTTTAGACTGCTTATGTGGAATTGTTCGTCTTTCCTGAGGTAGGCCCATATTGCAATATAGTTCCATCTTAGCACCGCCTTTGCTACATCTCACAGATTTTGTGGTGTTGAATTATTGTTTTGTCATTTGACTCCATATATTGCTTGATCTCTGTTCTTACTTGGTCATTCATCCATTGGTTATTCAGGAGCATGTTAAGCATCCATGTGTTTGTAGGCTTTTTCAGTTTTTTTTTGCAGAATTTATTTTTAGTTTCATACCTTTGTGGTCTGAGATGCTAGCTGGTACAATTTCAATCTTTTTGAATTTACTGAGGGTCTTTTTGTGGCCTAGTATATGATCCACTCTTGAAAATGTTCCATGTGCACTTGAGAAGAATGTGTATCCTATTGCTTTTGGGTGGAGAGTTATGTACATGTCTGTTAGGTCCATCTGTTCTAATGTGTTGTTCAATGCCTCTGTCTCCTTACTTATTTTCTGTCTGGTTGATCTGTCCTTTGTAGTGAGTGGGGTGCTGAAGTCTCCTAGAATGAATGCATTGCATTCTATTTCCCCTTTTAATTCTGTTAGTATTTGTTTCACATATGTAGGTGCTCCTGTGTTGGGTGCATAGATATTTATAATGGTTATATCCTCTTGTTGTATTGACCCCTTTATCATTATGTAATATCCCTCTTTGTCTCTTGTGACTTTCTTCATTTTAAAGTCTATTTTGTCTGACACAAGTACTGCAACACCTGCTTTTTTCTCCCTATTACTTGCATGAGATATCTTTTCCCATCCCTTCACTTTCAGTCTCTGTATGTCTTTGGGTTTGAAGTGAGTCTCTTTTAGGCAGAATATAGTTGAGTCTTGTTTTTTATCCATTCAGTGACTCTATGTCTGTTGATTTGTGCATCCAGAACATTTACAATTAAGCTGATTATTGATAGGTATGTACTTATAGCTATTGCAGGCTTTAGATTCGTGGTTACCAAAGGTTCAAGGGTAATGTCTTACTATCTAAGAGTCTAACTTAACTCACTTAATATGCTATTACAAACACAATGTAAGGGTTCTTTTTTTCCCGTCCTTTTTTTCCTCCTCCATTCTTTATATATTAGGTATATTCAGTACTCTTTGTCTATCCCTTTTTATTACCTCTGGTGACAGCTATTTACCCTTAGAACACTTCCATGTATAGCAGTCCCTCCAAAATACACTGTAGAGACTGTTTGTGGGAGGTAAAATTTCTCAGCTTTTGTTTATCTGGAAATTGTTTAATCCCTCCTTCAAATTTAAGTGATAATCTTCCCGGATAAAGTAATCTTGGTTCCAGGCCCTTCTGCTTCACTGCATTAAATATATCATGCCACTCCCTTCTGGCCTGTAAGGTTTCTGCTGAGAGGTCTTATGATAGCCTGATGGGCTTTCCTTTGTATGTGATCTTATTTCTCTCTCTGGCTGCTTTTAATAGTCTGCCCTTATGCTTGATATTTGCCATTTTAATTACTGTATGTCTTGGTGTTATCTTCCTTGGGTCCCTTCTGTTGGGAGATCAGTGCACCTCCATGGCCTGAGAAACCATCTCTTTCTCCAGATTGGGGACATTTTCAGCAATTACCTCCTCAAAAACACTTTCTATTCCCCTTTTCTCTCTCTTCTTCTTCTGCTACCCCTATAATATGAATATTGTTCCACTTGGATTGGTCACACAGTTCTCTCAGTATTCTTTCATTCTTAGAGATCCTTTTTTCTCTCTGTGCCTCAGCTTCTTTGTATTCCTCTTCCCTAATTTCTATTTCATTTGTAGTCTCTTCCACTCTACCATATCTAATCTGCTCTTAATACCCTCCATTGTGCTCTTCAATGATTGGATCTCTGAATGGAATTCATTACCGATTTCTTGAATATTTTTCTGTACCTCCATGAGCATGTGTATGATTTTTATTTTGAAATCTCTTTCAGGAAGATTTATTAATTCAGTCTCACTTGGTTCTTTCTCTGGTGTTAAGATTTTGCTTTGAACCAGGCTCCTTTGACATTTCATATTTGCATTTGGCACCCTCTAGTGTCCAGAAGCTCTACTCTCTGGAGCTGCTCAGCCCCTGGAGTGATGTGGGGATGTCACAGGGGAATGGTGCTAGTGTCTGGGGGGGGAGGAAAGAGCTGATTCCTGCTTTCTGGCTGCTATGCCTGTCTCCAGTGCCAGAACCAGTGGGCCAAACACACAGGCATAAGCCTCTATGTTTGGTGTTTGTAGCTGCCATAGGCGGGGCTTACCTCTGGCTGGCCTGACGCCAGGGCAAGGGCTGCTGGTTTGCCAGCCAGGTGCAGGCTAGCTGGGAGGAAGACACAGCAGGCTGTGTATCATGGTGGAGGGCCTTGGATCTGCATAGCCAGCCAGGGGGATGGAGTGCCTGAAGTTCACTTAAGTCCCCAACCTGCTGGGAAGAGTGCACCTGGACAATTTTGTCTACCTGTCCTTTTTCCTGTGCAGCAGTAAGCTCTGTGCAATCCTTGCCCCTTTAGCAGCACTGTCACTGTTAGGAAGTCTCTCAGACTGCCCACCCAGATCAGTCAGATATGAATTCCTGTTTTCCACAAGCAGCTGGAATTTCTGTCTCTCTAGGTATTCCACCTGTCTTAGCATTCCAACCCCACTAATCACCAGGGCACCATGCAATGTAGGTTTGTGCTCCCAGAGCAGATCTCCAGGGCTAGGTGTTCAGCAGTCCCAGGCCTCCATTCCCTCCCCCACTCTGTTTCGTTTCCTCTGGCCAGTGAGCTTGGGTGGGGGAAGGGCTCGGGTCCCACTGGGTCACAGCTTTGTTATGTTACCCTGCTCCATGAGGTCTGCTCTTTTCTCCAGGTGTATGCAGTCTGGTGCAGCCTTCTTTCCTGTTGCTCTTTCAGGATTAGTTGTATTAATTATATTTTTGTATTATATGTGGTTTTAGGAGAAGGTCTGTCTCACCTCTCACGCCACCATCTGTAACCCAATCTCTTGCCTGCTTTTTAAAGGTTTGCCTTCTGGGTCTCTTAGTTTCCATGTTTCCTCTTTCTCTCTCTTTCTCTTTTTCCTTTCAGTTATTTGTTGTAGAAACATGTTGGTTTCTTCTGTAGTTGCTCACAGTATGGAATTACTGATTAATGTCCCCCCTGTAACGTGGTCTTCTGTGCTCTGCATTCCTATGAATTAGTATTTGGCCCTTGAGGCTTAGTCATATTCAGATCTGACTGTCCCAGCAAGTGTGTGAGCACATTCTTTGTCATGAGGCTCATACTGTCCAGGTGTCCCTCTTTTTCCCTGAGCATCTATGGGGGCTTAATGCTCAGATGATTCAATTTTTTAGAAGTTACAAAATAATATTCCCATTTTTGCTTTCCTTCTCATTTATTTGTTGGAAATAATTTATAAAGAGAAAATTTGCTTCATCTATTATACGTTTACATAGTTATATAGTTCATATAGGAAAGGCAGGATAAATAATTCTTCCCCTTTGTTTACCAATTTTCAAAATGAATAGCATCTCCAAGGGAACCAACTAGCTGTGTGCCTGTGTCTGTGTGTTTGAGACAATGAACTCATGGATTTAAACATTATTTGATGTGTGTTGACATCCTGCAGGTATTGCTCTCATTCCCATCTTTGGAACAATTCTTCAAGTTGGCTCCCAAATCCTCAAAAGATATATTTTTACAGTCTTTTAAACAAGATTCTGGATATAAGAAAAGACCACAAAGGAACTACAAATTTTGTACCAAAAGGGTTTGTCTTGGCTTTCTTAAGGAATTTTGTTTGTAGTCTGTGCATACCCCGTTTTACTGGAAATTGAATTTTCCTTAATATGTTAGTCTCATGCCTGTGTGGGTGGGAGGACTTCCAAAAGACAAGTGATATTACAAAGTGAATCAAAGAAACTCTATCTGACTTTAAGAGAAATAAAATGGTGCCTGACAGGGGAGAGGATTAAAGATGGTGGCATGAGAGGTGAGATATAGGCTTCCTCCTAAAACCGCATATAATATAAAAACATAATTAATGCGATTAATTAAAAAGGAAAGAGGACTGTGCCAGACTGCATACACCTGGAGAAAAGAGCAGACCTCATGGAACTGGGTAACAAACCAAAGCTGTGGCCCAGCTCGACCCAAGCCTTTTCCCATCCCAGCTCACTGGTGGGAGGAAGAGAAATGTAGCAGGGAGGGAGTGGAGGCCTGGGACTGCTGAATACCTAACTCTGGAGATCTTCTCTGGGAGCACAAACCTACATTTCATGGTGCTTTCATGGTAATCTCATGATTAGGGGGTTGGAAAGCAGAATACCTAGTGAGAATGAGATATCAGCCACTTGTGGAAAGCAGGGATCCATAACCAGCTTCTTTGGGACAAAAGAAAGGTGGGCAGTCTCAGAGACTTCCTAACAGCAAAAAGGATACTAAAGGGACAAGGATTTCATAGAGCTTACTGCTCAGGAGAAAGGACAGGCTGACAAAATTGTCCAGGTGCACTCTGTCCAGAAGGTTGGGAGCTTTCTTGATCTTTAGGCGCTCCATCTCCCTGGCTGGATACACAGTTCCAAGGAACCCTTCCATGATATGCAGCCTACTGGGCCAGCCCCACCTGGCTTGCAAACCAGCACACCCTATCCTGGCATTAGGCCAGCCAGAGGGAAGCCCCATCTACAGCAACTACAAATGCAAAGCATAGAGGCTTATACCTGTGTGCTCAGCCCACTGGTTCTGGCAGTGGAGGCAGGAATAGCAGCAAGGAAGCAGGAATCAGCTCTTTCCTCCCCCTAGGCACCAATACTACTCCCCTGTGACCCCCGACATTGCTCCAGGGGCTGAGCAGCTCCAGAGAGTAGAGCTTCTGGGCGTTAGAGGGTGCCATATATAAATATGAAATACCAAAGAAACCTGGTTCAAAGTGAAATGATGAATACAACACCTGAGAAAGATTTAAATGAAATCAACTTCATGAATCTTCCTGAAAGGTATTTCAAAATAAAAATCATTAAAATGCTCGTGGAAGTACAGAAAAATATACAAGAACTCAGGAATTAACTCCGGTTGGAGATCCAGTCATTGAAGAGTACAATGGAGGGTATTAGAAGCAGATTAGATATGGTGGAGGAGCAATATTTGCATTAAAGGGGTACCAGAAAAAGAAGAAGAGAGAAAAAGGGGTAGAAAGTGTTTTTGAGGAGGTAATTGCTGAAAACTTCCCCAATCTGGGGAAGGAGATAGTTTCTCAGGCCATGGAGGTGCATAGATCTCCCAACATAAGGGACCCAAGGAAGACAACACCAAGACATATAGTATTTAAAATAGCAAAGATCAAGAATAAGGACAGACTATTAAAATCAGCCAGAGATAGAAATAAGATCACATATAAAGGAAATCCCATCAGGCTATCTCATCAGACTTTTCAGGAGAAACCTTACAGGCCAGAAGGGAGTGGCATGCATTTAATGCAATGAAGCAGAAGGGCCTTTAACCAAGAATACTTTATCTGGCAAGATTATCATTTAAATTTGAAGGAGGGATTAAACAATTTCCAGATAAACTAAAGCTGAGAAAATTTACCTCCCACAAACCATCTCTACAGTGTATTTTGGAGGGACTGCTATGGATGGAAGTGTTCCTAAGGTTTAATAACTGTCACCGGAGGAAATAAAACTACAGTAAAGAAAGTAGAACAGTTAATTTCTAAGCAAATGTGAAATTAAATCAACTCTCCCCAAAGTCAATCAAGGGACAGGCAAAGAGTACAGAATATGATACCTAATATATAAAGAATGGAGGAGGAAGAAAAAGGAGGAGAAAAAAAATAACCGTTAGCAAAACTGAAGGAACAAAATAGCAGCAGACTGACAGACTCCAAGAAGGGACTAGTGGTTACTAAAGGGGATGGGTGGGGAGGGCGGGTGGGGAGGGAGGGAGAAGGGGATTGAGGGGTATTATATTTAGTACACATGGTGTGGGGGTTCACGGGGGAAACACTGTAGCACAGAGAAGGCAAACAGTGGATCTGTGGCATCTTACTACACTGATGAACAGTGACTGCATTGGAGTATGGGTGGGGACTTGATAATGTGGTTAAATGTAGGAACCACATTGTTTTTTCATGTGAAACCTTTATAAGAGTGTATATCAATAATACCTTAATAAAATTTTTTTTTCAATGTTGCCTAACAGGTCCAAACCATCTTTCTTACTGGGAAATAATCATGGTTTGCCTTGCAGATGGGCTGTCCTCTGCTCTCGGTGATGTACAAGTGGGCTTTGATAATAATTCATGGGCTTGGGAGCACTGGTGCTGTCTAGGTCCATTTCTGTCCTCAATCCTCTTTGTTCTTAATTGTAGCTTTTCTTACTAGACTCTGTTTAACTCCTATGAAACTGTTAGTTCAGGCAAGTTTTTTTTTTTACTGTAAAATTTTAAACATACAGAAAAATTAAAAGAGTAACTTTATAAACAACTGAGTAGTGACCATCTAGAATTCACAAATGCTATTATTCTGTCTTATTTGCTTCAGGCCATTTTTAAAAAGAAAGAAAATATTAAATATAAGATCCCTTTTTTTCTTCACACTAGCCCTATTTACCTCATTGGAGAGACAACCACTATTTGGACATTGATAGATATTCCTCCTGAAATATTTTTATGCTTATGTTTCTATATGTACACATCTATGAAAAGTGTTTACAGTTGTTGTGAGTTTTCAAAGTTTATATGAATGTTATCATACTATATAGGATCATCCACTAACTTGTTTTCCTCACTGAACATTGTGTTTTGAATCTATAGTGGTATATCAAGTTTATTGACTTCATAGCTAAATAATATTCCATCATTTGATGATTTATCCATTCTCTTATTAGTGTATCTTTATGTTTCTAATTTTTCCCCATTACAACACAATGTTTCATATAATATCCTTGAATATTCATGTTGGAGAATTTGTTTAGGGATATATATAGAAGCAGAATTTCTGGGGCACAGAAGATTGTTATGTCCTCAACTTCATTAGATATTGCTAAATTACTCCCTCACATGGTTGTATTGATATACATGCCTACCAGTGGGAGTTGAAAGCTCCTATTTCCCCACACTCAGTGTTATTAGACTTTAAATTTTTTGCCAATCTGATGGATATGAAATGGCACCTCATTGATGTTTTAATTTTTTTGCCTTATTACTAATAGGTTGAATATATTTTCATATATTTATTGGCCATTCTTTTTTTCTTTCTTCTGTGAATTGTAGGACAATGCTCTTCAAATTTTCAGAGGGTGATAACTACAATAGGGATAGTCAGGATAGGAGGTACTTAGACACTAGAAGTCTTCACTATCCTCCTTCCCAATTTGCATCTTTACCTTAAATTTATGTGTCTCTCCATTCTTCTGTACATGTCTTGTGTCAGGTATCTGAGAGAATAATATAAGGTAGAGGAACTAGAGTAAACTGCAAAAATATGGGTATAAGTTCAAGGTTAACTATAAAAAGAAAGATAATAGAGGCACTAAGATCCACTTGGGCTTAAGCATTATAGGGCTCTCTCACACCCTGTTTTGTCCATTGGATTGATAACCCCACTAGTACAATATGTAACTGAAGAACTAGCAAGGAATCATAGAATTTAAATATTAGGCTTTGCCTTTACACTCTTACACTTCACAACTTTGCTCTTTGGGGCCTCCACTTCTCTCTTCACAGTCTTCGAAGAGTGTGTCTGGTGTTCTTCGAAGAACGCATGGTCTGGTGTTTTGGGTGGAGGGACAGGTTATTCTCTGAGGTAATACCTTGTGGGTAAGAACAGGGCTCTGGATTAGGTACTAGATCCATTTCTGGCTCTCTCACTTACTAGCTTTGCCAACTTTGAAAAGGTTCTTAACCATCCTAGATTTAGTTTCTTCAGGATAACATTGTGCCCACTTCATAGGGTTATAGTAACGGTATGGATATATATGTGAGTACTAAGTTCAGTGTCTAGGACACTGTGTAAGTCTTAGTGTCAGTTATAATAATCAAAAAATAACACATAAGTGAAAATATACCATATAAATTCAGCATTCTTATCTTAAGGAAAACTTTGATAGTTCACAGGATATTCCTGGAAGTAGATGTTATAATTTCCCATGATTGATAGCATACCAGTAACTTTAGGCAGAAGTTATATTTCCCATGATTGATAGCATACCAGTAACAATTTAAGCAGAAATGATTCAATTGCTCATAGAATTTAAGCCTGGTGTGGGAGAAAAGAAGGCTACTTCATGAAAGCATTCATTCATTTGTTCATCAAGCATTTATGGAAAACTTGCAATGTGCGATGTGTGAATACCTGCAAAAAACCAGGGGTAAATAAAAAAATTAAATAATACGTAGCATCTGCCATTAGGAAGTTGAGTAGGGGAAAGAGCCATATAAGAAAATCAATTAATTGAACATTTTTTACAACAAGGGTACAGCAGGAGCACAAAGGAGGGAGCCGCCAATTCTCCATGAACTTGTCAGGAAAGCTTCCATGGAAAAGCAGGTAATGAGGAAGACCTTGGCAGCCTCCTTTCAGATGCAAACAGGTAGTCGCTATTGGGCTGAGCTGTGGGGGAGCTCCATGATTAGCGGTGGTATTGAGAGGAGAGGCCTGGGAAGTAGTCAGGAAGCCTACCTGAACCAGGTGTCCTGTGGATTCATTGCCAGGCCAGGGGTGCAAGGCGGCCACAGGGAGGACCCGAAGCTGTGGCCAGGGCCTGGCAGCAGTCATGCTCCAGGCAAGGCCAGGGAATGACTGAAATAATCGCTGGAGCTGGAGGTTCAGCCAGAGAATCAACAGGGCGGCACTCCAGATTGAGCTGGAGATTCAGGCTTGTTCACTCAACGAGCCTCTGGCCTCACCCAGTGCCAGCCCCAGGACAGCGTGAAGTTATTTTGAGGAGCTTTGGCAAGGTGAACAGATGTCACCTGATTTGCCATGTCCTCATCTGGTTTTCAGGTTATTTTTCTTGTTTATTCTAGTTCATGTGGGTAGTCTCGTCCTTAGCACAATTTTTGCTAATATGCCCTAAAATGTTAAAATCATGCTTAGGAAGAGTCTAATTTCCACTGAGCCATATTCAGGCAGTAAAATATATGATTTGTCTGTATTATGTGAAATGTGTCCTAGGAAATTGTGGTTTGTGGGTTAGATATGAAATTGCATCATCCTATTTAAGGGCTTTATGAGGGATTCCAGGAGAAGGTGACCAAACTGTGGTGACTCAGTGTGGAAAGTGGTCCAAAAAAGAGTTGTCTGATGTCTTAGCTACTGGATTAATGGTCCTTATTTAAATGTTAAAAGCATCAGTTCTGACATCTATCACCAAATGCACACTGGAGCAGAGGCCTACTTGGCCAATAACCCGTGTTATATGCCTTGCCTTCTTACTTGTGCTATTAATTTGCTTCCCATGGATCAAAGACTGTAAAGTGTGATGAGAATTTTGTCCAGATCAAGAATGATTTATTAGTGTCTATGGTAATGGCCAACTCTCTGGCAGGGCAGTAGCATTTGGTAACTTTGTTAGGGTTCATGAGTAGGAAGATATAATTAAACCCAGGCATGAAGCTCAGAAGTCTTTGAAAGCTTCTGGTAAGGTTACCTTTTGCTGCAGGATTTAAGGCTGAATCCAATGGTCATCTTCTGAAAAATCAGAAACCATCTATATCAGCACATTTAAAATACTGCTACTTATAAAACCCCAGACAGCTTCCTTATTATTAACTCAAAGAACACCTGTCTGTCTCCCTTCACACCTTCTTAATAAATTACTTTTGCCCCTAGACAAAAATATTGTGTCCCTCTGCCAAGTACTTACCTACACACTGGATCCACATTGATGGAAGAACACAAATGGAAGCTAATTGCTCCATAAGAGAGTTTAGCCTTCCTGAAGGAACTGGTTTCTTTGTGGTTTAGCTCTTTCCTGGAATCCATAGTCAGACACAATACAAAGCTACCCTGAATCTGAGGCATGAAACCAGGCAAGAAGAGTCTGGCTCACACACCAAGGATAATCTTAAAGTTCTATACTCTCAATTTCCTATCCTAGTGAAAAAACTTGTAAGTGAAGAGTGTGGCTGGCCCAACCCATTTAAGTCCTGTAACCTGACAAATGAGGACAAATGGCATGTGTGAGGATGGTGGGGCAATGGAAGGACATGGTGTGGTTCTCATTATGGTTGAATGAGAATCCAAAACAAGGAGGGAGATCTAAGGAAATGTTGTGAGCAGGTATCTGAGAGGACACTATGGGCAAATCTTGGGACATGCTGTTACCAGATATGTGTTTTCCTTTGCCCTCTGTGTAGTAATACACAGGTGAGTCAGACCCACTGTGGGTAAAACTGCAGTATATCCAGAATCTCTCACATGGCCTTAGTGCATCTCCACATCAATAAATGTTTCCAAGGGGCAGAGAGTAGTCCATCTCCATATCAATAGGTGATTACATGGGGAAGCAAGGGCATATCTGGAATGGAGAGGTTAGGTGGAGTCCCTTTTTGCTGCTGGGTTGTGAGAGACACGGATGAGCAGAAGTGGATGAGATGACCACTTGTAAGGAGTAAATAGGTTTCACCCATTTTATTTCTCCCCTTAACTGATTTTGGCTTCAAAGGTTATTTGCCCTAGGTTGGGAACTTATTTATCCCCCAGAGTAACACCCATTTAAAGGGACAGAATGGGATGTGTTTCCTTTGATTTCCTTCTGCTCATTTGGCTTTATACGGTCTGTTATAGTCTGTTTCCAAGGTGAGAAGCAGAATTCCATGATTGTTCTTTCAGCTACTCCCTTCCTTGTGAACCAAACACTGGATCAAGCTTTGATGTCTTTGGAAGCTTACTCTATCTTCTCAATCTTGATTCACTGGGACTTGACATTGGGATGTGAAGCAGAGTATAGAATCTTGGTCACCAGGAGGGAACAATGAAATTTTGGTGGAGGCACATGAAAGAGGGGTGCTGGAACACAGGTGGTGGGGAACCCTACTTCTGTTACCTACAAGGATTCTGATCAGAGATCCTCTGGCTGCTAGCATAGATGAGGGTTTTAGCAGTGCAAGAGAGTCAGATGGAAGCTACCACTTTTAGTTTATGCCTGCTGACATGTTCTTAGGCATGCAGGTCTTCTTGAACTACAGGTATCACATCCTGGTACAGACCTACTCCTAATTGTTGTGGAAGATGAAGTTCTGGGCAGAGGTTGCTGTAAATTATATCTAACTGTTAGAGTAATGAGATCAGTCTTTAACATCAGGAGTACTGCCTTGTCAGCTGTAGAAACGGAGGATCTCTGAACCCAAATTTTATTAAGTAAAGGTCTTGATTGTAGGAAATAGGAAGGCATTTGGAATTTTTTGAGATCTTTGCAAAGCATCCTACAAAGTAAAAATATAAAGAGGCTATAGAATCAGAGATTGTATGGTTGGCTCTTTCGTGAAGAGGGATGATCAAAGAAGCAGTAGCTGGTACATATGATGAAGGAGGACAGTGGTGGAGAGGGGACATACTCTTTTTGAAGGTCTGTTTAGAATAGCCAGAAGTAGGATAGTGTCCTTGTATGCAATCCTAAATGAAGCTCATTGCTGGAATGTCCCCACAGCGATTTTGTGTTGGGGAACAGCCTATCAGGTCCTCACATTGCCTTGGCCTATTCCTAACTCCCAAAGTCTCTGATGATTATTAAGGTTTTAAATTGGGTCATCTAGGATGGCTCATGAATTCAAATCAAGCTATGACACAGAGCAGGCCATCCTGCCAGATGAGAGGGCTATGAAGCCCTCGGCTCCTGGGCATCCTTTGCCCAGCTCTGCGGCTGTCATGGGACCTACCGCATCTTCTTGGTCAGCTGAAAGCTGGGGCTGGATGGCCAAAGAGCTCTTGCACCAACAGTTTCCCAGGCCTGGCAGCCTCCCATTATCATCTATTTAGATTGAGTTTTCTGCCTGGTGGGCCCTGAACTTGGCAGAGAGAAGACAGGGAGTCTACCTTAGGCAATCAGGGACATGTTTCCTGGTCTGGTCCTACAGTGATCTGACTGTCATCAGTCACAGAATATTGTGTGGAGTTTTGTGATGCCGGGAATGGTGAAAAGATGAGACTGCCATCTATGTCCCCAGTGTATGTGGTTCTCCAACCCAGCGAGTCATCTGAATCACCCCCAAGGGCTTTCAAAATGATAGAATTTGAGGCCTCTAGAACTTGTTTTATAAGAACAAAAAATTAAACTTCCTCAGGTGGTTCTTATTATCAGCTGTGTTTAGAAACCACTGTATACAATAACTTTTGGATCCAGAATACTGAGCAGAATCTTGTAATTCAGCAAATTATTTTTATTGCTAAACTGGTCAAGATCATTGGTGCCCTGGAAGCCTAGCTCCACATGGGTCAGGGCCCCAGAAGGGCAGGGAGGGTAATTAAGTTGAAGCTGCTGTCATATTTTATATACACTGAGTGTCATGTTCATCTTGACACTTACAGAGGCCCTTGCTTCCCAGAGTGCACCCCAGTGATGCAGACTTGCCTTGGGGCCCATCAGAGCGCCTTTGTGATGGGCAGGGAGGTGGGAGGACAGATCCTCCACATCCTGGTCTGATATTTCCTAGTGGTCATCATGAGCCCCATGCCCTGAGTCTATCCTGTTTTAGATAATGGAGGTGGGTACCCACCTGCCATCTTCAGTGTCATTAGAATAATACTGTCAGTTACATCTACTGTTAGAATACCACAAGTACAGGAAATTCCTAATCAATTTCCTTCCTCTTTACCAACAGGGTAGGTGGGATCAGATAAGTAGAGAGATGATAAAAGTGTACAATGAGTTTATTTAGGCAGAGGAAATATGGGTGATGATGGAGATGCTGGTGATAGTGGCAGTGGAGGCAGTGGCTGTCCTGGCGGCAGTGGTGATGGTCCTGATGCAGGAAGGGCAGTCATGATCTAGGCAAATGCTGGGGAGGGCAGCTACTGCCAGAGGCAGGAATTCTTTTTGGTCTTTTTCAAATGATGGGTGGTAAGTCAGCTACTTTTAAAAGGCTAAGAACAGAATGAACAATATAAATCAACTTTTATAAATTAAATATTTCCAGTTTGACTCACACTATAATTTAAGAGGTATTAAATCTTTGTTTCGAATGACCTTTCACTGTCAGTGGTGGACTATTTCAGCCTTCAGTTACCCTGCTCCTTTTACCTCTGTAACATATAGTTGCTTTGTAAAGGAACTCCTGAATAATTACTGGAACTCATATTTAAAGAACTATTTTGTAATGAGTAATTGGTATATGTGACAATCTATTAAATATTTCTGTTTTTTCATAAGATAAAATTTTTTTACACTGAGAGTTCTAAGAAAAATATACTATATCCTGTCAGAGGCTACATAGCTCATGAGGAATAATATTTACAAGTATTAAGTGACAAATTATCTGTATATTCCTTGGGATGTTGAAAGATTATTCATTTGGGAAATGAAAATAACAAAAACATGATAATGATACTAGACACTAAAATGACAGAAATAACATTTTATAGAAATACAGACATTTTTCTCCCCAAAGTTTGAAGGTGCTGAAGGTAGGGTATTTTGAAAAACAAAATACTTGAAGATAGGGTATTTTGAAAAACAGAATGCTTATTGAAGAGAATAATTTCATTTAAAGTCAATTAAAAAACAAATTCCACTACAAACTTCCCAATGTAAATTTCAGTAAGATAAAATGATTCAATACACCTGTGAGCAACTCAGTCCAGTAATTTAAATTATTCTAATTTTTCTTTTCTCTTTTTTGGCACGATAATGACATCATCCTTACTATTTGTTTGTTGAGCAATATTATATGCTTGGCACCACCCTGGACATTTTACACACGTGACCCCTTTTAATGCTTACAACTGCCTTGTGTGCTGTCTGTGACTGTCTCCACTGCAGAAATGGAGAGACAAGCTCAGAGGTGTTTTTAAGCAATTCATCCAAGGCCACAGCCAGGAAGTGGTGAAGACAGAGAGGAATCCAAGATCTAAGACCAAGATAGTATGTGTTACTTGTCCACAAGCGTACATAATTTTTACAGGATCTGAATTCTTGTTTTTTTCACTCAACATTATACCACAAGCATTTTTCATGTTTGCTCCACAATCTTAATTCAACATCCTGAGCACACTGCCCTCCAGCGGAGGCCCTTCCATAAAGCTCTCACCCTGGCCTAACAACCAGGTTGAAAAGGGGTTTTCCGTTGCATAATATCATTACTGTTTCATCTTAAATATGATACAATGTTAAACGGTCTTCTTTCCTATCTCCTTTAATGTAGAGAGAGGGGATTTTTCCAACTGAGGGAAGGGGATTTGTGGAAAATAAAGTGAATCTCAGAGAAGAAATGAGGTAAGAATTCATTGTTCTTCGCCTTGAAATCAACATGGCTGCACTGCCCCCTAAGCAACAGGGTATTTCAAGCATCTTCGTTCATATTACGCTTGAAGGCTTAAGAGTAAGTCAGATTGTGTCAGGACAAGCACTGAGAGACTTCTCCTGGAATCCACACAGGACTTGGGAATATATGTAAATCACAGGAAATTCAAACACATCAGGATTTGTTTTCCTCTAGCTCAAATTAATTCCTAAATTTAAACACGAATCTCTTTCACTTTGATATTGTTAAAAATCATCGTGTTATTAAAATGCATAATTGGGTGGCCTTGATTTAATTAGGAAGGACTTGGGTTAATACTGTATTGTTCTGGAGAAAGCAACAGGGAATAGATTTTTAGTGTGTACGTTTTGGTGGTTTTAGTGAATTAGGTCATTATTTCTGCTATTGTTCATCAAAAAAGAAGCCCTGAGTAAAACTGCTGATGCTGTCACACGGGAGAGGGCTGACTGGTGGCTTGTAACTGCTTCCCTTGCAGCTGGCAGACCACACTGTGGAAAGGAGGGGAAACCTGCCAGCTTCATCTTTATTGGAGAGCTGGCTCTTAAAAATTAGATGTCTTTTAGGCTTAGTGAATGACCAATATGAAAAAGGAGAAGCAGCAAACAGGCTTATATGGCATGTAAGAATTTAATAACAGACAAGAGTTGTCCAAGTGTTCTTAAGAAAATTACATCTCTTCATGCCCTACATTAAAATTGTTGATTTCCTCTGAGCTTAGATTTCAGGATAGGGAAGATTATGATCAACACCTAACAACAAGCAATTTTTAAGACAAAAACTCTTCCCAGCAGTACACAAACAAGTTACCCACACAAAGGGTAAAAAAAAGGTCCATGACAAAAACTCCCTTTAATTATAGAAATGTAAGAGGAAAAAATGATGGAATATAGATTTAATAAAATAATTTTGTGTACTAGGAGTTTGTTTTTCCTTTTCCAGCTTTTTATTGAGATATATGACAATAACTCTGTATAAATTTGGGGTGTACAATGTGTTTATATATACATTTATATATTGTAAAATGATTACTGCCATACTGTTAACTAACACTCTATCACCTCACATGACTACCATTTCTTTTTTGTGGTGAGAATATTTAATATCTATTCTCTTAGCAATTTTCAAGCATATAATACAGTTTTGTTAACTATATTCACCATGCTGTACATTATATCCTCAAAACCTATTAATCTTCTAACCAAAAGTTTGTACCCTTTGATCAGCATCTCTCCATTTACCCAGCCCCAGCCCCCAGGACCCACCAGTCCAGTCTTCTTTTTATAAGTTTAGCTTTTTCAGATTCCACATGTAAGTGATATCATATATTGTATTTGTCTTTCTCTGACTAATTTCACTCTGTTTAATGATCTCAAGGTGCATCCGTTTTGTCACAAAGAGCAGGAATTCCTTCTTTCTCATGGTTTAAAAAAATTCTATTGGGTGTAGCAATGTACATCTTCTTTATCATTCATACACTGGAGGACACTTAGATTGTTTCCGTATCTTGGCTGTTGTGAATAACGCTGCAGAGATCATGGGGGTGCAGACATCTCACTGAGATCCTGACTTCATTTCCTTTGGGTGTGTACCCGAAAGTGGGATGGCCGGATCAAATGATAGTTCAGTCTTTTATTTTTTAATTTTTTTTTGAGCAACCTCCACACTGTTTTCCATAGTGGCTGCACCAATTTACATTCCCACCAACAGTGCACAAGGATTCCCTTTTCTCCACATCATTGCCAACTTGTTATCTTTTCGATGAGAGCCATTCTAATAGGTGTGAGGGGCTATCTCATTGCGGGTTTGATTTGCATTTTCCTGATGGTTACTGATTTGGAGCATCTTTTCTTGTGCCCTTGGTCATCTGTATTTCTTCTCTGGATAAATGTCTGTTCAAGTCCTCTGCCCATTAAAAAAATTTTTTTTAATTAAGATATTATTGATATACACTCTTATAAAGGTTTCACATGAAAAAACAATGTGGTTACTACATTTATCCATATTACCAAATTCCCACCCATACCTCAATGCAGTCACTGTCCATCAGTGTAGTAAGATGCCACAGATTCACTGTTTGCCTTCTCTGTGCTACACTGTTCTCCCTGTGATCCCCCACACCATGTGTACTAAACATAATACCCCTCAATCCCCTTCTCCCTCCCTCCCTATCCATCCTCCCACACCCCTCCCCTTTGGTAAACACTAGTTCCTTCCTGCTGAGTCTGCTGCTATTTTGTTCCTTCAGTTTTGCTTCATTGTTATACTCCACAAATGAGGGAAATCATTTGGCATTTGTCTTTCTCTGCCTGGCTTATTTCACTGAGCAAAATATCCTCCAGCTCCATCCATGTTGTTGCAAATGATAGGATTTGTTTCTTTCTTATGGCTGAATAGTATTCCATTGTGTATATGTACCACTTCTTTATCCATTCGTCTACTGATGGACACTTAGGTTGCTTCTGTATCTTGGCTGTTGTAAAAAGTGCTGCAATAAACACAGGGGTGCATATGTCTTTTTTAATCTGAGAAGTTGTATTCTATGGGTAAATTCCAAGGAGTGGGATTACTGGGTCAAATGGTATTTCTATGGTTGAACTAACTTACATTCCCACCAGCACCTTAGGAGAGTTCCCCTTTCTCCGCATCCTTGCCAGCATTTGTTGTTCTTAGTCTTTTTGATGCTGTCCATCCTAACTGGTATGAGGTGATATCTCCTTGTGGTTTTAATTTGCATTTCCCTGATGATTAGTGATGTGGAGCATCTTTTCATGTGTCTTTTGGCCATCTGAATTTCTTCTTTGGTGAACTGTCTCTTCATATCCTCTGCACATTTGTTAATTGGGTTATTTGCTTTTTGGGTATTGAGGCATGTGAGTTCTTTATATATTTTGGATGTTAACCCCTTGTTGGATATGTCATTTACAAATATATTCTCCCATACTGTAGGATGCCTTTTTGTTCTGTTGATGGTGTCTTTTGCCATACAAAAACTATTTAGTTTGATGTAGTCCCATGAGTTCATTTTTGCTTTTGTTTCCCTTGTTCAAGGAGATGTGTTCAGGAACAAGTTTCTCATGCTTACATTCAGGAGACTTTTGTCTATGTTTTCTTCTAAGAGTTTTATGGTGTCACGACTTACATTCAGGTCTCTGATCCATTTCAAGTTTACTTTTGTGTATGGGGTTAAACAAAAATCCAGTTTCATTCTCTTGCATGCAGCTGTCCAGTTTTGCCAACACCAGCTGTTGAAGAGGCTGTCATTTCCCCATTGTATGTCCATGGCTCCTTTATCATATATTAATTGACCATATATATTTGTGTTTCTATCTTGGCTCTCTAGTCTGTTCCATTGATCTATGGGTCTGTTCTTGTGCCAGTACCAAATTGTCTTGATTACCATGGCTTTGTAGTAGGGCTTGAAGTCAGGAAGTGTAATCCCCCCAGCTTCATTTTCCTTCTCAGGATTGCTTTGGCTATTCAGGGTCTTTGTGGTTCCATATAAATTTTAGAACTGTTTGCTCTAGTTCATTGAAGAATGCTGTTGGTATTTTGATAGGAATTGCACTGAATCTGTAGATTGCTTTAGGCAGCATGGCCATTTTGATAATATTAGTTCCTCCTATCCATGAGCATGGGATATGTTTCCATTTATTGGTATCTTCTTTAATTTCTCTCATGAGCATCTTATACTTTTCAGATTATAGGTCTTTCACTTCCTTGGTTAGGTTCATTCCTAGGTATTTTATTCTTTTACTGTGAATGGAATTGTTTACCTGATTTCTCTTTCTGCTTGTATGTCATTAGTGTATAGGAATGCCACAGATTTCTGTGTATTAGTTTTGAATCCTGCAACTATGCTGAATTCAGATATTAGATCTAGTAGTTTTGGAGTGGATGGATTCTTTAGGGATTTCTATGTACAACATCATGTCATCTGCAAACAGGGTGAATTTACCTTCTTCCTTGCCAATCTGGATGCCTTTTATTTGTTTGTGTTGTCTGATTGCCGTGGCTAGGACCTCCAGTACTATGTTGAATAAAAGTGCAAAGAGTGGGCATCCGTACCTTGTTGTCAATGTTAAAGGAAAAGCTTTTAGCTTTTCTTTTTTAAGTATGATGTTGGCTGTGTGGGTGTCATATATTGCCTCTGTCATGTTGAATTACTGGTCCTCTATACCCATTTTGTTGACAGTTTTTATCATGAATGGATGTTGAATATTGTCAAATACTTTTTCAGTATCTATGGAGATGATCATGTGGTTTTTGTCCTTTTTGTTGATGTGATAGATGATGTTGATGGATTTTTAAATATTGTACCATCCTTGCATCCCTGGAATAAATCCTACTTGATCATAGTAGATGATCTTTTTAATGTATTTTTGAATTTTGTTTGCTAATGTTTTGTTGAGCATTTTTTCATCTATGTTCATCAGGGATATTAGTCTGTAATTTTCTCTTTTTGTGGTGTCTGCTTAGTTTTGGTATTAGAGTGATGCCGGCTTCATAGAATGAATTTGGAAGTATTCTCTCCTTTTCTACTTTTTTTGGAAAACTTTAAAGAGGATGGGTATTAGGTCTTCTCTAAATGTTTGATAAAATTCAGCAGTGAAGCCTTCTGGTCCATGGATTCTGTTCTTAGGTAGTTTTTCAATTACCAATTCAATTTCTTTGCTGGCTATTGGTTGGTTCAGATTTTCTGTTTCTTTCTGGGTCAGCCTTGGAAGGTTGTATTTTTCTAGAAAGTTTTCCATTTCTTCTAGGTTATCCAGTTTGTTAGCATATAATTTTTAACAGTATTCTCTAATAATTCTTTGTATTTCTGTGGTGTCTGTAGTGATTTTTCATTTTTGATTCTATTTATGTGTGTAGATTCTCTCTTTTTCTTGAGCAGTCTGGCTAGGTGTTTATCTTTTTTTTTTTTCTCAAAGAACCAGCTCTTACTTTCATTGATTCTCTGTATTGTTTCATTCTTGCTCTAATATTTATTATGTCTCTCCTGCTACTGACTTTGGGCCTCATTTGTTCTTCTTTTTCTAGTTTTGTTAATTGTGAGCTTAGACTGCTCATATGGGACTGTTCTTCTTTCCTGAGGTAGGCTTGTATTGCAATATAGTTCCCTCTTAGCACAGCCTTTGCTGAATCCCATAGAATTTGTGGTGTTGAATTATTGTTGTCATTTGTCTCCATATATTGCTTGATCTCTGTTTTTATTTGGTCATTGATTCTTTGATTATTTAGGAACATGTTGTTAAGCTTCCATGTGCTCATGGGCTTATATGTTTTCTTTGCAAAGTTTATTTCTAGTTTCATACCTTTGTGGCATGAGAAGCTGACTGGTATAATTTCAATCTTTTTGAATTTACTGAGGCTCTTTTTGTGGCCTAGTATATGATCTATTCTGGAAAATGTTTGATGTGCCCTTGAGAAGAATGTGTATCCTGTTGCTTTTGGGTGGAGTGTTGTGTAGATGTCTGTTAGGTCTGTCTGTCCTAGTGTGTTGTTCAGTGCCTCTGTCTCCTTACTTATTTTCTGTCTGGTTGATCTGTCCTTTGGAGTGAGTGGTGTGTTGAAGTGCCCTAAAATGAATGCACTGCATTCTATTTCCCTCTTTAATTCTGTTAGTATTTGTTTCACATATGTAGGTGCTCCTGTGTTGGGTGCATAGATATTTATAGCGATTATATTCTCTTGTTTGTCTTACCCCTTTATCATTATGTAATATCTTTCTTTTTCCCTTGTTATTTTCTTTGTTTTGAAGTCTATTTTGTCTGGTACAAGTACTGCACCTCCTGCTTTTTTCTCCCTATTAGTTGCATGAAATATCTTTTTCCATCCTTTCACTATTAGTCTGTGTATGTCTTTGGGTTTGAAGTGAACCTCTTGTAGGCAAGACAGATCTTGTTTTTTTATCCATTTAGTGACTCTATGTCTTTTGATTGGTGCATTCAGACCATTTGCATTTAGGGTGATGATCAATAGTTATATACTTATTGCCATTGCAGGCTTTAGATTCATGATTACCAAATGTTCAAGGGTAGCTTCCTTACTATCTAACTATCTAAATTAACTCACTCTGCTATTAGAAACAGTCTAAAGGTTCTTGTTTTTTCCTCGTTTTTCTTCCTCCTCCATTCTTTATTCTGTCCTCTTTGTCTATCCCTTGATTGAATTTGGTGGTGGTTGATTTGATTTTGCATCTGCCTACTAATTAATTGTTCTACTTTCTTTTCTGTGGTTTTATTTCCTCTGGTGACAGCCATTTAGCCTTAAGAGTACTTCCATCTATGGCAGTCCCTCCAAAATACACTGTAGAGATGGTTTGTGGGAGGTAAGTTCTCTCAGCTTTTGCTTATTTGAAAATTGTTTAATCCCTGCTTCAAATTTAAATGATAATCTTTCCAGGTGGAATATTCTTGGGGCAAGGCCCTTCTGCTTCATTGCATTATATATATATCATGCCGCCCCCTTCTGACTTGTATGGTTTCTGTTGAGAAGTCAGATGATAGCCTCATGGGTTTTCCTTTTTTATGTGATCTTTTATCTCTCGCTGGCTGCTTTTGATATTCTGTCCTTATCCTTGATCTTTGCCATTTTAATTGTTATATGTCTTGGTGTTGTCTTTCTTGGATCCCTTGTATTGGGAGATCTGTGCACCTCCATGGTCTGAGAGACTATCTATTTCCCCAGATTGGGGAAGTTTTCAGCAATTACCTCCTCAAAGACACTTTCTATCTCTTTCTCTGTCTCTTCGTCTTCTGGTACCCCTGCAATGTGAATATTGTTCCATTTGGATTGGTCACCCAGTTCTCTCAATATTCTTTCATTCCTAGAGATCCTTTTATCTCTCTGTGCCTCAGTTTCTTTGTATTCCTCTTCTCTAATTTCTATTCCATTTATCGTCTTCTCTACTACATCTAATCTGCTTTTAAATCCCTCCATTATATGCTTCATTTCAGATATTGCTGTCCATATTGATGGAATCTCAGTCCTGAATTCTACCCTGAGTTCTTGTATATTTTTCTGTACCTCCATGAGCTATCTTTCAGGGAGATTGGTGAGTTCAGTTTCACTTGGGCCATTTTCTGGTGTTTGTGGGATTTTGGTTTGAACCAGGTTCCTTTGATTTTTTCATTTTTGTCTGTGGTGGCCTCTAGTGCCCAGACACTCTACTCTCTGGAGTTGCTCAGCCCCTGGAGCAATGTCAGGGATTGCAGGGGAGCTGTGTAGGTGCCTCTGAGGAGGAAAGAGCTGTTTCCTGCTTCCCAGCTGCTGTGCCTGTCTCCACTGCCAGAACCATGGGGCTGAGCACAGAGCTGTAAGCCTCTATGCTTTAGGTTTGTAGCTGCATTAGGCAGGGCTTCCCTTTGGCTGTCCTGACGCCAGGGCAGGGGTTGCCTGTTTGTGGGCTGGTGGAGGCTGCATATCACAGTGGGGAGCCTTGGAGCTGCATAGCCAGGCAGGGGGTGGAGTTCCTTAAGGTCCTGAAAGTTCCCAGCCTGCTGCACAGAGTTCGCCTGGACAAATTTGTCCACCTGTCCTTTCTTCTGAGCAGCAAGCTCTGTGCAATCCTTGCCCCTTTAGCAACCCTTTCCTGTTAGGAAGTCTCTCAGACTGCCTGACTTTCTTTTGTCCCAGAGCAGTCACATGTGGATCCCTGTTTTCCACAAGCAACTGGAATCTCAGTCTTTCTGAGTATTCCACCTGTCTTAGCTTTTCAACCCTACTAATCTCTGGAGCACCATTCAATGTAGGTTTGTGCTCCCATTGCAGACCTCCAGGACTGAGTGTTCAGCAGTCCTAGGCTTCAACCCCTTCCCCATTTCATTTCTCCTACTCCCTCTGGGGAGCTGGGGTCAGAGAAGGGCCTGGTTCTTGCTGGATCACAGCTTTGGTACATTACCCTTTTCCATAAGGTCTGCTCTTTTCTCCAGGTGTATGCAGTCTGGCAGAGCCTTCTTTCCTGTTGCTCTATTAGGATTCATTGTATTAACTATATTTTTGTATTATATGTGGTTTTGGGAGGTAGCCTCTATCTCACCTCTCACACCGCCATCTTTAATCCCTTGTCTATGTTTTCTTCTAGTTTTATGGCTTCAAATCCTAATATTGAAGTTTCTTATCCATTTCGAGTAAAGTAGAATTGGGGTCCAATTTCATTCTGCATGTACTCATCCAATTTTCCCATTATCATTCATTGATGAGACAGGTTTTCCCTTACTGAGCCTTCCTGACCTATTTCCCAGATATCACGTGACTATATGTGAGGGCTTTTTCTAGGTTCTCTTTTCCATTCCATTAATCTTTGCACCCATTTTTATGCCAGTACCATGCTGTTATGATGACTATGGCATTGTAGTATAGTGTGAAACCTGGGATTGTGATATCTCTAGTTTTGTTCTTCTTTCTCAACATAGCCCTGGTTATTTGGGGTCTTTTGTAGTTTCATACAAATTTCAGGTTTATTTGCTCTAATTCTGTGAGAAATGCTGTTGGAGTTTTGACAGGGATTGCAATGTTTCCATAAGTAGCTTCAGGTAATATGGACATTTTAACATTATTAATTCTTCTGATCCATTAACAGCAATATATTTCCATTTATTTGTGTTCATTTAAGTGTCGATGTTCAACATACCATATTTGAAATAAAAACTTGCCTAAGTAACAGCCTTTTCTTTTTATATATGATAAATTGTAATTAATTAATATCGAATATTAAATATAGGCTTCCAGTTGGAAGACTTTTATGATTTTGATGTTTTCCATAGGTCCTTCTATCCTTGATCTAATTATTCTAAGTACTCGTGGAGTGCTAATACTCTAAGACAGGATTTGTAACTTCTGTTGAGCCTAATTTTCTGTGTGTGTGTGTGTGTGTGTGTGTGTGTGTGTGTGTGTTCTGTCTGTTGTTGGAACTTTAGCAGCATCCATGGCCTGTAATCTCTAGATGCCTGTAGTAAATTCTGCCTGCCCACACCCCCACAATTGTGACAATAAAATAATATGCCTGGACATTGTCAATATCATCAAAACATTGATATGGTTGGCATGGCTGTTCAACAAAGAGAGGAGGTAATATTCTATTATAGCAGATTGTGTTTTCCAAAATATATCCCAATACACTATATTTTTCCCATCACACTTGCTCTTCTTATCTGACCATAACGTGCCTCCATTGAGAACTGTATGGGCAGGTGAGGGGGCTATGTTCCTTTCCCTTGAAACTGCACAGACCTTTATAACTGCTTCACCCAATGTAAGATGGCAGATATGATGTTGTGTCACCAAAGCTAGATTACAACAACCTGGCCACCATGTTGGGAGGGAGATCAGGTCACATGAAAAGGCTACACATGGGTACTGCAGCTGACAGCCTCAGCAGGCCTCCACCACAGCCAGCACTATCCCCCAGAAATGTGATGATTTAAAGCTTAAAGTCTTCAGCTGAGGCCAAAAATATTGCAAAGCAGAGACAAGCTGTCCCTATTTGAATTCTAGAACCACAGAAACCATGATATAGTAAATTATTTCTATTTTAAACCACTGTGTTGTAAGGTAATTTCTTATACAACAATAGATTACTAAAACATGTAAGTTAAATCAGATCTCTCTCCCTCTCCATGTATATTTTATATACATATATATAAAATAATCTAATATTACTTGATTGGGATTACAATAAACCCATAATACATGTCACACTGTCCTCCCCACAATGAGGCATTCCAAAAAGAAAGGAGTCTCAATCTTCCTGAGTTGCATTAAAAACAAAACATTCAGAACAATCATACCTATCCCATAACTACTGGTCCTTCCCTATATCACCATCTTTATCACTAGTGCACAAAAATATCATGATATTGATTTATGATACTGCAAGCACTGAATCAATTAACATTTCAGGAGAATTTTCATTCCTACAAACAAACCACATTCAGCTGCTACAAAACACATGAACTAAAGGTCATGGGTTTAGTTTTATTTTTCATTGCCACATGGGCATACCCAATTGGTACAAACAAGAGACCTGTAAAGGTTAGACTCTAATATAAAAGTCATCTCCAGAGGGGAGGAGCCAAGATGGCGGCATGAGTAGAGCAGCAGAAGTCTCCTTCCAAAACATATATTTTTGAAAATACAACAAATACAACTATTCCTAAAAGAGAGACCAGAAGATACAGTACAACAGCCAGGCTATATTTACACCTGTGAAAACCCAGCGCCTCATGAACAGGGTAAGATACAAGCCGCAGCTCAGTGGGACCCAACCATACCCACCACCTCAGCGCCCTGGCAGGAGAAAGGAGTTCAAGTGGGGAGGGAGTGGGAGCCCAGGACTGCTAAATACCCAGACCTAGTCATCCGCACTGGGAGTGCAGACACACAGTGCATGGTGTGCTGGATACTAGGGAACTGGAAGAGTAAAATCTGTGAATGGGTTCCCACAGCCTGCACCCCTGGGACAAAAGAAAAGCGAGTGCTTTTTGAAAGTCTTAAAGGAACAGGAGCCTCACAGCTGGATGGAAGCGTCCCGGCACATGCAGCCCAGCAGCTGGGGATCCCGGGGAACTCTGGGTGCCCTAACCTCCTGGACAGCAGTGCAGCTGAGGCCCCTCACAGCGATAAACAGCCTCCCAATTGTTCACAATCCGGCATGGCCCCACCATAGCAGAGCAGCAGCCTGAGGCCAGCCACACCCACAGCAGCTGTGCATAGCCTCCCCCCACAGCTGCCCAGGCCAGAATCAGAGAACCTGTCAGCACGCAGCTGCCCAGCACAAGCTGCTAGGGGTCGCCATTCTTGCAGGAGAAGAAGGTGATGAGCAAGCAGGAAGGGACTTTGTTCTCCCAGCTGACAAATGAGCCAACTGCCCACAACTACCTCTATCGCTATGAACAGGCAGAAGTATTTGATACAAACCAGAATCACACAGACATGCCTGAGGGGGAACCTGGGGAGATAGAGTTAACCAATATTCCTGAAAAAGATTTAAAAATAAAGGTCATAACCATGCTGATGGAGCTGCAGAGAAAAATGCAAGAGCTAACAGAAAAAGTTGGGAGGGAGAATACAGAAATAAAACAACCTCTGGAAGGACTTAAAAGCAGAATAGACGAGGTGCACGATGCTGTTAATGGAATAGAAATCAGAGAACAGGAAAGCAGTAAAGCTGATGCAGAGAAAGATAAAAGGATTTCCAGGAATGAAACAATATTAAGAGAACTGTATGAACAATCCAAATGGAACAATATCTGCATTATAGTGGTACCAGAAGAAGAAGAAGAGAGAAAAAGGGATAGAAAGTATATTTGAAGAAATAATTGCAGAAAACTTCCCCAAACTGGGGGAGGAAATAGTTGCTCAGACCACAGAAGCATGCAGAATTCCCAACAGAAGGGACCCAAGGAGGACAACACCAAGACACATAATAATTAAAATGGCAAAGATCAAGGACAAGGACAGAGTATTAAAGGCAGCCAGAGAGAGAAAAAAGGTCACCTACAAAGGAAAACCCATCAGGCTATCAAAAGACTTCTCAACAGAAACCTTACAGGCCAGAAGAGAATGGCATGATATATTTAATACAATGAAACAGAAGGGCCTTGAACCAAGGATACTGTATCCAGCATGATTATCATTTAAATATGAAGGAGGGATTAAACAACTTCCAGACAAGCAAAAGTTGAGGGAATTTGCCTCCCACAAAACAACTCTACAGGGTATTTTAGAGGGATTGCTCTAGATGGAAGCACTCCTAAGGCTAAATAGATGTCACCAGAGAAAATAAAATTAGAGCAAAGAAAGCAGACCAACCAAATACTAACTAAAGGCAAAAAATAAAATCAACTACCCACAAAAGCAGTCAAAGAAACACAAAAGAGCACAGAATAAAACACCCAACATATAAAGAATGGAGGAGGAGGAATAAGAAGGGAGAGAAATAAAGAATCATCAGACTGTGTTTATAATACCTCAATAAGTGAGCTAAGTTAGACAGTAAGATACTAAAGAAGCTAACCTTGAACCTTTGGTAACCATGAATCTAAAGTCTGCAATGCTATAAGTACATATCTTTCAATAGTCACCCTAAATGTAAATGGACTGAATGCACTAATCAAAAGACACAGAGTAATAGAATGGATAAAAAAGCAAGACCCATCTATATGCTGCTTACAAGAGACTCACCTCAAACCCAAAGACATGCACAGACTAAAAGTCAGGGAATGGAAGAAGATATTTCATGCAAACAACAAGGAGAAAAAAGCAGGTGTTGCAGTACTAGTATCAGACAAAATAGACTTCAACACAAAGAAAGTAACAAGAGATAAAGAAGGACATTACATAATGATAAGGGCTCAATCCAACAAGAGGATGTAACCATTATAAATATATATGCACCCAATCAATACAGGAGCACCAACATATGTGAAACAAATACTAACAGAATTAAAGGAGGAAATAGAATGCAGTGTATTCATTTTAGGAGACTTCAACACACCACTTACTCCAAAGGACAGATCCACCAGACGGAAAATAAGTAAGGACACAGAGGCACTGAATAACACACTAGAACAGATGGACCTAATAGACATCTATAGAACTGTACATCCAAAAACAGCAGGATACACATTCTTCTCAAGTGCACGTGGAACATTCTCCAGAATAGACCACATACTAGGCCACAAAAAGAGCCTCAGTAAATTCAAAAAGATTGAAATTCTACCAACCAACTTCTCAGACCACAAAAGGATAAAACTAGAAATAAATTGTACAAAGAAAGCAAAAAGGCTCACAAACACATGGAGGCTTAACAACATGCTCCTAAATAATCAATGGCTCAACGACCAAATTAAAATAGAGATCAAGCAATATATGGAAACAAATGACAACAACAACACAAAGTCACAACTTCTGTGCAACACAGCGAAAGCAGTTTTAAGAGGAAAGTATATAGCAATCCAGGCATATTTAAGGAAGGAAGAACAATCCCAAATGAATATCTAAAGTCACAATTATCAAAACTGGGAAAAGAAGAACAAATGAGGCCTAAGGTCAGCAGACGGAGGGACATAATAAAGATCAGAGAAGAAATAAATAAAATTGAGAAGAATAAAACAATAGAAAAAAATCAATGAAACTAAGAGCTGGTTCTTTGAGAAAATAAACAAAATAGATAAGCCTCTAGCCAGACTTATTAAGAGAAAAAGAGAGTCAACACACATCAACAAAATCAGAAACAAGAAAGAAAAAATCATGATGGACCCCACAGAAATACAAAGAATTATTAGAGAATACTATGAAAATCTATATGCTAACAAACTGGAAAACATAGAATGGACAACTTCCTAGAAAAATACAACCTTCCAAGACTGACCAAGGAAGAAACACAAAATCTAAGCAGACCAATTACCAGCAACGAAATTGAAGGAGTAATCAAAAACTACCCAAGAGCAAAACCCCCAGGCCAGATGGATTTACCATGGAATTTTATCAGACATTCAGAGAAGACATAATACCCATTCTCCTTAAAGTTTTCAAAAAAATAGAAGAGGAGGGAATACTCCCAAGCTCATTCTATGAAGCCAGCAACATCCTAATACCAAAACCAGGCAAAGACCCCACCAAAACAGAAAACTACAGACCAATATCCCTGATGAACACAGATTCAAAAATACTTAACAAAATATTAGCAAATCGAATTCAAAAGTACATCAAGAGGATCATATACCATGACCAAGTGGGATTCATCTCAGGGATGCAAGGATGGTACAACATTCGAAAATCCATCAACATCATCCACCACATCAACAGAAAGAAGGACAAAAATCACATGATCATCTTCATAGATGCTGAAAAAGCATTCAACAAAATTCAACATCCATTCATGATAAAAACTCTCAATTAAATGAGTATAGAGGGCAAGTACCTCAACATAATAAAGGCTATATACGATAACCCCACAGCCAACGTCATAATGAACAGCAAGAAGCTGAAAGCTTTTCCTCTAAGATCAGGAACAAGACATGGATGCCCACTCTCCCCACTGTTTTTCAACATAGTACTGGAGGTCCTAGCCATGGCATTTAGAGAAAACAAAGAAATACAAGGAATCCAGATTGGTAAAAAAAAGAAGTCAAACTGTCACTATTTGCAGATGACATGATATTGTACATAAAAAACCCTAAGGACTCCACTCCAAAACTACTAGAAATAATATCAGAATTCAGCAAAGTTGCAGAATACAAAATTAACACACAGAAATCTGTGGCTTTCCTATACCCTAACAATGAACTAACAGAAAGAGAAATCAGGAAAACAATCCCATTCACAATTGCATCAAAAAGAATAAAATTCCTAGGAATAAACCTAACCAAGGAAGTGAAATACCTTTACCCTGAAAACTACAAGACACTCTTAAGAGAAATTAAAGAGGACACTAGCAAATGGAAACTCATCCCATGCTCTTGGCTAGGAAGAATTAATATAGTCAAAATGGCAATCCTGCCCAAAGCAATCTACAGATTCAATGCAATCCCTATCAAATTACCAACAGCATTCTTCAGTGAACTGGAACAAATAGTTCAAAAATTCATATGGAAACACCAAAGACCCCAAATAATCAAAGCAATCCTGAGAAGGAAGAATAAAGTGGAGGGGGGGGATCTTGCTCCAATACCTCAAGCTCTACTACAAAGCCACAGTAATCAAGACAATTTGGTACTGGCACAAGAACAGACCCACAGACCAGTGGAACAGAATAGAGACCCCAGACATTAATCCAAACATATATGTTCAATTAATATACGGTAAAGGAGCCATGGACATACAATGGGGAAATGACAGCCTCTTCAACAGCTGGTGTTGGCAAAACTGGACAGCTACATGTAAGAGAATGAAACTTGATCATTGTCTAACCCCATACACTAAAGTAAATTCGAAATGGATCAAAGACCTGAATGTAAGTCATGAAACCATAAAACTTAGAAAAAAACATAAGCAAAAATCTCTTGGACATAAACATGAGTAACTTCTTCATGAACATATCTCCCCAGGCAAAGGAAACAAAAGCATAAATGAACAAGTGGGACTATATCAAGATGAAAAGCTTCTGTATAGCAAAGGACACCATCAATAGAACAAAAAGGTATCCTATAGTATGGGAGAATATATTCATAAGTGACAGATCTGATAAAGGGTTGACATCCAATATATATAAAGAGCTCACACACCTCAACAAACAAAAAGCAAATAATCCAATTAAAAAATGGGCAGAGGAGCTGAACAGACAGTTCTCTAAAGAAGAAATTCAGATGGTCAACAGACACATGAAAAGATGCTCCACATCACTAGTCATCAGAGAAATGCAAATTAAAACCATGATGAGATATCACCTTGCACCAGTAAGGATTGCCGCCTTCCAAAAGACAAACAACAACAAATGTTGGTGGGATTGTGGAGAAAGGGGAACCCTCCTACACTGCTGGTGGGAATGTAAATTAGTTCAGTCATTGTGGAAAGCAATATGGAGGTTCCTCAAAAAACTAAATAGAAATACCATTTGACCCAGGAATTCCACTTGTAGGAATTTACCCTAAAAATGCAGGAACCCAGTTTGAAAAAGACATGCACTCCTATGTTGATTGCAGCAATATTTACAATAGCCCAGAAATGGAAGCAACTTAAGTGTCCATCAGTAGATGAATGGATAAAGAAGAGGTGGTACATATATACAATGGAATATTATTCAGCCATACGAAGAAAACAAATCCTACCATCTGCGACAACATGGATGGAGCTAGAGGCTATTATGCTCAGTGAAATAATCCAGGTGGAGAAAGACAAGTACCAAATGATTTCACTCAAATGTGGAGTTTAAGAACAAAGAAAAAACTGGAAGAATGAAACAGCAGCAGAATCACAGAACCCAAGAATGGACTAACAGTTACCAAAGGGAAAGGGACTGGGGAGGATGAGGGGGATGGGAGGGATAAAGGGAAGGGGGGAAAAAGTAATGGGGCATTACAATTAGCATGTATAATGTGGGCAGGGGCACGGGGATGGGTGTGCAACACAGAGAAGACAAGTAGTGACTCTACAGCATCTTACTACGCTGATGGACAGTGACTGTAATGGGGTTTGTTGGGGGGACTTGGTGAATGGGGGAGCCTAGTAAACATAATGATCCTTATGTAATTGTAGATTAATGATACAAAAAAAAAAGAAGTCATCTCCAGTATTACTGCAAACTCTGAACAGTGATGTCCCTTTAACTGTCTTTGAAGTTCTAGAGAAAGATAATTTAGTTAACTTTTTACAGTACTTTATCAGTTAAGGAAGATCTTTGGTTACAAGCAAGAGAAAATCCAACCACAGTGGTTTAAATAGATGCTTATTTTTTTCATGTAATGAGAAATTCTAGAATCTGGGGCTGTTGACATTGGTTCAAAGTTTGGCCATTATCAGGACTTGCATTTCTGTGATCCTCCTTACTGTTTCCTCATGCCTCTTGAATCATGAACACTTTATCAAGCTCTGAATCTTGATCAGGGTTGGAAAAAGGTCAAAGGGAAAAAGATGCTGTTAGCTGATTTCTCCTTACATCTCAATGTGAAAATCATCCCATGGCCAATCTTACTAAAAGGGAGACTGGAAAACAAGTACTTAGCATTCACAACCCTGTAGTGGAGGCAGGCAAGGGAGGAGTTGTTTGGAACTGGATGGTATGTAAGCCTGATGTGTGTGAAATTATTACAAAAACTTATCTTGAGGTGTGGGGGGGTCACGGGGAGTAAAGTGTAGCACAGGGAAGGCACATAGTAGATCTGTGGCATCTTGTTGCACTGATGGATAGTGATTGTATGGGGGTATGGGTGGGGACTTGATAATATGGGTAAGTGTAGTAATCACATTGTTTTTTCATGTGAAACCTTCATAAGAGTGTATATCAATCATACCTTAATAAAAAAATTTTTTAAGTTATCTTGATCAAATACTCATGAAAAATTGACCTATAGATATTGTATAGACAAATATGGCCTTCTATACACTCAAAAACTCATGCATGTGATTATAAACTATACATATACACCTCAGATTCCACAAGTGCATGGGTTTTTCATTGGTCAATCAGTATGTACAGTATGATTCCATTTTTTGAAAAACAAATATATACAAATACAAATTTAAAATAATGTGGAAGAATAAAACACATACTATAATAACTCCCCCCACCAGCACAGAGCCCACAGGTTTCCACCCAGGAGCCACTCTAATGGGCCCCAAGGCTTTGTCTCTAGGACCATACCCTGGGAACCCTGGCAACAGGAAAAGCCTTTCTCACACTTATTCAGTCTCCAATTTGCCAACATCACAAGGCACATGCAGTCTATCCAGGGGACTCTCCTACACAAGGCCAATCCCTCAAGACTGGCCTTTCAACTAATTAATAGAACCAAGCACAGAAAATAACACAAAATGAAGAGACAGAGGAATATGCTTCAAATGACATAACAGGAAAAAAATTCCAGATAAAAAAACCAAATGAAACAGAGTTAACCTAACTACCTGATAAGGAATTTAAAACAGTGGTTGAGGATACCCACTGTACTTGAGAAAACAATAGTGGAACTCAAGGTGGACCTCAGCAGAGAGATAGAAAGCCTAAAAAAGAAAAAACTGAGATGAAGGATTCAATAGATGAAATAAAAAATACACTGGAAGGAATGAACAGCAGACTAGCAGATGCAGAAAGAATGGGCCAGTAACTTGGAAAATAGAGTAATGGAAAGCACTCAAGCTGAACAGCAGAAGGAAGAAAGACAAAAAAAAATGAGGGCATCAGATGTCCTAACATACTCATTATAAGAGTCCCAGAAGGAGAACAGAGAGAAAGGAGTAGAAAATTATTTGAAGAGATGATATCTGAAAACTTCCCTAACTTGGGGAAGAAAACAGTCTACTAGGTTCAGGAAGCACAGAGCCCTCCACAGAAGATGAACCCAAGGAGGTCTACACCAAGACCCATTGTAATTAAAATGTCAAAGATCAATAACAAAGAGAGAATCTTAAAAGCATCAAGAGCAAAGCACAATTACATATAAGGGAAACCCCATAAGGTGATCAGCTGATTTTTCTGTAGAAACTCTACAAGCCAGAGTAAATGGCATGAGATATTCAAAATGCCGAATGGGAAACAAACCTCCTACCAAGAGTGCTCTACCCAGCAAGGTCATCATTCAGAATTGAAGGAGAGATCAAGAGCTTCACAGATCAAAATAAATTAAAAGAGTTCACCACTACTAAACCAGCTTTATAAGAAATGTTAAAAGCACTTCTTTAAGAGTAAAAGACCCTAAATATGAGCAAGATGTTTAAGACAGGGAAGTATTTCCACTAGCAAAGCAAACATATAGCAGATGAGTTACTTAAATGCTAGAATTAAGGTAATTACATCTAAAAATTATTTAAGGGAATCACTTAATAAAAAGATGTAAAAGAAGATATTACATACATCCATGTGGAGGAAGGGGAGTAAGAAATATAGTGTTGTTAGAACGTGCTCGAACTTAAGGAACCAATCAGCTTATTATAGATTGTTATATTCATAGGATGTCCTATAAGAACCCCATGAAAAACACAAACCACATATATATTTGGAAACATAAACCAAATACTAACAATTCTAGAGAGATAAACTGACAGCAACACAATTATAGTAGGAGACTCTAACACCTCACATCAATGGATAGATCATCCAGAGATAAAATAAGAAAAGAAACAGGAGTTGGACATCAGACCAGATGGATTTAACAGATATATAGAGAACTCTACCCAAAAGCAACAGAATACACATTTTTCTCAAGTGAACATGGAACATTCTCAAAAAAAGAACACACAATAGGACACAAAACAAGTCTCAACAAATTTAAAAAGATGGAAATTTTATCAAGCATCTTCTCAGAACACAATGATATGAAATCAACCACAAGAAAAAAAATGGAAAAAACACAAACATGTGGAGGCTAAAAACATGCTTCTAAACAATCAGTGGATCAGGAACAGATTGAAGAGGAAATGAAACAATACATGAAGACAAATATAAACAGAAACACAATGGTTCAAACTATGTGGGATGCAACAAAAGTTGTTCTAGGAGGGAAGTTTTTATCAATACAGGCCTACCTTTAGAAACAAGAAAAATCTCAAATAAACAATAAACCCTACAACTCAAGGAACTAAAAAAGAAGAATAAATAAAACCCAAAATTAGCAGAAGGAGGGACATAATAAAGATCAGAGTGGAAATTAAGAAAACAATAAAAAAAATCAGTGAAACCAAGAGCTGGTTCTTCAAGAGGAAAAACAAATTAGACAACCCCTTAGGCAGATTTATCAAGAAAAAACAGAGGACACAAACAAAATCAGGAATGGAAAGGGACAAGTTACAACCACACCACAGAAATTCAAAGAATTAGAAGAGAATTCTATGAAAAATTGTATGCCAATAAATTGGACAACCTAGAAGAAATAGATAGATTCCTAGAAACATACAATCTTCCATGACTGACCCAGGAAGAAACAGAAAATCTGAATAGACCAATTACTAGTAATTAAGTGGAACTGGTGATCAAAAAACTCCCAACTAACAGATGTCCAGGAGCAGATGGCTTCACAGATAAACTCTACCAAACATTTAAAGATAAGCTAATACCTATCCTTCTTAAAGTATTCCAAAAAATAGAAGAGGAGGGAATATATCCAAACTCATTGTATAAAGCCAATATTACACTAACACCAAAACCAGACAAAGACACTACAGAAAAAGAAAATTACAGACCAATATCCCTGATGAACATAGGAGCAAAATCCTCAACAAAATATTACCAAACCAAATAAAAAAATACATCAAAAGGATCATTCATCACAACTAAGTGGGATTTATTCCAGGGATGCAAAGATTGTACAATATTTGCAAATCAGTGTTATATACCACATCAATAAAACAAAAGATAAAAACCGTATTGTGATCATCTCAATAGATGCTGAAAAGCTTTTGACAAAATTCAATATCCATTCATGAAAGAAACTCTCAACAAAGTGGGTATAGAGGGCAAGTACCTCAACATAAAAAAAACTATATATGACAAACCCACAACCAACATCATACTAAATGGTGAAAAGTTGAAAGATTTCCTCTAATATCAGGAACAGGACAAGCATGCCAACTCTTACCACTACTATTCAACATATTACTAGAGCTCCTAGCCATGGTAATCAGACAAGAAAAAGAAATAAAAGGCATCCAAATTGGTAAGGAAGGAGTAAAACTGTTACTCTTTGCAGATGACACAACAGACTATACATGGAAAATCCTAAAGACAACACCAAAAAACTGTTAGAACTAATAACTGGATTCAGGTAAGTTGCAGGATACAAAATTATTATACAGAAGTCTATTGAATTCCTATATATTAATAACAAACTAGCAAGAAGAGAAATCAGGAAAACAATTCCATTTACAATTTCATCAAAAAGAATAAAATACCTAGGAATAAACATAACCAAGGAGGTGAAAGACCTGTAGTCTGGAAACTATAAGACACTGATGAAAGAAACTGAAGAAGATACAAACAAATGGTAATCTATCCCATGCTCATGAATAGAAAGAATTAATATTGTCAAAATGGCCATTCTACCCAAAGCAATTTACAAATTATATGTAATCCCTATCAAAATACCAATATCATTTTCAATGAACAAAAGCAAAGAATCCTAAAATTTATATGGAACCACAAAAAACCTGAAGGCCAAATCAATCTTGAGAAAGAACAAAGCTGGGGGTATTACACTTCCTGACTTCAAGCTGCACTACAGAGCTACATTGATTAAAACAGTTGGATACTGGCACAAGAATAGACCCGTAGATCGATGGAACAGAATAGAGAACTCAGAAATACACCAACATGTATATGGTCAATTAATATATGACAAATGAGGCATTTATATACAATGAGGAAAAGACAATCTTTTCGATAAATGTTGGTGGGAAAACTGGAGAGATTCATGTAAGAGAATGAAACTAGATCACTTATCTTATACCACACACAAAAGTAAACTCTAAATGGATTAAAGACCTAAATGTAAAACATGAAACCACTAATCTCTTAGAAGAAAACATAGGCAAGAATCTCATGAACATCAGCATGAAAAATTTCTTTCTGGATATGTCTCTCTGGGCAAGAGAAACAAAAGTAAGCAAGTGGGATTACATCAAACTAAAAAGCTTCTGCCCAGGACGGGAAACCATTGACTTAACAAAGGCAACCTACCACATGGGAGAATATATTTGTAAATGATATATCTGATAAGGGGCTAATATCCAAAATACATAAAGAATCCGTGCAACTCAACACCAAAAAACTCAAATAACCCAATTAAAAAAACGGGCAAAAGACCTAAACATATTTTCCCAAAGTCTCACGTCAGAATGACTAATATCAACAGGACAAGAAGTAAGTGTTGGTGAGGATATGTAGAAAAAGGTAACCTCCTACACTGTTGGTGGGAATGTAAATTGGTAAAGCCACTATGGAAAACAATATGGTGGTTCCTCAAAAAACTAAAAATAGAAATACCATAGACCCCAGCAATTCCACTTGTGGGAGTTTACCCGAAGAAAGCAAAATCAATTATCTAAAAATACATATGCACACCTATGCTCATTGTAGCATTATTTACAATAACAAAGATATCAAAGCATGCCAAGTGCCCATTGATAGATGAATGGATAAATAAGATGTACATTGGTACATATACACAATGGAATATTATTTAGCCCTAAAAAGAAGGAAATCTTGCCATTTGTGACAACATGGATGGACCTAGAGGGTATTGTGCTAAGTGAAATGAGCCAGGCAGAGAAAGACAAAGACCATATGATTTCACTTATATGTGGAATTTAAAAAACAAAATGAACAAAAAAGAAATAGACCTATAAATATTGACAACAGACTGTTGGTTACCATAGGGTGAGGTGCTGGGAGGGTGGAATAGGTGAAGGGGATAAAGAGATACAAACTGCAAATTGTAAAATAAATCAGTCAAGGAAATGGAAGTACAACATAAGGAATATCTTGGTATAAACAAGATGGAACTACACTTACTGTGGCCAGCATCTAGTAATGTATATAATTATTGAGTCTATATGTTGTACATCTGAAAATAATACAATACTATTTATCAATTTTACTCCAATAAAATATAAGTTAATTGAAAACAGAAGCCCATGGGGTTATGGTGAAGGGAAGCCCATACTTCAGGAGAGCGGGATCTAGCTAAAATAAAATAAAATAAAATATTGACAGAGTTATGCATCTTCCCCCTTATATATTTTCTCATTTTTCTAAAATAAAACATATTAACTGTGAATAAGAAAAAAGAGTAATATACACATAGTATTAGCATTTAGAATTTTAACTTTTAAAATTATAAACCAATGAGAGATGATCTTTGTTAACATTGATATTGTAGTCTTTCAAATAGATCCACATACACTCACACATACAGATGTTTGAACATTTAATATGTGTCAAAATACTAATATATGTTAGTATTATCTCACTTAATCCAAAGTTTGTGACAAAGCTACTACAATCTTCATTTCCCATGTATTTATTATTTAATGCCCAAAGTTACAATGTGAAAAGCAACAGTCATAAAAGAATATATATATATCACTAGTGAACAGACCACCAGTAAACTTATTGTGTAGTCAAATATTGTTTTTCACCCAAGAACTAGCACATGTTCTGTCTAGCACATCAATATCTTTGTGTTTCTTACATTACTTTAGACTTACTAAGATGTGATCTTAGCTAAGTTATTTACCTCTTGGTGCCTTTCTTTTATCATCTGAAAATGGGGATGTTAACGGTATCTGCCTCATGGAATTGATAGGCTGTTTAAAAGATTTAATATCTGGCCCATTTAAGCCTTATACAAGTGGTAGCTTTAAAATTATTATTATATGCTCAAGTATAAGTATAAAGATCAAATAGATACTGGATACATGAGCTTAGGAGCCAGATAAGGGTTTGAGAGAAAAAAAATGAAAATTATCAGCATATTGATGATATTCAAAATCACAGAACTGGAAGAAGTCACCTACATAGGGAGTTTAAATGGAAATCAAGTACTTAAAAAACAGAAGACACTATAAGCATACTGAATTGATTCCAAGTGGTAGGCATCATATTTGCTGAACTCTTTACCTAACTCTGGAAAAACTTTGCTCATGATGCTTACTTAACATGTTAGTTGATGTCTTTTCTATAAAGCTTCAAAGGAAAAAAATCCCACCTGAATTTGGGCTAGAGAAAAAGTTTTCTCTTCATATTAAATAGTTTATTTCTCTTCATTGGACAAAGGGAATTATGTAAACCACAAATTTACCTTTTAGGATTAGTTGTCCCAACTTCAAAGTTAAATTAAAAATTCATCTGAAATTCAATTCACTAATTCCAAGTTGTATTTGTCTGTTCTTTTCAATGAATATTTACTGTTTCCATTTTCATTGTCTGATTTAATTTCTAAATCTAAAGTCACTTCAAATCCTTTGTGGAGAAAATTGGTGGGGGAGTAGCAGTGGAAAACAGTGACAGAGCAGAGGAATGTTTTTGACATGTGGATTTTGTTTGTCCACCCCCAGATCATAGCTGGTGTCACTCACTCAGTGTCCCTGTCAGACCCCACATTGGCCTCCTCTTTGTTCCTAATTTGTCAAACTTCTCCCCCACCACAAGGCTTTCACATTTACTCTTTCTTCTACTTAGAACACTCTTTTCCCTACTCTTTATGTAGTCAACACCTACTCACCTTTCAAGTTCCAGATTAAGTGCCAACACTTCAGGAAGGTCTTCCCTGAACACCCTCTAAACACAATTATATGTTCTCACAGACCCTGTACTTTTTCTTCATAGCACTTATTATCATTACAATCATTTGGTTTCTTTGACAGCTTTCAACTTCTTTTAAAAACTTTCTTTGGCCGTTGCACTCTCATTCATTCAGGAATAAAGTTTCCCCCAAGTTTACACATCCAAAGGACACTGATGCCTGGCTCTCCTCCGCATGCACCAGTCCCATAGTGTGCAATGTGAAACAACTATTGGTCAGGCAGCTTAAGTGGTTTTAAAGAAGACCCAGAGGAGTGATCGCAGAATGAAATAATTACCAATTTAAAAAACATTTTGGCATTTCTTTCTCTCTGAAATATTCAGTCCATATTAAAATTCCTCCAATTAGGTACAAAATGCCCGTTTATAGCTGTTTCTAATCCCAGATAAAGTTGAAGTTCACATATTATATTTGAATTTTATGTCTCTTTAGAGTCTTTTAGTCTAGAGAAGTCTTTCCTTTTTTTTCATGGTATTAACTTTCTGGAGAATCTAGGCTAATATTTCACTTTCTGGAGCTGTCAGATTGTTTCCTGATGGTATTATTTAAATTATTCTTCTATCTCCCTTATTTTTTATGAGCTCGAAGTCTAGAGCAGGGCTATCTAATAAAAATATGGGATGAGCCACATATGTACTTTAAGATGGTCTAGTAATGACTTAAGGAAGTAAAAAGAAACAGACTAATTTTAATGAGATAGTTAATTCAATATACCTAAAACATAAAAAGATAAAATGAGACATTTTTCAAAATTTTTACTGAGTTCTTTAAATCCTTTGTGTTTTTATACTTACTGCACATGTCAGTTTGCAGTAGTCCCATTTTAAGTGCTCAGTCACATGTGGCTAGTGGCTATTATATTGGACAATGAGGTTTAGAGGCTTGATTAAATTCAGGGTTAGCTTTCTTGGTAAGAATGCTGCATGGGTGTGACTGTGTATATCTCATTGCATTATATCAGAAACTGTAATGCCTGTTATGATATTAAATTTGATCACTTGGATAAAGAGCTTACTGCTAGAGTTTTCCTCTCTAAAAGATTCATTTTTTTTTCCCTTTCTAAGGTAGAAAGTAATCTGTAAGTATTCCTTGGCATCTCATGAGTCTATCTTGTTGCCTCACAATTTTTTGCCCAATGATTTTAGAATCCAATGATAATCCTTGTGGAAGCAATTATTATACTGCAAAATGGTAATTTCCTACAGTTCCTTTTATGTTTATTACCTGAAAGTCCACATGGAAGTGCACAGGCTGGAAGTGCACAGGCTGGAAGTGCATTGGAGGGGGAACGAGTAGAGCTTAGGGAGATGAACATCCTTGTTAGGGTAAGGCTCAAGTACCATGGTAAATAATCCTCAACATTTCAGAGGCTTAACACATAGGTGTTTACTTTCACTTACGTAAAAGTCCTATGTAGGTGTTCCTGTCTCACAGGTGGTCTTTCTCCAGGCTGTGATTCAGGGACATAGGTTTCTACCATCTTGTGACTCTGGCATTGCCTAAGACCTTGAAGTTCCCCGTAGCTAGGCAGAATGGAAAGAGAGTAGAGAAAGTCATTCACTTTTTAACTGCCTTGACCTGGAAGTGAGACACATAATTTCCACTTCCACTTCATACTGAGAGCTAGTCAAAATGGCCCAGCTTATATCCAAGGGATGGGGGTGAGAGGCTGAAGCATACAGTCCCTGTAGTACAGCTGCTCTCCAGGAACATCCACTTTCTGCATAGGGGAGAGTTACCACCCTGGTCCCATGCAGCGGACAGGCTGTTGGCCAGAGGATAGAAGAGTGTTTGTTTGCTGGCTCTTCCTTTTCTTTACTCCCCTAGTGGCCAGTGAATTTTATTTTTTCCTTACTCTAAGAAGGACTAGGTGAGATTCCTTTAAAAAAGCCTCCGTGGGCAGCCATAGTTGCTCTTTAAAAACTGAAATAAGAAAGAAAGAAAAGAAAACCATAGAGGTGAGTATAGAAGACATTGAAAATTGTTCATGACTTATTTCACAAAATGTAGTGGGAAAAAATAGATGTGGGGAAAATACAGGAGTGATCTAAAGTGAGACAGATTTATCACATTCCTACACCATGAGTTACTTCTCTATTGGAGATGTTTAAAGCACTTGGTATTCTAAGTCTAAAATATAAACATAATCTTAAATATTATCAGCTGAATTACTGTGTGTGTGTTGTACTAATTCTTATATATGTATGTGACATTTCTAGTCCTGGGACTCATTGTCTTGGCCCTAATGTTATAGACCTGACATGCCCACATCTATCAACTCAACAAATATCTACTGAATGTCTACCATGCATCAGAAACTGTTCTAGGTGTTGAAGATACCTGGTGAATATGAACTATACAATCATGGAGAGATTCATGTTTTCATGGAGTTTATGATCTGGCAGGAAAACAAATATTAAGTAAACAGTTACCCTGTCCCCACCCAAAACAAGTGATTCCAGTGTTAACATGTGTTATGAAGAAAAGTTGAGGGTCTGTGAGATTCTATACTGGCAGGTGGTGGGGGACTTCAGGGAAGACCTTCCTGAAGTGTTGGCACTTATTCTGGAACTTGAAAGATGAGTATGCTTTGGCTACATAAAGAGTAGGGGAAATAATGCTCTAAACAGAAGAAGGAGTAAATGTGAAGGCTTTCATGGTGGGGAGAAGTTTGTCAGGTTAGGAACAAAAGGAATGTCAGTAGGTGATGCCAGCTGTAATTGGGGAGGCTGGCAGGGGTGAGATCATACAGGGTCCTGTAGGCCAAGCTAAGGCCTTTTAACTTTAGACTAAAAATAAGGGGGAGCATCTGGAAGGATGTAAATATCAGTGTCTTATGATTATATTGTACTTTTAGAAAGATTACTCTAATAGTAGCCATATTAGACTTAAGATCTTTTACAATGATAAAAATGGTACTGGTAGATGAATTAAATGGCCACTCAATTGACAGAAGAGGAAATACAGCAGAATACCCAAATATATATAAGAAATTTGTGTGTGGTAAAGAGCAGCCGGCCCTCTTTTTTTTTTTTTACCAACTAGACCAGACCTCCAAGGTGAGAGTCAGTCAATCAAGCACTTCTCTGTCCTACCCAAAACCCCATAAAAAGAAGCCTCACGGTGAGCAGCCTGCCTTTGTCCACCGTGACTCTGGCCCACTCCTCCCTGGGAGTGCATTCAAATAAAACTTTCATTCTGCTTCCCTACTGTGTCTCTGCATTTCAATTTTTTGTTGCAGCGGGGCAAGACCAAGAATGATCTCAACCCGTAACAGACCCATACTTCAGAGATTTTAACAGACCCATACTTCAGAGATTGAAGAATACAAAATGAATTCATAAAAGACCCAGAAGAAATCATGGGGGACGTTGTAAAAAATAATATTGTGGGTGAAAAATACCTTTTCTGAGTAGGTTTCAATATCCGGACTCGTAACAATGGTGGTGGCTTGGCTTAGGCCCTGGAGAGGCAGCTGTATGGCTCCAAGGCATTGTTCTGGAGGTAGAATGATCAAGAGCAGGTGATGATTGAATAAGGGTGGGTGGAAGATGGACACAGTAGAAAGATGTGAAGGATGACGTAATGACTTCCTAATTTGTCGTCTGAGGAATCCAGTGGGTGGTAGGGCTGCTTACTGAGATGGGAAAGAAGGGAAGAGGGGATGTGGTAGGGATGGTTAAAAAAATTCAGCTTTGGACTTAAAAGGATACCAACAAGAAAGTAAAAAGATAACACAGAGAAAAACTGTTTGCAAATCTGGTATATATATATATATATATATATATATATATATATATATATATAATATGCAGAATATATAAAGAACTCTTGAAACTCAATAATAAGAAGACAAATAACCCAATGAAAAATCAGACAAAATATTTGAATAGATATTTCTCTGAAGAAAATACACAAATGGCCAATAAGCACAGAAAAAATGCTCAACAACCTTAGGCATTAGGGAAATGCAAATAAAAACCACACGAGATATTTCACAGCCAAAAAAAAAAAAAAGATAATAACAAGTGTCAGTGAGGATGTGGAGAAATTGGAACCTCAAAAATTGCTGGTAGGATTGTGAAATGGTGCCGCAACTTTGGAAAACAATTTGGCAGTTTCTCAGTATGTCAAACATAGAGATACCATATTGACTTTGCATGGTAATTAGGCTCCCTAATTACTAAATTCGGTGACCCCCCTCAGGCCTCACCTTGCAGCATGGTTGTTACCAATAGCCCCAGTTTTAGTGCATGACCAGTGGAAAACAAGTAAAATGTCTCAGTTTTACAGCAAAACAAAGTTTACTTGGGAATAACAGAGAATTGCAATGAGACATGCAAACCACCGAAGAGCCATAGGCATGTGCAGAGAATAAGGAGAGAAGTACTCTTTTATAGAGGAAGGGGCATGAAAGGGTATCTCGCCGTGACCCTCCTTACCCCAGAACATTTCAAGACACGGGCCCACAAGAGATTTTATTATGTGAAAGAGAAAATGGCTGCCCCCAGGGAGAGGGAGCAGCAGCTCATGGGTGAGGAAGCGTGTTTTTAAGGAGTAGGAGAAGGGTGTGTTCTGTGTTGATGATTGGATCTTAAGGGGTGGGGGGGTCTTAGCGTGCCAGAATTTGCCTTCAGGGCTGAGTTAGGAGGGCTATTTCTAAGCAAAAAAGTGCCTTGAAGTAAACTGGGAATCCCACATATCATGGCTTCTCATTGCTGAGTCGTGACAGTCGCTGTTGGCTGGGCTGTAGAAGGGAGGGGGAAGGTGGAAGCTCCCTGCTGGGTGGCCAAGTAGCTGAAACAGTAGAGGATCTCTTTCTTCTGATGGGATGTGAGATTTACAAGGATTGGTAGGCATGAAAACTTCTCCTGTAAGCCTCCCAATACCATGTCGGTGAGGTTTCTCTTAATTAATTTTCATAAGTGGATAAACAAAGTGTGGAATATTCATACAGTAGACTATTTGGCAATAAAAATAAATGAAGTACTTATACAAGCTACCACATGGATAATCCTCAGAAACATGTGAAGTGAAAGAAATCAGTCACAAAGACCACATATGAAATATCCTGCATGGGCTGGTCTACATAAACAGAAAGTTTTGGGGGAGAGGCATTGGGTATTTTCTTAGGTTCTTGTCCCTGCCGCAAATAAAGAATTGAAGGGCAGAGACACAGTAGTGAAGCAGAGCAAAAGTTTTATTTAAAGTTACTTAGAGAGAAAGTACAGGCAACCTCAGAAAGAGAGGTTTAAGATAAAAGTTTAAGATAAAAGGTTACACACTTAGAAAGTGTGCACCACCTCAGAGAGAGGAGCACATTGAAAGGTTGGCCCTTTTAAGGATTTTTTCAGGAATGTGACAAAGGGCTAGGGGTGTGGACTTGTTAAGTGGTCTCACATATCTTTGATGAGACATTAAGTTTCTTATCAGTCCTCTAGGTAATTCTGCAAAATTAGCTTAACACAAGAAATTTACTGCTCTTGTCTCTGCCCAGGATAGCAGCTTCCTGGTTAGGGAGCATATCAATCAAGACTGTCTGCCCTTCCTCCAAGGTGGGCAGAGTTATTTCTAAAGAGTGTGTTAAGAATCTTTCTTCTTAAACTTCCTGGGTTTTTTTGTCAAAATGCAGTTCTGGCTTTAAGGTGGGATCTCCCTGTCTTTATTATGCTGTTTATAGGTGGGCCTTTTAGCAGGCTAGAGTAAATCTTACAATGATCTAGTTGACACAATGAAGACATAGGCTGTACTCAGATACTTCTGTTTTTGATGCCTGGGTTCTTGTTTGCGGAGTTGAAGAATGAACTTAGCAAACAGTCAAGGTAGTGTTGTGCCCAAAGTCGCGAATCCCAGAAGACCACCAAGGAGCCAACACCGATGCAAAAGCAAAGAGCCTTTATTCAAGCTAGCTTGAGCTCAATCTCTCATCTACACCAACGCAGTGGCAAGATGCCAGAGAAAGAGTGCGAGTTTCAATACCACAAAGGTTTTATGGGGTTCTAGGGCAGTTGGTGGGGTGATGGACGTGGCTCTGGCTGATTGGCTGGATCTAGGGGTAGTTGGTGGGGTGATAGGTCGTGGCTCTAGTCAATTGGCAGGGTCTAAGGGTGGTGGGTGAGCTCTTTGCTGACTGGAGAGGACAGAGACCAAGCTCCGATTGGGTGAAATAGGATCCAGGTCCTGATTGGCTGAGGTAAGATCCGGGTCCCAATTGGCTGAAATAGAATCTGGGAGCTTGCCCTTTCAGGTAGGAGAGCCAGGGAGACTTTTATTGAAAGATATAGTGAGAGGACAGACAGAGCTCCTGGCATGAGCCAGGAGGGGACAAGAGAGCCCATAGTGGTGCGTTGCCTAGGGGTTTTATAGGCAGTTGAGGTATTTGGGAACATGAACAAAAGCTTAGGGGTGTGGACTTGTTAAGTGGTCCCTGAATATTAAAAATTAACTTAGAAGGAATTTCCAGCCTTGATTTCTCTCTGGGATACAGGCGTCTTGGCCTGGAAGCACATCAAAAGGCCACCTGCCCAGTCCCCAAGGTGGGCTGAGGTACTGTTTGCTAAAGAGTAAGTTAGGAATCTTACTTCTTAAATTTCCTGGGTGTTAAAATGCAATCTTAATCTTTAAGGTGGAATCCTTCCTGCTTTTTACTATGTTGTTTACAGCTGGGTCTGCATGCTAAATTAGTTGCCCAGTTTGCAAAATCACCTCATCAGATCTGAAGGAGGAAAGACTGCACATAGGCCTGGGCCTTTTACCATGCTAAAGTGAATCTTATACATGATTACAAATGATTAGCATAATAAAAACATGTGCTACTCTTCTTTATCTGGGGAATATTAACTGATCTCACTAAAGAATGACTAGAGCTTAATGTTTAATACAGAGTTTTGGTAGGGTTTTCCTTGCATGTAGATACATTGCTCTGACTGTAAATATTCTGTCTTGCTTTTTCCAGAGGCCCTCAGCCTATTCTGTCTAAACTCATGGTCCCTATCTCATTTTATCTGGGGAATATTCAAACACAAGGCCAAGCTGCTCTTGATCTTTTGAGCTTTAACTGATTACCTCATTAACTCTGAGTCTTTTCTGGATTTCTAGTTTTAACTGGTTAACTGAATCCTTTCTAGGGGGCTTTACTGACCTTGTTCTCTTTCCATCCAGTTCATATATTTTTTCCTGCCTAACAAAAGTAGATTAGTGATTGCCTAGGGCTGGCTGTGGAGCAGGAGGAATGGGGAGAATGCAAAGTGCTAATAGTTGACAGGTTTTCATTTGGGGGATCATTAAAATGTTCTAAAATTAGATTATAGAGATGACTGAACAGCTCTGTAAATATATTTTAAAAACCCACTGATTTGTGTATTTAAAGCCTGTGAGCTCTACAGTATGTAAACTATATCTCAAAAAAGGTCTTAAAAATTCAACTTTCCTAAATAAGCCTGCGAATTCTCTTAAAGAACTCTGTCCTGGTTCACTTAGGACGAAGGGGTTTCTGAACAGGTTCTAGAGGAGGTCAGAAGCCTCAGAGTTTGGAAAAAGATCGCAGACACGCGGAACGGGAAATAAAATAATCAGCCAGAGCTTTTCTTTCTCCAGTCTCCCAGGGCAAGGCCACGCCCCTTTCCCGTTTCTTAGCAACCAGCTCCCAGCGGGTACTGGTCCCGGCCTCGCTCTTTCGTCACTTCCGCCCTCAACCGGAAGTGAGGCGTTAGCCAGCGGCTTTCCCGGGCGTCCGGCACCTGTGGGGTCGTGGCAGCTGCAGAGGGTCTCTTCCCCCGGCGCTGACGGCCTCCCGTCTACCCCGTTTCATCTCCCCTCCTGTGTGAGGCCCTCCAGGAGGAGCTCTTCAGGGGCCCGGGCTCCGCGCGCCAGGAGGGCGCTGCAGGGAACGCGTGTCCCCCGGGACCGTCGGGCCGTAGGGGCGGCTGTCTGGGTGTCTCTGGAGCCCTTTCAGCCTGCTTTCGTGTGTGCGCCGCGGCCCCGAGAGCATTCCCACTACGCTGCGGCGGACCGCATACGCTCCACACCCCGCATCCCATCTCCTGCCTTCAAAGGGAGACCCCCCGACCCCCCGGCTGCTGGTTCCCCGCGTCGGCCCGCCATGACCTCAGTGTGAGCTAGTGACCTATTTGTAACTTTCCGGAGCCCTCGGGTAAATGCTTAATGTGCGCGTCGTCGTGTGTGTGTGCTTGTCTCTTATTTCCTGCAAAATCCGAGCTAAGAGAACCCTACACTCTGCTCGGCAAGTTGTATTTTGGTTTACTTTTAACATCTCTGCCGGAGTTTCTCCCTACTGCAAACCAGACAACTTAGTGTCTTCTGTTGGCTGGGTGGGAAGGCACGCTGGAATTAGGCTAGAAGGGCCCGGAAGGTACTTTATTTTTGGCTCTTAGCCTGGCCGTTGAGGAGTTCAGTGACTTATTTGTGTTAGGAGATTCTTAGTTTAAAAACTTTTTATGTGTTTGCTTTTTGTATCCAAGACTAGAGGTTATTCTTGGACCAAGACTCGCATCAGTACTTTTGTGACCCTCACAGCCCTAGGCACGATACCGAACATATACTGAAAGCTCCTTAATTTGAAATTTTAAGTATCAGAAAATACACATTCTGATACTTGCAACTTAATATTGAATATTTAAATATAGTTCAGCTCCTGGAAAGGGCAATCTAAATTAACAAATTCTTAGATAAATACGTCTGAAATTTGGAGGCTGCCTAGAAGGCTAGGTACAGTACTCTCAGTGGAAGAGAAATAGGATTCATATGTCTATTAGGAAGACATCATAAATAATGGTATTTGATTGCTTGTTTCTTTTCTTTTTCTTTTTTCTTGTTTTCTTTCTTTTTCTAAGTATAAGTGTTGATCCCTAACTTATTGACCACCATGGGAAATCAGCTCGCTGGCATTGCTCCTTCCCAGATCCTTTCTGTGGAGAGTTATTTCTCAGACATCCATGACTTTGAATATGACAAGAGCCTGGGGAGTACTCGGTTTTTTAAAGTTGCTCGAGCAAAGCACCGAGAAGGTCTGGTGGTTGTGAAGGTCTTTGCAATTCAGGATCCTACATTGCCTTTGACCAGCTATAAACAAGAGCTGGAGGAACTGAAAATCAGGCTTCATTCTGCACAGAACTGTCTGCCTTTCCAGAAAGCAGCAGAAAAAGCATCCGAGAAAGCAGCCATGCTCTTTAGGCAGTATGTGCGAGACAATCTCTATGATCGCATCAGCACCCGTCCATTCTTAAATAACATCGAGAAGCGTTGGATTGCTTTCCAGATCCTGACAGCAGTGGACCAAGCACACAAGTCAGGAGTGCGGCATGGGGACATCAAGACTGAGAATGTAATGGTCACCAGTTGGAACTGGGTTCTCCTGACTGATTTTGCCAGTTTTAAACCCACTTATCTTCCAGAGGACAACCCAGCAGATTTCAACTATTTCTTTGACACATCACGGAGAAGAACTTGCTATATTGCTCCTGAGCGTTTTGTTGATGGTGGGTTGTTCGCCACTGAATTAGAATATATGAGAGATCCTTCAACGCCACTTGTAGACTTAAATAGCAATCAGAGGACAAGAGGAGAGTTGAAGCGAGCAATGGACATCTTTTCAGCAGGTATTTGAGATGCTCGAATTTGTTAAGGGTGATGTGTATCTTAACTCTTAAATATAGGAACATAGCTTTTTTACAAGTCACATTATGTTGAAAAATTAACGTCTTGGTGTGTCTCATACACTATTCAGAGTGGTGCAGCATTCTTTGGACATATTTAAGTGGAGAAATTGTGGTGGGGTTTGCAGCTTTAAACTGGGTGGTCAAGAAAGGCCTTCCTGCAAAGAGGTCAACTGATTGAAGATCTGAAGGAGGTGGAGGTATTAGCCTCGTTGGTACTTGGGGGAATAGTACTCCAGCAGTGGGACAAGCAGATGCTGTGGCTATGAGCGCAGGTTATTTAAGGATATCTTTAAACCTTGTTAAATGAATATAATATAATGACTCATTGAAACTGCATTGTCCTTTTGGGAATTTAGGTACTTTTTTTATTCCTTGTTTGGAGATTAAAAATGCAAAATGATCAGCTTATTACTCCTTCCCTCTCTAATCTTATAGATACCATTTCAGCACTTCTCATTTCATTATTGTATTTGTTCACTGGGTTATTTTACATCTCTTCCTAGAGTGAAAGCTTCATGAGGGCAGGGGTTTTATCTGTTTATGTATTACTAGTGCCTACTGTATAGTAGACACTTGATTTATTGATCATTAAACAGTTATTAATCGTCAGATATAACTTCCTAGTAGTTCCTTATGAACTTAGTCTGTAAGCCAATCTTTAAAAAAAAAGTGTATGTCTTGTGGTTTTTATTTATCTATGTATTTATATGTGTATGTATTATATATAAACTTTCATTTTAAATTAGAGGGCTAGGAAGAGGTTGATTTTACTTGATATGTTTTTTATTATGAGAGAAAAATGGACCTTTTTTGACATACTTTGACATTATACTTTCAGAAACTGATGATTAGGCAGTAGACATTTTTCCTGTCTTGCTTGATTATAGTTTTGTGTTGCATTAAAATTTTAATTCAGTTTACTTCGGGTTTTGCATTTTGAGTTTTATGATTTCTCTGAATTCTTCCTCTATATTAATGATATATTACATTTCATTTTTAATGGAATTATATCATCTATTTTCCAGGTTGCGTGATAGCTGAGCTTTTTACAGAAGGCGTACCACTCTTTGATCTCTCTCAACTTTTGGCTTATAGAAATGGACAGTTTTTCCCTGAACAAGTGCTAAATAAAATTGAAGATTGCAGTATCAGAGAATTGGTAACTATGCTCCAAATATTTGCCATAAAGTTTTTAATAGACTGTGTTCTCACATTTCTGTTAGCTTTGTGGAATGTTACGAATTTGGAACAAAGCATTAAAGCCCTATAGACTAATAGGGGCAACCTATTGTTTTTACTTTAAGTGGTAATGTACAGTTCTTTTACCCTTCTCAGGCTGAACTCATTTGACTTAATTGCACACACATACATACACACAGACAAATATACACATCGTACCCTTGTAATTTCCATCTCTGCTTTGGACAGATTTGGAAAGGCTTAAAGGGAGGGTGCCTGGGGATTACAGAGGCTGTCCAGGATAGAGCTTGCTAGTAAGAAATGGTGGCATATACTAAAATGAAGGAGACAGGAAACATTAACTTGAATACAGTACGCAATTTAGGGTAGTTTCATATAGAAACAACTAGTTGTGTATACCTTCCATGACCCTGAGGCAATGCTCTAAGGGGATCTGTAAAATTACAAATATAAGGAATTCTGTGGGAAGTCACAAAAGCCATATGTCCACATTACTGTTTTAGGGGATTAATTTTTAAAGTTAGTCTACGTGATACTGATATTGATGACTTCCATTAGTCATGGACAGGTTATGGTATATTTGAGATATTCTTTCATAAGGTAGGGAAGTATGTAATTTCTCTTACAATGACAAATATTAACAGTAAGATGCTTCAGAGGAAGCCAGTTTAGTTTCTGTTCAGTGAACAGTGCACTGGATGAGGAGCTGGTGTTCCCTCTGCTCCGTCTTTGGGTATGGCATTCATTTGGCGTGCTACACGGGCTAACTTCGTGAATTTGGGCCTGCATTTTCTTAATCATGAAAGGACCAAATTTGACTAATCTTTAGGCTTAATCCAAATGTAAAAGTACTGCTATTAAGTTACCTTTCCTTATTTATAGTATATTTGATTCCTCAAAGTCCAATCTTAGGCTCCTATTTAGAGTATAAATGGAAAGCTCAAATAATGAGATATATCTTTATGATGTTTTGCGTAATTAATGACTGATGCATTATGAGGGTCTAGGAAAAATTAAACTGTGCTCTGTATACTGAAAAAAATATTTCCCTAAGTTGCTATAAAAGAAGATAAATTCAAATTAGGTATATGTCCTTTCTCACATTTGCAGGATTTAACATCTCTTTTACACTACTTGAAGAGTTTAAACCACTGATTCTCTTTTTGAATAGATCCTAGTGCTACACTTAAATAATGTATTCCCTTGGTGGTAAAAAGGCTGTAAACTTGATTTTGGATATGTAAATACATTTTAGTGATTAATTCATTTCAGAATTGTAACTATGCAAAAATTACATGTCTACAATTTTCTTTGGAGAAGATCCCATTGCTTTCCTCAGATTCTCAGGTGTGTCCTGCTTAAAAAGGTTAAAAATCCTTGGGTTGTGTGCAGCATGTATATTACTCCCATCTTAATGAACGGGGAATGCAGAACACGGCTTACTTCCAAGGTGTCTAGGCCATCTGTAATAGATTAGTATGTGTTTTCCAGTTGTTTTCTGGGACAGTAGTAGAGTCACGCATCACTCAGTAGTCAGGTTCTGAAAGTAGTTTGAAAGGTGAAGACTGAGAAGAATCAGAATTACCTAAAAAATTCTCTGAATTGTGTAATTGCCCTTGTAACTTTCATCTGAGTAAATCTTTTTTTTTGCTCCTTTCTCCTCTTGGTGTAGGTAATGCAGATGATTCACCGTGAGCCAGATAAACGTTTAGAGGCAGAAGATTACTTAAAGCAGCAGCGTGGCAATGCCTTTCCTGAAATATTTTACACTTTCCTTCAACCCTACATGGCCCAGTTTGCCAAGGAAACATTTCTTTCTGCAGATGAGCGTATTCTGGTTATACGGAAGGATTTGGGCAACATTACTCACAATCTCTGTGGACATGATCTGCCAGAAAAAGCAGAAGGAGAGCCTAAGGAAAGTGGGCTGGTTATCTTGGTGTCTGTTATGACATCCTGCCTACAGACCCTTAAATACTGTGATTCCAAGCTTGCTGCTTTGGAACTTGTTCTCCATTTGGCCCCAAGATTAAGTGTAGAAATTCTTTTGGATCGTATCACTCCATATCTTTTGCATTTCAGCAATGACTCTGTTCCTAGAGTGAGGGCCGAAGCTTTGAGGACATTGACCAAAGTTCTTGCTCTTGTCAAAGAGGTTCCACGCAATGATATCAATATCTATCCGGAGTATATTCTGCCGGGCATAGCCCACTTAGCCCAGGATGGTGCTACTATTGTTAGACTAGCCTATGCTGGTAAGATCTACTGTCCAGAATCATAGCCACTCATGGTTTTGACATTACTGACTGTAATACCTCTTGTTTCTCTGATTTCTTTGGGAATTCCAAGATTTCTTTGGTCCTCGAACTATTTGTGTACATTTTATTAGTATTTATTGCTGATCTGTTCCTGGAACTCAACTTCTATGTGTACTCTCATTTTTTAAGTGATCAGAATTATCAAGTGATAAGTATAGAATACAAAATCTTACTATTGTACTGGGAGTAATTTAATTTGTAGTAAGGCTGATGTTTACAATTATGTGCTTTATATCTATTGTCTAGGTCTTTTTACAGTTTCTCTGAGCAAATATGCTTGCTTGAATATAAATTTTAGGGTACAACAGTATCCTAATTAATTTTGCTTGGTAATTTGGTGTTGAAAGAACCTAGCCTACTAACTTAATGAATTTTAAGGCTCTTTCAGTTACTATGGTGTTTAGGGTATGTGGCTTTGTGGTTAGGTGGGTGTGTCATGTAACACACCTACCTGTTCTACTTGTAACTCTCACCATAAAATCAGGTGATAAAATTCATGTTTTTAGCTCCCCAAATTTCTTCCAAACGCTTATTTCTGCATGGAAAATATAATTGAAACATTTACTTAATTCCATAATTCATTTCCTAAATATGATGTGATGAAAATCAGGGATCCTGTTTTGAAGTCTTTGTAAGTAGTTTACAATATACACGTGGTGGTAGTCACTTTTTTGAAACATACTTGCTTAGTTCATTTTATTTTACAGTTTTCCTGTCATTATTTTAATGGAACATATGAAAAATTGTCTTTGGACTCTGGCCTCATCTCTAGGTATACCCACAAAGTGATTGGTAGTTGTTGAGAGTTTTTATTTATGTTTTCTATACATATATTTTTATTTATATTATCCTGCTGCCTGTTTTCTTTATGTTTTTTGGTTTCTATAACTGCCCAGGTGTAAACTTCAGGCCTAGAAAATCCAGGATTTCTTTATGACACATCTGCTTTTATCATTTGTAACAAGCGTATTTATCATTCATTTGGCAAATATAAATAATTGAACCAGATAAAATTAAATAAAGGTTTATAGGTTTTAAAAACAAGTTGTATGTTGCTTTAGAGTTTCATGGCCTGCCTTTGGCTTGGTATATCTTAGTTTGTTCTCAGTTGTGTTAAAGAAAGGGTAAGGTTCTGATGTGTAGGTGCTAGATTAACATAGACATTCAATTAATAATAGTCATAGAATAAAAATAATAACTACTAATTTTTGAAAAACTCGCTGTGTGTCAGGGCATCTGCTGCTCAAGGTTGCAGTTACTAACACTTGCAAAGACTGAACAGTAGATGTTATATTATCTTCATTTTTCCAAGTGAGGAAATTCGGACTAAGGCTAAATAATTTGACCCAAATGTGTGTGGTTAATTCTTAATCAGTTCTCAGAGTTCCTGGTGTAGACCTTGGTTTTGAAGCAACCCTACTTTCCTTGGGTCTCTGGCCTTTCATATCAAGAGTCCTGGTAACCCGGGGTCACTGCTGCTGCCTTGCAGCGCCCCTTCCTCATGGCTCAATGCATGGTGAAGCTGCCTTTTTAATAGAACCAGATGTCTACATGGACTAAACCACACATCAGTAATTGTAAAAGTTCAAAATCAATTTTTAAATTTGTTCTTTATTCTTTTTTAACTCAGAGATAATGGTATAGGTTTGTATCTTATGTAAAATAAATTTTCAAGTCCATTGTGGTTTATGAACTTAAATGGGGAAGTAGGCATAGATCTACTCAAACTTCAGAGGTGCCCAGGAAATGAGAAACTTTTCCTAATAAAGATATGCTCATTAAAGTGGGGATATTCCATCTAGAATTTTGACTAATATCAGAGGGTGGCCCAGAATTATTCTCTCTTTAGGGTGAACAGGCATTACAAGATAATGTCTTGTTTACTTAGAGGTAAATTTTTGTTCTACTCAGAATGCTGTTGAACCTGTCAGGGGTGGGGACTGGGAATCCAAGATCACTGCATTTGATTGACTCAAAAATCTCAGCTATTGTGAGATTAATTTCTATTTCAGAGATGTTAAAAAGGAAAGTGAAAGTCTTAGAATTGTTAAAAAAGGTAGTTAAACTTTGTGTTCAGTGCTGTTCACTGCTAAGAAGCAAAACAGTCTTGGCTGGTGTGGTCGTATGTTAAGCACGAAAGTGGGAGAGAAAGGGCAGAGCCACAGGAATAAATAAGAATGGAAGGGAAAAGAAAGTATAAGCAAAGAGCGTGTATAATTGATAGTAAATGTGACAGCAGAAATTAGAAGTAGATATTTTCAGTGGTGAGTACTATCAGTCTTCATAGATTATCAGAGAGGATGGAGAAAATAAAGCAAATAGCCTCATGCTTTGGTTCACTAAGAACGTGAGTCACTTGTAACGCAATCTAGTAATGGTTGATTCAGTTTGGGGATGGCTCTTTGAGGTAAATGTGACTCGTGTGTGAAGAACCCGAGACTCAACCTGTTAAGATACAGTTTAAAGGGTAGATCTCTATAGCAGGATTAAGCTTTTTCTCACTCAGTAGAGTTTAGTGCTTTATTTTGGGTTATTTTTTTATTTTTATTGAGGTATAATTGACATACATCATGTATAAGTTTAAGATGTACAGCATAGTGGTTTGATTTACCTATGTTGTGAAATGGTTACTGCATAAAGTTTTGTTAGCATCCATCATCTCATGTAGACACAAGACAAAGAGAAAGCAAAAAAAGGCGAAATTTATTTTTCCTTGGGGTGAGAACTCAGGATTTACTCTCTTAACATTTTTGTATATAATATAGCAATATTAATTAAAATAATCATGTATGCATTTGTATTTTTTTAAAAAGCTTTTGTTTCATTATTAAAACTGGCAGTTTGGAATAGTTGTAGATTATGAAATTAGTCATTAAAAATCTGATTAAGTGCTAAATTGAGAAGTCCCACTTTTCCTCCTCAGTTTTATGATGATTATAAGTATAAAAACTTAGGGAGGAAAAGTTATAAGTATTACAAAGATTTGATTATAATTATGTATTTTCTTCCTTCTATAGAAAACATAGCTCTGCTGGCAGAAACAGCTCTGAGATTCCTGGAATTAGTACAGTTAAAAAATCTTAATATGGAAAATGACCCAAATAGTGAAGAAATAGACGAAGTCACACATCCCAATGGAAATTATGACACAGGTAGTATGATTTTCTCTTCCAGATTTCCTGTTATTTAAAAGGAATTGCTAACACGATAGCTTGCAACAAGCTGTAATTTGTGATTTTCAGGTAAGATGAAAGAATACCAGGTACGGGATGGGACAGTGCTGGGCGTCTGAGTGTTTTCTCTGTCCTCATGCACTGTTAGCTGGCCAGAACATGATCGGCTTGTTGCCACAGATTCTCAGCTCAGTTGTTTTTCAGCCAGCATTGGCTTGTGTCAATAGTAAAGCTAGCAGAATTGTGTAATTCTCATTAAGACAAAAAAACCACATTGAAATCATTTAAGAATTTAATTCTTTTTTCCTTATGTGAGCATATTATGAATATCCTTAATAATAAACTATGTTTATTTCCTGCTGTCTATGATTGTCAAAATCCACACCCTTTACTGTGATGGAACAGATGTGATGGTAAATTCTGTGAGGTCAGAGTCCCTATCTTCACTTTCTTTACATCCACACAGCTTTTAATGGGCTTTTAGTTAATGTTTATTGAGTTAAAGATTTAGAAGTAAAATAATACACTTAAATATGTTCCCAGATGTTTCTGTTACTTGTTAGAAAGGCATCATTTTTAGCATATATTATCTAGAGATGAAGACAGTGGGATAATTTTGAACTTCCAAGACAGTGTATCAGAAAGGAAATCCTGGCTTATTTTCATGCAATTACTTAAAAAATAACACTGTTCTACATTGCATAACCACGTAATTGGGTCTTTTTAGGTAATGAAGTTAGGTGTTAAAACTTTTTGGGAGTTAAAGTTTTTCAGATGTGAACATAGAATTTTGCATATCAGACTGCTTTTTCTCTTGACAATGGCTGCTCTCATTCATTTTGCCAACAGGTAATTTTTAAACATAAGCTTTGCATCAGGCAGTTACGTGTGTGCTGTGAGCCCTAAGGGTATGGTGATGAATAACTCAGAGGAGATCCCGGCTGTTGAGTATACATTTTAGTGAGGGAAAGACAAAGACAACGAAGTCAATAAAATAAAGGAAAAGGGGAGGGTAGGTAGGAGATGAGGTCAGAAGGCAGTGGCCAGGTCATGTAAATCCTTGACAGGACTTGCAGTACATTTTCTGGCTTTCTAAAATATAATAGATGACCTTTAAAAATGCTTTCTAAAAGTATTTCCTTATATCATCAGATAGTGTTCTAAACCAGTCTAGTATTTTCAAGTCTTTGGTGTGATTGGGGCAGTATGATCTCCCTTCTGGGGCTTCCCTATAAAACTGCTTGAGCTTCATGAATACAGCTATAATTTTAGAGATGTAGTAACCATTTTGGTGGCATCTGCTTATTAGGATGTTTTTCAGTTTATATTTCAGTTTCCCATCTGTCCTTCAGAGATTTGAATAGTGGGAAAACAGTGATTATAGGTGTTGAATCACGGTAGCTTTTGTAATCATTCTGTTTTTCTGAGGAGTTAGACACAATACTGTGCATTTAGTGTAGCGAAAAAAAATTGAACCTCTCCTTACTTTTTTTTTTAGAGCTCCAAGCCTTACATGAAATGGTCCAGCAGAAAGTTGTCACTTTGCTAAGTGACCCTGAAAATATTGTGAAACAAACCTTAATGGAAAATGGAATAACAAGGCTGTGTGTATTCTTTGGACGTCAGAAAGCCAATGATGTTTTATTGTCCCACATGATCACTTTCCTAAATGATAAAAATGATTGGCATCTGCGTGGAGCTTTTTTTGATAGTATTGTTGGTATGTTTTTTTGTTCAATTTTAAATTCATCTTTAAGGCTTTGAATTACCCTCTCAAGCAAATGCTTAAAGCAGTCTGAAAGATAGGGGATGATACTACCCGATTTCATGAATGATGAAATGGTTCCTGGTGTTTCTGTCTGTCATCATGCTGTTTTTAGATGATAGAATTATCTTAGCTGCCCAAGGCATTGGCGAATTAAGCTAGTACAGCCATAAAAGGAATGCCACTTGGTCATTAGAAACTATGTTTTAAAAGAATATTTAATGGCCTGGGAAGTACCAGGAAATTCTTAAAGTGTGATCCCAGTTGTGTAAAGAATAACAAATCATATGTTTATTAAAAAAGGCTGGAATGTACTAAGATGTGAATAGTGATTATCTCTCGGGCTGAGATTATGGATGATTGTTTTCTGTATTTGTCAGATTTTCAACGGTAAACGTGCATCACTTTGATGATAAGGAAATAACAGTAGAAGTATAATTTATGATTGAAAATCAGTCTATAGAAAGAAAATTAAAGCTTGCACACTTTGTGTAAAGTGAAAATTTGAAAAGCAATTTTTTTCACTCTTTAAAATGTTTCAATTTTTGATTTTCTAATTTAAGGAAGAGAGACATTTTGTATTTTATGTGCATGACTCCTGTTAACTTCAGATTCAAAATGAAGGGGAAATAAAATAGACTGAGTAAATTTAAGTCGTGTTTGACACAAGATTTATTATCTTTCTCTTTTGAATAATAACTAATCCTCCCTTTCCACCCATTTGTACTGACCTCTTCAATTTTAGATTTGGTCATTTTTGAAATACATGCTTAAGCCATGTTGTTATGATTATCCTTTTTATATCATTTTGCACATGATTGTAACAGCTTGTCTGTTAACTCAAAAGACTTAAAGACTGTTACACATTGGAGAGCTTTGCTGCTACCCAGCAAAAGCTGTAGGGTTTGGATTTTGATTCTCAGTAGTCTGGAAAGTTAGTGCTCAAAGGTTTGCCATTGGTATTTTTCCTAAAAAATAAGAAAAGGGAAAACTCCTATCACAACAGTATTGATATTTCTGCAAATACTCTCATACAGTATTTTGTAGAAAAGGCTACTTTCTACTTTGGAAAAGCTCTGAAATTGCTGTTCATGCTTTGTTATTACTGGATATAGCTGTATCTCCTCTTTTTAGGCATTTTGTTTGTTTTTATTTTTGCTTTACTTTATTGATTCATCTCCATCTTGTGTCTTAAACTCTAATTCAGTTCCTAAATATACAGTATACTTTGCTTCTCATTTTCTTTCTTTCTTTGTTGCTCTCTTCTTTCAGATAATATTATTTTTATTTATTTTCTCCAGAAAGATGGTTCTTAGAACTTCCCCCATCTATTGGTCAATTCATGCATATTTTGAAATGTGCCTGTATATTAGTTCTTCTTTCATTTTAAAACAATTTTCATTGATTTTTTTTGTTTATTAAAGTAATTCATGCTTGATGTTGAGAATCTGAAGAATACAGAAATCAGTAAGACAAACAAATCACCTTTAATCCTAAACCCATGTAAAACTTCTGTTAATGTTTTGGGATTACTTGCTGTAGGCTGGCCTCCTCCCGTCCTCCCTCCATTCCATCTGCCGTTCTGTCATGTATACTGTGAAGCACTGGTATGTACTGGTTAAGAAGAGGCACTCTGGAGCCAGGCCATTGGGCACAAGTTCTGCCTGTGTCACTTACTGGTTGTGGTTCTTGGGGAAGTCATGTAGTCTCTCTGTGCCTTAGTTTCCCTTTCTGCAAAATGGGAACAATGATAGCACCTATATCACTGGATGTTGTGAAGGTGAATGAATTAACATATGTATAAGGCCTAGCACATAAGTGCTGCTTGTATAGTGTATTCTTACTCTTATTTTATTATTTCTTAAACCTTTTTCTGGTGACACATATTCTAAGCATTTTCTCATGTCATTAACCATTTTCTGAAACCATTATTTAGTATATTGAAATATTCTATTATATAGTTTTACCAAAATTTATTTAACTCTTTTGTATATTTAAAATTATTTTCATTTTTTTCTATCATATGTTAATCTTCAACATATATACTTGCTTCTGATCATTTCTCAGGATAGAAGTCTGAAATTTTAATTACAGAGTTAAAGAATATGACTCTATTTTAAAAACTCTTGACATATTTTATAAGCTTTTAAAAAGGTGAAATAATTTCCCACTCTGGTTTTGACAGCACCCCCTTCCAGCGTGGAATAGTCTTCAGTTAATCTTTGCTTGTTGGTAGGGTGAAGTTGTAATTTGTTTTGATGTGTATTTCTTTGCTTATCAGTGAAGGTGAAAAATTTCCTCATGTTGACAACTCATTGATATTTCTTAGTGTATGAAAGTTTTATCTATTATTTAGGTCTCTTTTCTAATTGTGTTATGCTTTTCTTGATATTTTTGAACCTTTTATATATACATTAAAAACAATGACTATCATTTCTGTTGCAAATACTTCTCATAATGTGATCTTTTTTGCTTTTTTAAAACAATTTTTATGTTGTCAATTTATTTGATCTTCATGATTTTTTTACTTTGCTGCCTAAAGTCTTTTCCCTTTCCAGAATTAGGTTAGTAATTTGTTGGTGTACATTCTTTTTTTTAAGACAATGCTTTATTTTTCACACTTAATTGTTTAATATATATATTTTTTGGGATGTGGTATGAGGTGAAATCTAAATTTTTCTCAGAAATATATCTAACTCTTCCAATATTATTTATTAAACATTACATTTTCTTCCATTTATTTGTGAGGCTTCTTTTATGCTCATGTCTTTTAGAGTCAGTTTTCTGGATATACATTCTATTCCATTGATTTCTAATTCCTGTACTCAATATTAAATTCTCTAATCTTAAGCTGTATCATAGTTTAGTTAATATATATTCATAAGCAACTTTAGTATCTGCTAGGAAAAGTTTCCTAGATGTCACTCTTCTTTTCCAAAACATTTTGAGCTATTTTAGCTCTTTATACATTTCAGTTTGTAAAGTTCCAAAATATAATCCAGATTTTAGATAGTATTTGTCCTTTTATTAAAGAAAAAGTTCTAAAATTATTTTTCAGTTATAAGGGAAATAATACTTTTGTAAAATTTTCAAAATGTATGAACTAATATATGAAAAGCCATGTTGCACTTTCCAGAGGCATACATTCTATTCCATTCTACTCTGGTTTGTGTTTCGGTTTGATATCTTCAAATGATTCTTGCCTTATCTCTAAATAGTGTCGTCATATTATTACTCTTAGAATTACCAACTTTAGACTTTGTCTCTTAATTTACTTCTGTGCCAGATGACGATCTCACTCACTCATACCATGCCCTGATTCCTCTCCCCTCTGTTTTTGAGTTGTCAATCCCTATTTTCAGTGCTTTGATTTTTAGTTTGTTGTTTTTATAACTTTAAGTAATTAATCCTCTTTCTTATGGGTCTACTCTCTGATTTGGACTGGAAAGAAATTAGTGTGCCTTTGTTTCTCTGTACCCTTTGTTTCTTTTTTTCTTGATTGGTTGATAATTCTTCTAATTGTTAATTGACAGCTCACCTAACAATTGCGTTTTCCTAGTTGATAATATTCAAATTCTGTTTTGTAATCATTACAGAGTCTTTGTGATTTGTATAGACTGATTCTGAAAATTCAAAACAAAATTTACATGATCATGAGTATGTAAATTTTATTAACTTTAGAACCAATAGTGTACTATATTGATATTTGCTTTATCATAATTTTAGTGCCATGACTCCTTTATCACTTGATGAGAATATTTATAGCATCAAGGTCAATGAATCCTTTCTGTCCTTGGCAAATTACTAAATACATTGCACATTTTTATTTATTTACATTTATACCATGACTTTCTTGCACAATTTTATATTTGTCCTGGAGTTTCAGATTCCTTTGTTCTACTTTTAGAGATAAAAGTTATATAGAGATAAAGTTATAAACTTTTCTATAATATCTAGCTACTTTCTTACCAGTTTTATCTACTGCTTGTAATCTATTCCATGTTTCTTCTTGATAACATTTTTGAAATTTATTGACTTTTAGTTCTAATTAGGGTTGATTTAGTTCTAATTAGGGCTAGATCTTTGCAAGCTGTTCTTTTTTTTTTTTCCCTTGAATTCCTGGATAATATCCACCATTTTGTACGTTCTGCATCTTCTTTGCTGTAGTACATCCTCAAGAAACTTTCTTAGAAAAGGTTGCATGGGAGGTAAAACTGTATAGTTCTTATGTATCTCAAAATGACTTTAAAAATTTTAATTGGAGGTTTGGGAATAAAATTTCTTTCATAACTGAAGGTCTTGCTCTGTTGTGTTCTTGCCTCCAATTTTGCTGAAGGTCGTCTGGTGCCAGTCTGATTCTCCTTCCCTTCTAGTGACCTGTATTTTTCTTTCTGTAAGTTCATAGTGTCTTGTTTTTCTTGGTTTCCAGAATTTCTTACTGATTTGCTTTGATGTGGGTCTTTTTCATTTATTATACTGGATAGGGAGTGTGTGTCATCTCCTGGATTGTTGTTCAATATGTTTGGCTTTTCATTCATTTCCTTGTTTTACTTGATGGCACATCAGGTATAGGAAGGTTTTGTGGTGACATATCCAGGTATAGGATGGCTATTTGATGGCAGTCAGGTATAGGATGGCAGTTGTATATTCAGGTATAGGATGGCAGTTGTACATTCGGGTATAGGATGGCGGTCATATGCTCAGGTATGGACTGGCTGTCGTGTGCTCAGGTATGGGCTGGTGGTTGTGTGCTCAGGTATGGGCTTGCAGTTGTGCACTCAGGTATGGGCTGGTGTCAGATATGGGCTGGCGGTCGTGCGCTCAGGTACGGGCTGGTGGCTGTATGTTCGGGTACAGGCTGGCAGTTGTACATCAGGTATCGGATGGTCATGTGATGTTAATTCTCTTTTTCAGGTGTTGCTGCCTATGTTGGCTGGCAAAGCTCCTCGATTCTCAAACCCCTGCTGCAGCAAGGCCTTAGTGATGCTGAAGAATTTGTTATTGTGAAAGCTCTTAATGCCCTTACCTGCATGTGCCAGTTAGGGCTGCTACAAAAACCCCATGTTTATGAATTTGCCAGTGATATTGGTAAGTTTCTGTTTCTCAAAATTAGGACATGGTAAGGGAAATAACTGATGGAGTGTTGTAAAATTTCTAGGCAATATAGTTAGATTTTCAACGTTATTTGTCCCTGGTGTGTGTGTGCACATGATGGGTATGGTTATATGTAAGAAAGAGACAGGCAAACACACAGGGTCATTTGGTCCTCCATCCCAGCTTGGGAAATCTATCTTTATTTTTATCTGTAATGAAGTCTTTCTGGTCCTTGGCAAATGAAGATTTTATTTTGTTTTTTGTTTTTTTTTTTGACATGATGTGGATAAGGTCTTTAACAGCTCTGAAGAGTCATCTTATTTTTGGACATTTGACCATTAGGGCGAAGCTGTATTTGGAGGATGGTTCGTGATGTCTCTCTTGCACTGATTGTCAGTTAAGAATTCATAGTATTCAAGTTTCTTCTGTTAGTAATCTTACTAACTAATGAAAGTAATTAATTCCTTCACCTTTAGAGCACTTATTTTTCTCAACTTAAAATTCAGAATAAGAGCAAACAAGTGAATATGACACATTTGAAGATTAATCTAAAACTTTCTATCTTTTTATCACTTCATTTTAAGAAAGTAAGCAATTTGAGATAGCAAGTTGGATCTGTACCAAGAGAATATGAAATTGTAGAAAATTGCCTCTTTGAATAAAATACTTAATTGCTATTATATGTTTTGCCAAGGAAAATTAATAGAAAACTAAAATTGGTTAGACTGGTCAATAGGCTTTTCTTGAGGCAATCCTCAGAGGAAATAAGACAAGGGAGTAATTTACTTAAATTGCTGAGAAACTAGGTGTTAGCTTGTAGAGATGTATAATGTTTCTGGAAATTTTAAAGGCATGAATGTAGCTCTTTAAAAAAAATTGTGAAAAATTCAAATATATGTAGGCTACTTATTTTACACTCTGATATCTATAATAGTTCTTTTAGTGCTTTTGTTTGTGTATTGCTTGTTTGAGTTTATTTTTTATTGATTTTAATTGACATAGTAATATATTAGTTTCAAGTGTACAATATAGTCATTCAGTATTTTTATGCATTATGATATGATCACCTTGATAGGCCTACTTACCATCAGTCACTCTACAAAATAATTACAGTATTGTTGACTATATTCCCTATCAGTTGTACATTACCTCCCCATTACTTATTTTATAACTGGAATTTTGTACTTCTTAATCCTCTTCACTTATTTTTGTCCTCCCCCTACTCCCTTCCCTCTGGTAACCACGTTTTTTCTGTACCTGTGAGTCTGTTTCTGTTTTGTTTATTTGTTTTGTTCTTTAGGTTCCACATATAAATGAAATCATATAGTGTTTGTTTTTATCTGACTTATTTCACTTAGTGAATACCTCTGAGTCTGTCTATGTTGTTGCAAATGGCAAGATTTCATTCTTTTTTTAATGGCTGAATAATATTCCACTGTATATCTAGACCACATCTTTATCCATTTGGTTTGGTGGACACTTAGGTTGCTTCCATATTTTGGCTATTGTAAGTGATGCTGCAGTGAACATAGAGGTGCATATATTTGAATTAGTATTTTGTTTTTGTTGGATAAATATCCAGAAGTGGAATTGCTGGATCCCATATTCTATTTTTCATCTTTTGAGAAGACTTCATATTGTTTTCCATGTGGCTACACCAGTTTATCTTCCCACCAAAAGTGCACAAGGGTGCCCTTTTTTCCATGTCCTCACTAATACTTGTTATTTCTTGTCTTTTTGATGCTAAGCATTCTGACAGGTGTGAGGTGACATCTCATTGTGGTTTTGGTTTGATTTCTCTGATGATCAGTGATGTTGAACATTTTTTACGTGCCTGTTGTCCATGTGTATATTTTCTTCGGAAAAATATCTATTCAGATTCTCTCCCATTTTCTAACTGGGTTTTTTTTTTTGTTATTGAGTTGTATGAGTTGCTTATATCTTTTGGATACTAATCGCTTATTGGATATATTATTTGCAAATATCTTCTCCCATTCACTAGGTTGCCTTTTTGTTTCATTGATGGTTTCCTTTGCTGTACAAAAGTTTTTTAGTTTCATGTAGTCCTATTGTTTAGTTTTGCTATTGTTGCCCTTACCTGAGAAGACATATCCAAAGAGAGTATTGCTAAGTCTGATGTCCAGGAACTTATTGCTTGTGTTTTCTTTTAGGAGTTTTATGGTTTCAAGTCTTAAATTTAAGTCTTTAGTCCATTTTGAGTTTATTTTTATAGCTGGTATAAGAAAGTGCTATGGTTTCATTCTCTTGCATGGAGCTGTCCAGTTTTTCCAGCACCATTTATTGATGAGACTGTCTTTTCTCCATTGTATATTCTTGCCTCCTTTGTCATAGGTTAGTTTACCATATTAGCATGGATTTATTTCTGGGTTTTCTCTTCTGTTCCACTGATTGATGCATCTGTCTATTTTTGTGCCAATACCATACTGTTTCAATTACTATAGCTTTGTACTATAGTTTGAAATCTGGGATTGTGATATCTCCATCTTGTTCTTCTTTTTCAAGATTGCCTTCGCTATTTGGGGGTCTTTTGTGGTTCCATACAAATCTGAGGATTCCTTATTCTAGTTCTGTGGAAAATGTTGGTATTTTGGTAGAGAGTGCATTAAATCTATAGATGGCTTTGGGTAGGTGTGGACATTTTGACAATATTAATTCTTCTGATTTGTGAGCAGGACTACCTTTGTATTTATGTTTTCAGTTTCTTTCATTAATGTCTTATGGTTTTCAGAGTCCAGGTCTTTCACCTCCTTGATTAAATTTTATCAAAGGTATTATTTTTGATGCAATTGTAAATGGGGTTGTTTTCTTAATTTCTTTCTGATAGTTCATTATTAATGTATACACATTAAATCTGCACAGCAGATTTCTATTAACTTTGTATCTTGCAACTTTACTAAAATTAATTTATTAGTTCTATTAGGATTTTTTTTATGGCATCTTTAGGATTATCATCATCTGCAAATAGTGACGGTTTTATTTCTTCCTTTCTGTATTGAATGCCTTTTCTTTCTTTTTCTTTCCTAATTGCTGTGGCTAGGGACAATACTATGGTGAATGAACATTGTGCAAGTGGGCAACCTTGTCTTGACTGGAAAGCTTTCAGCTTTTCACAGCTGAATGTGTTGTTAGCTGTGGTTTGTTATCTATGACCTTTATTATGTTGAGGTACATTCTCTGTATACTCACTTTGTTGAGAGTTTTTATCATAAAATGGGTGTTGAATTTTGTAAATGCGTTTTCAACACCTGTTGAGATTATCACATGATTTGTATCCGTCATTTTGTTAATATGGTATATCACATTGATTTTGGATGTTAAACTATCCTTTGCATCCTTGGAATGAATTCCACTTGGTTATCGTGTATGATCTCTTAGTACATTATTGAATTCAGTTTGCTAATATTTGATTGAGGATTTTCACATCTTTATCCATCATGGGTACTGGCCTGTAATTTTCTTTCTTTGTGTTTTGTTGGTCTAGTTTTGGTATCAGGGTAATAATGTTGGACTTGTAAAATGAGTTTAGTAGTGTTTCTTCCTCTTCAATTTTTGGGAATAATTTGAGGAGCCTAGGTATTAACAAAGCTGTTTGGACCTGGACTTTTCTTTGTTGGAAGGTTTTTGGTTACTGATCCAGTGTCGTTACTATAATCCGTCTCTTATTTTCTGTTTCTTCATGATTCAGTCTTGGAAGATTGTATGTTTTTAGGAATGTATCCATTTCTTCTGGGTTGTCCAATTAGTTGGTGTATAATTGTTAATAGTATTTTTATGACCGTTTATATTTCTGTGGTATCAGTTGTAATTTCTTCTTTCATTTCTGATTTTTTTATTTGAGTGATCTCTCTTTTGGCTAGCTAAAGGTTTGTTGAGTTTGTGTATCTTTTCAGAGAATCAGATCTTAGTTTCATATATCCATTTTATTGTTTTTTAAGGCTCTGTTTAATTTATTTCTGCTCTGATCTTTTTTATTTCCTTCCTTCTACTAACTTTAGGCTTTGTTTATTCTTTTTCTATTTCCTGTGGTATCAGGTTAGATTGTTTATTTGAGATTTTTCTTGTTTCTTGAAGTAGGGCTGTATTTCTATGAACTCCTAGAACTGCTTTTGCTGTGTCCTAACAATTTTGGTCTGTTGTATTCCATTGTTATTTGTCTCTGGTATTTTTTTATTTCCTCGAATTTCTTCATTGACTCACTGGTTGTTTAATAGCATGGTATTTACGCCATGTGCTTGTGCTTTTTCTAGTTTCTGTCTTTAAATTGATTTTTATATTTATATCATTGTGGTTGGCAAAGATGCTTGATACGACTTCAGTCTTTTGATGCTTACTGTGACTTCCTTTGTAGCCCAACATATGATCTCTCCTGAAGAATGTTCCACATGCGTGTTCCTGAATGTTCTTGAAAAGAACATGTGCTCTGCTCTTTTTGGATGAAAAGTTCTGTCTCTATACATATCTATTAAGTCCTTTAAGGCCAGTGTTTCCTAGTTGATTTTCTGTCTGGATATGAGTGGGGAACTGAAGTCTACTATTACTGTATTGCTGTATGTTTTTCCCTTTATTTCCGTTGATATTTTCTTTACATATTTAGGTGCTCCTATGTTGGCTACATAAATGTTTAGAAATGTTATGTCCTTTTATTGGCTTGACCTCTTTATCATTATTCAATGTTCTTCTTGGTCTTTTTTTTTTTTTAATCTATTTTGTCTGACATGAATATTGCTATCCCAGCTTTCTTTTCATTTCCATTTGCATGGTATACCTTCTTACATTCCTTCACTTTCAGTCTGTGATTGTCTTTAGGTTTAAAGTGTATCTTTTAGGCAGCATTTAGAAAGGTATTGCTTTTCGTCCAGTCAGCCACTCTATGTCTTTTGATTGGAACATTTAGTTCATTTACATTTAAAGTAATTATTGTTAGGAATGTACTTATTGCCATTGTACTGTTTTCTGGCTGGTTTTGAGGCTTCTCTCTGTTCTTTCTTCTCTCTTACCTTGGGTTTGATTGTTTTCTTTAGTGTTATTTTTAGATTCCTTTCTCTTTTTCTTTGTGTACTTATTATAATTTTCTCTTTGTGGTTATGAGAGGTTCACATATAACATGTATATAAAAGTGTCTCTTAAGTTGATAGTAAGCTAATTTTGAACACATTTCAAAGTTTTTATATTTTTACTCCCCCTAGCATGTTTTATATTTTTGATGATACCTTTTAATAATTATTTTATATATATATATATATATTTTGATATCGTTAATGCACAATTACTTGAACAACATTATGGTTACTAGACTCACCCTATTACCAAGTCCCCCCCACATACCCCATTACAGTCACTGTCCATCAGCATAGTAAGATGCTGTAGAATCACTACTTGTCTTCTCTATATACTGCCTTTCCCATGTCCCCCCACCCCACCACTACATTAAGTGTGCTAATTGGAATGCCCCTTTATCCCCCTTATCCCTCCCTTCCCACCCATCCTTCCCAGTCCCTTTCCCTTTGGTAACTGTTAGTCCATTCTTGGGTTTTGTGAGTCTGCTGCTGTTTTGTTCTTTCAGTTTTTACTTTCCTCTTGTACTCCACAGATGAGTCAAATCATTTGATACTTGTCTTTCTCCTCCTGGCTTATTTCACTGAGCATAATACCCTTTAGCTCCATCCATGTTGTTGCAAATGGTAGGATTTGTTTTCTTTCTCATGGCTGAATAATATTCCATTGTGTATGTGTGCCACATCTTCTTTATCCATTCATCTACTGATGGACACTTAGGTTGCTTCCATTTCTTGGCTATTGTAAATAGTGCTGCGATAAACATAGGGGTGCATCTGTCTTTTTCAAACTGGGCTCCTGTATTCTTAGGGTAAATTCCTAGAAGTGGAATTCCTGGGTCAAATGGTATTTCTATTTTGAGTTTTTTGAGGAGCCTCCATACTGCTTTCCACAATGGTTGAACTAATTTACATTCCCACCAGCAGTGTAGGAGGGTTCCTGTTTCTCCACAACCTTGCCAACATGTGTTGGTTGTCTTTTGGATGGTGGCGATCCTTACTGGTGTGAGGTGATTTTAATTTGCAATTCTCTGATGACTAGTGATGTGGAGCATCTTTTCATGTGCCTGTTGGCTGTCTGAATTTCTTCTTTGGAGAAGTGTCTGTTCAGCTCCTCTGCCCATTTTTTAATTGGATTATTTGCTTTTTGTTTGTTGAGGTGCGTGAGTTCTTTATATAATTTGGATGTCAACCCTTTATTGGATCTGTCATTTATGAATATATTCTCCCATATTGTAGGATGTCTTTCTGTTCTATTGATGGTGTCCTTTGCTGTACAGAGGCTTTTCAGTTTGATATAGTCCCACTTGTTCATTTTTGCTTTTGTTTCCCTTGCCCAGGGACATATGTTCATGAAGAAGTTGCTCGTGTTTATGTCTAAGAGATTTTTACCTATATTTTTTTCTAAGAGTTTTATGGTTTCATGAATTACATTCAGGTCTTTGATCCATTTTGAGTTTACTTTTGTGTATGGGGTTAGACAATGATCCAGTTTCATTCTCTTGCATGTATCTGTCCAGTTTTGCCAACACCAGTTGTTGAAGAGGCTGTCATTTCCCCATTGTATGTCCATGGCTCCTTTATCATATATTGATTGACCATATATGCTTGGGTTTATGTCTGGGCTTTCTTTTCTGTTCCACTGGTCTGTGGCTCTGTTCTTGTGCCAGTACCAAATTGTCTTGATTACTGTGGCTTTGTAGTAGAGTGTGAAGTCAGGGAACGTAATTCCCCCTGCTTTATTCTTCCTTCTCAGGATTGCTTTGGCTATTTGGGGTCTTTTGGCATTCCATTTGAATTTTAGAACTACTTGCTCTAGTTTACTCAAGAATGCTGTTGGTATTTTGATAGGGATTGCGTTGAATCTGTAGACTGCTTTTGACAGGATGTCCATTTTGGGAATATTAATTCTTCCTAGCCAAGAGCATGGGATGAATTTCCATTTATTAGTGTCCTCTGTGATTTCTCTTAAGAGTATCTTGTAGTTTTCAGGGTATAGGTCTTTCACTTCCTTGGTTAGGTTTATTCCTAGGTATTTTATTCTTTTTGATGCAATTGTGAATGAAATTGTTTTCCTGATTTCTCTTTCTGCTAGTTCAACATTAGTGTATAGGAATGCCACAGATTTCTGTGTATTAATTTTGTATCTGCAACTTTGCTGAATTCAGATATTAGATCTAGTAGTTTTGGAGTGGATTCTTTAGGGTTATTTATGTACAGTATCATGTCATCTGCAAACAGGGACAGTTTAACTTCTTCCTTGCCAATCTGGATGTATTTCATTTCTTTGTGTTGTCTGATTGCTGTGGCTAGGACCTCCAGTACTATGTTGAATAGAAGTGGTTAGAGTGGGCATCCTTGTCTTGTTCCTGATCTTAAAGGAAAAGCTTTCAGCTTCTCACTGTTAAGTATAATGTTGACTGTGGGTTTGTCATATATGGCCTTTGTCATGTTGAGGTACTTGCCCTCTATACCCATTTTGTTGAGAGTTTTTATCATGAATGGATGTTGAATTTTGTTGAATGCTTTTTCAGCGTCTATGGAGATGATAATGTGTTTTTTGTCCTTTTTGTTGATGTAGTGGATGATGTTGATGGATTTTCGAGTGTTGTACCATCCTTGCATCCCTGGGATGAATCCCACTTGATCATGATGGATGATCTTTTTCATGTATTTTTGAATTCAGTTTGCTAATAATTTGTTGAGCATTTTTGCATCTAAGTTCATCAGGGATATTGGTCTGTAATTTTCTTTTTTGGTGGTGTCTTTGCCTGGTTTTGGTATTAGAGTGATGTTGGCCTCATAGAATGAGTTTGGGAGTATTTCCTCCTCTTCTACTGTTTGGAAAACTACTCCTTTTGTCTTTTACCCCCCTTCATATTTTCTTTATGTTGTTGATATACTACTTTTATTATTTACCTTTTCCTGTGAGTTTTTTACTTCTGTGTGTTTTCTTATTAACTACTGCCTTTTCTTTTTCTCTTAAAGAATTCCCTGTAACATTTCTTGTAAGGTTCATTTAGTGTGATGAACTGCTTTAGTTTTAAGTTCTGACATTGTCATTATAATGTGTCTTGCTGTGAATCTCTCTGGGTTCATCTGGTTTGGAACTCTGGGCTTCCTGCCTGTGGATGTCTGTTTCCTTCCCCAGTAGGGAACTTTATAGTCACTATTTCTTCAAGTAAGTTTTATGTCCCTTTCTTTCTCTTCCTTCTGGGACCCGTATAAGGCAAATTTTGTTCTTGATTGTCCTATACGTCCCTGAAGCTATCTATCCTCACTTTTTAAAATTCTTTTCTTTTAGCCTCTCTGTTTTGGGGAGTTCCACTGCCCTGTCTTCCAGGTCACTGATCTTTACTTCTTCCTCATTTAGTCTGCTGTTGAATCTCTGTAGTGTAATGTTTAGTTTAGTTTATGTATTCTTTAGCTCTGTGACTTCCATTTGGTCCTTTCATAAATTTCCTGTCTCTCTGTTGAAATTATCTGTGTTCATCCATTCTTCTCTTGATATTAGTCAACATCTTTATGACTATTACTTGGAACTCTTTATCAGGTAAATTATTTACATCTGCTTTATTAAGGTTTTTTTCCTGGAGTTTTGTTTTGTTCTTTTGTTTGGAACATAGTTCTCTGTTTCCTCATTTTGCCTGACTGTGTTTTTGTATGTTAGTTGAAACAGCTCTGTCTCCCTGTTGTGAAGGAATGGTTGCAGGAAGACTGGGGGTGTGTTCGGTCTGCTGTGTGCACTGTTCTGGGAGTGCACAAGAACTGTCTCTGGTCTCAGCCCCAGTCGGCCCAGAGATGCAGGCCTCCCTGGCCACTGACCAGGTTTTGAAGGGTGTCCCTGTGTAGACTGCAAGCTGCTGCTAGATTGGGTGGGGCTGCGGGGAATGCTGTGCTGGGGCATGCCTGCCTCCTAGGTGGAGTGGCACCGTGCAGGGAGGGGTTGCAGGGTGCAGGATCTAGAGGGAAAGTGCAAAACTGGCCCCTGCCAGTGCCTCTGTCCCTGGAGAGAGTTTCAGCAGACCTTCTAGTAGACCTTTAAAATGGGCCAATGACTGTCTTTTAGAAATGGACTAAGTGCTTTTCAACCTGCTGTTTTTGTACTTGGTCCCAGGGGGAGTGAGTCTGTCAGGGAGCCCTTCAAGAGTAGAGTGTCAGTTTTCCACAGCCCCTTCCATCTCCTGGAGGTAAGCTTTCATGGTGTTCATAGCCAGACGTCTGGATGCTCGTCTCTCTGGTGCAGCTGCCAGGGGTTGGAGCGCCTGAGGGAGCACTTGAACCCCTTGCTCCTCAGGGGTACACTGCTTTGTGAGGTCCCTCCCACCTGTGGATCACTGCCAAAGGTGGGGTTTTTGGCAAGGCTGCAGTTCTTGTCCTGCCTGTCTCCATGTGCTTTTTGTCCTTCTGTGGAGGAGCTGCTCAGTCAGTTTTTAGGTATTTTTCAGACAGGATTATTACATATGCAGCTATAGATTTGATGTGTCCATGGCAGGTGAGTTCAGGCTCTTCCTACACTGCCGTCAAACTGCTCTCCCTGAAAAGACATTTTGTTAATTTGCTGGTTCAATCTTATTTTTTAAAGTCTTTAAGAATGGGTATCAGGTGTTCTCCCATTTAGTTTCCATTCCAAATACCTTATAAATGAATTTATAAATTATGTATTAGATTTGATCAAACCTTTGTTTTAAAAAGAATGTCAGATAGGTGAAATTTTTTCTTTAATCCAGTGCTACACCTTGGAGAAGAAACAGCTTCTGTTTCTTTGCCCCTTGTGTTGAAGATGGTGTGTCCTTCATCCTTGGGGGGAGAGTGGCTCAGGAAATAATAGTTTGCTATATACTGTTGGGATTTTTATGTCTTTGTCCAGTAGTTTTTAACCAATCTTATAAATGAGTACATGCCTACCCATCTTAGGCTTTGATGAAAAAATACAAATTTAAATCCTCAAAAGGAGAGAGCTGTTTTTATTCTTTTGTAGTTTTGTTGAAATTTATGATAGTGAATATTATAATAGTGTGCTTGCTTGGTTGAGCTTCTGACTTGGTTGAGTTTATGCCTCTGGATAATTGAATATGTGAAAATACCTGATCAGTAACATGTGGTATAATCCCTTAATCAATTGTGTTAGAAGGTGAAAATTTATTTTGGTATTTCAGTATTGGTAGTTGTAAATTTCTGAACATGGTTTAATCTACATCATTTTCCCCTCTTCAGCCCCCTTCCTGTGTCATCCCAACCTGTGGATACGCTATGGTGCTGTGGGGTTCATCACAGTGCTCGCTCATCAAATAAGCACAGCTGATGTCTACTGTAAACTGATGCCTTATCTTCACCCATATATTACCCAACCAATAATACAGGTATGCATATACAGGTACCAATCCTCCCTCTAAACCACACCGCTTTAAAAAATGTTTTAGAGAATCCCGTTTTTATTTAAGTTATTAAAGATTTAAATTGGGAACCCACATGTTCACATTTCTTCCAGCTAGTTACTGTAATGCTAATGGAACAAACCTTTTTGAAGGTGAGAAAAGTTCAAGAGACTCATGTTATATATCAGGTTATATATAGTATGTAGCACTCAGTTCATACTTTATTTTCTTGTATGCATATTGTTAAAGTTTCTGCTATTGAAGTAAAATATAGCAAACATGTATATTGATGAACCTCTGCTTTTATTGTAAAAGGACAACTGATTTCAGCCCAAGTCAGCATTTATAAAAAGTTGGAAAAAGCCTTTTATTAAATGATTGTTCTTTGGAACCTGGTCTGGTTGCTTTTCCTTCTTTTTTTTAATTAATGGCCCCATCCCCTGCCTCCACCCCTGCAGTACAGCACTTAGTGGTAAACTTTGGGTCTTGGGTCTGTACAGGCAGTTATTTACCTAATGTGTCAGCATTTACACCCTTCATCTTGCTGAGCAGCCAACTATCAAAATAGATACTAAATTGAATGGACTGTTGAGATGATTCTGGCTATTAAAACATCCTGAAATGTCCTATTTTTACTAAAGCTCTTTTCCCTTTTGCAAATTTGGCTTTCACCTACTTTTGTACTCCAGTGTGTCTTCCCTTTGGCTGGAGACGGGGGCCTTGGCTGTCCTCTGGAAATGAACCTCTGGCTGTGTCCTCAGTCCTTCCTTCATCACTAGTCTCCCAGTGGGACAGACACAGATGTGTACTCAGATGTTAACCATGAGAAAAGGAAGTACATTAGCTCTTAAAGCTCAAAAATAATAAAAGATCACTATTTTGTCTTCTAAGCAAAAATTGCACATACTGATAATTTCCATTTTCTTGGAAGTTAATTTCTTAAGGAATCAACATTGCACAGGTTGTCTTACTAAATCTGAAAATAACTGTACTGTATGTTGTATCTTTGGCTGATTGTTTTTATTTTTCTACTATAGATTGAAAGAAAACTTGTTCTACTCAGTGTTTTAAAAGAGCCAGTAAGTCGTTCTATATTTGATTATGCTTTGAGGTCTAAAGATATTACCAGCTTGTTCAGACATCTTCACATGCGTCAGAAGAAACGAAATGGGTCTCTTCCTGACTGCCCACCACCGGAGGATCCTGCCGTAGCACAGCTTCTGAAGAAATTGCTCTCACAGGTTGTATCACCTTTCTGAAGTCTCACATTCAAATGCAAATTTCATGAAAACATTGAAGCATCCATCTAGCCACTAAAAATATTTTTTGTTTGTTAGGTTGCTTCATAACAAGTAAATAAATCTGGCAAATACAGTATACATTTTCTCTGACATCTAGGAGGTACTAGGATGAAGACAAGACATTGAGTCGAGCTGAACAGGGAATCATGGGAGATCTGTTTCTTTTGTGATACTGGTTATATAAATGAGGGGAAGAGTGGATATAACCTTAGATTTAACTAATATTCTTGATTCAGTTCCATATTCACCAAAACAATTATGAAGTTCAATTAGAAGAAACACTGCAAAGCACATATGCAATATAGAAAAATCCTGGTTTATGTCAGTCCAAATTTAGAGAGTTCTCACCACATGCAAACAGCTGAAATAACTGGAATTTATAAGACACATTAAATTGAATAAAGCAGTTTATTGCTATATCATAAAAACCTATGGAGTTGGATCAGTTGACAGATCTTGTTAGAAGGAGGAAGTAATCTTTGTATTTTACTTGGCATTGGTTAAGGCCTGTTCAGAAATATTAAGTCTGGATTCAGTTATCTTGTATTAAGAGGGATGTGTGGAATCTAGAGAAGTCAAGGTTGAAATAAAAATGGTTAGAGTTAAAAGAATACAATTTCTGAACAAATGCTCCCTGAGCCATAAAACAAATACCAAGGGACAACTTCAATGACTGTCCGTAAGTCTGCAGGACATTTTGGTTTAAGAGATGCCTGCCAGTCATATCTTGTATAACAAGAAAAGGAAATGAGAAAATGCTTTAGTTATTTACAGAGAGGACTTGGTCAGTTTGAGGGTATAGATCCTTTGATGTATTGTATTTGTCACTCACTTTCCAGTGCTGTTTGATGCCCAAATGTTGGTTTGGGTGACTGAGTAGTGGAACAGGCTCCAATGGGAGGCTGGTCTGTAACCATATTGGTTATTTTAGGTCTCAGTTTGCCAAGAGGCTGGAGCTGTTTCTGAATATTGCTTACAGACCAATGGTTCTGTTTTCTATATTTTAGAAGACTTAACTTGATGTGACTTGAATTACCAGAGATTTTTCTTTGGGTTTTCTTTTAATCTTAGCTTGTACATAAGATATATTTTATATTTTAGAAAGCAATTGATGGAGAATTGGGTAATGAATCACATTTTCTCTTGTTTCTGCTGAGTAAGTAACCCTTACCAAAAAGAATTCAGCATGTAGTAAAAACTACACCAACTTAGATGTTTCTTTTGGGTTTGAACTTGGGTGGTGTTATTCTTTGTCTTTCTCTCTTGTGCAAATCCTGTCTGTTAAACTAAAAGCCTCTTTCCTGAAAATTCCTTTTCACTCTAAGTCATGAGTTACGTCATGACTAGTCCCAGTGCTGACTTTCACCTTGCTATGGGTGTAGGTTTAGCTGCTGCTGTGGGTAAGAGCAGAGCACTGAGGAGCAGTTTCTGTCACCTCTCTACTTCCTGTTCTCCCAAGCCCTTTTCCGTTGCTGCTCCCTCAGTGCCAGCCCCTGTTCCTGGGCACCATGATGAAATCACCAAGCCCACTGGCCTGGATTTCTCTGAAATGTCAGTGCTTGTTTGGACCCCTTGTGTCCCTTGTGCCCTTATTTGTCTGAGTGGAAGAGGAGGAGCCCTCAGTCGTGTTCTGTGTGGCTCTGTTGGTAAAGTTTTTGGAGACCCATTAAGAGTTAGGAGTTCTCCGTTTCAAGGGGCAGGCACTGTAATAGAAGGGAGAGCAGGCCAGCCTCTCAGGTCCTCAGAAGAAGGAACAGCAGAACAATACCACTTCTACCACTGCAGTTGGTACTTTACATATTTTGTGATGGTTGTTAAAACATGCTTGAAGAACAGTTGGCACCTCCATTTTAGAGATGAGGAAACAGATTCCGTGAGGGTGGTTAGCTTGCCTTTGCTCGCACAGCCCAGTAAGTTCCAAGATTGAAATTTGAACCTAAACCTCACTCCATGTCCATGTTCCTTGTCGTCTTGCCTCACAAAATAAACAAAGACAGGGAGCCAAGACAGGACTTCAAGTGGACTTAGGACGAAGTTCATGTGTGGCTCATCCCCTCCAGCTCCTTGCTAGCCTTTTCTCTGCCTTCACTTTTTATTTTGAAGTACAGTTGAGATTATAGTAGTTTTAGGAGTACAACATAATGACTTGACATTTACTTAACATTATGAAGCACTCACTATGATAAATTTAGTTACCATACAAGTTATTACAGTATTATTGGCTATATTTCCTATGCTGTATCCCATGACCTAATTAATTAATTAATTAGGTATCATTAATGTACAGTTGCATGAGCAACATTATGGTTACTAGACTCCCCCCATTATCAAGTCCCCACCACATACCCCATTACAGTCACTGTCCATCAGCGTAGTAAGATGCTGTAGAATCACTACTTGTCTTCTCCGTGTTATACTGCCTTCCCCGTGCCCCACCCCCTATATTATGTGTGCTAATTGGAATGCTCCCTTTTCCCCCTTATCCCTCCCTTCCCACCCACCCTCCCAGTCTGTTTCCTTTTGGTAACTGTTAGTCCATTCTTGGGTTCTGTGAGTCTGCTGCTGTTTTGTTCCTTCAGTTTTTGCTTTGTTATACTCCACAGATGAGTGAAATGATTTGGCACTTGTCTTTCTCCACCAGGCTTATTTCACTGAGCATAATACCCTCTAGCTCCATCCATGTTGTTGGAAATGGTAGAATTTGTTTTCTTCTTATGGCTGAATAATACTATATTGTGTATATGTACCACATCTTCTTTATCCATTCATCTACTGATGGACACTTAGGTTGCTTCCATTTCTTGGCTACTGTAAATAGTGCTGCAATAAACATAGGGGTGCATCTGTCTTTTTCAAACTGGGCTCCTGCATTCTTAGGTTAAATTCTTAGGAGTGGAATTCATGGGTCAAATGGTACTTCTATTTTGAGTTTTTTGAGGAGCCTCCATACTGCTTTCCACAATGGTTGAACTAATTTACATTCCCACCAGCAGTGTTGGAGGGTTCCCCTTTCCCCACATCCTCACCAACATTTGTGGTTGTTTGTCTTTTGGATTTTGGCCATCTTAACCGGTGTGAGGTGATATCTCATTGTGGTTTTAATTTGCATTTTTCTGATGATTAGTGATGTGGAGCATTTTTTCATATGCATGTTGGCCATCTGAATTTCTTCTTTGGAGAAGTGTCTGTTCAGCTCCTCTGCCTATTTTTTAATTGGATTATTGGCTTTTTGTTTGTTGAGATGTGTGAGCTCTTTATATATTTTGGATGTCAACCCCTTATCAGATATGTCATTTATGAATATATTCTCCCATACAGTAGGATGTCTTTGTTCTACTGATGGTGTCCTTTACTGTACAGAAGCTTTTCAGTTTGATATAGTCCCACTTGTTCATTTTTGCTTTTGTTTCCCTTGTCCGGGGAGATATAGTCATGAAGAAGTTGCTCATATTTATGTCCAAGAGATTTTTGCCTATATTTTTTTCTAAGAGTTTTATGGTTTCATGACTTACATTCAGGTCTTTGATCCATTTTCAGTTTACTTTTGTATATGGAGTTAGACAGTTATCCAGCTTCATTCTCTTACATGTAGCTATCCAGTTTTGCCAACACCAGTTGTTGAAGAGGCTGTCATTTCCCTACTACATGGCTCCTTTATCATAAATTAATTGACCATATATGCTTGATTAATATCTGGACTCTCTTTTCTGTTCCACTGGTCTATGGCTCGGTTCTTGTGCCAGTACCAAATTGTCTTGATTACGGTGACTTTGTAGTAGAGCTTGAAGTTGGGGAGCGAGATCCCCCCTGCTTTATTCTTCCTTCTCAGGATTGCTTTGGCTATTTGGGGTCTTTTGCAGTTCCATAAGAATTTTAGAACTATTTGTTCCAGTTTGTTGAAGAATGCTGTTGGTATTTTGATAGAGATTGCGTTGAATCTGTATATTGCTTTAGGCAGGATGGCCATTTTGAGAATATTCTTCCTAGCCAAGAGCATGGGATGAATTTCGATTTATTAGTGTCCTCTTTAATTTCTCTTAAGAGTGTCTTATAGTTTCAGAGTATAGGTCTTTCAGTTCCTTGGTTAGGTTTATTCCTAGGTATTTTATTCTTTTTGATGCAATTGTGAATGGAATTGTTTTCCTGATTTCTGTGTCTATTATGTCATCGTTAGTGTGTAGGAATGCAACAGATTGCTGTGTGTTAATTTTGTATCCTGCAACTTTGCTGAATTCAGATATTAGTTCTAGTAGGTTTGGAGTGGATTCTTTATGGTTTGTTATGTACAATATGATGTCATCTGCAAACAGTGGCAGTTTGACTTCTTCCTTACCAATCTGGATGCTTTTTATTTCTTTGTTTTGTGACTGCCATTTCGAGGACCTCCAGAGTACTATGTTAAATAAAAGTAGGGAGAGTGGGCATATTTGTCTTGTTCCTGATCTTAGGGGAAAAGCTTTCAGCTTCTTGCTGTTAAGTATGATGTTGACTGTGGGTTTGTCATATATGACCTTTGTCATGTTGAGGTACTTGCCCTCCATACCCATTTTGTTGAGAGGTTTTATCATGAATGGATGTTGAATTTTGTCAAATCTATGGAGATGATCATGTGGTTTTTTTTGTCCTTCTTTTTGTTGATGTGGTAGATGATGCTGATAGATTTTCGAGTATTGTGCCATCCTTGCATTCATGACATGAATCCCACTTGATCATGGTGTATGATCCTCTTGATGTATTTTTGAATTAGATTTGCTAATATTTTGTTGAGCATTTTCGCATCTATGTTCATCAGGGGTATTTTTCTGTAGTTTATTTTTTTGGTGGGGTCTTTGCCTGATCTTGGTACTAGAGTTGATGCTGGCTTCATAGAATGAGTTTGGGAGTATTCTCTCCTCTTCTGTTTTTTGGAAAACTTTAAGGAGAATGGGTATTATATCTTCTCTAAATGTTTGATAAAATTCAGCAGTCTATCCATCTGGTCTGGCGGTTTTGTTCTTGGGTAGTTTTTTGATTACCAATTCAGTTTTGTTGCTGGTGATTGGTCTGTTTAGATTTTCTGTTTTTTCCTTGGATAGTCTGGGAAGGTTGTATTTTTGTAGTAAGTTGTCCATTTCTTCTAGGTTTTTCAGTTTGTTAGCATATAGATTTTCATCGTATTCTCTAATAATTCCTTGTATTTTTGTGGTGTCCATAGTGATTTTTCCTTTCTCATTTCTGCTTCTGTTTATGTGTATAGATTCTCTTTTTGTCTTAATAAGTTTGGCTAGGGGTTTATCTATTTTATTTTCTCAAAGAACCAGCTCTTGGTTTCATTAATTTTTTCTATTGTTTTATTCTTCTCAATTTTAATTATTTCTTCTCTGATCTTTATTATATCCCTCCTTCTGCTGATTTTGGGCCTCATTTGTTCTTTCTCCAGTTTCAGTAATTTTGAATTTAGACCATTTGGGATTGTTCTTCCTTGTTTAAATTGGCCTGGATTGCTATATACTTCCCTCTTAGAACTGTCTTCACTGCATTCCACAGAGGTTGGGGTGTTGCGCTGTTGTTTTCATTTGTCTCCATATATTACCTGATCTCTGTTTTAATTTGATCATTGATCCATTGATTATTTAGGAACATGTTGTTAAGCCTCCATGTGTTTGTGAGCCTTTTTGTTTTCTTTGTGCAATTTATTTCTAGTTTTTTACTTTTGTGATCTGAGAAGTTGGTTGGTACAATTTTGATCTTTTTGAAATTGATGAAGCTCTTTTTGTGGCCTCTTATGTGGTCTATTCTGGGAAATGTTCCATGTGCACTTGAGAAGACTGTATCCTGCTGCTTTTGGGTGTAGAGGTCTGTAGATGTCTGTTAGATCCATCTTTTCTAGGGGTTTTTTCAGTGCCTCTCTGTCCTTATTTATTTTCTGTCTGGTTGATTTGTTCTTTGGACTGAGTGATGTGTTGAAGTCTCCTAAAATGAATGCATTGCATTCTATTTCCTCCTTTAATTCTGTTAGTATTTGTTTCACATATGTCGGTGCTCCTGTGTTGAGTGCATAGATATTTATAATGTTATGTCCTCTTTTTGGACTGAGCCCTTTATTATCGTATAAAGTCCTTCTTTTTCTCTTGTTACTTTCTTTGTTTTGAAGTCTATTTTGTCTGATACAGGTACTGCAACACCTGCTTTTTTCTCCCTATTGTATGCATGAAATATCTTTTCTCCATCCCTTCACTTTTAGTCTGTGTATGTCTTTGGGTTTGAGGTGAGTCTCTTGTAAGCCGCATATAGATGGGTCTTGCTTTTTTATTCATTCTATTAGTCTGTGTCTTTTGATTGGTGAATTCAGTCCATTTACATTTAGGGTGATTATCAATAGATATGTGCTTAATGCCATTGCAGGCTTTAGATTCGTGGTTACCAAAGGTTCAAGGGTAGCTTCTTTACTATGTAACCATCTAACTTAACTCACTTATTATATTAGCACAGTCTGATGATTCTTTATTTCTCTCCCTTCTTTTTCTTCCTCTTCCACTCTTTGTATGTTAGGTGTTTTATTCTGTATTCTTTTGTGTTTCCCTTGACTGATTTTGTGGATAGCTGATTTTATTTTGTATTTAGTTAGTATTTGGTTGGTCTACTTTCTTTGCTGTGGTTTTGTTTTCTATGGTGACATCTGTTTAACCTTAGGAGCACTTCCATCTAGAGCAGTCCCTTTAAAATACACTGTAGAGATGGTTTGTGAGAGGTAAATTCCCTCAACTTTTGCTTATCTGGGAATTGTTTAACCCCTCCTTCAAATTTAAATGATAATCTTGCTTGATACAGTATTCTTGGTTTGAGGCTCTTCTGTTTCATCTCTTTGAGTATATCATGCCATTCCTTTTTTGCCTTTAAGGTTTCTGCTGAGAAGTCTGATGATAGCCTTATGGGTTTTCCTTTGTATGCTTTCTTTTTTCTCTCTCTAGCTGTTCTTAAAAGTCTATCTTTATCCTTGATCTTCGCCATTTTAATTATTATATGTCTAGGTGTTGTCCTCCATAGGTCCTTTATGTTAGGAGATCTGTGGGCTTCCATGGTGTGAGGGACTATTTCCTTCCCTAGATTGGGGAAGTTTTCAGCAATTATTTCTTCAAAGACACTTTCTATCCCTTTGTCTCTCTCTTCTTCTTCTGGTACTTCTATAATGCGAATATTTTTCCGTTTGGTTTTGTCACAGTTCTCTTAATATTCTTTCATTCCTAGAGTTCCTTTTATCCCTCTCTGCCTCAGCTTCTCTGTATTCCTGTTCTCTGGTTTCTATTCCATTAACAGTCTCTTCCACCTCATCCAGTCTGGTCTTAAATCCTTCCATTGTTTGTTTCATTTCTGTTATCTTGCTCCAGAATTCATCCCTTAGCTCTTGCATATTTCTATGCAGCTCCATCAGCATGGTTATGACTTTTATTTTGAATTCTTTTCCAGGATGGTTGGTGATTTCCGTCTCACCAGGCCCTCTCTCTGCGGTTTGAGGGATTTTGGACTGAACAGGGTTCTTCTGCCTTTTCATGGCGATGGAAGTGATTGCCGGCAAGTGCCGCATGTGTCAGCTGGCAAAACAAAGTCCCTTCCTGCTTGCTGGTCACCTTGCCTGTCTCCGCTGCCTGTGCTGGGCAACCACACACATGAAGCAGCCTCTGGGTTGATCCCCTGAACTGCCATGGACCGCGCGGCCCTCAGGATGACCTAGGGCACTTCTGGGTGTCGCAGTTGAGTGATACGTGTTCTCCTGCGAGAGCGGCACCCCTTCATGCTTTTGGAACTCTGCGCCGGTTGGTCTCTTCTGCCAGTGCTGGACAACCGCACACAAGGAGTAGTCTTTGGGTTGATCCCCTGAGCTGCTGTGGACAGGGCGACCCTTGTGATAGCCTAGGGCTGTCACGCTAGGTGATAAGCTCATGTTAGCTGTGAGAACAGAGCTCCTATGTGCTTTCTTGGTCCTGCGCCGGCTTCCTCTGCCTGTGCCAGTTGGCCGCACGCAGGGGGCAGCCTCTGGGTTGATCCCCTGAGCTGCTGTGGATGGGCGGCCCTCAGATGGCCTAGGGCACTGGCAGGGGTTGTAGGCGAGCAGCGTGTGTTTGCCATGAGAATAAAGCCCCTTTATGCCTTCCAGCCTCTGCACCGGTCTCTGCTGTCTGTGTCAGTTGACTGCGTGCAGGGGGCAGCCTGTGGTTCTGGCCTGGTTAGCTGTGCCCTGCGAGAAGCTTCTGTGTGGTTGCTGTGGGTGGGGTGCCAGTGGGGGGGATTGAACGGTAGCCTGCTTATTGCCGTAAGGGGCTTCAGTGCTGCGTTGCCACCCAGGGGGTTAGGGTGCCTGAAGTTCTCGTTATTTAGCAGTCCTGTGCTTCCACTTCCTTCCCACTCTTGATTCTTTTCCTCCCGCCTGTGAGCTGGGGTGGGGGGAGTGCTCCGGTCCCGCCAGGTCATGGCCTTGTATCTTAACCCCCTTCATGAGCTGCTGAGTTCTCACAGATGTAGATGTAGCCTGGCTTGTGTACTGTGTCCTCTGGGCACTTTTAGGAACAGTTGTATTCGCTTTATTTTCAAAGTATATATGGTTTTGGGAGGAGATTTCCGCCACCGTACTCATGCCACCATCTTGAGAATCTGCCTCCATGACTTTATTTTATAACTGGAAGTTTGTACCTCTTGGTCTCCTTAACCTATTTCACCTTTCCCGTCCCTCCTCTCTGTAAGTCACCAGAATGATCTCTGTGTTTATGCCTGTTTCTGGGCTTTTGAGTGGGTTTTTTTTTTTTTTCTATTCCACATGTAAGTGTAATCATATGATATTTGTCTTTCTCTGTGTGACTTACTTCACTCAGCACAATATCCCTAGGCCCCTCCTTGTTTTCACAAATAACAAGAGTTATTTCTTTTTATGGCTAATACCCCATTGTGTATATGTACCTATATAGTCTTCTTTATCCATTCACCTACTGATGGATTATAAATAATGCTGCAGTAAATATATATAGGGGTGCATATATCTTTTTGGGTTAGCGTTCTTGTTTTCTTTGCGTAAATTCCAAGAAGTGGGATTGCTCGGTCACATGGTATTTCTCTTTTTAGTATTTTGAGGACACTCCATACTACTTTCTGTAGTAGCTGGACTATTTTATATTCCCACCAACATGTGTGAGAGTTCCCATTTTTCTACATCCTCGTGAACATTTGTTATTTCTTGTTTTTTGGATAGTGGCCATTCTGACTGGTGTGACGTGATATCTCAGTGTGGTTTTGATTTGCATCTCCCTGATGATTGGTGTTGTGGAGCATTTTTTCATGTGTCTGTTGGCCACCTGCATGTCGTCTTTGGAAAATGTCTATTCAGGTCCTCTGCCCATTTTTTAATAGGATTCTTTCTTTTTTTGGTGTTGAGTTGTATGAGTTCTTTATATATTTGGGATATTAATACCTTTGGATATACATTTTTCAAACATTCTTCTCCCACTCAGTAGATTGTCTTTTTGTTCTGATGGTGTCCTTTGCTGTGCAGAAGCTTTTTAGTTTGATGTAGTCCCACTTGCTTATTTTTGCTTTTATATCCCCTGCCTAGGGAGACATATCCACAGAAATATTGCTAATGCTGATGTCCAAGGGTTTAGTGCCTGTGTTTTCTTTTAGGAGTTTTGTGGTTTCAGGTCTTACATTTAGGTCTTTAATTCTATTTCAAGTTTATTTTTGTGTATGGTGTAAGAAAGTGATAATTACCTTCTTTGGCATGTTATCTGTCCATGCAAACTCTTCAACGGCATTTCATTTATTAAAGACACTGTCTTTCCCCATTATATACTCTTGCCTCCTTGTAGGTTAACTGACCACGTAAGTCTTCACTTCCTTTTGGTTCCTGCACTATGTGAGTTTTGTGGGACTGTTAGCAGAGGCTTGGAGCCAGGACAGGCTTTGGAGGTAGGAAATGAGACCTGTTCCTAATATCAACGCTACAGAGGGAAGACGTGTTTTTAGTCTCCCCAAGTGGGAATTCTGAATTCCTGCAGAGTACCTTTTTACTTGGGGTCCTGCAGTGCTCTTTTGCATCTTGGAATAAATACATCATGGGTAACATAGGCCTTTCTAGACCAGCCTAGCCTTGTTCTCTGAGCATATGTGTTCAGAGTGTCTGATGATAGGCTTAAGTACATTTGGAATATCACCCTTATGGACATTAGAATCTGCCTTAACTCCAGATTTTCAGTGGGACTTACCATCTGGAGATGATACATGGCAGGGCTGTTCTAGGTAGATCTCCTCTACAAGAGCACCCTGTATCCATTTAATCAGGCACTAATACAGAATGCAAACTGATTTTGCTCCTTGCTGTAAAAAATGACACTATGCTTTAACTTTTTGATGATTCTTATTTTAATAAGTTTTGACTTGATGGTATGGACACAAGGTTTAAAATTGAAAAGGTGGAAGAAATATATAATAGAATGTAAGTTTTCCTCCAATCCATGACCCTCAGCCACACAGTTTGTTTCTCTGTTGACTGTAAATTTTATGTTGTTGCGTGCTACGGTCCTGTATGTACTGTTGGATTTGTTCTGTTGTACAGTAAGTTACTTGGAATCAATTTGATCCTTTTAAGTCTTGCTTTTAAGCTTTGTTAGGACAGATCCAGAGCAGACTTTAGTCATTAACTAATTTAGCCCAGCTATAAGGATTTCTGAGGACATGATGTATTAAGAGGTCTTTCCCCAGGAACCATTCATGTTACCAGGCCTGTGTAGGCTTGCTGCTTTCTGGTTGCTCTTTCCCTGGCCTCAGGTAATTTTCTCTCACACATACATGGTTCAGCCCCCTCTGTAGCTGTTGTTTTGTGTCAGATCCGTCTTCCGAAGTTCTCTATCCCACACCATTTAGCCTTTCTGGCTTCCTTGAATTTTGATCTGTCTCTTGAGCTTGACTGTCCTCAACTGAGTTCCCCTCTTTGTGCCAAGGCCTGAAACTCTGTAGAGAGTATGTTGGACTGTCAGCCATAGGACTCATCTTTTTTATCTTGGGTGTCACAGCCCTTCATCCTGTTTTTCAGTGCCTGAAAAAGTGTGGTTTCATATTTTTTCTCCAGTTTTCAGTTGTTTAAAGTAGGAGGATAAATCCCTAATTTTGTAGATCTGTTGTACATCATGGCCAGAAGCAGAAGTCTGTGGGTATGTTTATGGACTTAGGCCAGTATTTCACTTCCTTAAGACTTGGTCTCTGACTAGAGCACAATCTCCTGACTTATTTTTCTCTTTCAAGATTGTCTTGGCCATTGTTTGTCCTTTGCATTTCCATATACATTCTCCATAAGATGCTCTCAAATCAGCCTGTCAAACTGTATAAAAAAAAAAATCATTGGTATATTGATTCCTGTTGCATTGGAACTTCTAGGAGAGAACTGAAGTCTTGACAATTTCAGTCTTCCAGTTGAATGTGGTATGCCTTTGTTTAGTTAGATCTTCAGTAATGCCTACATTGTAGAGTTTCATACATGTATTGTAAATATTTTGTGTATTTGATTTTTTGAATGCTGTTATAACTGTTATATTTAAAAATTATTTTTGTAGGTGGTATATAGAAAAAAATTTTTATACTGGTACCAGCAACTTTCAAAACTTATTAATTCTAATAACTTGTTTGTGTCTTTCTTTGGAATTTGTACATTGCAGTCATATCTTATGTGGATAGTAGTCATTTCCTTCCCCAGTCTGGCTGCTTTTGTTTTCCTTGCTGTGTTTAAATGGCCAGTATCTCTATTATAGAGTCAGATAAAATTGGCTCACTTGTCTTGTTTCTCATTTCACTGGGAAAATTCACATTATACCACTTAGTGTGGTGTTTGCTAATAGCTTTTTTTTTTCCCCTCTTTATTCTCCAGTTTTTATTTACTAGTTGCAAGTTTATACCCTTAACAATGTCTCCCAATATCCCGACAGGACAGACTGGAAACCACCATAGTGTTCTCTGGTTTTACAAGTAGCTAATAGCTTTTTATTATTTATTTTCTTATTTTTTTATCATTAATCTACAATTACATGAAGAACATTATGGTTACTAGACTCCCCCATTCACCAAGTCCCCCCACAAAACCCCATTACAGTCACTGTCTTTCAGTGTAGTAAGATGCTGTAGAATCATTACTTGTCTTCTCTCTGTTGTACAGCCTTCTCCATGACCCCCCCACATTATACATGCTAATCGTAATGCCCCCTTCCTTTTTCCCTGCTCTTATCCCTCCCTTTCCACCCATCCTTCCCAGTCCCTTTCCCTTTGGTAACTGTTAGTCCATTCTTGGGTTCTGTGATTCTGCTGCTGTTTTGTTCCTTCAGTTTTTTGTTGTTCTTATACTCCACATATGAGTGAAATGATTTGGTACTTGTCTTTCTCCACCTGGCTTATTTCATTGAGCATAGTACCCTCTAGCTCCATCCATGTTGTTGCAAATGGTAGGATTTGTTTTCTTCTTATGGCTGAATAATATTCCATTGTGTATTTGTACCATATCTTCTTTAACCATTCATCTACTGATGGAAACTTAGGTTGCTTCCATTTCTTGGCTATTGTAAATAGTGCTGTGATAAACATAGTGGCGCATCTATCTTTTTCAAACTAGACTGCTGCATTCTTAGGGTAAATTCCTAGAAGTGGAATTCCTGGGTCAAATGGTATTTCTATTTTGAGCTTTTCGAGGAACCTCCATATTGCTTTCCACAATGGTTGAACTAATTTACATTCCCACCAGCAGTGTAGGAGGGTTCCCCTTTCTCCACATCCTCACCAGCATTTGTTGCTGTTTGTCTTTTGGATGGTGGCGATCCTTACTGGTATGAGGTAATATGTCATTGTGGTTTTAATTCGCATTTCTCTGATGACTAGTGATATGCAGCATCTTTTTATGTATCTGTTGGCCATCTGAATTTCTTCTTTGGAGAACTGTCTGTTCAGCTCCTCTGCCCATTTTTTACTTGGATTATTTGGTTTTTGTTTGTTGAGGTGCGTGAGCTTTTTATATATTTTGGATGTCAATCCTTTATCGGACCTGTCATTTATGAATATATTCTCCCATACTGTGGGGTACCTTTTTGTTCTATTGATGGTGTCCTTTGCTGTACAGAAGCTTTTCAGCTTGATATAGTCCCACTTGTTCATTTTTGCTTTTGTTTCCCTTGTCCGGGGAGATAGAGTCATGAAGAAGTTGCTCATGTTTATTTCCCACGAGATTTTTGCCTATGTTTTTTTCTAAGAGTTTTATGGTTTCATGACTTACATTCAGGTCTTTGATCCATTTCGAATTTACTTTTGTGTATGGGGTTAGACAGTGATCCAGTTTCATTCTCTTACATGTAGCTGTCCAGTTTTGCCAGCACCATCTGTTGAAGACTCATTTCCCCATTGTGTGTCCATGGCTCCTTTATTGTATATTAATTGACCATATATGTTTGGGTTAATGTCTGTAGTCTCTATTCTGTTCCACTGGTCTGTGGCTCTGTTCTTGTGCAAGTACCAAATTGTCTTGATTACCATGGCTTTGTAGTAGAGCTTGAAGTTGGGCAGCGAAATCCCCCCCACTTTATCCTTCCTTCTCAGGATTGCTTTGGCTATTCCTGGTCTTTGGTCTTTCCATATGAATTTTTGAACTATTTGTTCCAGTTCATTGAAGAATGCTGTTGGTAATTTGATAGGGACTGCATCAAATCTGTATATTGCTTTGGCCAGGATGGCCATTTTGATGATATTAATTCTTCCTAGTTAAGAGCATGGGATGACTTTCCATTTATTAGTGTCCTCTTTAATTTCTCTTAAGAGTGTCTTATAGTTTTCAGGGTTTAGGTCTTTCACTTACTTGTTTGGGTTTATTCCTAGGTATTTTGTTCTTTTTGATGCTATTGTGAATGGAATTGTTTTCCTGATTTCTCTTTCTATTAGTTCATTGTTGGTGTGTAGGAAAGCCACAGATTTCTGTGTTAATTTTGTATCCTGCAACTTTGCTGAATTCCGGTATTTGTTCTAGTAGTTTTGGAGTGGAGTCCTTAGGGTTTTTTATGTACAATATCATGTCATCTGCAAATAGTGACAGTTTAACTTCTTCTTTACCAATCTGGATTCCTTGTATTTCTTTGTTTTGTCTAATTGCCTTGGCTAGGACCTCCAGTACTAGGTTGAATAACAGAGGGGAGAGTGGGCATCCCTTTCTTGTACCCAATCTCAGAGGAAAAGCTTTCAGCTTCTTGCTGTTCAGTATGATATTGTTTGTGGGTTTATCATATATGGCCTTTATTATGTTGAGGTACTTGCCCTCTATGCCCATTTTATTGAGAGTTTTTATCATGAATGGATGTTGAATTTTGTTGAATGCTTTTTCAGCGTCTATGGAAATGATCATGTGGTTTTTGTCCTTCTTTTTGTTGATGTGGTGGATGATGTTGATGGATTTTCGAATGTTGTACCATCCTTGCATCCCTGGGATGAATCCCACTTGGTCATGGTGTATGATCCTTTTGATGTATTTTTGAATTTCGTTTGCTAATATTTTGTTGAGTATTTTTGCATCTACATTCATCAGGGATATTGGTCTGTAATTTTCTTTTTTGGTGGGGTCTCTACCTGGTTTTGGTATTAGGGTAATGTTGGCTTCATAGAATGAGTTTGGAATTATTCCCTCCTTTTCTATTTTTGGGAAATCTTTAAGAAGAATGGGTATTATATCTTCTCTGTATGTCCGATAAAATTCCGAGGTAAATCCATCTGGCCTGGGGGTTTTGTTCTTGGGTAGTTTTTTGATTACCAATTCAATTTCATTGCTGGTATTTGGTCTGTTTAGATTTTGTGTTTCTTCCTTGGTCAGTCTTGGAAGGTTGTATTTTTCTAGGAAGTTGTCCATTTCTTCTAGGTTTTCCAGTTTGTTAGCATCTAGGTTTTCATAGTAGTATCTAATAATTCTTTGTATTTCTGTGGGGTCTGTTGTGATTTTTCCTTTCTCGCTTCTGATTCTGTTGATGTATGTTGATTCTCTTTTTCTCTTAATAAATCTGGTGAGGCTTATGTATTTTGTTTATTTTCTCAAAGAACCAGCTCTTGGTTTCATTGATTTTTTTCTATTGTTTTATTTTTCTCAATTTTATTTATTTCTTCTCTGATTTTTAGTATGTCCCTCCTTCTGCTGACTTTAGGCCTCATTTGTTCTTCTTTATAATTTAGAAAATTGTGACGTTAGACTTTTCATTTGGGATTGTTCTTCCTTCTTTAAATATGCCTGGATTGCTATATACTTTCCTCTTAAAACTGCTTTCGCTGCATCCCACAGAAGTTGGGGCTCTTTATTCTTGTTGTCATTTGTTTCCATATATTGCTTAATCTCTATTTTAATTTGGTCATTGATCCATTGATTATTTAGGAGCATGTTGTTAAGCCTCCGTGTGTTTGTGAGCCTTTTCACTTTCTTTGTTCAATTTTTTCTAGTTTTATACCTTTGTTGTCTGAAAAGTTGGTTGGTAGAATTTTAATCTTTTTGAATCTACTGAGGCTCTTTTTGTGGCCTAGTATGTGTTCTATTCTGGAGAATGTTCCATGTGCACTTGAAAAGAATGTGTATCCTGTTGCTTTTGGATGTACAGTTCTATAGATGTCTATTAGGTCTGTCTGTTCTAGTGTGTTGTTCAGTGCCTCTGTGTCCTTACTTATTTTCTGTGTGGTGGATCTATCCTTTGGAGTGGGTGGTGTGTTAAGTCTCCTAAAATGATTGCATTGCATTGCATTCTGTTTCCTCCTTTAGTTCTGTTAGTATTTGTTTCACATATGCTGGTGCTCCTGTGTTGGGTGCATAGATATTTATAATGGTTATATCCTCTTGTTGGACTGAGTCCTTTATCATTATGTAGTGTCCTTCTTTATCTCTTGTTACTTTCTTTGTTTTGAAGTCTATTTTGTCTGATATTAGTACTGCAACCCCTGCTTTCTTCTCACTGTTGTTTGCTTGAAATATGTTTTTCCATCCCTTGACTTTTAGTCTGTACATGTCTTTGGGTTTCAGGTGAGTCTCTTGTACACAGCATATAGCTGGGTCTTGGTTTTTTATCCATTCTATTACTCTGTGTCTTTTGATTGGTGCAGTCAGTCCATTTACATTTAGGGTGATTATTGAAAAGTATGTACTTATTGCCATTCTAGTCTTTAGAGGCATGGTTACCGAAGGTTCAAGGTTAGCTTCTTTAGTATCTTACTGTCTAACTTAACTCGTTTATTGAGCTTTTATAAACACTGTCTGATGATTCTTTACTTCTCTCCCTTCTTATTCCTCCTCCTCCATTCTTTATATGGTGGGTGTTTTATTCTGCGCTCTTTTCTGTTTCCTTTGACTGCTTTTGTGGGTAGTTGATTTTATTTTTTGCCTTTAGTTAGTAGTTGGTTGGTCTGCTTTCTTGCTGTGATTTTATTTTCTCTGGTGACATCTATTTAGCCTTAGGAGTGCTCCCCATTTATGGCAGTTCATCTAAAATACCCTCTAGAGGTGTTTTGTGGGAGGCAAATTCCCTCAACTTTTGCTTGTCTGGAAATTGTTTAATCCCTCCTTCATATTTAAATGATAATTGTGCTGGATATAGTATTCTTGGTTCGGTGCCCTTCTGTTTCATTGCATTACATATGTCATGTCATTCTCTTCTGGCTTTTAGGGTTTCTGATGAGAAGTCTGATGATAGCCTGATGGATTTTCTTGTGTAGGTGACCTTTTTCCTCTCTCTAGCTGTCTTTAAAACTCAGTTCTTGTCCTTTATCTTTGCCATTTTAATTATTATGTATCTTGGTGTTGTCCTCCTTGCGTCCCTTCTGTTGGGAGTTCTGTGTACTTCTGTGGTCTGATCGACTGTTTCCTCCCCCAGTTTGGGGTAGTTTTCAACAATTATTTCTTCAAATACACTTTCTATTCCTTTTTCTCTCTCTTCTTCTTCTGGTACCCACATAATGCAGATATTGTTCCTTTTGGATTGGTCACAGGGTTCTCTTAATATTGTTTCATGCCTGGAGATCTTTTTATCTCTCCCTGCATCAGCTTCTATGCATTCCTGTTCTCTGGTTTCTATTCCATCAATGGCCTCTTGCATCTCATCCATTCTGCTTTTAAATCCTTCCTGAGATTGTTTTATTTCTGTAGTCTCCCTCCCTACTCTGTCCGTTAGCGCTTGCATGTTTCTTTGCAGCTCCATCAGCATGTTATGACCTTTATTTTGAATTCTTTTTCAGGGAGATTGGTTAGGTCTGTCTCTCTAAGCTCCTTCTCAGGGGTTGTGTCTGTGATTTTTGTCTGGATCAAATTCTTCTGCCCTTTCATGGTGTTAGAGGTCTTTGTGAGGGCCTGGTGCGTGTGTCAGCTGGGAAAACGTCCCTTCTTCCTAGTTTGTGGCCTTCCTCTCCTTGGAGACTGGCGACCCCTAGTGGCTTGTGCTGGGAAGCTGCACAGAGATGGTGTGTCTGATTCTTGCCTGGCGTCTGTGCAGTAAGCTCTGTGGTTCCTGTGGGTTTGGCCTTTGCCACTATGGCGGAGCTGCGCTGGAGGGGTCCAAGCAGGAAGCTGTTTATCGCCATGAGAGGCCTCCGAGCTGCGCTGTCGCCCAGGGGGTTAGGGCGCCTGGAGTTCCCCGGGTTTCCCAGCTGCTTTGCTGATTGTGCCGGGATGCTACCGTCGATCCATGGGGTCCCTGTCCCTTTAAGTCTTTCAAAAAGCACTCGCTTTTCTTTGTTCCAGGGGTGTCGGCTGTGGGGACCCGGTTGCAGGTTTTACTCTTCTGTTTCCCTAGTATCCAGCACACCGTGCACTGTGTGTCTACACTCTGGTGTGGATGGCTAGGGCTGTGTGTTTAGCAGTCCTGGGCTCCCTGTCCCTCCCCGCTCTGACTCCTCTCCTCCTGCTGGGAGCTGGGGTGAGGGTTGTTCAGGTCCCGCTGGGCCGTGGCTTGTATCTTACCCCCTTCGCGAGGCGCTGGGTTCTCGCAGTTGTAGATGTAGCCTAGCTGTTGTACTGTGTCTTCTGGTCTCTCTTTTAGGAATAGTTGTATTTGTTGTATTTTCAAAAATATATATGGTTTTGGGAGGAGACTTCCGCTGCTCTACTCATGCCGCCATCTTGGCTCCTCCTCTTAATAGCTTTTTTTATACACTATTTTTATCATAAGGAAATTCCCTTTCATTTCTGCCTTGCTAAGAGTAGTTTACAGAAGAATGTTAAGTTTTGTCAAATACCTTGTTTTCTTTATCTTTTGAGATAATTGTATGGTTTTTCTCTTCTGTTAACTATAGTGATTGATTCCCTGCCATACCAACCTTTATTCTTGGTTTTTTTGGACTAAGCATTATTTTATTATATTGTGTTTATTTTTACATACATTTCATTGTAAAAATACAAATACGTAATGTATAAGTAACACAAAGTGATGAATATTATGTAAAATACATTTTTATATATGCTGCATTTGGCATTTTGATATTTGTTGGATATTTTTCTATTTACATTCATGAATGATTTTCCCAATTTTCTTTTGTAATGTCCTTCACTGTTTTTTCTTTTTGATGGTGCAGTTCTAACATCTTTTATTTAGGTATAATTCACATATAATAAAACTCATGTTTTGAAATGATTGAATGATTAACTTTTTTTTAATGCAATATAAGAACAAAGTGGGATTTTTTTATATGTGAATTATATTAAAACTCATTTATTTTTATCAATTCTTTTATTGAAGTATAGTTGACATACAATATTATGCTAGTTTTAGATGTACAACGTAATGATGACATTATAAAATACTCACCTTGGTAAGTATAGTTATCATCTGTCAGCATTCAAAGTTATTACAGTGTTATTGACCATATTCCCTATGCTGTACTTCATAGCATAGGGAATTATTTTATAATTGGAAGTTTCTTCTTCTGTATCCCCTTCTCCTATTTTGTCCCCACAACTCATAGTTTGTTTTCTGTATTTATGAGTCTATTTCTGTTTGTTTGTTGTTTTTTAGATTCCACATATGAGTGAAATCATATGGTATTTTTCTTTCACTGACTTACTTAGAATAATATTCTCTAGGTCCATCCATGTTGTTGTGAATGGCAAGATTTCATTTCTTTTTATGGCTGAATAAAATATTCCATTGTATATTTAAATCAACTATTGGTGGACATTTAGGTTGGTTCTACATTTTGGCTGTTGTAAATGATGCTGCAGTAAACATAGGAGTGCATATATCTTATCAAATTAGTGGATTTTTTTTCCCCCTTTGGGTAAATACCCAGAAGAGGAATTACTTGGTTATATGATACTTCTACTTTTAATTTTTTGAGGAACAACAGCAATTGTTTTCCATAGTGGCTACACCATAAAATTCACTCTTCTAGCATGTAAAATTTAGTGGTTTTGGTATATTCACACTTTTGAAACCATCACCACTATCTAATTTGAGAACATTTTCATCATACCAAAAAGAAATCCCATGCCCATTAGCAGCCATTCCCCATTTACCCCCCCACCCCCTGGCACCCCCCGCTAAATCTATGTTCTGCCTCTACAGATTTGCCTCTCTTGGATATTTCATATAAATGGAACCACACACTGTGTAGCCCTTTGTGTCTGGTTTTTTTCACCTAGCAGAGTATTGTCAGGGTTCCTGCGTATTGTGGTATACATCACTGTCTCTTATTCCTTTCTTTTGCCTTTACACTGGTCCTCCCTTTTGTGGATAAAAACAGAGCCCTTTCTCTTGTGAACGAACAAATATAGAATTCTTAATATAGCTATAAAACTGTATACTTAAAGCAAATTTCAGAAGTGAGAATAAATGAAGAACTTAAGGTTAATATTGGAAACAGTTCAATCAGGGATCCTGCTATGATTATTGTACTTAAATGTAGTTTTATTTAATTATTTCTTAGCTTTCTGACTTTCTTTGTTGAGTTTGCTTTTGTCTTGTGTGCCTGTGGATTGTGAATAATTGAACTTCAGTGGATTCTATATTTAGGTGTTAGGGGAATTATCATTTTATTTTTTGCATTTGCATAATAAAAGCATTCTAAAGGATTCTGAGAATGGTTAGAAAATTAAGAAGAAAATACAGAATTGTTCCATTTACTGAAATATTTCTCATTGAGTCAGTTACTTAAGTTAATTATGTAGAATTTATTGGCTGTCTGCTTCATGTGTTCTAAGTGTCTTGTGTGAATTACCTTATTAAAGATAACCTTACAAAGTCTGTGTTAATAATTATCCACACTGTATAAAGAAATGAAGAGAGGTAGGGAGAAATTGGGTAACTTGCCTGAGGTCATACGGACAGTAATGTTGCTGGGGTTTGAACCTAGGTAGTGTGACTCTGACTGCATCATCCTAGAATGTTGGTGGATGGTGTTGCTAAGTTTGTGGTTCTTTGGATATTTGAAAGGACTGTATTTCTTTCAGTTAGAGAGAGAGATACAAATCATGATGCAAAACAGAAAGTGCCCTAATAGAGAGTGTTCTGGGAGATCAGAGTAGTAAGATGTTGTTCGATATTGATACTTTCTTTTTCTCTTGCTTTTGCGTGTCTCATTGCTAATACTTAGTCTGTTACTTATTCCAAGGCCTGTTGTTGTTATTTACTAAAATAACCCAGAACATAATGGTTTTATTTGGTTTTAGGGAATGACAGAGGAAGAGGAAGACAAACTTCTGGCCCTGAAAGACTTCATGATGAAATCTAACAAAGCAAAGGCCAATATAGTAGACCAGAGCCATCTTCACGATAGCAGTCAGAAAGGCGTGATTGACCTGGCAGCCTTAGGCATAACTGGGAGACAAGTTGATCTTGTTAAAACCAAACAGGAACCAGATGACAAGCGAGGTATGTACATTTATGTGTGTGTGTGTTTAGCTTGTTATTACTAATTATTTCATAAGACCAATTTTAGTTAGTAGTAAAATAAAAAGTCACATTTCCCAGATCCAGGATTTTCAAATTCAGGAGTGACTCCCCATTATATAGCAGGAAGATCTGGGAAAGAGAAAGTGAAGGGAACTAGCAGTCAAGACATATAGTAACTTGCCGAAGTCCTGGTTCTGTGCGTGTCTTAGTCAGGATTCAGACCCTCCCTGGCTCCAAAGTCTTTATCTTACAATAAAATCATGTTGCCTCTGTGGAGGTGTGTGATTGAAGGGGAAATTCTTATTTTTTAGTCCTTTAAACACCAATCCAAGGCCAATGGTCTATGTGAAACAAGGTAAAGTTTTTTAGTTTGTTATTAGTAGTTAATGCCCAGTGAGTTGGAAAGAATAGCCTGTTATTAACAATGAAATACAGAAAAGTAGAGATCAGAGAAACCTTAACCACTTGGAAGTCTTGAGATTTAGAACTGTTAGCTCTTGTGACAGGGACATTGATATTGATTGATAGGTCTTGTGCATTCTCCTTTTAACTATTTTTGGAGATGTACTCACTAAAAAGTATCAGCCTTTAAAAATCCCTCTGTTCCAGTATCAGATTTTGAGGGCTGCTGATAAATTCTATTTCAAGTGAACCTCTACTGCCAAACTTGGGATAAGGTATTTGCAACTTAATTATCAATGGTTTACAACCATAATATTTAAAGCACTCATACAGATTAATTAAAGTACAAGCACCCCAAAAGAAAAATAGAGAAGGATTTGAACATACAACTGATGGAAGAAGAGAAATGCATGTTTGAAAAGGTAAATAAATAAATAAATGCAAATTAAAACAATAAGATGCCATTTTCTGCATGTGATTAGCAAAGATGGATGATACCTAGTACAGCAAGGGTAAAGAAATATACATTTTTATGCACTGTTGATGAGATGATAATTGAGCATATTTTTTTTTTAGAAATTAGTGTCCTCATTCTTTGACTTAAATTTTGACTTTCAATTTCAGTTCTGAAAACTTCCCCTAAGAAACATTGGCAGAAATGTGAAGAATATGTAAAATAATGTTATCAATGGAAAAATATAAAGGAAAGAAATGAAGTGTTCATTTATAGGGGGGTGGTTATATAAGTGTTCAAGTATTAAGTAGGTAAAAAAAGCAAGTTGTAAAATAGGATGTATATATTTTTTTGCAAAATAATGTGGTAGTATATCGTTAAACTATGTAGTCTATAAAGTTTACAAAGTTATGGGGGCAATTCATATTATATTTTGGTAATACTAGAACTTTGTGTTAATAATGTCTTTTTTGTAACTGGACAAATTTTTAAAAAATAAAGGGTTTCTCAGTTGTTTGTAGTCCGAAGTTAGTAATATAGCATTAGATTTTCTATTTCTTCTTTTTTTTGTTTGTTTTTGTCCCAGGTAACTGATGCTGGAAATAGGTCATATTCAGCAGTGTGGTTTTTGTTGTGGTTCTTCAGATAAAATGGTGCTTAGGCTTGGGGAACTAAGGAGCAGTGAGGTCTAATTATTAATGCCATTGAAAGTGCATCCATTCCATCTGCCGTAGTGATGCAGTGAGACTTAATGAGTTGATACATAAATGTACATATATTGGAGATCATAAAAAACAAATTGGATGTGAAGTCCTTGCTGGCCCTTCCCCATCAAAAAGAAAAAAAAACCACAATAAAAGCACATACCGGTTTTAGAGGCTCCTTTCAGACTAACTTCTGAATCTGTTTTTATAGCTAGAAAACATGTCAAACAAGACTCAAATGTAAATGAAGAATGGAAAAGCATGTTTGGGTCACTGGAACCACCAAACATCCCACAGGCTCTCCCTAAAGGGAGTGACCAGGAGGTGATGCAGACTGGGAAGCCTCGTCGATCCGAGTCATCTGCTGGCATTTGTGTCCCTTTGTCAACTTCTCCACAGGTACTGTCACCTAGGCAACAGTCCTTCTTTTGTCTTTTAATCCCATTCTACTGTTTTGGTTGTTTAAAGACTGTGTCCTGTACTGGAAAAATCAATATAGTGTCTTGTCCTTTAGGGAGGACATGTTTCTTTTTAAGATAGGTTCAATATGTGTCATTAATTTTATAGCCAAGGAGAAATCCAGTCATTGAAAGGATCAAGAAAGGTCTCATTTTAGAGTACTCAATAATGAAGTGACCTGAAATTGTGGGTTGATGACATCATTATGAACCATGATAATTACCGGCTGTGGTGAACCATTTAAGTCTCCTTTTACTCTTCCTCACACACACACATGCACACAGATATATAAATTATATCTGTAATATTGTGGGAAGAAAAATCCCAAATTCACCATGTCTGAGAAATGTCATGAGATTGATATATTTGAAATAAATTTGCAATTTAAGGTTCCCTAGCCACTCATATTTTAAATGAAATCATTAACTGAAGCAACTGATAAAATTCTGTTTCTTCTTTACACTTAAATTAATGAGGGTTTTTGTTTAATGTTATTGCCACACTGGTAATATTTTTTAATAATGTAGAGGTTTGGAAATGTAGTAATGGTGGTTAACTTCATTTTAACTAGGTTTTCATTGAGAAAAAATGTGTCATTGTATGTAAATGGATTTAAAACTTGGTGCATTAATAAGGACCAAAAGCTGATACCATGAATAGAGAGAACGTGTACATTTTATCAAATACACTCTTGCTTATGACATAAATACCTGTAACTCTGTTTCTCAGGTTCCAGAAGTGACAAATGTCCCAAATAGAAAACCAACAATACAGGTTTTAAGTAGCACAATTTCACCATCAACTTACCAGATTCGGATTACAACCTGTAAAACTGAACTTCAGCAGCTCATACAGCAGAAGCGGGAGCAGTGTAATGCAGAGAGGATAGCTAAGCAGATGATGGAAAATGCTGAATGGGAGAGCAAACCACCACCACCTGGTAAAAAGCTCGTTGATAGGTGCTGAAGCCCAGTGTCTGATACAGGTTACTGATCATTAATTGCCCAGCAAAGGAAGTAAAAACAAAAAAGCAGTGTCACTCTGGGAGTCCAGAGGAAGAAGCAATAGGGAGAAATCTTAGAAGTCATTATTTGTGGCATTTGGATCTTCTTAGCCCTGGGGGCAGCTTACAGTGTCTTGTTGAGGCAATGGGCTGTTTCAGCTTGTCTGTGACCCCTTTTCCCACTTATAGGTTAGGTTTTACTTGCCTTCTTAGTGTCAATGCCACTTTCTCATTGAATGTTAGGCTTCTTGGAGTAAACTCTGGCTTTTAATTTCTCAAAGGTTTCACATCTATTAATTTTCTTTTAAAAAAGGTTAATAATAGTGGATACTTTAAAAGGGAAAACAAAAATCATCTCTAACCCCACCCACTCAGTGATTATCATCCTTAAGATTTTGGAAAAACATTCCTATATTCTAAGAAGATTTAGAAGACATTTAGGGATATTTCAGATGAAAATGTGGCTCAGCTATGTTAACAGACGTGCCCAGTGAACTAGTCTTTGATATTAGATTTGCAGATTCTACAAACATTTTTAATGAGTTTCTGTATATAAATTTTAATAATAAAAATGTAACTTGAAAACTGAGAAGAAATGCCTAGTGTGCTTATTATGTATAGACACTTAAAAATCATGTGAATTTCCATGGGCTACCACTTTTGAAATAGGGGAAAATGCTGTTAGAGATCAATGATTTAAAGATTTAAAAAACATTGTTAAGTGGCAAGTGGCATCTTTAGTCATACAAGTTTTTTTCAAAATAAATATCCAGTGTTTGTTGTTTCTGTGATATGGTTCAACGTCTCTAACCAGCCCTTCTTTAAAAACAAAGACCACAAAAATGATAGAATCTATCTTTATAAGTGGCATTCTATACTTAAGTGGAGCTATTCATTTTATTCAGTAATCACAGAAAAAGTGTCAAATTTTGTGGTTCAGGAAATGTGCTGTGAATGTTGGACTTTGGATTTTTTTTCTTTCCATGCTTGAGAAGTTGTGTGAGATTGATTTTCTCTATAGGGAAATGTTCAGCCTCGCCAGTAGATTATCTAGACTGCATGGCAAAGTGTTTTTGATCACTTCCAAATCCAACACATCCTTCTTAAAAATCACATTCAGCTGTTCTTTGCACACAGGTGAGCTAGATAGTCAAGGGAAAACAGTTTATTTTTTAATCACAGAGTGTGCCAGATTTGGCAATGGTCTTGGTTTCATTTTTGTTTCTTGGTAAGAAGAAATCATTTCATTCTAAAATGACATTGTTATCATGTAATTAGGCACCGGACTGACTCTCAATACAGTATGATCTTCAGCAAAGCTTTCCATTTTATTTTAATATTGATCAATACTAAGTATTATGCAGTTTTATACTTAATATAAAAATTTATTCATTAAACATAAAAAAAGTTACAAGCAAGGACCTATGCTAGATTCTGTGAGTGATTCAGAATGGATAAGACACAGTCTGTGGCCTCAGCAAATTTATAATTTATTAGTGGAAATTAATCATACACAAAAAGAATATACATAATAAAACAAATGTATAGTTGTCATAAAGTACTAGACAGTTCAGGTGCTAGCTAATGCTGTCTTTCATTGTGCTGCTTATCCTGATATGTTGATACCATAGAATAAGTGATTATAGGTAGACAGGAAATTAACATTTGGGTGTTTACTGTGGGCTTGGGACAATGTTAGACTCTTTGTATGTCTTGTTTATCCATATAGTCATCCTTTGGCTTAAGTAATATTTCCCTCATTTTGCACTGAGGAATTTGAAGCTCAGAGTGTTTAGTAAGTACCCCAAGGTCACACATCATGGTAGATCTGCATTTTAAGACTCAGTCCCAGGCTGCTTCTAGCACTAATTTCTCTAGGTCTTCACCCCTTGCTACTTAGCCAAGTAGTCAGGGTTTTTCTGTGCAGCGAGACGGTTCTGCCTTCTCAGATACAGGGGAAGGGCCCCCAGTGCAGTCTTCCCAAGGTTATTTGAGCAACACCTACTTGCTGTCTTTGATGCCCTACTCAGTTAATAATGGTGTGATAGTGTCTCATGGTTCAGTACACCTCTCTGTATTGGCTTGCTCTTGTTACCTTTGTTCAATTCCTAGGATTGTTCTCACGCTGGTGGTTGGCGGCTGTAGCTGGGGGTGGGGGTAGGGAGGGAAAGATTGTGTTGGTAAACCACAATTGAAGACAGTCCCTTGCTTCTCCTTAGGGTGGCGTCCTAAAGGGCTGCTAGTTGCGCATCTTCATGAACACAAATCGGCTGTGAACCGGATTAGAGTCTCTGATGAACACTCACTTTTTGCAACGTGTTCAAATGATGGCACAGTGAAAATTTGGAACAGTCAAAAGATGGAGGGGAAGACCACCACTACCAGGTAGCCCATGTTAGAGGAGAATCCTTTCGTTCATTGACTTAGCCAACACATACTCACTGAAGCGCTGGTTTATGTACCAGGGATACAGCAATGATAAATGGACAAAAACTGTCTGTGCAGTTTCTGACACATAATTAACAGTAAAAATGAGTAAAACATGTTGGATAGAAAAAGTTATGTTACTGTTATGAGGAAAAAAACAGCAGGAAAAGGGTAGGGAATGCAGTAGGGGTGGGGCAAGGTAGGATTGTAAGTAGATTGGCTAGGGAATGCCTCCCAGAGAAGATGTTTGAGGAACAGCAGAAGGTCTGTGTGGCTTGAGTGGTGGGCAGGAGGGGGCTACCAGGGCCCAGACTGCATGGCCTGCAGGCTGCTGTAAAGGACATCAGCTTCTGCTGTGAGTGAGGTTGGAGCCTTTAGAGGGTTCTGAGCAGAGACAGTGATCAGAGTTGCACTTGAACAGGATGGCTTTGCTCCTTTGTTGAAACAGACTGAAGTGGGCAGGGCGGAAGCAGTTAGGAGGCTGCTTAACAGTAAGTCAAGCAAGGGGCAGAGGTGGTGGGAAGTGCTGAGATTATAGATATATTTTGATGGTAGGGCCAACAAGATTTGCTAAAAGGGTTAGATGGAATATGAACAGAAGGAAAGTTAAAAAATCATTGAATAGGTAGAGGTGTAAGGAAAAACTTGTTACGCTATTGCCCCACTGTTATTGGTCGAGATGGAGATAATTTATGACTTGAAATCCCTAAGACTCTTTAAATATGCATGATATGGTTTTGATTAAGTGTGATTGTAAAAAGTATGTTAGATTTGTACAACTTTATAGTTACGTCTCTATTTGATACACAGTCTGGGTGCTGCCTCCCCACCCCCATCCCCACCCCTACCCCTACCCCTATCCCATTAGTTGTGCCATATTCATATTTGTTCTGTGCTTAGTTTGGTTGATCTGAAGAGAAAACTACTAGAAATCAAAATTGAATTTCATGTGCATAAAAAGGTGTGGGGGATCTCTGTTCCTTTTCTTGTTGTCAGTTCATTAACCATAGTTAACCATAAAACTGCCAAACAACAAGATACTTTTGATAACTAAAATAATACAAAAGTTTGCTTTTTATTTACCAACCTGTTGGTGGTGGTTATTTTTAAAAAACAGCCCTGTATTTTTACACCATGCTTAATTACTATTTTCTTGCTCACTGTTGTGGCATTGCATTGGTCAGAATATAAACTGAAACTCAAAGGAATTCTGGCTCTGTGTAGCAATTTTTTGTCAACATTTTATTATGAAATTTTCAAGTTTAAAAGAAAAGTTAGAGGAGTTTCACAGTGAACACCTGTATACGTGCCACACAGATTCTACAGTTGTACTGTATTTGCTTCTTCATATAGTTATCTATCCTGTCAATTCATTATTTTAAAATGTATTTCAAAGTAAGTTGCACACTTCCCCCAGGAACTTCAGTATGCATGTCATTAAGTAGAGTTCAGTATGTTTATAGTTCTTTCTTTTTTGCCATAAGATTGATATGGTATGAAGTACACAGATCCTATGTGAACCAGTCCATGAGTTCCAGTAAATACATACACCTGTGCAACCTTAGCCACTCTTAAGATACAGAAACAACTGTCACCAGTATTACTTTATGTCCCCTTATGTATGTAGAATCCTGCTTCCTCCCTGTCTGCAGCCATTCTTTTATTTCCTACCATTATTAGCATTTTGATTACTATTTTAACCACCTCTTCTGATTTAGTATTTTCCAAATTGTTCTTTGTTATTACCATCATCATTTGCATTCATTGTCCCTTTTATTAGAAAAATAAATTAATTAACATGAGTAAACCTCTCATTTAAGGTCATTATCTGTTAACTTTGCAAAAAACCTCACTTGTTAATTCCCAGATGATTTTTATGATAGACTGGTGCCTTCTCTATCTCAGTGTGACATTTCAGACAGAGATTTCCCAGAAAATGTGGCCATTTAGCTGTGTAGTCTTTGGGAAGTTTGTATGATGAAGAGATTGAATTTCCTCTGGACACAGCTGCTCTCTTGTTTGTGGAATGCAATAGGCCTTGGCTTGGAGGGGCTTCATTCCAGGTTGGAGGAGAGGGCAGGGGAACAGAATTAGTTGCCCTCATCACATGCCTTCATGAACTGATTAGGGGAGAAGGAAGCCATTATTATTGCCAGAACCCAAGGGGAAGCAGCTGTGGCTGGAAAAGAAGAGAAAACAGATGCGTTTTCTTAGAAAATGTTACTCACATACTCTGACTACTGAGGCATTCCCCCCTGTGCATTGTCAGCTGACCACCCTGTTCCCAGTCCTGACTTCCTCACTGAATTACAGTTGGTGATTTAGGCCATCTGGATCTTGGCTCTGCCATTTTCTTCTTTATTATTTGAGTTAACTTTTAGTTTGTCCCTTGGGAACTAGTTCTTGAAAAATTGCTCTTTCTAAACTTTTACATAGAATTTTTTCAACTTAATCCTTTATAGCACTCTAAATTATATTTTACACATATGCCTCTTGTGCTACCTAGTTCTGGCTCATTTAACTTATCAATTTTAGGGGAGGTTGATGCATTTGGTACTTGTTAAAGGTAAATGATAAAACATCTAAATGAAGTTTTGTCCTAATGACGAGTTGAAACAAAATGAGGGTGTACAAGGAAGTTATCAGTGTTAGGGTTTCATATTGAAGACTCACTGGAGTTGAAGTTTTTGAGGGGTATGGCTGCTCTGAAGAAAAGGAAGCATAAAGGGCTGTACAGGCCTAAAGCCTGGGGCCTTAATCTTAGGGAATATTGAATTCTGGGAATCAGGGCAGAGTGGTCAGAAAAGGGGAGAGAAGAAACCATTTAAATTACATCAGACTGTAACAGAAGAGAGTTTTAAGAAAGGGACTTAAAGGCACCTGTCAAATGCAGTGAAAAAGTGTGAGTGAGAGCATGAAAGCCGAGTGAGGCCATTGGTCATTCCCATGCAGTGCCCTTTGGTGGAATGATGCATCCATCATCCCTGGAGGGCTTTTTGGCAATAATATATCAAGTCTTTATGATGTCTGTATCTTAAGGAAATAACTAGGAATAAACTCAGATTTCATTTTAAGGCTGTTCAGATTGGCCTCTTCATAATAGTAAAAAACTAGAAGCAAACTAAAGATTCAATAACAGAGGTGAAGTTGGATAAACAAGTGATTGTATAAATATAAAATAGATGTGGAAATAAATTTTTTGATGTGATATATTGATATTTTGGGAAAAGTAGATTTAAGAGCCTATGTGGAGTTTCTATTTTTGGAACAACAGAGTAAGGACTTCCAAAAATCTGCTCTTCCAGAAAAATAATGAGAACCCTGGCAAAAACTATCAAAATATTCTTTTTCAGAATTCTAGAAATTAAAGTCCTATATCAATCTGAAGTATGTTATTCAAGAAAAACAGCTGAATCTCAGAACAGTGAGCCATGTTCTCTAATTTCATGTCCATCTACCAAGCTGTTAAGTGGCTTTGAAATCTTATAGTTTGACACCTACAGTAGCCATGAAAATCAGCCGTTTGTAGCCCCGAAGGGGTCGTATGGCTTCAGAACTCCCCAAAAGCTTCATTTCCAGAAAATTGTCATTCTGACCTTTCTGGCAGTTTGTTGAATAGCTTCATTCTTAGGGCCTGTTTTTTGAGAAGAACTCTACTCACAGGACATGTGCTGAAATTATTAGTGCTGTTTGTTTAGCATAGAGGCTGTCTGAGGTGGCATGACCAGTTGTAGTTAGCAAGAGTCTGACCAGAAAGTTAAAAGAAGAACTAGGGAAAGAGATGACCACAGAACTAGGGATAGAGACGAAAGATTGGATGTATTCTTGGGTGTCTTCAGCCACATGTATGCATAGGGTTGTGCACATACCCAAGAAAGGACTGAGAAGACCCTGAGTTCTCACCTCTGGCTGACACTGAGACCCTGTACAAGTAGGAAAATGAAGGATATGGTAGAGTTGTAAATTGCTTTGTTGAAAGTATGTCATAATACAAACCCAGCCCCAACAAAGGCTGGAACACTTACCAGTTCAAGGCATGTAAGGAAATGTCTATCCAGTCATTAGTTGACCACTGAGCTAACTCAACAGAGACTATGGTGGCCACACATGAGAAAGAATACAGACTTTATAGAGTTAGTCCAGGAAAGTCACTAAACAGATAGCAACATCATCAGAATCTTACTTCCAAAGTGACATATTAATTAGAATGTCCAGTTTTAACCAAAAAATAACAAGTCAGGCAAAAAACCCACAAAAGTATAGACTATACACAGGAAAAAAAAAGCAGTCAGTGGAAAATGTACTTCAGTAATCCCACTGGATTTAGTAGACAAAATTTTAAATTAGATATGAAAAACATGTCCAAAGAATTAAAAAGAAAGTATGAGAATGATGTTTCACCAAATTGACAATATCAACAAGGAGAAAGAATGATAAATAGAAATTCTGTAGTTGAAAAGTATAACAGAAATGAAAAGTTCACTTGAGAGGCTGAACAGCAGATTTCAACTGGCAAGAGAAAAAAAATCAGGGACTTGAAGCTAGATCAATTGACATTATCCAATCAGAGGTACAATAATAGAAAAGAATAAAGAAGAATAAGCAGAGCCTCAGAGGCCTGTGAAGCACCATTTAGCTTGGTAGACACATAGTAGAGGGTGAGGAGAAAGAGAAAAATAGGCGCAGAAAGAATATTTGAAGAAACAACAGCTAGCATTTCATCAGAAATGATGAAGACGTAGCCAGTGTTGAAAGAAAAAGATCGTCAACCAATAATTGTATATACAGTACTATTGTTCTTCAAAAACGAGATCAAGACTTTCTAAGGCATACAAAAACAAGGCTAAAAGGAGTCTTTTGTGCTGAAAAGATATGAGACAGTAACTTGAATCCATGTGAAGAAATAGAGTTTTGGTAAAGGTAAATACATAAATAAATATAAAAGACAGTACGAATTATTTTTATTTGTAACTGTTTTTACCTGTTCTCTGATTTAAAAAATAATCATATAAAGAAATAATCGTAAAACTGTGTTGATGGGCTTATATAAATATGTAACTTGTATGACAATAATAGTATGTGGGAGGGAGGAGGGAACAGAGATATATTGGAGCAGAGTTTTTGTATATTAATGAAATTAAGTTCATATTACTCTGATCATTTTTAGATCCCAGGGAAACCACTAAAAAATTGTATTTCCCAGTGAAACCACTAAAGATAAGCCTTTCAAAAATATAATACTAAAAGACTAAAAGAAACAAAGGAGTTAAAATGGTATTCTAGAAAATATCTTTGGAACACAAAAGAAGGCAGTAATAGAGGAATATGAGAACAACAGAAAAACTTGGCATGAGACAGAGAGTAAACAAATACTGAAAGGTTATACAAAATTCGACCTTATTGGTAGTCACGTTAAACGTAGTCAAAAGGCAGAGTTCTCAGAAAGTATGAAAAAACATGATATGACAGTGCTGGCTGCAAGCCCTGTCTTCAGATTCAAAGACACAAATAGGTTGTAAGTGAAAGGACTGTAAAAGGTACATCATGAAAACAGTACCTAAAAGAGCTTGAGTGGCTATGCTAAGATCATAAAAAATAAACTTTAAGACAAAAATTGCTACTAGAGACAAACAAGGAAATTTTATAATGATAACACTCCTGGTCAGTGCACCAGGAAAATTTTTGTAATCACAAATGCATGCACCCAACAACAGAGCCCCCAAGTGAAGCAAAACTGACAGAATTGAAGGGAAAAATAGTGCAACAGTAATAGTTGGAGACTTTAATACTCTGCTTTTAGTATGGATAGAACAAGTGGGCATACGAGCAACAAGGAAACGGAGGTCTTGACTAACCCCGGAAACCAACCAGATCTTACAAATATCAACAGAAACTTCATCCAGCAACAGCAGGTTACAGATTCTTTTCAAGTGCCAATGGAACACTTCATAGATTAAACCATAAAACAAGCCTCAATAAATTTGAAGATTTCTGAAATATGACATCTAAAGCACAAGCAACAAAAGAAAAAACATAGACAAATGAGACTGTAACATTATAAACATTTGTGCTTCAGAGGACACTATCAAGAAAGTTAAAAGACACCTACAGAATGAGAGAAATATTTGTAAATCATGTATGTAAAATTATATAAAATACAGAATATATAAAGAACTCTTTCAACAATGACAAGACAAATAACTCAGTTAAAAAAATAGAGGATTCCAAGAGGCGTTTCTCCAAATAGGACCAGTAAGTATATGAAGAGATGCTCCACATTATCAGTCACTAGGGAAACGCAAACGACAAGGAGGGACCACGTCACATCCACTGGGGTGGTCACGGTCAGGGGGACAGTGATAAGTACCAATTGGGACTTTATAATTGCTGATGGGAATGTAAAATGGAAACTTTATAATTGCTGATGGGAATGTAAAATGGGAAACAGTTTGGCAGTTCCTCAAATGCTAAACATAGAGTTACCTTATGACCCTGCAGTTCCACTCCTAGGTGTAAACCTAAGACAGTTGAAAACATTTGTTCACACAGAAATCTATATTCAAATGTTCAGAGCAGCATTATTTATTCATAATAGCTGAACAGTGGAAACCACAGTGTCCTCTCAGCTGTTGAATGGGTAAACAAAACGTCATGTTTCCATACAGTGGAATGTCATTTAGCCATAGAAAGGAGTGTAATACCCATTCAGGTACAGCATGGATAAGCCGTGAAAACAGATCTAAGTGAAAGAAGCTGATCCAAAGACCAGCGAGCATCCTGATTCTGGTCATGCGGGGTATCCAGAGCAGGCACATCCTCAGAGAAAGTAGACGAGTCGGGGTTGCCCAGAGCTGGGGAGGGAGCACTGGGGAGTGACTGCTGATGGGGACGGGGACTGCCTGACTTGTTATTTTTTGGTTAAAACTGGACATTCTAATTAATACGTCACTTTGGTAGTAAGATTCGGATGATGTTCCTATCTGTTTAGTGACTTTCCTGGACTAACTCTATAAAGTCTGTATTCTTTATAGAGTGGGGGAGTGGTGAGGATGCTCAGGAGTTGGATAGTGGTGATGGTCCCGAAACTGAGTGACCGTACCATAAACCCCTTTAAAAGAGTGAATTTTATGGTGTTTGATTACATCTCAATATTAAGAGAGAGAGAGAACAGGCTTGTGCAAGAAACCTAGCCTCTTGGCATTTCCATCTCTCCCATAGATTTGTCCTAGGCTTGCTTTAACCATCTGCTGTACTGGCTGGGCCTTAGATGCACTGAGATGTGTCCACACATTATTTATAGTAGCATTATTCATAATAGCTAAAAGGTCAAATAATAAGGATCTTCATTAGTTGGTGAAGAGATAGTAGAGTGTAGTTTATCTACCTAATGGAGTAATATTTGGGCATAAAAAGGCATGGATGAACCTGGAAAACATGCTCACTGAAAGAAACCAGATACAAAAGGCCATGTAATGTATGACTGCATTTATATGGAATATCCAGAATGGGCAAATTCATAGAAAATTAAAGTAAATTAGCTGTTTCTAGGGCCTGGGGAAGAGGAAAATGGAGAGTCAATGCTAATAGAAATCAGTTTCTTTTTGGGTTTCTTAGGAATGATGAAAATGTTCTGGAATTAGATACTGATGATCTATGCAGAATTCTGTTAATATACTAAAAAAATCACTGAAGTCTGCACTTTAAAATGTTATACTTCATGGCATGGAAGTTATAGCTCAACAACACTAAAAAGTGAACTAGAAAGGCATTAACGAAAATATAAAATATTCCATATTTTTTTTAAAAAGTGAATATGAATATATTATAATATGCATAGAAAACCTTTTGAAAGAATATAAAAATAGTGTTTCTCTCTGGGTGGTGGAATTATAAATGTTTTTGCTTTTCTGTACTTTGATTATTTGTATATTGAGTATGTATAACTTACATAATCCAAGGAAATAAATTGCAAAAAACAGATTAATAAGTCTGGTGGTAAGGCATTTGTGACCTTTTAGAGGTATGGCACCTCCAAAGGGTGGGTGTGCAGCCCATGTGGAAGGTAATGAAGGGGGGAATTGGTGATCAGGAGTGGTACCTTGTGTAGATCAGTATTTGGAAACTTGGCCCTTAATTTAAGGAAGGAGGATGGACAGTTTGAGGGGTCAGCATGTGTGTGAGAGAGGCTGAATAATATTGCATTTATGAGTGTTCTATGATTTATGTACCATTTGAGCTTCACTATGTCTCATTTAGATAAATTGGGCGGTCTTTGTTTTGTGGATAAGTAAACCAGGACCCAGGGTCAATTAAGTGTCCTGACCAAGATCATGTGAGTAGTCTGTACTCGGGACCTCAGCTGATTGCACAACCGGCACTTTTCCTGCTATGCCAGACTGCATCTTGAGGATCCCCTGGTAACTGATGGTACAGGTACCGCTGGGTGCAAAATGTCACCCCAGGAAGGAAAGCTGGACCAGGGCCACAATTGTGGGGTTTCCAGTTGGCAAGAAGAGTGGACAGTCTTTCTCTGATAGGAGAGAAATGTGTGGATATGGCCATTTGGAAATGTCAGAAGAAAAGGTGACTTTGTATTAGTGCTTTTGTGGGGGATTCTTGGTTTAGTTACAAGATGAAAGACATGAAATGGACCTCAAAGTAGTAGTTTTTTGTTTGTTAATAGTCTTATAGGTATTTATTTAATGTTAACAATAATAATGCTCTTGCGGCCTTTCAGAAATGCAATCTTATTTTTCGTTTGTGCAGGTCTATTCTTACGTACAGCCGAATTGGAGGACGTGTCAAGACGCTCACATTCTGCCAGGGTTCCCATTACTTAGCTGTAGCATCTGATAATGGTGCTGTCCAGCTTCTTGGAATCGAAGCATCTAAGCTGCCCAAGTCTCCTAAAATTCATCCTCTACAAAGCAGGTATCTATCTTTTGTGGCTTTAAACTGCATTTAGTGCATTACAGTAATTTAACCGTCCTTCCCCTGGGTATTTTGGATTAACTGAGGGACTATTGTACTTTTTTTAAGCACATGAAATAAATAACACTATATTTCCAGCTCAGCTCTACCACATGTGGTTACTGTCAGAAAACTATGTATGCACATCTTATTTTCTGCCAATTTGTCAGAAGGTTGGAAGGGCAGCTTTGAATTTGCAGCTTGATCCCAGTTTGGAATCTGTCTGAATACCCTAGTTATCAGCTACTTCTTCTTTCTCAACTACTGAAAGCATAACTGGCTGGCCAATTTTGAGAAAGTCAGTGTTCTTCATAAAGAAAAGTCAGATGTCGTCAGCATTTTATCACTTGGCATTAAAACCTCTGAAGTTGATGGGAACATGTCGTGAAGCTTTTTAGTCAGATGATTTGCTTATCATTTTAAAACAAAATACTGGGTGGTTCGTTTTAGAATTTTCTTCACTTCTTAGAAATTATGGTTGCCTACAGATTAAACACATGTAAGATAAGATATTTGATGGTAAAACAGTTTCCCAACTGACCAATTTGTGCTTCACACTAAGTATTCCAAAGACAAGTAAAATATGTTAAGCTGCCTAAGAAGCTGCAGTCTAGGGGGAGAAGATTCCAGCACAGTGAGATCACATGCAGCTGGCAGGGCATGGGTAGAGATGCGGGCCTGGGGGTGAGAGCAGAGGAAGTCAGCCAGCCATAGTGGGGGCCCCACAGGCATGGCAGGCAGAGTGGGGTCCCACGGGCAGAGGCAGAGCGAGCAGATACTAGTGGGGTTAAGTCATGGCCATTTTATGGCTAAGGCAGAGAAAGGTGTTTGTTGGATCACCTAGGATTTTATTGTTTGTATTTTGTATTGTTTGTTATTTTGTTTTGCCTTTGTAATTAAAACAAGTATTACTTTTAACACATTCACTAATAAGATATGGCCAGCTTTTGTCCAGGACAAATTATATATGGCCCTTAACTAAAAAACAAATACTTGCTAGTTTTCCTTAAAATCGTTTCAGCAAAGGGTGTCTATACAGCAATGTACCTGTTGAGTCCCATGTAAGTTAACAGACCTGTTGGCAAAATGTGTCGTGTGGCGACTGTGCGGCAAGTCACACACACAGATGTGCACATTCTGCACACCAGCGCCTCTCAGCCGACAGCACTTCACCCTAAGCAAACACCGACAGCCTCGACTGGGAGGTTGTGCCAGCGGGTTTAGGGTTCATTCTGCCTCCTGGCACAGTGCTCCCGAGAAACCTTGTTGTGAGTCCTTTTTTGTTTCCTTTGCTTCATTTAGTCAGATCAACTTAGTATCAACTGTTGTCAACTCATTATTAATTAGAATGTGTGGCTCTTTTCACTTTTTATTTGGCATTTGGACTTTTCATCATCCCTTTAGAAGGGGAATATAGTGTCAGAATATTTGTAAATATAACTGTCATCTAAGGGATCAGCAGACTACAGCCTGCAGTATGGCCATAAACTAAGAATGATTTTTGCATTTTCAAAGGGTTGTAAAAAAGAAAAAGAGAATATGCTGTAAAGATGTGTGTGACTTGCAAAACCTAAACTATTTTTTACTATCTGGTTCCTTAGGAAAATGTTTGCTAACCCTTGATCTAAGACCCTAAATCTAAAATAGTGTATGCAGAAGCATGATACATATTCATCAAGGAGGCTGACCAGTATGTTTATGATACTCTTTTAGTTTAAAAATGCCTCAGCCTGAAAAAAACAGAATACCATACAATGGAATAGCACATAAAAATGAGAGGAAAGGAATCAGTAATATTTTATTACTTTTATTTGATTATCATTATGAAAAGGAATAAACTATTGATAAAACATCAATGCACCTTAAATCCTTCTTGTTAATGAGAGAAGTCAGACCCAAGACAGGACACTGCTTTCAATCATGTGACATTCTGGAAAACAAAACCATGGGGAGGAGAACAGATCAGTGGGTGCCCCGAGATGGGGATAGGAGGAGGGGTGGACAACAAAGGGGCCACACCTGGTAATTCTGGGGGCGTGTGATTGTTCTCCGTGCTCCTGTGGTAGAAGATACACGGCTGTGTGTTTGCCACAACCCATAGAATTGTATAACACAAAAAGGGAATTTTCCTCCATGTAAATAAAAACAGAAAACAGGAAAGGAGGAAATCAGTCTGCTGTCCCACAGATGGGCCGTGTGGTCACACTGAAGATGGGAGGAAAGGAGCCAGCGGCTAGCTTCGGTTTAGACCAGAGTAGTGGCTTGCTTGGAGCCGCGGGGCTATGATGGGAGGAACCCAGCTGAAACACGTGTTCTGGTTGGTTGTTTTCCGTAGGGGTGTGGTTTAACGATTCCGTAACTACTTTAGTTGTGTACTAGCATTAACAAATAAGTAAACGTGTTGTAGATAATGAGAGCCAGATTTCCCAGTATGGAAAAAGAAGTCAATAAATAGGGGAAGAGGGATGTCTAGAATTGAACCCTGGTTCTGGGCAGGTACTGGTGTGGACTCCTGATACATGTATGTGCTTATGCACATGTATGTGTAGAACAGAAATACAAATGTGTCTGTTTCCATGAAGTAGTATACGTAATATGTTCCGTAGCTTTGGCCATTGAGAGAGACTGGAAACAGGGACACCTCCATAACAGTGCAAAATTTTTAACACATAGACCTTGGTTTTTAAATACAGTTCTCCAGTAAAGGAACCAGTGTGCTTCTAGGCCGGCAGTGAAAAATACAAGATGAGTCTGGATCATCTTGTGATGCCAGAAAGTTAGTAAGTGGTCCAAAAAAATCATATTCAAAGGGCATTGGCTCCAAGCTGAGAGAGCTTCCTGTGGCCAAAGTTGGAACATCTTGAGCAACAAAATCAATAAGGATAGTATTGAGTTACAACTCAAAGAGTAAAGTAAATATCCCATGAGTCCATACTGATACATATAAGTACATACATAAATTAATGGGGAAGAAATGACAACTCTTCTTTACAGAAGAATTCTAATCAATAAGTATAGGGGAATGAGGGAAAGAGAGCCACCATTAGAACACCACCCTCTTGGTCTGTTAAAGGATCCTAAAGTCAGTGGACAGTGATTCAAGCAGAAATAGTATTTTCACAATCTCAGAAGTATTTCCCCTAAATACCGAGTCGTTTTAAGTGGAAAAATAATTCATTTACAGAAGAGGTCCTGGCAGACACCCTTTTAGCCAGATGATCATTGTCAGTGTCACCTCCGCACTTGCTGCCGTCAGGAGCTCATCATCTGCGCTGGGAGGGTGTGCCGCTGACCCGGCTCCTCCCCTGGGAGGCGTAAACACGGGCTGTTCATGACAGCACAGGGCAGACGCAGACTGAGGGGCATTCTATGAAGGGACAGGCTGGTAGTCTGCAGAAATGGTAGGGTCTTCGCAGGCAGTGACAGACTGACAGTGGGGGAGTCCGAGGAGGTGGGACAGTGCTATGAGGCACCTTGGTTTGGATCCTGGAACAACAGTAAAAGGACACTAGTGGGAAAACTGACAGAATCCTAATGTGTTCTGTCCTTTACTTGTACTGTGTTTAATGAATGTTGTATGGTTCTGTAAGGTTTACATGCTGGGGGGGTGGGGCACTGGGGGTGGGATTATACAGGAATTTTTTCCTGTTTTGCAACTCTTCTGTAAGTCTAAAATTACTTTAAAAAAATGCCTCAGCTGTCATTGTCTTGATGGATCACAAAGCTTTTAATTTCTTGACCATGGTTAGAGTATAAATTCATGTGAAGTGACGCTTGATGCCATGTTTTCAGTGACTGGGAAACTGCTTGCCTTTTGCCTTGTGTATTCTTCAGGGCTCTAGACCAGAAGGACGATGGCTGTGTTGTGGACATGCACCACTTCAGCTCGGGCGCGCAGTCCATCCTGGCCTACGCCACGGTGAACGGGGCTCTGGTTGGCTGGGACCTCAGGTCTTCAAGCAATGCATGGGCGCTCAAGCATGATTTGAAGTCAGGCCTCATCACTTCCTTTGCCGTGGACACCCACCAGTGCTGGCTCTGCCTTGGTGAGTGGGCTTCCACTCATTGCCTGTCTCTTGAATACCGCTGTTGTCTGGAATTGCTTCTTACGAAAGCTTTCTCCTTTTTCTTCACTGGTAGTTTTTTCCCATCTCCTTTTTAAAAGTAATTATCACCTGCAACTTAATTTTTTCCATTAAAAAATAGACTTGAAAGAGTAAAGTCAGCATCCCAATGTGTATAAAACAGTTTCCGTTTCTCTTTGTCCTTAAATGAGCCTCTATGTGATCACTGTACCGATCAGATTTGCTGGCATTGGTTTATTTATTCTGCCAGGGAAGCAGTAGGCTGGGTTTGTGGATGGTACTGCTGTGTTGGTGCAAACTCAGGCTTCCGTTCCAGGAGCCTCCGGCAGGCTATGTAACTCCTCCGAGTGGCATCCTCTCTTCAAATGGGGCTACTCCTTTCGAGGGCTGCTTTGAGAATGTGGTGGGGGAAAGGCATCTCTCATAGCGCCTGACAGAGGAGAAGAGCTGGGCAGTGATTCTGGCCCTCCTCCCCACCCCCTTCCTCAGAGGCTGAAGATGCACCATGTGCTCTCCTCACTTCTTCCCTCTTTTAGTCACGTGTTTTCACCACCACCCCGGCCACCCCATAGGGCTTTGGGACCTGCTCCTTGAGAAAGGCATCACATTTTATTTTTTCCCACTTGCCTCTCTTTTTCAGAAGAATTGTACTCTGCTATGCTTGAGTTTTGGTTTCTAGTTTCCCTGACTTGCATTTATGATATTGTTAAGTATCTGCCCTTTCCTTTCCTATTTTTTATGTCGTTCATATGGAATGCATTATTTTTTGCCTTATGTGTAAATAAGTTGCACAGGTACAGGATGGTATGATGCCAGGCCTCAAGGAGTGGGTATTAAATCCTTAGCAGATGAGCACATGGCAGTGATGCTCTCAGGCATCCTGATCAGCTTTGAGGAGGGCAGCCAGTACTTCCTGTAGCTATTTGAGCCCTTGTCCCGGAAGAGACAGGGTGACAGACAAGAGGGGCCAGTGGGCCCCTTTGTCTCTTCCCACCTCAGTCTTGTTACTGGAATTAGGGACTAATCCAGAAAGATGCTGTGTGCCTCTGTCTGGACCAGCTGTTCATTGTTCAGTAGGCATTGTTCCTGGGGAGCGGCTCCTTTCGGTGCTGTTTAAGTTGTCTTGGGCAGATGTGTGGGTACTCACCCCAGTTTCTGTGGTATTGGACATCCATACCTGTCTCTGGAATGACTGGAGAAAAGGGCATACAGAAATGATCATCAAATCAAACCTGATGGCAGCTGCTGCCCCTCTGGGACTGATAAAATGATCAGTGAATACCAGTAAAACCTCTCTGGTTATTTAAGGCATTCACAATTACCAAGTTCAATTTTTATCTTCTCTAGACATTCTGTTTTATTGTGGGTTTAATTAATGAATCATTCATTTTCAGTTTACATTTGTTAGACACATTTGTTAGACACTTCTGTAGTAGCAATGTGAGACGCACTTTATGCCTTCATTATTTAACAAATAGAGATGCTGTTTGAAACTGGGGAAGCAACTTCATGAGACCAAAGGATGAATAAAATTCATTCATACAAAGCTAATGCTGTTTACCATATGTTTAAATGTAGCCTGATGTACTCTAATCATTAGATGTAATATTTTTGGCTGTCTTTTTTCTTAAGGTACAAGCAGTGGTACCATGGCTTGTTGGGACATGAGGTTCCAGCTGCCAATCTCCAGTCACTGTCATCCCTCCAGGGCTCGAATCCGACGCCTGTCAATGCACCCGCTGTATCAGTCCTGGGTGATCGCAGGTGAAATGGAGGGCTGGCTTTCGGGTGTTGGGGAATTTTCTTAGAAAGTGCATAACACCCTGCTGCCAAGACTCATATTCTTAGGGTTTTTGTTTTACATATGAACCCAGTGCTTGATTCTGTTCTGTTATGATTATGGAGGTTTCCACCACTGGTTCTATCATTTCAAATGTACCATGTTTGAAAGTGATCTCCTAGGCACTACCATCCCCTTCACTCCTGTCTGCCACCATTCCCCTTCCACTGTGTTCTTTCTTCTGTATCCCATCTTTTTGCTAAAGCTGCCACCATCTTCCTAGAAATCTAAGTTAGAAACCTTGGCTCATCTTGTCAGTTGCCATTTCTTATTGATCTGTTTGTTGTGTTCCCTTCCCTCCCCTCATTGGACATTCCAATTTTCCTGTGGGGCTCTTGGGCAAGATACTTGGGCAAGTCTTTAAAATTCACTTTCCTCATCTGTAAAATGTGGTTAAAATACTTACTAGCAGAGTAGTAAGACTTTGAGATAAAACATGTAAAGTCTGGCACACAGTTCATGCCTGATAAAGCTTGTTATTCATTGCTCCCCTTACCTCTGCGCTGCGCCCCTTCCTTGTACACAGTCCATCTCACACACGGCTGTCAGTCACCATGCTGCCCGAGTCGATGCCATTCCTCAGCCTGCCTCTTATTTGACTTATCATTTGTCCAGTTGATCATTTCTTCTTTCTGAAATACTTTACTTCCCTGATTTCAAGGACATGACTCTCAGTTTGTTGATGTGCTAGTTCCTCCTCATTGTCTGACTTTTAAATCAGGGTCTGCCTCAGGGCTCAATCTTAACCTCCTCTCTTTTCACACAGGCTTCCCTGTATGATCTCATCTAGTTGCATGCTTTAGATTCCAAGTTTATTCAGATTTACTTATCTGTCCACTTGAAATCTCCCCTAAGATGTCTAACAGCTGTCTTAAACTTGGCATGTCCAACCTGAACACATGGTTTCCTCTCTGTCAGTTCCTTCAGCACGACCACTTACCCGAGACAAACCTGTCCTTAACAATATTCTCCCAGTAAGTGGCAACTCTCATATGCTAGATGCTCAGGAGAAAGCCTGGTGTTGATCTTGATTACTCTTTCTTGCTCATCCCACTCCAGTCCATCAGCCAGATATATGTTCTATCTGAACTGTATTCAGAATCCGACCCCTTTTTACCACCTCCATCATTGGCTCCCTAGTCCGAACCATCATAATCTCTTGTCCCTGTTAGTGCAATATCCTTGTAACTCCCTGCTTTTATCCTTCCCTCTTTTATCTTGCCTGCTGTTCTTTCTTCTACCCCAGTACCTTCCAGTGGCTTCTCACTCCCAGTAGCAGGCAGACTCGTCACCATGGCCCACAGGCTTTATGGTATCTGCTCCTGCTACTCCCTGATCTTCTTTATCAGTCAGGGTGCCAACAGGAGATAGATGGCATATGCAAGGTAGGATCATTTGAGGAGGATATATTTTCAGAGGAACTATTTACAAAGGTATGAGTGTGGGGCATCATAAAAAGTAGTGCAATAAAATAGGGCTGAGTGAGTACTGGCAGAGTGGCAGTAGAAGGCAGGGCGGGAGGGAATGGTCACTGGGATCTGAAGGAAGCTGAATAGAGAAGGCCGCCTTGAGAGGACCGGTGGTTTCCAGGTGACAGATGCAGCCAGTCTAAGGTGACTGACTTGACATTCATCCATCTCTTTTATCTATGGGGCTTCCACAGGCCTGTCTGTATTTGTTTTCTATGATTACTGTGACAAATTGCTGCAAACTTCGTAGCTAAAAACAATAGATTTATTCTCTAACCCTTCTGGAGATCGGAAGTTTGAAAAGAATTTGGCTAAACTGAAATCAAGGTGACAGCAGGGCCACATTCCCCCTTTATCAGGCTCTGAGGGAGAGTCCGTTCCCTGGCCTTTTCCTGTGTCTAGAGCCGCATGCCTTGGCTCGTGGCCCCTTCTTCCATCTTCAGAGTGGGCCCCAGCACATCTGAGTTCATTGCCTTCTTTGCTGTCTGATCTACCTCCCTCTTTAAGGCACTTGTGATTGCACTTAGAACTCACCTGGATAATTCCCCACCCCTTAATCAAACTAAGGCCCTTAATTAATCACATCTGAAAAGTCACTTTGGTAACACTGTGAAGGGTGTCATTCACAGAATCCAGAGGTTGAGACCTGGTTGTTTTGAAGGGTCATTATTTAGTTCCCAATAGGCCAAACCCATCTAGCAGCCAGAGGGTGTGCAAGGTTGTTGGTGGTGTCCATGTGGGTCCCCTTAGCATGGAAGGTGACCTGCACTGTGCCCTTTTCCCTGCTCATCTTCTGTGCTCGGTCTGCTCCAGCCACACTGGCTTCCTGGCCTTTTTCGCGGACTGAGCACACTCTGCCTCAGGGCCTTTGCATTTTTTTGGCTTGTTGTCCCCACTAGAATATAAGTTCCATGCAACAGAGAAGTTTTGCATAGTTTGCCTGCCTTCCCTCAGTGCCCAGGACAGTGGCAAGCTCATAGTACATGTTGGTTCAGTAGATAAAAAAGGAATGAGCCTTGGGGTGTTGTCACTCCTGCTCAGAAATACCCAAGGGGAAGATGTTTCTCTCAGGTCTACAGTTCTCATGTTCTGTTGTCTCCCTCCAGCCTCCTGTCCTTTCTCTGCCTTCATCTCCCACTCCTCCCTGCACCAGGGAGCCCCAGGCTCACCAACGCCTCATGTTTCCCCGAGACCCTGGAGAGCTGTGGTTTGTGTGCTCATTCCACTCTTTGTGCCTGGAATGGCTTGCCTGTGTGCCATCTGAACCCATCAGCTTTGCTCGTCCCTCAGCCTCAGCGAAAGCATCTCTGTGAGGCGACCGTGACTCTTGCCTCCCGGATGTGGTCTCCCTCCTTGAGTTCAGGTGGAACTTGGCACTTCTCCCTTGCTCTCATTGACACACACACACACACACACACACGCACGCAATATATATTTTTTCTCTATTTATGATTTGCCCTTCTTAGCCCATAGTTCTTTCTGCTTAGTTGGACACCAGTAAATATTTACAGGGCTATTAAAAGCATTTTTTTGGAACTCCAATCTGGTGCCAGGGTCACAGTGTTATTAGAAGAACTAGTGAGCACTTGTGCAGGGTGGGGGAAAGTGGAAACAGCTCCAGGCTAACCTGGATGACCCACAAGATGGAAGAGCTCTGTGAACGGAGTTCTGTCTGAGTAACAGTTCTGGCCTCTGTTTCCCTCAGCTGTTCAGGGTAACAACGAAGTGTCCATGTGGGACATGGAGACCGGTGACAGAAGATTCACCCTCTGGGCCAGCAGTGCACCACCACTTTCTGAGTTACAGGTGTGACTCCAGTTTTTATCACAAAGGACAATATAATTTACCCCGTCCCAAGCACTTGCAGGCATTGTACCAAATGTGACATTTGTCGAGCTTTTGCATTAAAGTAAGTGTTGTCCTTTCCAGTTTCTTAGGCTTACTGCTGTATGCTTGGACCTTTGGGTTGCTAGCTCTGTATGGTTTGTGATGTCTCTTTGGGACTCCACTAAATATCTGGGTTAATTAGGGAAAGTCCAGATTGAAGTTTAGGTCATTAAAAAATCGAATATGATCCTCTTCCATACACTCTGTTTTTAATTGTCATGTTGCCAAGGGTGCTTTACTGGGGCAAAAGGTAGGAGAGATTTTTTTTCTCCTTTAGTTCAGGTCCTTGTCCCAAATAGAAAATTTTAGGAAGCTGAACAGGCTTTGTCTCTTCACTCAGAATGATACAAAACAAATACAGTTTATAGTCTCAAAGAAAGAAGTCTGTAAGACATACATACTCAGTCTCGTTTCTTCAGTTAGCCAGGTGCCTGCAAAGCCACTGACAGTTGATTTGTTTCTAGAAATGGTACCGTCATTTATGGAAAACACTGGTGTCTTTGTTGACTCATATTTCTTTCTTTTTAAGCCTTCCTCGCACAGTGTCCATGGTATCTACTGTAGTCCTGCAGATGGAAATCCTATCTTGCTGACAGCTGGCTCAGACATGAAAATAAGGTACAGTATCTAATAAAGAATATTTCATATGTAACACTTTACAGAAAGGACAGTACAATGTTGTTGGATACCTTAGTTAACACGGGTATAATTTATTACAGATGATGTATTATTTATCCATTTGTAACTAATTTTATGCTGTCTTAGAAAAGTCTCTTTCCTAATGCAGAGGAAAATAAGCTGTGCACTGATGAATATAAGCCTGTGATCATTATTTCCTTGGTTATTTCCTGCCATTCGGTTCCTCTTCTCTAGGTTTTGGGACTTGGCCTACCCAGAGAGGTCCTATGTTGTTGCAGGAAGTACTAGCTCTCCATCCGTGTCCTACTACAGGAAAATAATTGAGGGCACTGAAGTCGTCCAGGTATAAGTAGTCTTTTCTCTCCCAACTTCTGTAGGCAAAAACATGGCTTTCAGGAACACTAAGTTGATTAAGATAAGTGGATTTTGCCAAGAGTGGCAGTGTTTCTTTGAGTTTAAGAAGTATGTTTATTTTCCTTGGCTTTTCTGTATTTTTTAAATGAACTTTTATTAAGGTATAATCAACATACACAAAGTGCCCGTATAAGCATATGGCTCGAAGTAAGTGCTTTATACAGTTGGCTTGGTCCCTGAGACAACTTGACGAGGAAGTACATTTAGTATTTTCCTTCTACAGAACGAAAAGTTAAGCACAGTAAAGTTAAGTGACTTGTCTAATACCGTCCACCTAGTAAGTGCCAAAGCTGGGATTCAGACCTGGCTGGGCTTTCTAAGGTTCATGTTCCTGAGCTGGGCAAAAACCTCTGGGGAGGTGGTCACCTGAAAGGCCTGGGGCCCAAGGAGGTACTCAGTAAGTCAGAGTGCTGCCTTCGAGGCAAGTAGCGGGCTTCTGAGGTGCCAGACATCCAACACGTATTCACTGCCAGATTCTGGGCATTCTCACCTCTCAGTAATACACTTCCCCTTGTTTCTTTTGATGTTGACAAAAGGGAACATGAGATTATTGTATAGATTGTTGGTCCCTTTATAAGTTTTTCATATTTGTAAGTGGGTACTCATGGAATGCAGTGACGGGAAACCTCACATGTCATTCTGGATTCCCTTTTAACTCCTTTTGCTCAATATATTTGTGAAGGGATAACTATGTCACAAGCGGTGTTAGTTCTAGTAAGAACACCAACATATCCAAGGGGTAAGAAGACTGATGAGAGGCGGAATGTGGTGCAGGCATTTAACTTACGGCTTCCCCCTGACTTTTAACCCTGAAACAGGAAATTCAGAACAAGCAGAAGGTTGGACCAAGTGATGACACGCCCCGGAGAGGCCCAGAGTCTCTGCCTGTGGGGCACCATGACATCATCACGGATGTCGCCACGTTCCAGACCACACAGGGCTTCATCGTGACTGCCTCTAGAGATGGCATTGTTAAGGTGTGGAAGTGAAAGCCTAGTGATGTGTACAATTTGTAACAAAGTTATAAATATACCGTAACTCAAGAGTTTTTTTAGAGAAGTGCTTAATTTTCAAAACCATGTCTCTATAGTACTGTTTCACAAATTAAACAGATCCCACCCAAGGCGGCTAAGGACGTTGCTCTTGGCTAGTATATGTGCATCTCTGCGAGAACCGGCCAGGTGGCAGTATCTGGGATTTTTCTGTTGTATAGGTCACAGAGGTGAGGGATTTAAAATGCTCAGACTTACATGATGTCAGTTCACTTTGTACGGAAAAAGATGGTGGAAAAGATGGTTGTAAGCTATTATAATGTAAACACGTTTTTGCTATTAAAAATACTACTCAGACCAGCCAATAAATTGTGTTCAAGCATCTTAAGGTTTGCTTCTCTTGGTGTGTTTACCAGTAATTAACAAAAGAATAAACTTCCGCAGTATTTGTTCTAAATAAATGGACCAGTGTCACAAGGAGTCACTGACAGAACTAGGCCTTATGCCCAAATCTTTGGACTCTCAATGTTATGCTCTTTCTGCTCTTAACTTCTGTGTGTTTTATAGTCGTTTTTATTAGTTATTTAACACTGTAGAACTGACCCTGTATCAGATCTAGAGAAATGTGTCTCTTCTTGGCCACCATTACTGCTTTCTGCAGGCTTGCCTATAAACTGTGAAATTTGGTTCACCAGCTTACTTTTATCCAGTACAGATTATTTATTAAATGCATGAAAAAGAAAAGGTTTAAGCTGTTAAAAATACACCAAACATTTATATTTTTAAGAGATCAAAATTCACCTTTCTCACTAAAATGAGCCCTTCAAGATTATTGATTATTGTTTGTACACAAACCTGATTCTCTCTCCACATTTACTTCTCATCCACTTGCAGAAAGGTTTACAGTGTTCAGAATAGTTAAGTCTGAAATTAGTTACGTGAATCTATATAAAACCAGAAAGTTGGACAGAAAATCTGAATCTGGGGAAAATACTACTTAAGAAATATTTCAGACATTTAATTTTCTATAATTACATGGTTTCAGTTTTGGTAGATGGCAGTTTGCAATGCATATGTCTGACTTCACAGTTCAATATGCATAATGTTCAGACAGGTGAACAACAAAACTGTTAGAAAATACTGTTATCCAGAAAGGTGCAAGTCAGGAGTGATGGCTGACCAGGCCAGACCCCCCAGTGGGTCAGTAGAATTTGCAAATTTGACATTGTTACATTGCCTCTGTTTCCCTTAAAGTCTGCTAAGATCCAATTTAAGAGTCTCTAGCTATTGAGTGAGATTTAGAGTCTGCAGAGGTTGGAGAAGTTTTTTTGAGACAAACTGTTGTGCTGAGAATGAGCTTCAAGCCTGGAGCCATTAGATAAATGTGGGAAGTGCTGAGGAGAAAAATCTAATGGGCTGATGGAGATCCTTTTCTCCCCTTACCTTCCTGCCACCCCTTCTAATCCCCCTAAAGTTCTCCCCTCCCCCCTTTAAAAAGAGGTCACTGGGTTGAGTTGTCATGAGTATTACAATCTGAAGCCATATTGAGTTGCATCTCTTTTTCAACTTTTTTTTCACTAACACATTTGACTTACAGCTCAGTACAAAAATAATAGGAGGCATAGTCACTTTACATTTTAAGCCAAGAATGATCACTGCTTGTTTGTGTAATTCTTGGTTTAAATAGGGTTTTATTTAATTTATACTGAACTTTTGCTGCTTTCCTGTTTGGGGTGAAAGAAGAAAATCATGGAAAATGGTAATATTAGGGATTTATTTTTTAAAAGGAACTTAATATTTGTAGTATGTTTCAAACTCTTTACCTAGTAATGATGAAAAAGATGACCCAAAATGCTAAAATATGCCAACATGCTAAATCTCAATCACCAAGGGGATATTTGTTTGGTGTACTTTATTGATCAATGCAGAAAAAATAGGCAAATACATTTTAAAAGTACTTCCAGCAATAAACATAAGAAAGGAGTTTTTGCTTAATCCAAAGTTAACCAGAAAAATCCCTTTTATTAGAATACCTTTTAAATATTGCTCATCAATTCCTTGTATTTGAAACAAATTTTTTCTAAACCCTGAAGCACCACTTAGGATATGAAGAAACCTGATGTGCTTTCCTGTTCTTATTTCCTGAGTGTGAAGTTGACATTTTAACTCCCTGCCCCTCTGAAGACACTGGGAGCTCTCCCTCTGGAGTCACCTGAGTAAGGATGGCAGAGGTGGTTTAAAAAAACACTGCAGGTGGCCCTTTGTTCCCAAGTTTTATGAGTAGAGGTATAGAAAAAAACCTGATCATACCTGCTGGTCTTAGGTGTCAGTTCCCACCTGCTGTGCGTCCAAGGAGGCTTCCCTTTTGGCTGAAGAGGGTGGTCCTCTGCCCAGCAGGGCCGTTGGCTCCAACTGTGGAGCCGCTCTCAGAGGTCAAGGTAAGGTCTGAACATTGTGTCTGGACTAAATGCTGCCTGCTGTTCAGTTGCTGATAGTATCAGCCCTTCCGTAAGATTAGTTAGTTACGTGAGGGGATGGGGAGAGAGTGGCTGTCAGTGGAGGCCACCAGAGGCTTGGTACTTCGGAGACCTCTCCTGCTTTAACTTACTCTGATCTCTTTGCATCTTTGCAACCCCACGTGGATTTGTAGATCCAAATATCAACAACTTTCTTATCTTTTCCAAACTATGCAGTTGAGGCTCTGTCCAGAGCTTGCTGGTCCTCTTTGGTGCTATGCACTATTGAGTGTAGCTACCTGATTGCAAAAGTAATTACCCATGACAATTGTGCCTGTCTTCTCCTTGGGTAAACGATATATAGATTAGTAAAAAAATAATAAATGGCAATAATAGGAAAGAAAAGTGCCCATCAAAATGGCCGGGCAGGGGGCTCTGTATAATGAGAAGGAACTTCAGCTCAAAAGCAATAATCTATGTTCTGGAGGAATTAATCAGTTTCTCATGGGGTTAAGGAGGATTTGCAGCTGGGGAAAATTACTCTCTGCCCCTCACCTGTCCAGGCAAACAACTACAGAAGGTGAGAGGAAACTTGTAGCACAAGCCCCCGACTGGTCCATGCAGAGACAGAGGTGTGCTTAAATGCAATCATCCTGGAAAGCCAAATGTCCAAAGTTGTGACATACCAGAAGCACCAATTACTAAGATAAATTCTGGAGTCTCCCAGAACAATCTTTGGTTAACTACATGAGCATTAAACAGTATTAAATTGAGAAAAAAGTCTTGGTTTACATAAAGTGAACTAGACAGAGATCTATAATCAAAAGAATTAGCCCATGTATACACTATATAAAGTTTACCTTCAGTTATATTTCCACTAGACTTTTCAAAAATACTTCTTTCATTCTTCCACCTTTTAATGATAACAGTTCTTGAACACATCAGCTTACAGTGCTAGAGTTAACAGGAGCAGTCAGATAAATGGACAGGACATCTTAATACCAACAAATGCAAGGGGTCAAGTTGCTGGATCATCTACAACCTGTGGTTTGTCCAGCCCTCTGACTGGACCTTGGATACAGGCAGATACCCAAATAAAAGTTGCCCACGGTGATGGCAGTGAACTTAATTATTTAAGTCCAGAGTTTTACCATCCTTTCTGAGGCTAAATTCTTTGAGCATGTCCTTTATCATGTTGTTTGGGAGCAGTTTTTATCACCTGTTTTCCATTTTTAAAGGTACGGAATATGTTTCTGGTAAAATTTTGAACAGTACCATCTCTGCTGCCTCTTGCTACTCTTGAAAGATACTTGTTATCTTGAAAGAATTTTGCCTTCTGTAATACGTCTTCTTTGAGGGTAGCTTTATGTGGTCCAGGAGCAAAGCTATACAACAAAAAAAAGAAGCATCATAGAAGATAAATACCATTTCAGCTTCAATAGACCCTGTGTTAATCTGCCTTCCTCCCTAAATGTTGCACCCATTCCTTGTTGCATTCTTCTTTCAGGGTAATTTTACTGGGGATTTACATGGGGCATATGTATCAAAGCCAATAAATAAGACATCTTGTCAAGTTACCGCAAGTATAATCTCAACAGTAAAGGTTCTTCTTTGTGGAGCTTGTCCCACCCGGAACTTCATATGGTGGGTTCCTTCTGATTACTGAGATGTGGGTTCAAATGGAACCTCATTATAGACTACCATGCTATCATTTCCACATTGTACCCCACTCCCAGTCACTCAGCACAGCTTGCTCTTATTTTTTTCCATAATAATCACTATCTGAATTTTTGTTTACTTGTAACCTTCTTTGTGATCTGTTCCCCACTCTTCCACCCTCCCAGACAGCAAGTTTCATGAGACCATGTCTGTCGTACAGTAATCCCAGCAAGAGTGACCAGCGCACAGACACTCAAGATTTGTCTAATCAAAGTATGAATGGATGCCCCTCCCTCCTCCCCTCCCTCCCTCCCTTTCACCCACCCGTCCATCCAGGGTCTACCGTCTGCTCTGCGGGAGGCCCTGGGCTAGGCACAGGGGGGAACATAGGAAAACTGCCCCATCTAGCAGGCACATAAAGAGTTTCACTGGAGTACTGAGTGACCAACAGCAGAGGAGGCTTGGAGTCAGAGTCTGGGAGACTTTCAACGCCAGACAGAAACCAGAAGCAAAGTGCTGACTAGATGTTCTAGCCTGTCCAATAGAACTGTGCTGATGGAAATGTCCTATAATCTTTGCCGACCATTATGGCAGTCACCAGCCACGTGTGGCTAGTGAACACTTGAAATGTGGTTAGTGTGAATAAGAAATGGAATTTTTAATTTCATTTAATTGAAAACTAATGGCTATTGTATTGGACAGCATAGGTAGGGAGCCATTTCAGACAACCTCGTTTACTGGGAGGTGTGGAAAGAGCTTTGGGTCCAAAACCATATTACAGCTCCTCTACTTACTAGCTGAGCAGCTCTGAGCAAAACACTTAGCTAGAGTGATCCTTGTTTTTTCAGGTGTAAAATAGGGTCAGAAATGACCTATGTCATTGCAGACAGCTGAGGTCCCCCAGGTTGGTCACCATGGCACTGTGAGAGATGAGATACATGTGCGCATGGGGTGAAGGTCAGCGCTGTTGCCAGAACTAACCCAGCTTTCTGGTGCCAGGAGCTTGGCCTCCTGCCGGTGGATCAGGCTTTTATTTGGGATGTTGTGGGGACCTCTGAGATACTTGGAATAGGAAAGTGAAACGGTGAGTATCATGCTATCAGAAGCACTGGGTGTGTGGGTCATACCACAGGAAGGCAAATGTCCTGGGGCAGATGGACAGGTAAGGCGTGAGGAGCCAGGCACAAAAACTTCGTGAATCTGTTCAGAATGAATGTAAGGCAAATATGCTCAGAACAAGGGCCTGGTGTCATGAGAGGAGTATTATCAATACTGATGAACTTTAGAAATTAGCCGAATTGCCATCAAGGGAAGATTCAAGAGAAGGCCAAAATGTTGACACCAGGAATAATAAATCTGATCTCTTTCACAAAAGCATCAGTGTTTAGAAAATGAATATGTGAAAGATAAAGAATTTAAAATTACTTCACCTCTTACACACACGTGTAGACATACACCATATAATCTTTTACCTGTTGTGAGAGGGATAAAGGAGACGTGAAACCAACAGAAACATTCATGCACATACGCCCTGAAGCCTTCATGCATTACATACTGTATGTCCAGGCTTCTAAAATGCAAAGCCCAAAATGTATCTCAGTTCAGTACCATCAATATCGTTAGGAATGTACTGAGTCAGCAGGCTCCCAGTTATCAAGAACAGCAGTCCCAGCTAAATTTCAGTGCAAATACAGTTTCAGTTTCCTCACACCTACCTCCACTTTGCTGTGTTATGAACTCTAATTCTTCAATGTCTTAATTGCCTATATGCACAGAACGTGGCTATAGAGAATGCCTTCTATTGAGTCTAGAATAGAGTTTTCATGATGAGAGTCTCATCTTCACCCTACTGGTCTTGCCACTCCTGCCCCCCTCCATTGGATCCTTTTTATGGTAAGTTATCTTTGTTATCTTCCTCCTTTGTTAAGAGGTTGTTAAATTGGTAACTGCTTCTATAACAAGATATTACTTACTTCCCCCCTCAAATATTTTTATTCTCAAAAAGATTGAGCTTGAGAAATGCTCTCTCTCTGAATTCCATTTCCCCCCCACTCTGTTGTACTTAGGAGCTTGTATTTGATAAGCATTGGATAAGAGTAATTTGATTACCCTGTTTGGGAATCATAGACTTTCTTCTTTTCTTCCTCCTACTCTATATTGTTCAGATACTTTTTTACTGATTGGTAACTCCCTCCCACAATGGGTAGTCAAGATAAAGACACAGGAATGAAATATAGTCAATTCATGTTGCAAGTTATGCCCAGCTCCAGAAAGCTTGTGGAAAGATGTGGCAAACAGATAAAGTGAGGTGGGCGGGACTAACCGCAGACTGGTTTTCTGTGGTGGTGGATTCCTCCATCCATGCAAATAACCAGGAATCAGCCATGCTGCATTTACCAGCTGACTGGATGTGTTGGAGTAGAAAATGCAGACAAGATTGTAAGGTTGGAGGCACAGGAGGGAGGGGTGAGCACGTTGAACACTGATGACATGCCAAAGTCCCTGGCTGCTGCCCCCTCCCAACCTGAAAAATGTGCCTTAGGCTAGCTAATCCTTGCACTGATGTAAATCTATGCTCTGCCTCCCCCTACCTTCTTTAAAAACTCACTGCCTACTCTGCTAGGTGTGACTTCCCTGGCCTGTAACTAGCCAGACTGGCAAACATTGCCCGGGATTGCATTCAAATAAACTGCCTGGCCTTTTGTTGCCTCTCATCGCCTGCTTATTTTGGTTAGAATTAGTCTTACATTTGGTGCCAAAAAAACCCGGGAAAGAGCGTGAGTGCGGGGCCCCGACCAGCCACCGGTGGCCCCACCCCCTCCTTCCCCTACCCGGGACCTCAGCCTGCTCTCCGCTGTGTGGACTATTTTCTGGTGAGTCCCTCAGTTTCCCCCGGTCTGTTTCCCTTCCTAACTCTGTTTTACCTGGTCCGTCTGAAATCATAGCTACGTCCAGGTTGGGGCATCCAGCCCATTCGCTGCGGGCATCTGGGATACCCGCTCCTGGCCCTGTGGTGTGGTGCACTTGGGACACTGGGTGCTCCTCTCAGCGGGATTAGTTGGGGGGGGTGACGCAGACATGGGGAACCAGCCCTCAAAAGTGGAGGCTCAGACCCCACTGCGGTGTCTCATTTCTAATTTGGCTACTCTATATTTGTCCCGGGAAGTTCGCAAACGGAAGCTAGTCTTTCTTTGCTCTCAGGCCAGGCCTCAGTATCCCTTGGCAACCAATCTCGCTGGCCCCCTGAGGGAACTTTCGATTTTAGCCTCCTCACTGACTTGACTAATTATTGCCACTGGAGCGGAGAGTAGGATGAAATCCCATATGTGCAGGCCTTTTGGACTTTGTACTCCTGCCCAGACCTTCATGTTAAGTGTTCAATGACCCAGGTTCTCCTGGCCTGATCTCCAGTTAAAGATTGTCAGCCTCTTACTCTGCCCAGTCCTTCTTCCTTTTCAGATCTGCCAGAGGACCTTAGTGTCCTGCCTCTCTCAGCTCGCTACCCCCACCCCTCTCCGCCACCATCTTTAAGTTCTTTGTCCTCCCCCATGTTGCTGCCATCTTAAAGTCCTACATTCTCAACCACGCCACCTTCCTGCTTCTCTCTTCCGGTGTCTGCACCACCCCCTCCCCCTCTCCTTCCGCCTTCACCGCCCTCTCCCCCACCGGAACACGCCCCTCCCGCCCTCTGGTTCCAGAAGCCATGGACAAGACTCCTCCCAGCACAGACCTGCCTCCTTTCTCTCCCGACCCTACACCCCTCCCCACACCCACCATTTTGTAAGTGGTCTGGTGTGGTTGTTGAGAGTGGGTGAGCTGGGCGTAGCAAGTGAACATCTTAGTGATTGTGTATTGCAGTGTGTGTGCCTGCCTGCAGCCTGAAAATTTTGTAGTGACCTACAATCTTCACGTTTTGCTAAGTTAAGTAGACATATTTTGTGCTTAGAGATTATACTGTAAAGCACATAGTGTCAAGAATTATGAAGTGTGTTCATGAATTTGTTAATCTAAAGAATGCTAGTGCAATGGTTTACAATAGCCCACTTGTCAGTGTTCACTGAAAATTAAAGTTCCTAATAGTTTTGAGGTCTAATTAAAGCTATTTAAAGAAGAAAACATCTCTACTTGCTAAAAGGATGTGTGTTTTAATAAGACAAAGTGTAAAGAATGAAAATTCATTTTGTTGAGGGTAAAATAAAGTAATTGTTCTAAAGTACAGCTATTTATTTAAAGAGGGAGAACACTGAATGTAAAAAGAAAGTTGTAGAAAGCTTGTGGAAGAATTTAATATGGTCATGCTATATAAAATTAAAGCAAATGAATCTCAGTATCAAGTACACAGCAAAATTAGAATTTTGTTTTCAGTTAAAAAGAAAGTTTTCCTAACTGTTAGTCTGCTCTTAATGTTGAAAGATTGCAAAGAGTTCTTTAATTGTTTTATCAAAACAGTTTCTCATGTTTAAAGTCTCAATGAGTTGTCTGAATGTTTAAGATAATGAGATCTTAATATGAAAAAACCAAAAGCTAAGTTTTGCTAATAACTGTGTAACCTTCTGTATTTGCCTTTAAAATATTTTATTGTCATTCTAGTTGAATAGATAAGTATTGTTTCATAGTAACTTATGATTCTATTTAAACAAATGCCTTAAAAAAACTTTAACAGCTTCCCAAAATCAAATTCAAAAAAGTGCTTTTACCTCTAGTTAACTCTGGTATTTTCCAGAGGGCCCCTGGAACATGTCAGAGAAATTTTTTCTCATTAGAGAAAGTATTCGGCCAATTTGACTTATTTATCTCATATAAAATTACCTGCTAAATTACCTAGAAAGTACTGTCAAAGGGAATAATGCTAAACTTTGTTACTGAATGTTTTGTGTTACAGAAATATCCGAATTTCCTTATGTCAACTGTCTTACAGTAAACTCTCATCAGATCTTTAACCATTGTCATTTGTAAGTCTTGTCATTTATAGTCACTATTTTATTACTTCTAAACTAGTAAAGAACTAGATTTCACCAAAACAAGTATTAGTTATATAAGACATAAGTTAAAAAGGCAAAAGAAGAACTGCAGACTCCACTCCGTGACCTGGTAACCATGGCCTTTAAAATCTTTAATACCAGTGATGAAAAACATAAAAAGAGGACAGTGTCCCAAACCCGAGCCTTTGCGGCGGCCCTGTGGCTGGCAGGACAGGGGTCTCATCACACCAAAGACCGGTCCAGAGCTCATGAGCCTCTGGGACCCTGCTTCCGGTGTGGCCAAGAAGACCACTAGGCAAAAAGATGCCCTGACCCGACCAACAAGCCGACTAAACCCTGCCCAGTTTGCAGTAAGAGAAGTCATTGGAAAGTAGAGTGCCCAGTTGGGGAAGGTCATCCCCCCACGACAGAGTCTCGTGGGAGGCAGGCCCCCTGAGGGACTCCCCTCCAGACCTGCTGGGCCTACCCGAAGACAGAAGATTCCTAGACTCAAACACCCCATCACCCTCACCGAGCCCAGGGCCACGCTGTGGGTAGCAGGTAAGTCCATCTCCTTTTTGATGGACACAGAGGCTGCCTACTCTGTTTTACCTTCCTTTCACGGGCGTTTACATCCTTCCCAGGCCTTGGTCGTGGGTGTCACAGGAACCCCCTCTAAGCCTCTGGAGACAGGTCCAGTAGCCTACACTTTTGAGAGCCATCCTCTTACCCACTCATTTCTAGTCATCCCATCCTGTCCCATCCCTTTGTTAAGGAGAGATCTCCTCTCCAAGCTTGATGCCTCTATCTCCCTGCCCCTTAGTCATCCCCAACCGAGCTCACTCATCATCTTAGCCAATATAAGTTGTAGCCCTGAGGCCTCCACAGACCCTCCTGTGCCATCAACCAGCATTAACCTGATAGTCTGAGACACCTCTACTCCTGTAGTGTCGAGCCATCATGCTCTGGTCCTCATCCGCCTCAAGGACCCATCCTCCTCTCCTTTTAGACCCCAATTTCTTATTTACCAAGTCCATCGCAAGGGCATCCAACCTATCATCAACCACCTTCTTTCCCAAAGGCTTCTAGTACCAACTAATTCTCCCTGTAACACTCCAATCCTTCCAGTCAAGAAGCCATCGGGGGCCTACCAGCTTGTTTGAGACCTGCAGATAATCAACGAAGCTGTAGTCCCTCTTCACCTGGTCGTCGCTAACCCTTATACTCTCTTATCTCAAGTTCCCCTGGACACCTCTCCTACCTACCTTACTTCTCACTCCTAAGAAAGATACCCCCTTGTCCCGCCCAATGCTCGTCTTTCCATTCTTTCGTCCAGGCTGCCTGCTACAAACAAGCCTTAGTCTGTCTCCCATTGTCTGGACTACAGTACTGGACGGGGCAAAGCCTGAGTGATCATGCTAGATATATCTGTCCTGAGAGATGAAGACAACATATCTGCTAGAACCTCCGGCCACCAATAGAAAGGTTGGACAGTAGAAGTAAACAAGACCATGTGGGTACATCAGTACTCACCCCTTCCCTCCAAGCCTCCTCTGGCCTCCCACCAGCTTCAACCCTACCCGCACCGCCCCTCCTCAGCTGGAAGTAGCCAGATCAAGTCAGCGCCCATTATAACCAAAAGGCTGGAATGTAAGGTTGGAGGCACTGGAGGGAGGGGTGAGCATGTCGGACACTGATGATGTGCCAAAGTCCCTGGCTGCTGCCCTCTCCCAACCTGAAAAATGTGCCTTAGGCTAGCCAATCCTCACGCTGCTGTAAATCCAAGCTCTGCCTCCTCCTACGTTCTTTAAAAACTTGCTGCCTGCCCTGCTAATCATGACTTCCCCAGCCTGTATTAGCGCAGACTGGTGAACCTTGCCCGGGATTGCACTCAAATAAACTGCCTGGCCTTTTGTTGCCTCTCATTGCCTGCTTATTTCAGTTAGAATTTATCTTACAAAGGTTACTTTATTTAAAGAATTCTTTTTATTTTAACACACATTTTGTGTGTCCGGAAAACATTTGGAGAGCAAAACTACAGGAGATGCCTTATTCATACGGCCTGGGTGACTGCATGTGCCCACACAGCTCACATCCTGGCTCCCATGCACTGCTGCTTTCAGGCTGGGCACAAGTGCATCCCTGCCTGGCTGGGCATGAAGCAGCTGGCTGATGGTCTGAGGGCATCTAAGTGCTGACAGAGGTAGCCCTGCAGTCTCATCCTCAAGGGCCATCTGTCTCTTCCTTTCATTCCCATCTGATAAGAACCAGCTTCTACAGTACTTCTCAAAAATCTCCCAGCAGAATTACCCAGTTGCTACTCAAGCTGTCCCTGAGGCCAGGTGCCCAGCCCACCTTCCTGACTCCCTCAGTGCTGAGCACCCAGTTACGCCTCACTTCTGGGGCTCAGGCGGGAGCTTCAGAAGCAGCTGTGTGGCCTGTTACACTGCGCTGGTGTTCGGCCCTGTGGACAAGGCCTGGGGCCCAGGAACCCTGCAGGGAGTTCACCGGCGTGTCCTGATTGCTGACGGGCCCGGCCCTTCCCCAACATTTCACCACGGCAGGCATGCAGGAGGTGCTGCACCTCTAGGGCATCCAGGACGATGCTCAGACGGGAAGAACCTCCTGCCCGGAGCACCGAGAAACCTCCTCGCCGCCGCCTGCCTCTCAAGCAGAATGCGTAGGGGGTGTGGTTTCCAAGTGCCCCTTAGTATGCCCAGGTGGCCGCCCATCCGCCCCCGTGCCTGTGGCCGCTGGCGTCTGCAGCAGGGGGCGCCCTGCTCCGCAGGCACCGACCACGCACCTGCCGAGGCCGGACCCCAGCAGCGTCTGCCGCTGGACATTTCCCCAGCTTCCAGCCCTGCCTGGGCTCCTGGCCAGTGAAGTTTTAAAACAACTAGCTTTTGTCAATAACATTTCTTTATTAGGATATAAAAAAAGTAAGTTCTACTCTTCTTCCTTTGGGTATATTCTTTCTCTTTCTATAATATCTTAAGAGCAATGTTTAGCTCATTAGCTTGTAGAGTTTAAAATTTTTTCTCTGTTAATATAAGAATTAAGACCTAAAACTTTACTAAATTATTAAATCTGATGTATCCCACAAGTTTTGGGATGTAATATTTTTATAGTCATACAGTTCTAAGTATTTTTAAGTTTACATTTTGATTTTTGTGCCATTAGTTATTTATGAGACTGAGACTGAAGTGCCATTAGTTATTTAGAAATGTGATTTTAATTTTAAAATGTATGGGCTTGAAAAATACTGTTTTTATTGATTTCTAACTCAGTTGCATTGTGATCAAACCATTTGGATTATACCATGTCACTTGTTCAAGGTTTGTTGATGCTTGGTAAGTTACAGATGCACAATGTAAACTCTCCACCTTGAATCAACACTTAACGTTCGTGAATTTTTTGGAAGAGTGTCTCATATTTCTATGCAGGAGTCTAAAATTTGCATCTTCACTCATTCTTGTCTGCTTGACCTATCAGCGCCCAAACGGGTGTACTGAAATCTCCGACTCTGGTGATAGTTCAATGGCAGTTTCTCTTTGTAGTTTTTCAATTTCCACTTTGCATATTTTAAATTTATTTTATCACCCTCTTGTAAATGGACACTTGTGCCTTCTTCATGAATTGAGTATTTTGTCATTATATAGTGACTCTCTTTATCCCTACGGAATGGTTTTGTTTAAAAGTATGTTTTATCTGTATGAATACAGCTAGTCCAGCTTCCTTCTAAAACGCATGTCTGGTATATTTTTTCCATGATTTTACTTATATATCCTCGTTTTGTAGCTGTATCTGCTGCAAGTTACAGCTGGATTGTGTTTTGTTTCTTAGGGCATCAGCTCCTGATTATAACCGGATGTTTGGTTTCCGTACTTCTGTGGTTACTGATGTGCCTAAGTGGATCTGATCCTGCTCTCACTTTGCGCTTTCTTTCCACTTGTCCTTTTTTCCTTTCTTGCCTTTTTTTATTTAAAAAAATATGTATTATGTTGTTTTTGTTTCTATTCCAGTTTCCCTTCCTACATTTTTGGTAGTTAGCTACCTTCTATCTCTTTGTCTTTTTCTGGTGTGTGCCCTAAATTTTTTTAAGGTATTTTTAAGAGAGTAAAGTTTTTCCACAGTGTAACCACCTGCTCAGTCGGCACATGTCCCTGGAACCCTTCAACTCCATACACCCCACATGACATACATTATGTTGCTTTTTTGGTACTGCCTTTTTTACCCTTATGGCTCAAGAGTTCATTTTTGATTATCAGAATATAGCTGATACACAATATTATATTGGTTTTAGATGTACAAAATAGTAACTCAATAATTACATACATTACTAGATACTTACCACGGTAAGTGTGGTTACTCCATTACCATACCAAGGTATTATATCATTATTGGTTATATTCTCTATGTTGTACTTCCATTCCTATAGCTTACTTTATAATTTGTAGTTTGTACCTCTTTATCTTCTTCACCTATTTTTCCCACCCACCCAGCCCCTCTCTATGGTAACCAAGAGCGTTGTCAGTATTTCTGGGTCTATTTCTTTTTTTTTTTTGCTTTGTTTTTTAAGATTCCATATATAAATAAAATCATATGGCATTCATCTTCCTCTATCTGACTTCTTTCACTTAGAATGATATCCTCTGGGTCCATCCACATTGTTGCAAGGGCAAGCTTTCTTTCTTTTTTATGGCTGAGTAATCTTCCATTGTATAGCTATAGCACAGCTTTATCCATTCATCTATTGATGAACACTTGAGTTACTTCAATATCTTGACTATTGTAAATAATGCAGTGATAAACATAGGGGTGCATATGGCTTTCCAGATTAGCGGTTTTGTTTTCAGGTAATTTCCCAGAAGTGGAATTGCTGTGTCAAATGGTATGTTTATTTTTGTTTTTTTGAGGAACCTCCATGCTGTTTTCCACAGTGGCTGCACCAATTTACATTCCCAGCAACAGTGTAGGAGGGTTCCCTCTTCTCTACATCCTCACCTACACTCGTTATTTCTTGTCTTTTGGATAGTGGCCATTCTGACTGATGTGAAGTGATACCTCAGTGTAGTTTTGAATTGCATTTCCCTGACAATTAGTGATGTGGAGCATCTTTTCATGTGTCTGTTGGCCATTTTTATGTCTTCTTTAGAAAAATGTGTATTCTGGTATTTTGCCCATTTTTTAAATGGATTATTTGTTTTTTGATGTTGAGTTGTATGAGTTCTTTATATATTTTGGATAATAGAGCCTTATTGGATATTTTATTTGCAAATATATTCTCCCATACAGTAGTTGCCTTTTTGTTTTGTTGATGGCTTTCCTTTGCTGTGCAGAAAATCATTGGTTTGATGTGGTCCGACTTATTTATTTTTGCTTGTCTCCCTTGCCTGAGATGTATAAGGCTTCATTTTTTTAAATAACAAAAGATTTAGTGTTCAATGTATTTTCTCATGCTTAAATACATACTTATTAATATTTATAGTACAACTTTTTTTCTGGTAAAACCACCAGGTTCCAAATATTTCATTTTTATAGCTTTGTTAACAAGTACAGCTTTTTTTTGCCCCCTCAAATTAGATATTACTTGTACTTTAATATATTGCACCTATTTAGATTTCCCTAAATATTGACAAATTTTTATCTTTCACTATTCTTGCATCTCAGTCTTTCCTCCTGTAATCACTTTTATTTTCCTTGAAGCACTATCTTAGAAGTTCCTTTAGCAAAGGTCTTTGAGGTGAACTATTGTTTTTTGTTTGTCTGAATTATCTTTGTTTTACTATTATTTTTGAAAGAGTTTTCTAAGTTGACAAAATTTTCTTCCACTACTTTAAAGTTTCTCAATAGTTTGTGAATTCCAGTATTGCTACTGATAATTCAGCTGCCAGCCTAAAAGTGTCTTGGTAGATAATCTGCTTTTTCTTTCTGGTTGCTTTTAAGTTGCTCTGTCTTGGTATTTTGTGCTCCCCTTCACCAGAACTAACAGCACATAGCTTTCTTTTTATCTACCCTGCCTGTTACATCTCACACCAGTTAGAATGGCTAATATCAACAAGACAAGAAATAAGTGTTTGGTGAGGATGTGGAGGATGTTGGTGTGAATGTAAACTGGTGCAACCACTGTGGGAAACAGTATGGAGGTTTCTCATAAAATTAAAATTAGAAATACCATATGACCCAGTAATTCCACTTCTGAGAAATTACCCAAAGGAAACAAAATCAATAACCTGAAAAGATATACGCACTCCTATATTTATTGCTTCATTATTTACAATAGCCAAGATACTGAAGTAACCTAAGTAACCATTGACAGATGAAGGGATAAAGATGTGGTACATATACACAATGGAATATTATTCAGCCATATAAAAGGATGAGATATTGCCATTTGCAACAACATGGGTATACCTAGAGGGTATTATGCTAAGTGAAATAAGCTTGGCAGAGAAAGACAAATACCATATGATTTCCCTTATATGTGAAATCTAAAAAACAAAACAAATGAACAAACAAAGCAGAAATAGACTCATAGACATAGAACAGACTTGTGGTTGCCATAAGGGAGTGGGGTGGGGGAAATGGGTGAAATAGGTGAAGGGGAAAAAATTAGTGAGTGTTAAAAAAAAGAAGACATCTTACTGGATCATGAAGGTATTGCTACACATAAGGAAGTCCATTGGAATCAGTAACATCTAACACTGTTCATATTCTGTTCTCCCCAGTTGCCCCCACCTGACATTTATTTATGCCTTTTTTTCCTGATCTGGGATCCCGTCAATGTAAACACCATTATACTCGGCTGTTACACCTTGTTGGCTTCTCCCATTCTAGAGTACCCCACATCCCTCTGCTGCTGTTCATGATATTGAAACCCAGCTGTTCTGAATAATGTCCCACACTCTGGAATTGCCCAGTGGCTTCCTCCCTGTTAGACATGGGTCAAACATTCCCAGCAAGAATCTCGCAGAGGTGATGTCTCTCTTCCCTCCTCCCCTCAGGAGGCACATACGTCAGATCTGAGTTAAGGTGGGTACTGCTAGATCTCAGCATGTAGAGGTACACTGCCCTCTTTGTAATTAGTAACGAGTGATACGTGAGTGTATTAAAATTACAGTGAGACTGCGAATAGCCTGTTCCCCAGCAACCTGCTGCCCAATGGTTCTAGCATTCCTTGGTCTTTGCCTGACTCAGCTGTTACACTGTGATGACAACCTGGTGATTTTTGAATTCCATCATTCTTCTACATTTATTAGCTAGCATACTTCTATTAAAAATAGCAACCCCTCCCATTTGGAGTCTCTGTATAGACTTGTGGAGTTTTAAAATTCAATGTGTTATAATTCTTTACCAGCACTATCCTTGTGCTGTTTTAATTGTCCAAAATGGGCCATTGGGAATTGTTTCAAATAGCTCCTTTGCCCTTTTGACATGACACTAGTAGCTTTTGACTACTTTCTTGCTTTCTGGCATAACAGATATTCCAGGCTCACATTGTGCTTTTCCTGCTGCAGCCTTGAATTAGCTGTGTCTTCAAGAAACCCTGGTTCCTTTTAGTGGGGCATGATATTTAGAAACCAAGATTTGGCCATTAGCCATGCTCATCACCATGAGGGTGTCCCATTGGCTGTTTTCTTACAATAATTAGATTTTTCTACTTTAAAATAACTCTATTTGGTTGTTTTTCAGATCAACCTGGCCATTTTTGATTATCTCTGTTCTCTCAAATCATATTTTAACATCATGTAGCAAAATATTTTGTCCAAATAGGATAGAGGAAGAGAAGAGGAGGGGGAGGAAATGATAGGAAGGGTGTGGAGGATGGGGTCCTGTGCGCTGGCTGACTGATACCAGGCAGGACATACCTTTGTAGCTGCCGTGAGGGCTGCTTTGGGTCTGTGGAGCTGAGTCTGTTGCACTTGGTTTTGAAGGTTATTGGTGGATATTTGTTGATTGTACCTGGGAAGAGAAACACCTGTGATGAGTCTCTCATTCACGGCTATTAACATTACAGCAAAGGGTCCCTTCACTGTTTTCAACATGCACCAACCAATGTGGTCATATGAGATGAAAGTGGATTTTTCAGGAGGTCACTGACACTGCACTTAGAAAATACATCTCTGCTGATTTTCTAGTGGAGAATTCAACTCGCTTTTCAGTAAGATGCCCTTAGCTGCTAGAGTCGGCCAAACTTAGAGGAGATAACATGAGCCAGTCCTAAGAGTCTGTCCTCTAACTGACATGAACTAATCGGAATAGTAATTGTTCATTTGCTCCTTTGGAACATAAAAATGTAAAGGGAAACAGATATTCACTTTATGGTCTCCATTGTTAACAACAGGAACCACAGGGCCAGCCTGAGTTTCATTCATTAGCAGCTCATTTCATTTGGAAGCATATTAATTTTTCCTAATAATAAAGCATGCCTTTTCCCACACCATTTAAAAGACATTTTTTATGGAAAACTTAGAAAATGTATTATTTATTTCCTTGTAGCATTAAGTCGAACTTGTAAAGCCAGAGCCCCCTCCTGGTGGTGCGCGTTCGCGGTGAGGAGCAGCGAGTCCCGGGCTGGGATGGAGCTCTGTCTCGGGGGCGCTGCGGCAGGCTGGGCTGTGCGCTCCCCCACAGGATGGGAGCATTTCTTTTACTGAGTCTGATGTTTAATTTTTTATCTGTCTCAAAACTTCAGGCTGTTCGTCAGCGGTTTTGCTTCTCCTAGACAGTGTGCTGACTCTGACGTGGCCGTTCCTTAGTAGGAAGTTGCATCACGGCAGCGTCCTGAAGAACAAGCCGCGTGGCTCAGGGCAGGGGCCGCATGTGGTCACTGCCCGCACCCTGCACCTCGGCGTGAGCAGCTTGAGCAGGCCCCTGGCAGACGTGCGCTGATGTGGGGCTGCGGGAGTGAGTCTGAGGGTGTGCCGAGGAACCAGGGGTGCAAGCTTCACCGTGACGGCGTCAAAGCCTTTTGCAGCTTCTTGTGCTTTTGGAGCTTCAATGTAAAGACTGGAGATTACTAGATACTTAAGTTCTGGAAACATGGTGGGTTACTGTGTCATAGTTATGGCTTTCCAAGAGCACCTTAGATCTCTCACCTACCCCAAGTAATTCTTAAAACATCAGGTGTCATTTATCTAATCATATAGTTTGACTAATTATCATGAGACACCACAAAGAATTTTGGGCGACTGGGAAGGAAATTCTGTCTTAAACTTCCTTTCAACTTTTTGCTCATAACGAGTGTTTCTTTACACGTTTCTCAGAGTATTTCTAGGTGTTTCACCCTTACAAATGCCATGGATTCCTTCTTTTGGAATGACTCCTAGCCCCATTTTTTCCCCTTCTTTTTTCTAACTCCCTTTTCTGGTTCTTATTCTGGAACACATCCACATGTATTTCACAATGCTCCTCTTTCAAACCATGAGGTGCATGTGAATCACCCAGGGATCTTGATAAAATGCCGATTCTAGTTCAGGATGCAGGGGGAGGCCCGAGACTCTGGTGCAGCAGAGGCCGTCACACCAGTTATGTCGGCACTTCCCCGCTGGTGCTGACTAGCTGGTGCCTTTGCAGCCCTCCCTGGTCTTGCTGTGCATGTCAGTGACAAGTTTGAGACACAATCTGAATCTCCCTTAAGCTACACTGGGTATTCACTTTTCCTCTGAACTCCAAGGGCTCGTTCACTAGGAAAACGTTCAGAAATCCTACACAGTTGTGCCAGGACATGGCTTCCTTTTACCCATCCTGCTGCATTCAAAATGCACTGCATCCTTTGAAGGCACACGCTCACTCTAAGAATACACCTCATGTTTCTTTTTTTATGGGCACCAATTATACTAATTACTGGCCTCATAAAAAGCCATTAAAAGAGGCTGAGAAACTTGCAGGGATGTATCTCTCCTCCTGACAGGTAAAATGGTGTCTCCTAATGCTCAAACTCTGCCTTTGTAACTTGTAAAAGCAAAGCCAAAGAACTGTTGAATTTTTCTTTGGCTCTCTTTTTTGGCACGTTAACTGGTGAAACTTTCCATCAAAGGGCAGTGTGTGAATGTTACACGGAAGGGTTTTACATAGCAGCTAAAGTCCTGGCTGTGGCTCATACCCCACAGCTATACTGCTCCGGGCAGACAGATGTGTGAGCAGCTCCTTGTTATGATTGTATCTCCATAGGAACAGAGGAATAAAAAAGATGAGCCAAAAAATTAAGTGCTTAGGAATCAGAGGTTTCCTCCCTCCACATCCATGATTACATACTTTCCTTTCTGACCCTGCCGTGCCCGTGAGGACAGAGGTTTCCAAGAATCCGTGTCAGCTCATCAACTCTACTTTTGGGAATACCAAGTGTGCTCTTAACAGATTTTATGACTTACGCCTGATGGAGTTTATAAAGGACTTCACAAACTTCACACCATATTTGTGGTCAGGTTTATGAACTCGGCCAAGCTGGACCAAGTGATGGTCCAAAGGGCTGCTGGCTAGCTCCTCCAGCTCCTTGTCATTCCAGGCAGGGCCCAAGGAAAACACGAACAGGGCATAGCCTTGGCACTTGGTTCTCAAGGATTCTTTCTTTAAAGTTTCCCTGTCCAAGTGACTGGTTTCCCCAGCAGATATCACAAATATGACTTTGTTTCTTCTCAGATTGGGTGTACTTAAGAAGATATTGTCCACAGTCCACTGCAAGGCATGGCCGATAAAGGCATCTCCACTTAGTGGTTGGACTGATTCTTCCACATGCCTCTTCATGAGGTGTTTACTGTTGTAGGTGGTAAGGTTGAACTCGGTTCTAACAGGACTCTTCTGAGTGTTGGGTAGGAAGTTGGGGGGAGCATGGCTTAACAGGGCCACCCGGTCCCCAGTGACAGAGGTCTTGGGCTCTGGGCTGACTTCAAAGTGATCTAACAATGCTCCCAGAAAGCCTCTTATGTCTTCAAATTCAGCACTTCCCACATGTCGGGAGCTGTCCAGAAGGAAAGCAGCATCCATGTAGGACTGTACAGCGGGTGGTGGGGTGGCTTGGTTGCAGGAAGAATCCGGGTTGCATGCATCTGTAGACCAAAAGTCACTTAGGATTACTAAACAGAACTGGGCAGAAAAGGTGACACAGCATCTCAAATATTTCAACAACTGGAAACTGCATAATATTTAATGTTAAAATAGTTACTAACTTACTGTGATTTCAACAGGAAATCTTCCCAGTATAAGGTTTGCATCTATACCAAAAAGTACAGATTTTATACTCAGCCTGTGACCTGAGTCCAGCCACTAATGCTGTCTGACTTTTAAAGATTAGGCTGACTTCAACAGAAGTTGAATTTTGACTGTGTTTTAAGTTTATACAGATTGCAGCAGACAGCCTGTCTCTTCTGAGAGTATACTGCATCATGACATAGAAACTAGTCCTCTCTCTAGGTTGGCGATATACAGGCTAGACGAATGGCCCTTATTATTCCACTTACCATTCTACTATGAAAAGTAATCTGCTTAGAAAGTAAGAGTGAAAAAGCAAGGCATCTTTTATTTCAACTTAAATAAAGGTTTGTAACTCAGTGTCTGCCTATGTTTACACATTAAGGACAAAGCTATTGCTCATGTTTGTATCTCCATAGTGCTTATTAGTTGAAAGCTCAATACTTGTCTCTCAAATAAATGAATATAAATACTACATATTTCATAAAACATGAGGTCAATTTGATAAGTAGGCTTATCATACACATTTAATAAAAATGTGTAGTAATAAAAACAGTGAATTTTATTGGATCTGACCACAATGAATATTCAGAGGAATAAAAAAATTGGAAACGGAAGGATCTTAGGGGTTACCTGATCTTCTAAGTTTGCAGAAGAGAATGAGGGTAGAAGAGTAAAATCATCTTGTCAAAGCATATACAAGTATTTCTAGAAGTTTCTACATGTGATTGGTGTTCTACATGTGCAGCAGTGGGGAGGCCCTTTGGCTTGAGAGCCAGGGTGCCCGGGTTCTCGTTTCACTGTACCCAGTAACAGAAGTGCCTGTGTCCCTGCCCAGGTCACCACTGGGCCTCACTTCTGTGCGATTAGGAGGCTGGACAGATTCACTCAGGGAGCCTTCCAGGGCTAACATCTGTAATCCTATTTGTTCAGGAATAGCTGGTGGTTAAGGGTGAGAATGCCTCTTTAAACACTAAAGGGAAGAAAGAAATGGAGGAACATGCTTGTGAACATCTGGTACTTAGATATGGGCCTGTGTTGCAAATAAGAGCAATTACACAAAAGGTTAATAACCAGGATGCAGATCCTGGGGGATGCAGCCAACTTCCTAACCTTGGTCTTGCTCATAGACTCAATAAAGATGTGGCTTTCAGCAAGTTATGCCCTTACTGAAATTCAGTCAAATTTATGACTGTGTTTAATGGTCAGATGACAGTGAACAATCACCTGCGTGCAAGTCCGTTTCTAAAATCAGGGACAGCGGGCTGCGGTTTGCTCAATTTTGTGTTTTTTTTAACTGCAGGCAGTGCGAGCCAAAATACCTTCCATTATTTGCCTAAGAGACAAACAAGGGTTTAAGCCAAGAAATGGAGCCAAAATCTATCCCCAGTCACACATGTGCTTCTGACTGCGCAGCATCCCGGCATGCTGCTGGAACGAACACATCTGAAAGCAGGCTGAGAATACAGAGGGCGGGGCCTCTGCCTGCAGCAGGACTGGCCCGAGAACTGCTCTGAGTGGGAATGCCAGTGCCCAACCAACCCTGTGCCCTGGGGGCTGGGGGGCGGGAGGAGGGACACTGGTTAGAGGGAAGAGGATAGAAAGAGGGGAGGGTCCTTGTAAGAAATCCTACTTCTCCCCAAGTCGCTGCCTCCCTGGGATATCATTTATAAACATTAGCATCTTGTTGATAAACATGGAGAAGGAGAGAAATTAAAGCATTTTTCAAGGCCAAATATAGAGTTTCAGGGAGCAGAATAATAGAATATCTGTTCATCATAAATTGCAAGTGTTTTAAAGCCCATTTTCTTGGGCCTGATCTGGCTGTGAGGCCCTGGGCAAATTGTCTCATCTCTCTAAGCATCATTTGCCTCTTCTGTAAAATGGGGTAACCATAGTTCTAACATTTTTAGGGCGATCCTGCGGACTGAATGAAACAATTAGAAGAGTACTTAGAACACAGTGAGCACAGTAGCTTAAGAATGAACTCCACCACACCATTCTCAATGCTATGGACAGCAATTAGAACCATGCATGGCTTACAATAAATGTTTGATATTTGACAGCTGTCACACACACCCAGTAATCTCAGCAACATCCACCGTCTTCATAATTCTGAGGACACTCAAATTAGTAGTACTCAAATATAGATCTAGCTAGATGTAGAGATTGTGTATAAAACACAATGGACAAACAGAGTAAATCTTTTTGATGCTTGAATTAACATTTGGATGTCTGTCAAGCTTCTTCCCGTGAGAAATGCATGAATTTCTGCTAACTTCCACTTCTACTGTAAAGCATTTTTTGGGGGTTGTGAACATTTGCAATTTAGAAAACATAAATATAATTTACAGCATAAAAATCTTGGCAATGAGACAGGCTATATTTTTCTAAAAATTATTACTGTTTCCAGGAAGCTGCACGAAGCAGAGAACCTGTAATGTCGCCCTCCCACTGTGGTTCCAGGGAGGCCCTGCTCAGTTCGCTGAGAGGCTCCCTCTGCGGGCGATGCGGTGTGGAGAGGGGAGCCCAGAGCCCCAGGGAAACTCTCCCAAGGTCACTACCAGCAGTGCCTCGACTTGCTGAACGGGCCTGCTCACACTGTGTTCTCCCTGTAGGTCTTACCGTAGCAGAAAGTGCACCGCTGGAGTCTCTCTAGTGCAGGCGTGTAGTCAGCCCCGGGCGGAACCATGATCACCTGGAATGAGCCCGTGTCGTCAATCTGCAAGCAGCAGAGGCAGGAGAGAGAGCAGCTCAGCGGATGGGGCTGTGACAGCCTCCCAGGGCTGGTCAGAGAACTGAGACAGGGGCCAGCAGCGCTCTCCTCCTAAGGTGGTCCTGGGAGGCCCACCATGCTGGGTGCCTGGAGCACAGCCTGGGTTGAAACCCACACTCCTGTGGCTGTAGGACAAGTCTCTTTGCCTCTCTGTTTCCTCATCTGTAGAATGGAATAATCACACTACCATCTAGCATGAGTGAGTTCATCCGCACTGCTTGGGGGAATGGGCTCACCCCATACACACCCAGGCACTGCCTGGCACAGGGTGGACACCGCGTGGCTCCTTAGAGACCACTCAGCACTTCCCTGCTGTGGATAAAATCAGAGTTCCTGTTGCCAGGATTCTCACCTGGCTGTGGTTGACTAGCTCACTGCACACCTGTGGGCACTACATGGCTGTTGACTCTATAAAAAGAGCTCTGCCCAGTGCTCTGGGGGCACCATGGTGAGGGCTGCAAGGCTGCAGGAGAGCAGAGCAGAGACTGGAGTGGTGGCAGCACTGGGGACAGAGGCCCAGAGGACGGCTGTGCAAGACAATTGTGAGGACAGAGGGGCCCAGAAGCAGAGACCGGCTTGCTGCATGCAGACTCGCTCTGAGTGAATGGGATTCTAATGACTGACCTGCCACCTGGAAATAAAGTTGGGTATAACCCTTTCACCCCAAAGAGTGTTTTGCTGTCAATTTCTTTGGTGACACTGAATCCATAGCGAACTTGCCCGGGGCTGAAACCCATTGGCAAGACACCTGCCATCATTTCTACAATCCAGTGAGTTCATGCTCATGTTTGTCATCCCCTTTAACAGGTTAACTCAAAGGTTAACAGATGGATCAAAAGATGTTGGACACAGAAGCCGTTTCAGGAAGAGGATAAGAGCCCCCGCCCCATGTCTGCCACCCCAAGTCCCAAGAACCGAGTGACATCACAGTCTTTACACCCATCTTTGAGTCCCCACCGTGAGCCAGGCGTGGAGCTGGCTTTGCCAGGCAGACCCTGTCTAGGCAGCCGCCGCAGGGCAACTCCCACGCTTTCTCTGGTGGCACCATTATTACTGACCTGCCTGGGGCTACAGGGCAGAAGATAAGGAGGCTCCAAACAGTGAAGAATAGTTAGCTTGTCAGCCACCTGACTCAGAGATCATTGATAGCTGAAGAAGAATTGTAGTTTTGATCCTTTCTAATGCCTAGGAAACGGGACAGATGCATTTAATATCCCTGGGGGTCTTGCTGGCTCATCCCCTTTCTTGGGAAGTTCCCTTCCCATGCTTTATGGGGAGGACGTGGGCGTCTGGGTGTGTATGGGGTGCGCCCATTCCCCCAAGCAGTGCGGACGGCTCCGGGGATGCACATCCGAGCCCCTCGGGCCCACGGGCTCAGGGATACGGAGCTGGCAGCGCCTTGCGGGAGGTGAGCATGCGTGGCCATATTCCACCTTGCGGGCTGAGAAGCAAGGGAAATGGGCGGGAATGGGGCGCTCCCTGAGGCTCACCTCTGCGCCCACCCATGTGTTTTGTGTGTAACAGATGGGAAATCTGTGCTCTGAGGACTCCTCCCTGGCAGACCACCGTTTGCCTTCATCCGTTTGGGTTAGAGGGGACGGCAGAGGGAGTAGGTGGGGACTGCAGTTTGTAGCTCAATGTCCAGGCGCTGTTGTATAGAGAAAGGAGTGTGTGGTGCGCCAAGAGCTTGAGAAGGAGGAAACAGAAAGCAGTGGAGGGGAGCGTTATGTAGTGAGAGAGTTGGGAAGGCAGGGCCTGGGAGAGCAGAGCAGTGGAGAAGGGACTGGGTGGTGTGACATAGTGGGGACGTTGAGTAGTGGAGCACAGTGCTCTCTGCATGATGGTGCCTCTCCTGCTGACACACCACCTTCAGGAAAACCTGCATTGCTCACCGATTATTTGTGCACACGGTTCTTTGAAGAAATGCTGAATTGTGTCTAGGCGAGCACAGGGCAGAGGCTGCTAACCTGGACTCAGAGCCAGAGGCCACCTGAGTCATATCTGATCTTTATAATAAATCCACCTGGAGTGTGTATGTGTGTGTACTTAAGCAGCTTAAATTGGGTTTTTGGGTCTATAAACATTTTTTTATCTCTTGATTAAAATGCCAGCAGAAACAATCAGGCTGTATTTTTATTGGCTTTAATAGGTATATGGGCAGTGTTTCAAGGGAATGGTGCCTGCACTTCATCTGGATTGTGCCGAGTGATCAGGAAATCAAAACCAGAGAGCATGGGTCAGACCAGCTGGTACATCTGGTGGGGAAAGGGCTTTGTTATTGCCAAGTACCAGAATCCAGAAAAAAAAATTACAGAATGTTTGAGCTAGAACAGATTTTAGAAACCATGTAATCCAGTCACACCATTTTCCCAAACAGGGTAAGTGAGCCCAGAGAGGGCAGAATAGAGGATGCTCCAGTTTAAATTTTGCCCTCCACAAATAGGACCCACCTTCCATCCTCTGCATAAGCTAACTTTGGGACCGCAGCTGCATGTCAGTGGGTCCCACCTCAGTGTGTGACAGTGTCCCCAGGATGCCATCTAGGGGCCGTGCCATCGGTTTGTGCTCTGAATGTCTACAATGTGCCAGCTTCCGTATTGCTGGAGGTGGCACTAGTTGGTGATTCAGCTTCATATTCAATCACCACCAACACACTGGTGTTGGCCTCACATCATCCTTCTCATGGATTCTGCTGCACTGCTTTGCTGGGAGAGCCCACAGGGGGTCTGTGCTCTCCTTGTCTCCCACCCCTCAAGTAATCTACTCAATAAAGTAGGGCACATGTGGTTTTAGAGATCACTCATCTCACTGGAACTATACCCACCATATTATAGAAAATTCATTAAGCTGAATGTGAGCTGGGGATTTAAAATAAAAGGGTCCAGTGGTTCCATTCTCAATTTTCTGTGGATTTAAAGAGGCACCAGCTTAGGTGAAAGTGTAGCTAGGATGTCCACAGATGGGTGATAGGAGGCATTAAGCAAGTAGTTCTGAAGATACCTCGTTCTTTCTTTTCTAAACATCACAAGGCTCCATAAATTGGTGCATTTGAGAAAAGATACAATTAATATTATGTATAATCATCTTTCTTCAGATAATTCTGTATTATCAAAGGAGATCCTTTTAAAAATAAAAAGGTTGATGATCAAAGTGCTCACATTTACCATTAATATCCACCCCCACACTTCAGCTCTGTGTCCAATTACAAAATAACCTGTAATGCCAAACAATTACACTTTGTTTTTCTCATCTGCAATGCTAAGCAGGAGAGTAACATTTTTCAAAATCAGGCTCATTAAAAAAGAGATGTTTCCTATAACTACAGTAGAAAGGACGATCCAGTCTATTTTAGAATTCTTCATGTGCAGCTAGGAAAATGTCACCAGAAGAAAGAGGTAGTTGCCAAACAAATTTAGAAGGAAAACCCTAGTGACAAAACAAAGCTGAGACTGGGGTGTCTTCCCAGTCAAAAATGGCCTTCCATTTCAGGAGGGATGAACAGTGCATCACTCAGCTTCCTTCCATCATGAGAAATGTCCAAGATTACAGCCTGTTGGCTGCGGAACACGGGAAACCAACCCGTGTTGGCCAAGCAGCTGCTTTGGAGCCCTGCCACGTGTATCTGGGTCCCAGATTTCACACTGGACTGCTAAACTCTCAGATAAACTTGGATTTAGAAAGTCATGATAATTAGGAAACAAATTGGAGTTTTAAAACATGACCCCCAAGTAAAAATTCATTGGCATTAAATTTTTTAGTTCCGTCCATAAAATACTAATAAACAACTGTTTAAGTGCAGGTAAGCACAACTGAAGAGAATGGACAGAAGAAAGAAAAAGAGGTAAATGTAGTAGTAACACAATTCCTCTTCTGCAATGCCATGTATTGGGTTCTCACCAACATCACATGCCTCTGTTCTGAGCCCGTCCAGACAGCGCTGCTTAGGATGCAGCTCCTTGAGGGTGGCCCTTTGGGTTCCCTATTCTCCCATTGTGTCCCCAGAGCCTAGGATAGCATCTGATACATGAGATGCTCATTAAGCATCTGCTGGCTGAATGAGCCTGGAGACCAGCTCTGGCCTCTGTGGGCATCTCCGACCCCCTGGCCTGGGGGTTTTGGAGCCAGTGTTCAGGTGTGTGAGGGTCACTGTCAGGAGCCTGGGTCTTCACTGGGGCTCTTGTGAGATGAACCCCTTCAGGAAAGGAGCTAAGAGTCTCTAGGTGATTTGGGTAAAATCTGTGAGACTGTTAACACTTAAAAGCTTAAAAAAGACCAACAAGATGCATTTTCTGAAGTGATATGCTGTGCACATACTTTTAAGTGGGTGGTGGAATTGTGTCCGTCTAAGTTTATATCACGAGTGACATCAATTATTTGCATCAGGATATTAAGTTGTCTCATTTTGCGACTAAATAAAACCAAGAGACAGTGGGGCTCTCAATAAGGGAATTATGAGGACTCTCACAGAATTTTTGAGCTGCCAAGACTCATAACCACTATATTTGCATAGCCTGGCTCAGTATTCCTAATTTACATGCATTTTCTTTTCTGAGCCTGATAAACCAGTCTGTTCATTTGCATAATTTTGAATTACTTCAATGATGTTAAGAGCAGTGTCAGCTCCCTTACAACCTAGACTTAATATTGTTAAACAGATTTTAGTTTAGCATCGGCAAATAAATGAGAACAATAGTGATTAAAACAAGAGTTGCCATTCTTGAGTGTTTACTATGTCCTAGACTGTCGCTCAGCCTCACACTGCTTCATCTTCACCACAGCTCTGGGGCACAGGCACTGCTTTCCATGTATAACAGATGAGCTCTCTATTTACACACTGTTCTGCTTGTTTTAACATCTTCACAGAAAATTATGGCTCTTGAAAGGGCCTCGAAAGGCCATGAGTCCTAACGTCTAGGCTCCAGGACAGACAGACTGGAGTCAGCTTGACAGGCATGTGACCACCCCTAGAAAAGGCCTTCTGAGAAAGGTGACATCCTGACCACCTGCACTTAGCCATTCAGTCCAAGGCAACAGTAAGCCTGCTTTGCCTTCAGACTGCTCTCACCTAAATCCTGCCTCAAGTCCTGACTGCTCTCACCCCCGGTTTGTCTGATAGGAGGTTTTGCCAGGTTGGATTGAGCTGGCTGGTTTTCCCAGCAGTGATTTCTCACACACTGAAGCCAGTGACTCTGTCGTATCTTATTTTCCTTTTTCTCTGAAATGGTTTTCAGGTGCCTGGCCTTTCTGTCCGGGCTGCATTTCCAGTGTCCCTTTGCTGTTGCTTGGGCCCCGCTCCACGGTTTCCACATTTGGGGCCCACAGAGGTGACAGTTCGTTTATAAGGGAACCCTACCGCAGCGCCACGACTGACGGGGTGTCTGAAAGGTCAGGATGGCTAGTGTCACTTAGACAGAAGATAACAAGTGCTGGTGAGGATGTGGAGAAAAGGGAACCTTTGTTTACTGTTGGTGAGAATGTAAAGTGGGGCAGCTACTATGGAAAACAGTATGGCGCTTTCTCAAAAAATTAAAAATACAAACACCATACAACCCAGTAGTTCAACTTCTGGGTATTTAACCTTAGAAAACAAAATCACCAATTTGAAAAGATATATGCACCTATACATTTATTGCAGGATTATTTACAAAAGCCAAAGCATGGAAACCACCTATGTGTCCCCTGATAGATGAATGGGTAAAGATATCATGGTACATATATACAATGGAATATTATTCAGCCATTCAAAAGAATGAAATATTGCCATTTGCAACAAAACGAATGAAACTTGAGGGCATTACGTTAATTAAAATAAGTTAGACAGATGAAGACAAGTACCATACAACCTCACTTATATGTGGGGTCTAGAAACAAAGACAAAACAAAACCCAAACCTGAGCTCATACAGAGAACAGAGTGGTTGCCAGAGGAGGAGGATGGGGGGATGGGTGAGAAGGTGAAGGGGGTCTAAAGATACAGATTTCCACATGTAAAACGAGCAAGTCATGGGTTGTAACATGCAGTATAATGACTACAGTTAATGCTCTGTTGCATATTTGAAAGTTGCTAAGAGAGTAAAACTGAAAAATTCCTATCACACGAAAAATATTTTGTAACTATGTGTGGTGATGGATGATGTTAACTAGACTTACTGTGGTGATCATTGCGCAACACATACAAATGTTGGTGAAGTTATAAAATTTGTCAGCTGGTTTTCACTGTGCAGCAATGATTATTACTCTGGCCACATAAGTGACATCTGGGAATGTTCCCTAAGCCTTCCTAATTTAATATTTTTATACCCAGAGGCAACTCAGACAACCCCTTGGAGAAGCACTAGGGTAGAAAACTGGGTTCAAGTCCAGACATTGCCACTTCTTAGCCATGTGAACATGGGCATTTAACTTCTGCGGGCTCAGTTTTCTTACAGATACAAAGGGAGGAAAGTTATACCTACCCTGTACTTACTACTGGTGAGAACTGGACATGGCAATGCAGATAAGGGCTCAGCATGGTCCTGCTACATAAATAGTGTAGTTTTATACTTTATTACAGAGGCTTCTGAGGATAAGCAAAAGAAAAAAAAAAATCCTGTGTGAAAGGCTCAACCATCTTACCGCAAACGCACGCTTGATGGAGGGCACATTGCTGAAAGCAATCACCACCGGGACAATGTCAAGGGCACTGAATTCCATGGAAGCTGTGGTGATGGAGTGGACATCGGCAGACTGACCGCTGCTGAAGAACGTGGCAATTCTTCTCGCGTGGGCCCCTGGAAGCGTGCGCTTGAAAACATTCCTGGAAATAAACCTCATGACTTTGCCGATCTCCCTGGTGTCTGAGGATCTCTCGTAAGGAATAGCTTCAATCTCCCTGAGAAGCTGGCTCTTCTTGTAGGCATCCGAGAAGCGGATGAGATGCCTGGTGTGGGAGCTGTAGGAGAGGATGGCGATGCGCGCGCCCGCAGGGCAGCTGCTCTCCCGGACCCGGACGCCCCTCACCAGGGAAGACACCATCTCCTTCATCCGCTCAAATTCTTGCTTCGTGACATCCCGGGACTGGTCTAAGGCAAACACCAGCTCTGTAGGGTGCACTGGGCATTCTGGCTTTCCTAAAAGGCAAGAGTATGCTCCTTAGCATGTGGCATGCTTACTTGAAAATTAAAAAAAGACACAGAAGGCAAAGCAATTTTAAGTGTTAGATGTTCAAATATGTAAACATTACAAAATTAAGTATGAATAACTTAAATACTAAATAAGCACTTGAAATATTACATATTTAAATATTGAATATTGAAAAATACTATTTTAAAAACCAAATTTTCACTTTCAATAAAGACAAGAAAAAGTCTGTAAGTCAATTTGCACTTTAATTAAATTATCAAATTGATTACTAAATTCCTTCTAAATAGTAAAGAGCTCATGAATATACTCTTTTACTTACAGAGACTGGATCAATGCTATCATGTTCATTACTGGAACTTTACTCAGCATATATATTTTACTTACTGTATAATATGCTTTATAGTGTATAGTTATGATATATGTAATTATTAATGTATAGCATGGTTTATAAACTAAACTTAATGAGGAAATGTAACGGGTTAAAAAGGAATGGGCATGGGTGTGAAAGTTCTGCTGGTAATTTTGGAAAGGTTGGAAAACACCTGGCATATGCCACTGGATGCTGATGTGGGGGAGTTCACACCTTGGCTACCCAGGCAACCTTGTCCCAGTGACTTACCCTGTCTGCACTAGTTTGCTTGTCTGTCAACTGCCAGTTCTAAAGTCACCTACCCACTGCGCAGCCCTCTGCTGAGGATTAAATAACACAGGTAAAGCAGGGCCTGGCACACAGTAGGTGCTCAATTAATGCTAGCTGTGACTATTCTAATTATTATTATGGACTTTTTCATTTTGTACCACTTAAAGAATGAGGAAACCTCAAGTTTAACCAATGAATATGTCATATCACTACAGAAACTTGGAATTATGATCATTAAACTGGGATGTAAGTGTTAAGCTCAGATTTATTCACTGATCCCAATTCATTCATTCTAATCTCAGTACCTGCTCTTATCCTAGCTGGCAATTTTCTGATCATCTGATTGGATTAGTGTTTCCTCTCCCACTAATTTGTGAAGCGCAGAGACAGGGACCATCTCTTCTGATCAGCCACAGTTTTGGTCCCTGCCGTCTATCAGGGACCTAATAACGTGAACTGAGTGGAAAAGACCCAAACAGATGCGGCTCTTTGCAAAACAGGTACAGGAAGAAGAAAAGTTTAATAATGGGTGAGATGCCTGGTGTTGAGATGTGGGTTGGTAAAAGGAAATGTCCGCGACGGGCTTCCCATGGAGGAGTGCCCAGCGCGTGAGAGCGGAGGTAATGCAGGCAGCAGAGGCCCAGCCGCCCGCCCGGGGAGCTCAGGGCCTCCGGCTGGGCTCTGGCCCGGCTCAGTGCAAGAGGATCCTTGCCACGGGCCCTGCGCTCTGCCCTTCCCAGGCGAAAGGGCCAGTAGAGCAAACGTTCCACCCCAAATCAAGCTGCTCCTCAGTGGAGACGGGACATGAATTATCAGCCTCTGATTTGGAGGGGTGGGGAGATATGTTTTAAATGACTGAGGTCATGTCGATTTTCCAATAAAAAGAGAGGGAAATTATGATCAGAGGTGAACGTGGTACTGCCGGCTATTTGTTCGGGCTGTTACGTGCGTGTGGGAACGACAATGGCGGAGCTTCGGATGTGCTGTAGAGATGAAGGGAAGGAGAAAAAGGTAGCACTGGCTGGAGATGTGAAAAATTCAAGTTTTCAGGAAAAAACACCTAAGGACTAATTCAACATGCAAAACGCACCCTCGGAAGTCCAGCAAGCTAGATGAACCCCGAGATTCTGAAGAGCACTGGGCTGGACTCGGGGGCACCCAGGTGGCCCTCCTGGAGGCATGGATTGCCACCGCGGACCTAATGCGGCTCTGCGGCCCTGAGCGCTGCCAGTGCTCCTGGTGTGGAGCCGATGGTGAGGGTGCAGTGGAAGGCACCCCGCCCCCTGCCGCAGAGCTGCCACTTGGCGGTGGCCGCCCCGCCAGGCGCCAGGCATCTGCCGGAAGTGCGCAGCCCCTGCTGACTGTTCCTCGGGCCCCGAGAGCCGGCCTCCCTGCACGCCACTCTCCCGCTGGCCTGCACGAGCGTTCAGAAGCTGTTTATCAGCTCACGTTCTTCCCCCCAGTAAACCCTATAACGTCCTCCCAGTCCAACGTGAGCACACCCAGCCTCCGTATTACGACCTACAAGGCCCAGGATGATCTGGCGCCTCCGGACTTCTGCCTTTTTTCACATGCCAGCCCCCCTGCCCCAAGACGGCTCCGTCAGACTGGGCTCCGGCCGCTCCTAGAAGGCGCCTAGGCCTGTCTGGCCCCATGGCCCTACCGTCGCTGGTCTTGGCCTGGTGCTTGCAAAGACACGTCTTCTCATTGCTCGGTCTGACGTGCGGGCTCCTGGCCTCAAAGCAGAGAGCCCTTCCTCCGAAAGCATTTCCCCCTCCCCGACTGGGCCCTGCTCCGTGATTGGGGGGCTTTTCTTTTCTGTCCCAGCAGCTATAGGATTCTGTAATTCTCTCACTTATTGTTTGTCGTCTGGGTCTTCCACTAGAATGAAAGCCTCTTAAGACAGGAATTGTGTCTCTCTTACTCAGCCTTGTGTCCCCAGGGCCTGGGACAGAGCCTGGCACATAACTGATTTTTAATAATTATTGATTGATTGATTGAGTGAACAAGCAAAGAGAGGGCATGGATTGATGTGTTTACTCAAAAGGTATAAGAGTGTAAAGGCCTAAGAGGGTGATGATAGGCTTATACAAAAGCATCATGTCATCAGTGTTTGTAAAATAGTTAAAAACGGGCACAGAAAGATGTTAAGCTGATTTGGGGATTAACAGCAGGCACGAGCCCTGTGGTCATCAGGGCCGCGCACTCAGCTCACATGATGTCTATGGTTCTTCCTCCCCACCACCCCCTACATCTGCCGTCTTCACCTTCTATTCTGGACCACTAGCCTACAGACATAATGGGACAAAGAGAGTGGGAAAGCCAGTGGGGGAGAAGAGGTATTACAAAGAGTCTAATGGTAAGGGGAGTGACAATGCTAGTCACTGAAATATTAATTAAAATCAAACCACTTGGTTGAGAAACAGCTGTGAAACAGCTAAACCGGAGTGACTCAACTGGTGGCAGGACTGTGCTACCAGTGTGGGCAGCAGAGACAGTGCAGATAAAATTTATATCATCTGGCAGGCAACACATTGTTCTAAGTCATCTTTCCAGAAGTGCAGCATTTTGGAGCTTGATTATAATATGCTGTAAATAAAGACTACTCACCGTGTCCACCAGCTGGGGAGGCAGAAAAAAGAAGATTGGGTTACTATTTGGTAGGAGAACAGTGCTGGGTGGGAGAGTCGTGGCAGCGGAGGCTCGGCCCTGTGCTGGTTGCAGGTGACTCAGACATCAAGGCCACAGACAGGGTTTGTGGAAAATGCACATGGAGCCCAGCATCTTGGTGAAAGCACCATCCCTTCCATAGGGAATGAGAGGGGTGAAGTGGGGCGATACACAGCCATGAATCAGCAGCCTGCAGCCGCTGTCGGAGGGGAAGAACCTTTGCTTGGGGGGAGCATTATTTCCATAGAGGTGTGAATTTGGAAAGTTAAAAGGTCCTAACCTCTCTGTACTCTAACTTTTCCCCATGTAGAGATCTATAGCTATCAGTGATACAGACATACATATGCATAAGAGTGCATATATGTGCATTTGTGGGTGTGTGCATATGTAAACACGAGGTGAATTTACTCTGAAGCAACTAAAGTTTAAGCCTTGGATCTGCACTGTCCAATATGGAAGCCACTAGCCACATGTATTTAAATTTTAATTAATTAAAAGTAAATAAACTCAGCTTCTCAGATGCATGAATCACCTTTCCAGGACTCAGTGTCATATGTGGCTAGTGGCTGCTGTGTCCTGGTGCAGGAGACACATCACCACCGCAGAGAGTTCTATTGGACAGCACTGCTTTCGCCCTCTCACCAGCAGGGGTCCCTTGCAAGGTCTGAGAAGGGCATCAGACATGCGTTCACATGAGCATGTACTTTTGTAAAATGCAGAAGTCATTGGTTATGATATCCATTCTTGTTCTAAATGACACTTTTGAGATAATTTTGTACCTACTTTCAGATTTGCAATTTTTGCATTGAGACCCTCAAGTCTGAAAAAATGAGGCCTCATCACACTTGTGTCCACCCTAGAGTCATTACAGCCCCCATGGCTCCCATGTCAGAGATGTGCTCCCAGGCACTAATTCAGCCCCAGATCAACTACTCTTCATGACCAAATGTGTATATTCGATTCCCACCATGGACGGTTCCATCCTGCTACAAAAAGGCAGTTAAGATCCATAGTGCATTAAAGCTTTTAAAAGTCTGTGTCTTTGAAACTAATACTCTCTACAGAAATGAGCTCTAATTTGCCTATTTATCTCCCCCACATACCTTGAGGGGATTTTCAACATTCTTTTCAGGTACAGTGTTTATTGGGAAGCCATTACACATTTGCAGATGAACATTAAATAGATGATTCTCTCCTCATCTTGAACGTGGAATTCCTTTGACAGCGCTAACATATTATGATAGAAAAAGCTGCTGTAATGGTCTTGGAGCAAATTCAAAAGAGCATTTGCCAAACTAAAAGGCTTTTGGCTTTTAAACTGAGAGAGAAAGAAGGTACCTAGGCAGAATGAGTAATTTTACAAGCAAATCAAGAAAGTCTTGCCTGAAAGGAGTGGTGACCAGTGACCCGAGTCAGGGCCCCCAGCCACAGGGTGCCCTGCTGCCGCGGCTCTCTCCATGCCAGGTGAATTCAGTCCTGGCAGCTGTTGTCAGGCATTAATAATCACTTTAAACTTCAGTCTGACTCTCCACTGCTCGATTTCAGCATCAGGAGAGCCCTCACCTCCTATCTCAATCTTCCCTAGATCAAAAGCACAGGCTATATCATTATTCAGTGCCTGGAACAGTTTCCAACAGATAAGTTGGCAGCCAGAGGAGGAGTTAATAATCACCAGTGTATGCTGATTCAGAAGGTATGCAGTGACATCTCTAACTGTGAGAGACTGACCAGTACATCATCTCAATTCTGAATGCAGAGCACACTGCTTTCCTTCTATGAATGCTGATGACTTAGGCAATCGCCTTAAGCGGGGTACTTACGACTGTGGTCCCGTACATACTGAGTGAGCTCACATGCCTGCAGTTCAAAAATAAAACCAAAAGAATTAACCAACAGATTGCCAGGTCTTGAAGTTTAAAAATACATCAATTTAATGGAATGCCTAGAGCATTTTCTTGGGGTCAGGAGATACATACAGAAAACGAAGTCAATCCTTTGGCCCCTTTCACACCCTAGGGAAACAAACAAAAAATGTGGTTTCACTGCACTGGACACACACATCAGTAGCCAGAATTCGCACCAACATTACCTTGAGAAAGTGAGACTCTGAAGAGATTGTATTCTTATTAGAGGGAAAAAGAAGACATGTAGGATCCTCAGCATTGAGTTCAGAATAACATTCCCAGGGAACAAACTGTAGGCAGCAAGCTTGATACACGCCAGCCTCCCAAGACCCCTTTCCTGCAGCCCCACCTTTGGGCAACAAGGGTGTTCCACACTTGGAAGTCGTAGCTGCCCTCTTGACGCTGGCGCGGAGAGCCCTGGGGTAGGCGGAAGGCTTAGAACTGGGGAAGGCTGAGCTACCCATTCTGGCTCCCCACCTTAAGGCAGAGGTGTGGACCTCCTCAGCCTCGGGCTTTGCCTGGGCAGCGGGGCAGCCGCTGAGCTACGCCTTCATCAGTGCCCATCATTTGTGGGTGACGAAGGGACCAGGCTCAAACTGAATATCTGGAAAGGCAATCCCAACTGTCTTTCCACAGTGAGTGTGTGCGTGTATGTGTATGTGTGTATTTCTGGTTGGGGATTAAAAGAACCAAGTAGATTTGGTTTTGGTTTCATGCCTTCAATCCAGTCTTTGGAACAGGAAGAGTCTGGCTTCTGTCAGAGACCCAGACTCCTGAGGCAGGTGAGTCCCCGTGGATGCACCTGGATCATTTACTCCTTATTTACTAGTTTCCTCTCACGTTCATTTGTTCACCAATTACTTACTGAATATAAGAAGGGAACACGGATTGGACTGATAAATAAAATTAACTGGTAATTGAGACATCTCACTTTAGTCTAATATTTTCCATTTCCTCCCTCAATTCCTCCTACCTCCCAGAAAATGTAAACTGATATTTTACCGGCAATTATTTTCCTCTTCTCTCTGAGCACATAAACATAGAAAAATAGTGGAGATAATTGCCAAGCTGCAAAGACAGAAAGTGTGCACATTTGGAAAATGAAGCCTCCGTGCACTGACTTTTTATTTGGAAAAAGATCTGGTGTGATTTATTGCTTTTCAACTCACCTTGCGCCCAGCAGGTCCTGGCTCTCCGGGGAATCCCATCTCTCCTGGAAGCCCAGTGGATATCTCGAAGAAGAATTTATTTATTTTAAAATTATATTTATAAGTATGTGTATGTTTATGGATATGTTTTAAATTTCAAAGGCAATACACTTTCATCTTAGAAACTGAGAGACTGCCAAGAAAGCACACAGAAGGAAAAAATCCTCAGAAATCCCTCCTTTCCCAAATAATTCTTGTTGACATTTTGGTGTCTTCTAGTCTTTCATTTATCTATTGTTTTGGTGTGTGTGTGTATGTTCATATATATATATCAGGAAACTATTCTTTTAAAATATAATTTTATACTCTTCCTATTGACTTTTAATCTCAGTGTATCTCTCTGGACAGTTTCATGTTATCAAATATTCTCTGGCAAGTCACTTCTCACAGTTGCACACGGATGTACCATGATTTACTGAATCAGTCTTTTATTGTTGGCATTTAAGTTTGCAATTGTATGTGCAATCCTGATGATTTCCTCAGGGAAGATTGCTAGAACTGGAATTGTTGAGCCAAGGGAGAAATTTTTACTGAAGTGAGATGGTAAGTGACAAAACTGAAAAATGTGCAAAGGACCCAGTAAAACAAAACTTGAAATGACAACAATAAGAAAACACTTAACTTTTGGCTAGAAATATCTGTAGTGGAAGGGGGAATAACAGCAGTAATGAAACAACACTTGTTTACCCCTCATGCCAGGAATTTCTCCGTGTGCCCTTAACAATATAATTAACCAGTGCTTCTCAACCGGGGAGAATTTTGTACTGCCCTCCCCACCAGACAACGTCTGGAAACGATGTTGCCTGTCACAGTGGTGGTGGGGCGAGAGGGGAGTGCCTGATGTTGACAGCTAGTGGCCAGCTATATGGGAAACATATAAACCACCATGCTTTAACGGTCTTACAAAGTGCAACACAGAATTATTTAGCCCAAAGTGTCAATGGTACTCAGGCTGAGAAACCCTCACTTAAGATACATGCATGTGTAAAGTTGATAAAAAATATAAATACATACAAAACATACACATATACACAAAAGAAGTCAGGTCAAATATCATGGCAAATTTAAAAAGAATACTTCAGTTGGGGGTAAAGAAGCACAGTGAAGGAAGACATAGAAAACTCAAACTAGGAATGTAGCAATTCCAAGGAAACTAGAGAGGTACTCAAAACTTAAAATACAGCTTCACCAAAGTCTTCCAAAAGAAACTTCGGCTCTTTCAGAGGGAAAACCTGGACATTGTCAGTGTCTAAACTTCAACTTCAAATTCAAGAGTATCTGTGTACATGTGGAAAAGGCCATGTGACAGGTGAGATAAGCAAGTTGCAGTGATAAATTGTTCAAGGTGGGGAAAAAAACACAAGTAACTAAAGCCGAGAGGGAATGTTTATGTTTCCCATTAGTCCATTGTTTTTAAAAATGATTATTGTGTAATTGTGGGGAGGGAACCCAACAAACGGCCCAACTCGTTAGCGGCTCCCAGTGTTCAGGAGTGAAGCATTTCATTAGCAAGCCGAGGGACAGGACCCAGAGAGATTTCAATGGGGAGGATTTCTGGATTAACTGGAGAGTCTCTTCCAATTATCTTCCTAATTGCACCAGTCTCCATCTTTCTTATTTTATTTGAGTGTAATGTTGAAGGATAGCCATGCAAAAACACATATGAGGAAAAGAATTGCAGCTGGGAAGAGTCCTCCTGGGGGAAGCCTGGGGGAGGCAAGAACAGTTTATTTTGTACCCACATAATCTCTACACATAAAGTTCTTGTTGAACACAGTAAAAAAAAAAAAAGACGAAAATAAACTTAACCATGATGACAAAATTGGAAAACCACCTCAAGCACCCAGTTTTATCAGACACTGTGTTTTTCTTTTCCCGCTGACTGATGCTGTGTTAAGATCAGTTTCCCTCACCAGCGCTGTTCCGAAGAGACAGTGAATGTATGGGGAGACAATTATCATAACACTGTGCCTCTTATCAAGTAGCCATTTCACTTATACATAGCACAAGATACCTAAAGCGGCAACAAATGCAAAAATCCACTCTGAACCCACTGGGACCTGAGGACGCTGAGGCCTATGAGATGTACTGGAGCCCCATGTTTATTCTAAGTGATGCAAAGCATTAGGCAATATATAAGCCTTTTCATGGAAAAATTAGGACATTTTCAGCCACTTTCTCACAAGGACAGAAACTTTCTCACAAAGCTTAAGAGATGCTCTCTTGAGCTAAATAAGGAGGGGCCCTTTCAGGATACACTTCATTAAATGTAGTTTAACAAAACCAAATAGAGAAGACAAGAAGTCAGTGGGTATTGGGTTGCAGGAAACCTGCCAGGGAAACAGGATTAAACTTATATTTTGGCAGCACAAAACTATTTTGGACCACAGGGATTCCTTAAAAAAGTTCTTTTTTCGAGTGTTAAGGGTGGTACTTGCAGCCAGAATAGATGAACTTGTTCACTAAAAGCAAACAGTCCATTGCCTTCTTGCAGGCATTGAAGGGTGAGTAACATATCCATTTCCCTTGCCCAAGTTTGCCTTAACAAAAAATGCACATTTTACAAGTCTTTGAGAACAGCGACAGCTCAAATGATTGTAAAAACATGTGACGGGCCTCCCCAAAGTAACTGGGGTTATACGGCCTCATTACCCAAGCAGCTTACCATCTGGCCTCTTGCCCCCTGGGGTCCAGTTTCTCCTAGGCCACCTGGGTCCCCAATCTCACCCTAAATAAATTCAAAGAATAAAATAAAATGGTTATTAAAATCAAACAGATATATTTCAGTATGTCTTTAAACTGATCCCAACATGAAGACATATTTCACGTGTACTTTTATCTTTAACAGCTTTCTTTCAAGTGTATTCCCAATCATCCTCATGTTTCCAGCACATGGCATCCTCACTGTTTTCCATTTCTGTCTCTCTGGCTAGAGCCCAGCCTCCTTGGAGACATGAACTGTGCCCTTCATTTTGTCCCCTGACCCTATCACAGGACCTGGCATTTACTGAGCTCAGTAAACATTTCTAGCAAAAGTAGCAACCTTAAGGTAGAGGGACATCATTGCTAACTTACTATCTGAAGGTTATTTATAAATGCACTGGGAAAATTGAGCCAGGTGAAATCAGGTAACTTTAGTTTTCCTTACATTTTACTTTCCTTTGAGCAAAGAAGGAAATACATATGATAAAGGGGGAGGAGTACATGTGAGGGGAAAAAATAAGAATGATATCTTTCTTTGCCTACAAATTAAAAAACTAGAACTGAAATATATTTTTTTAAAGAGGCCGGTTTCTTTCTTCCCTTCTTTCCCCCAGAAGGTTTCTTTTCATTCATTTATAATTAACTATCCTTCTATTCTCCTATATAGACTTCCTAACTCCAGGATACTCCTGATCGATCTCCAGTTAGTGTGAAGTACCAGGTACCTTAGCTCCACTTTCTCCAGGGAATCCTTCTTGCCCCTGTAATTGACAGTAGGGAAATTAACATATGCACATATTCCAGAGATAGGTCTATATTGACTCTAATTTATCCTGCTGCCTTATTTATTTTTAGTACCCCTGAACCAAGAAAGGGCCAAAACACCATTTGAGAAACTAATTCCAATTTATGGTTACTTACTGCTTTCATCAAAACATCATGGCAACCTAAGATAAGTGGAAATGCATACATCTGCGGAACTACAATTCAGCTCCCCTACTGCAGGCACACGACAGGCGAGCTGGTTATTCAGCGACGTGTCTCTGAAACAATCTTAACAATGGATTTCAAGGGAGGTATCTGGGAAGCCTGGAGGATGAACTTTGACCATTCATTTCCTGGTCTCTACAGCACCTTAATTTGGTGACAGACTAAAGCTGAAGAGGTGTGATAATCCCATTTGATGAAAAAAATAGTTTATTTAAAGTTTATTTTCTGATTATTAAAAATAGTATCTCCTCAAATATACATAAAATACAAAAGGATAGAAAGAAGAAAATCACCCAAATCTCACTACCCAAAACTAACCATTATTAATATTTTGTCATATTTTCTTTAAGCCTTTTAAAATACATTTTAGCACAATTGGGATAAATGCTTTTTTTCTGATTATATTCTTATTTTTTACTTGACATTGTTACATAATTTCTTTACATAATTATAAACTTCATATACACTTATTTTAAACAGTGGCTAACATTCCCATGCTATAGGCTATTTAATTATTTCCCTTTTTATCAGATATTAAGATTGTTTACAATTATTATCTATTCTAATGAAAATTTCACTGGAGTCACTCATTCGGTAGTTCTTTTATCCAATGAAATTTTAGCTTTTTTGGGTTTGTTTATTCTCCCAGACAGCCTATGGCATCACTCCCATTGGAATTTTGCTTGGAATTATATTGATCCTTTAATTTGTTTTAGACTTTCCAATAAGAACTTGGTATGTTTCCATTTGTTGAGGTTTTATATCTCAGTAATTTTTTGTGACAGGTCTCAAACATTTTGCAGAAAGGGTATTATGAACTATATTGTTTTTGTGGATGTTATTATGATTTCTAAGTGGTTATTGCTGGTGTATGGAAATCACTGGTTTGGGTAAATTTACCTGTCTTACTTCAAGGCACAAACATTCAGTGACAATATAAAGTTGTAATTTTGATATAAAATAAAAAGGTTTTTTATTTTTAACTTATTGCTTGACTCAAAGCATTTAGAAAGGCCTTGTAAAACTTCTCACTAGTAGTTAAAGTAAATATAACAAGAGGAGGGCAAATTTCGGAATGTCTCCCTAAGCAAACCTGAGCACAGAGCTGCTGAGACACCTGGCTCAGATGGAACAAGTCAGTGCTGGCCGCACAGCTCTGCAAGAACAGAAAATTAATCTCCAGGTTTCAATGGTTACCTGCACCTTAAACCATCAAATTGTTTTCTTCTTCCATCATATTCCCATCATCAAATAAATCATTAAAATCTATCTCTAAATGTCCAAGACTGCCTTATTCATTGCTTGCTTTTTCCTAAGTGTGGCAAAAATAAATAAAAATAAATGGAAAATGTCGTTTCCAGCCTTACCTTTGCTCCTTTACTTCCAGAGCTGCCATAACCCGGGTGGCCATCGTCCCCCTGTAAACAAAGCAAGTAATTACAAGCACCCCAGAATACAGAGAGGCAGGCTTATTCACAAGAGAACAAGAGAGCCAGTTTTTTGGTTTGATTAGGAGAAACTAGGAAGCAAGGTTTGCCTCTGACACTTCGTGATAGTGGCACTAAAGGCAGCTCTCACAAACAGATAATGTGCTCTCAGTCTTACTTGTTTCATCTGTAAAATGGGGATAATAATTATACAAATTCATGGTACTATTATGAGGATTAAATTAGATAATTTCAAGCATATAGTTTCTCAGTGAAAGGAGACAGTAGTGTTCTGTCTTCTGGATAACACTTGTATTTTAACACCTTAGCTTGAATCCATTTCCAGTTTGCTGGATAAAAGTAAGACCTCCTGAATGCCTGGGCTTCAGCTCCTCTCAGACCTGTGCGGCAGGCCTCGGTGAGAAGACCGGTGTGCTGGGGGAGGGGGCTGGGTTTCTGCTGGATGGGTGCGGATGGGAAGAAAGACTGGAAGGAGGGCTGTGGGGATGCTCAAGACAAGTGTGGTCCATTTTATAATTTGGCTTCAAGAGCATCCCAGCCAGGATGTTTGGGACCCAGGAAGTTACCACCTTGCAAAAGCTGGCCAAGGAACTAATCCATGATGAGGGTAATACCTTGATTCTGATAGCTGTCAAGCGAGACTGGATGGTGTCTTTAAAACACTCTTCTGAGAGCCACACCTGATATCTATTGAACTAAAAGGGTCCAAAGGCCCGATTAAAGGTAGTAATCAAGCACAAACCGGCAAGCCTCGGGGACCAGGCAGGCCAAGAGCTCCTTTGCTTCCCGGAGCTCCAGGTTCTCCCTGCAAACAGAGCAATGAAGTGTGTCCTTATTAGGTTGTTTGTAAAAGAAATTAGAACTGATGGTGCTGGGACAAGTTTTCAGCTGCACCCCACACATATCACACAGCGCACAGGGTTTGTGGCCAGGGCGGTGGGCGGTGCCGCAGGAGAGCAGCGGCTGCTGGTGGCCCCTGCCATCTACTCCCGCGACAAACAGGGCCTGGCACGTCGGGTGTGCCCCGAACGGCGCCCCTGGAAAGGGCCCACCAGGAGTCAAAGAGGAAGCTCTGTACTGTTCAGAAAACTTAATAGAACTGTTTTCCATGATGATCCATGCAAGTCAGCTTGCTGCTGCAAAGACAGCAGACTTATTAATGTAGCTTTGGGAGTCAATCATGATAACCAAGGCAGCATGTCCACTCTGGCAAGTTCTGATTTCTGACTAGCAGAACACATATTGGGTTATGGATCAGTCTCAGCATTATGTTGCAGAAAGTCCAGCTACTTGGGAAGGTTAACACAGGTTTGCAACAGGTGGTTAAGTCTTCTTAAAAAAAGTAACAAAAAATCAACTAGGTTTTACATTCTAGAGTTACAGAAACATGAAGATGGTACAGAGGGTTCCGTGTACTCTGCGTCCAGTTGCCTCTCTGCTAACATCGCCTTAGTTACACTCATAGGGTGCGTTTGTCACAACAAAGAAATAAATGAATATTGATTCAGCATTATTAACTAAAGCCCATACTTCATTTGGAATTCCTTAGTTTTTACCGAATACCCTTTTTCTGTTCCAGGATCCCAGCCAGGATACCACATGTTCCATTTCCTTCTGCTCCTTTAGACTCTGACAGTGTATCAGTTTCCTTGTTTTTGATAACCTTGACCATCTTGAGGGCTCTGGGTCAAGTATTTTGTAGATGTTCCTCACTTGGGATTTGCCTGATGTTTGTCTCATGATTAGGTTGGATTTTTAGGGTTTGGGAGGTAAGGCCCCAGAGCTAAAGCGCCATTCTTATCACATCACCTCAGGAGTGTGTACTGTCGATGTGGCTGTGGCCCCTGGCAGGCACCCTCATCATCTGGCTGACGCTGCTGGTCAGGTTCCTCCCCATCTGGTTCCCCCCACCTGCCCTTTCCATCATGTACTCCTTGGAAGAAAGAATATGTAGAAGTGTGTGCAGCCCACACCTAAGGAGTGGGAGTGAGTGGTTAGCTCATTTTTAAGGAGAGAAAAGCAACCCAAGTGAGAAGGGCAAATGGATAATTGTCCACCAGCACTGGACTCGGGGGTGAAACAGAGTGGGCTCCATGGAAGGGCGGCAGCCGACCACCTGCCGTGCGCCTTTCTCTCAGCAGCGGCTCTCAAAGTGTGCCCTGGGGTCACCTGCCTCCCAGTTACCTGGGGCCCGCATGCAGATGTGAATTCCTGGACCCTGTTGGTATCAGTCTCTGGTAGTGGAGCCTAAGAACATGCCTTTTAAAATAAGCTTCTCAGCTGATTCTTATGCACACTGAAATTTGAGAACATCTGCTTTAAGGCAGGGAAACAAGGGAAGCCACTGGGCTTGTCCAGGGTCACACACTTGGCTCTTGGTGCAGCCAAGCTTCAGGCCTGGGATTAGTTGCTGGGCTGCTTGCTCCCCTGGGAACTTGAGGAGCAAAGTAGAAGTAAGTGTTGGGGGCTCATCTCAGTAATGAGTTTAGAGGGCTCGGTCCATCTTGGGGCTACCCAAAGTGTTTGGATTTGCTTTGAAGGCGTTTCCCTCCCACGTTCTTGACTACCCTCCCTTGAAAGAACCCTTCTGTCACAATGACCGTCTTTGGCACCACCAACCTACTGTGTCTCTCCTGGTCCTCATTTGCCCCTGCCCCTGCTCTGGGGCTCCTCCGCCCCTCCATCACAGCCTGCGGAGGGCCCTCATTTCACACACAAGCCCTCTATGCACGGTCGTGGCGCCTGCACCCACCCTCACTGCTAGAGAAGCCTGGTCCTTACCTGTGACACCACTCGCACCCTCAGCCCAGGGCAAGAGGGTGACACTGACTGTTCCCAGCCTCCTTTTAGACCACTATTGCCCCACCAGAAGCTCCAGTCATCCCTTCCATCCTTGCCACCTTGGATCTCATTCCATCCTCCAATCAACTGTCCTTGCCACTGTCACGGCTGGTGCCCATCACTCAGCCCTTCACAGCAGCGCTCCAGCCCAAAGCCAGCCCTTCCTCGCACCCTTCATCTCGTCTCATGCCGAGACATTTCTCCGCGGACTGTCTCGTCTTGCCTCCCTCACCAACCTCCTCCTCCCTTTCTGTTTTCCTCTTCTCTGCTTAGGACACACTATAGTCTCTCCCATCACTGAGGGCAACACCCAGCCCAGTCTGTGCTGGGCTGTGCCAGAACCAGCAGTTAAGGGCCTCCCCCTCCCTTGCAAAGCCTAGTTTCTCCAAAGAGCAGCTGAGAGTCACCCCCACCCCCACCCCCAGCGGCACAGTGTTCGGTCCTTCTGGCACCTGCCTCCTTCCTTTCTCAGCCTCTCAACTGCTGTCTGTTTGAACCTACCCTCTGGGGCGTCTCAGTCGGCAGGAATGGCGGCTCCCCCCAACTTCTGTACCCACTTTAAGCCAGTGGGCGCTTCCAACCTCTCCTTCCTGAACTCTTCTCAGGGGGCTTCTGTTTCTTTCCCCTCCTTTCTAATAATTCACTCTCCCCTTACACTTCTTACAAATGGACATCACCAAGAATCTTTTGAAAAATCCAAACAACACTGAAACCTGCATCTCCAAGCAGCCCTAGACCCTCTCCTCCTCCCACCAAACCAGTGGTTTTCCTCCTCTTGCCCCCACGCTTCCTCAGGACCTTCCTGCTTCTCTGGGGTGGCACCACTCAGCTGGGTGCCCCCGAGCCATCTGCCCTCTCCCTGCTGCTTCCTGCACAGTGACCACAAGCCCCTCCTGTCCTCACCCTATCAAGGCACCCAGTCACTGCCCGTCTGGGGGACTGGGAGGGTGCACCAACTACTCTCCTAGCTTCTGATCTTCAATGTTCCAGTATTCCACCTTCAGAATATTTCTAACCTGAGTTGTCTATTTAAAACCTTCTTCTGAAGTCTGAAGTGTCCATATGCTCCATTCAAAAAGTTGTAAAAAGCCTTATAATGCCTAGTTAATAAAGTCAGGCACCACAGACTTCCTTGTTTTGTATGTGTCCACCAGACAGCATCATTTTATTCTCCAAACACCTGCTCCCAGGATTTTCCCACCCTGTGCTTTCGCTTCACTGTTTCTTCCACTTGAAATCCTCCACCCCCATTCTCTGCTATCAGTGTCCTTATCTTCTAAGGTTTGCTCAAAGTCCGTGTGCTGTGATGCCTCTTTCCCTATCCAGACACACTTCTCACACTGTGCCCAGCCCCCATTTCAGCCCCTTTCTCTGACTACTTGATGTCATAGATGTTGTCTTTATGTTGTGTTCAAACTATTCTAAATTCCTAGGGTCGATTCCATATCATATTAATCATTAAAGAAGCCAGAATTCTTTCATTAAACGAATATTCACTAAGCGCTCTGTATGTGCCCTCATGTACCAGGTGCTGTGACTTAGAGCAAGAGCACCAGGACGTGTCAGCGAGCAAGGCAGATGGAGATCCCTGGGGCTGAGTCCCTAGTTCGGCTAAATACCAGTGCCGTGCCTTCATTCGAAAAGGGGTCAGCAAGGTTTGTATGAATGGAGAAAAGAAAGGAAGGTAGAGTTGAAGGAGGGAGGAAAAAAGGGTGCGAGGAGAAAGAAAGGCAGGCCTGCCGGCACAGTCCCCTCCCTGAAGTCCCCAGCTCAGACCGGGTGGGGCCCCTTGTGAGGTGACGCTAGACTGGAATCCCTGACCTCACCCTTCCACGCCCACGTCCTTAAATGCTGCTGGCTTTCTAAGAATCAAGCCAGGGCGCGGAGCAATGCGGTATGTTCTCCCTTGGGTTGAAAAGGCTCTGGCTGATGCAACTAGACACACTTCCCTTGAAGAAAAACCTCAACTTTGGTGGATATAAAGAATGTGACCTACTTTATATCCTTGGCTTCCCAAGTGGCCTTGACTCCCTGCCTCTCCTCCTGGTCCTGGAGGTCCCTGAAACAAAAGAAGGATTGAAAATATAGCAGAACATACAGCGACTTAACTTTAAATCTTTTGTGTCTCTTCTAAGAGGAAAATGAATCCCAGATGGGGAAAGAGTTACGGCTTTACTGATTCTTGTTCTGGAAAAACGTATCACAGTTGTCAAATAAAGACTAGTAAATAACAGAAAATTAAAAAAGTAACTAATGCCAGATGTTGCCAAACGATTGTGCTTCCTTGTGAGAGTTCTTTTCCAAAGAGATTTGAGGTTCTGCCTGTTTTGCTGTGAGAGCAGGTGTTGTTAAATGTCTAACATTTAAAGAAGGCATTCCGAATGGCATTTGCCTTCGATGACTTTCTTCCTGGTTCTGTGCCTTGGTGGGAAGCATTTTTTTTAAGGTAAACATCTTCACTTGCAAGTAATATGATTTTTACAATAGAAAGCCCAATAAACTTTACTAAAAATAATTAGCAATAACAAGATACGTTCAGGTGGTACAAGATAAATATTCTGAAATAATTTTCACTTTTCCAGCAATTAAATTAGAAAAGTAAATTATTTACATTTACTAATAGGAGAAAAAAACTATAAAATACTTCAAATAAATTTAACAAGAACAATAAAAGATCTACATAAAGAAAGCTTTAAGATCTCATTGAAGAACACAACAAAACTTAAACAGATGGATAATGTACCATGTGTCCATATTTTAAATCTATTTGACATAAGAGGAGTCTCCTTAACATTCTAGAAAGTGTGCTTTACTGGAAAAGCTTGATAGCTGAACATTTAAAAAATCCCAGTCAGAGACAGCACAACTGTCTTGCTATGTTAGAGACACTTGGGATCAGGTTTTCCTTTGGAATATCCAAACATACGGCAACAGAAATCTCCTTTGCTCAAACTACCTACAGGTACTTGTAAATAATCCCAATGCCAGTGAACTGAAATTATTTTCACAATTTTTTTGCCATGGTTACTATAATTTAAAAATAAACAAACCAAATCTGTGTAATAAGCATACTTAGTAAATTAGTTTTGTTCAGAAGAAAATAAATTATGACATTAACCTTCTCATCTTTTAAAAAATTAAACATGTAGTAAGTTGGACATAAAAAAATTCCTAGTAGGAAAGATTGTGGGACAATGAGGGAAAATGATGACAACCTGCCATCTTTCTCCCTCCCTCTTCATCTTAAAAGAAGAGGCTCATGCTTATTTCATTCTGATCATTAAGGAATGGCGCCACCCTTTGCTCCCCCAAACCCAAGCCAGAAACCAAAGAGTCGTCCTGGACCCCTCGCTCCAGCTTCTCTCTCAAGACCCATCAGCTCCAAGTCCCTCAGTCTCTGCCCCTTCGGTATCCATCCTTCTGTTGCTGCACTGCGAGCACCCACCTTCAGGCCTTTCCCGCGTTCTGTGAACACCTTGACTGTAGCCTGGCCTCTCTCTAATCCACTCCCCATTTCTTTTTCCTTTTGATTTAAAAGCTCAGGCTGAGGCTGCCTTTTTTCTGAAATTCGGAGTAGCTTTCAGAATAAAGTTGAATATCTTTATTTATTAACATGTAAAAATCCCTGGAAACTGTAGTACTTCATGCCTCTGTGGTCATCGGTGGCCATGTCAGTCACTCTGTGTCTGTGCTTATCAAAGCATGTGAAGTCACCACAGACTTCTTCGTGTTTTACGTCTCTACACTTGTACAAGTTGTTCCCTTAGCTGGTCCTTTTTTTCTGCCTTTCCTGAAAATCTTAGTTTTAGCATCACTGATTCAAGAAGAATAGCTGACCCCCTGTCTGTATTGGGTCTCCCAACTGTCCCACAGACTCTTCTGCTCTGCATGTAACTGTTCATCTATTTATCCTTCTCATCCACTATGCGCTCACCTGTACGCTCCTTGAAGGAAGGGGCACATCCTTGACGCCGTATCTCAGAACCTTAGTACAGTGCCTGGAATCCATCACCACCCACCGGTGTATGTGCCTCCCTCTCCAGGAATGGTGTCCAAGGGGGATGAGGTGATGAAGTAGAGGGATTTCAATTGTCCATGACAATAAGGGGTAAATTGAGCATCTTGCCAAGGGGCTCACTTTCTGTGCTTCCTCCAGATAAAATAAGCTCTGTGAGATGAAGGCAGTTTCGGGGAGATCACTTTATGTGTAGCCGCCTCATGCACACATAGCACAGCAAGACATCACCCTGCTTGGAAGTATTCCAAAGCAAAAGATTTCTTAGGTGGACAGGTGAGTACAGAGAGAGGCTTGTCACAGAGCGTCAGACAGCCCAACTGTGTTTCCTGTGCAGGGCCGCATGAAGTATCAAACTGGGGCTTGGGGCTGCTCGAATGAGGCTCAAGCTTCAATAAATGGTAGATATATCACCTATTTAGATGCTGTTGGTTGTGTAAGGAACAGTGTTTCTAAAAAAAAGAAGAAAAATTCCCTGCTACCGCCAAGATATCAGAGTTAAAAAGTAGCTTGATCTGAGGTCCAGAGTAGCTGTGGGAGTTAAAGAGAAGCTGAGGGCATTTAAACAAAAAGAGCATTAGCAAGAGGCCAGCTCGCTACTGGCTTTGTATAACGGCAGCCTTTTATTGAGCATTTAATTTGTGAAAGGCACTCTGCTAAGTGATACATATTTGTATATAAACTTCTTCACTCCTTATAACAACACAATGAGATACAGGTTAACACCATTTTACCAATCAAAAACAGACTCTGTAAGCATTTAACCCAAAGTCAACTGTTAATGGGAGGGTGAGCTGGAATTGAACCTGATTCTGACTCTAAAGATAGAACTCCCAGCCACTTGTGTACTGTTCTGAGGCCATGGCCCGAGCAGGATTCCCAAGCTCTAACCATCCATGCACCAGTGTTAAAAATGTGAACCCCCAAAGCCAAGGCAGGAGTTTGGTACACCTGCTCTCCCAGTGTGGGCACTTGGGCTGGGGGCCTGTTTGTGGTGAGGCTACCACAGAGCGCTGGGCAATCACAAATGCTTTCGTGATAAGTGAAGATAGAAAGGAAATGTTTGTAGTTTAAATGTTTTAAAAAGTTGTTCTCAGTGTCTTTTCAGAAGGGGCTGCTAGGAGTTTGGGATCGGTGGCGGGGATTGTCAGGGACACCTTCACTCAGGTGGGATACGGCTGGGCAGCACGGATTCTTCTCACACTTCAAAGGAGACTGTCACCTACTATTTTCATGGGGGTGAAACGGCGCCTACACTCACAGCAGCAAATGACAGGCTGGGATGAAACAGTCCGAGGAGAGGAAACGCTCAGTTCTGTCAGAGTCAGATATGAGCTAGCTCTGAGAAAATAAGAAACAAGAGGCCAGCAAGGGGTGGGCTGATGAGAGAACAAGCCCTGGGATACCTGGGAAGGTGGTGATCTTGGTGCTAGCCTGGAAGACAGCCGCCAACCTCAGCCCGTGATCCTTCCTTCTTCACACATCCTGCACTCCATCCTTGCTGAATCATCTATAGTTCCCCAAACTCACCATGATACCTCTTTTTGTATAAGCTGGCTCCTTTTCCTGGATGCCTGCCCCTCCCTTGGTCACCTGGAAACACCTACCTATCCTGCAAAAGCCTCTCTTTCCCTCTGAGTCCACCCTCCCTCCCACCACCCTTCCTTGGGTATGATTCCATGTTCACATTCAGCACATCACATCTCAATTATTTGCTTGCATGACCTTCCTTTATGAGACTGGGAGCACTTGTCTGATTCATCCTTCCTATTACAGAGCCTGACACACAGGAAACACTCAATAACTGTTTGTCAAATGAGTAAAAGGGATGGTTGATGGTTCATCCAGCCTACATTACGCAGAATAATAAAATCTGACAATTACAGGACATTATATATTATTACATCATTATTGATAGTATGGCCTCCCTTGGATTGGTGACTAGCATGTTTTGAGCATAAAATACCCATTAGATTAGGTAATATTGATGTGATATAGTAGTAATAAATATTTTTTTTTTTTTTTTTTTTTTTAGATAATTATTTTTTATTGAAGGGTAGTTGACACACAGTATTACATTACATTAGTTTCAGGTGTACAACACAGTGATTCAACATTTATATACATGATAATTCTAAGTACCAGCTATCACCATACCAAGTTGTTACAATATTTTGACTATATTCCTTATGCTATACATTACATCCCGGTTGCTTATTTATTTTACAATTGGAAGTGTGTACTTTTTCTTGGTTGTTGTTGTTAGGGCATCTCTCATATTTATTGATCAAATGGTTGTTAACAACAATAAAATTCTGTATAGGGGAGTCAATGCTCAATGCACAATCATTAATCCACCCCAAGCCTAATTTTCGTCAGTCTCCAATCTTCTGAAGCATAATGAACAAGTTCTTACATGGAGAATAAATTCTTACATAGTGAATAAGTTACATGGTGAACAGTACAAGGGCAGTCATCACAGAAACTTTTGGTTTTGCTCATGCATTATGAACTATAAACAGTCAGTTCAAATATGAATACACATTTGATTTTTATACTTGATTTATATGTGGATACCACATTTCTCTCTTTATTATTTTTAATAAGATGCTGAAGTGGTAGGTAGATACAACATAAAGGTAGAAAACATAGTTTAGTGTTGTAAGAGAGCAAATGTAGATGATCAGGTGTGTGCCTGTAGACTATGTGTTAATCCAAGCTAGACAAGGGCAATAAAACATCCACATATGCAGAAGATTTCTCTCAGAACAGGGGGGGTGAGGTTCTAAGCCTCACCTCTGTTGATCCCCAATTTCTCACCTGATGACCCCCCTGCGACTGTGCCTGTCTTAGGTTGTTCCTCCCTTGAGGAATCTTACCCGTCTCTGGCTAACCAGTCATCTTCCGGGGCCATACAGGGAAATGTTAAGTTGGTAAGTGAGAGAGAAGCCTTATTGTTTGAAATGGTTAGCTTTTTATTTCTTTGCATATTTATGCCCTGTGGCTTCTATGCCCAGCATTTGTCTTGAGGTATCTTTACCACTTGGAGGAGTTATGATACTCGGTAAATTTGATATGAGGCACGAATTCTATTTAAGAATTCGTTGTAATTAGGAAGAAAGAAGAAAAGCTATAGAAGTAGCAGGCGGGAGAAAACATGGGAAGATTGATTATTTCTTTGACATATCTTCTTGTAGAGTAACTTCAGCATGTATAGATTTTAAGCTACTACTTAAATTGCGCACACACATTAACATAATAGGAGTATAGTTACATAACCAAAGCATACCTGTAATTACCAGCCATCTCCAGTGAAACCAAGAAAACCAGTTAGGCACCCTAGGCATTTGTGAAAACTTATCAATGATATGATGGTTATTATCTAACTGAATTTGAGTAGTTTGAGAAAAATCAGACAAATTAAAACAACCCATTCCTGGGCACTGTTCACATCCCATATGTTCTTTTAACAGTAAATAGTCTGTAGTTGTAAGATTTTGGAGCGCTACAATTTGCACTTCTCCTAATTCTTGGTTGAGTTCCAACAGTATAGATCCAGTCAAATATGTTGTTTTACTGTATGCACAGGCCAGCTTAGATATCTCCTTCATTCCCATGGCAAGTCCAGGAGCTGGTGGGATGAGTGCATCTACAGCTGTAGCAGTGCGTGGATCTTTGTTGGGGTTTTTTGATGATCATCTTCTGGCATGAGTCTTCCCGAGAGTGCTGATGTTGGAAGTTCTCTTTCATATCGTTTCTTAGTTCATTTTCGGGGTAGCCCAATTAGGCTTTGATCCTCTGTATAAACACAAACAGACCCTTTGCCTACACTTTTATATGTCCTTTATATCATTGTGTAGAACTCATTAGAGGTCACCACATAGGAACTGCATTTTTTTTTTTTAATCATTAATCTACACTTACATGACAAATACTTTGTTTACTAGGCTCTCCCCTATACCAGGTCCCCCCTATATACTCCTTTACAGTCACTGTCCATCAGCGTAGCAACCTGTTGTAGAATCACTACGTGTCTTCTCTGTGTTGTACAGCCCTCCCCTTTCTCCCACCCCGCTATGGATGCTAATCTTAATACCCCCCTACTTCTCCCCCCCTTATCCCTCCCTACCCACCCATCCTCCCCAGTCCCTTTCCCTTTGGTACCTGTTAGTCCATTCTTGAGTTCTGTGATTCTGCTGCTGTTTTGTTCCTTCAGTTTTTCCTTTGTTCTTATATTCCACAGATGAGTGAAATCATTTGGTATTTCTCTTTCTCTGCTTGGCTTGTTTCACTGAGCAAAATACCCTCCAGCTCCATCCATGTTGCTGCAAATGGTTGGATTTGCCCTTTTCTTATGGCTGAGTAGTATTCCATTGTGTATATGTACCACCTCTTCTTTATCCATTCATCTATCGATGGACATTTAGGTTGCTTCCAATTCTTGGCTATTGTAAATAGTGCTGCGATAAACATAGGGGTGCACTGATCTTTCTCATACTTGATTGCTGCATTCTTAGGGTAAATTCCTAGGAGTGCAATTCCTGGGTCAAATGGTAAGTCTGTTTTGAGCATTTTGATGTACCTCCATACTGCTTTCCACAATGGTTGAACAAGTTTACATTCCCACCAGCAGTGTAGGAGGGTTCCCCTTTCTCCACAGCCTCGCCAACATTTGTTGTTGTTTGTCTTTTGGATGGCAGCCATCCTTACTGGTGTGAGGTGATACCTCATTGTAGTTTTAATTTGCATTTCTCTGATAATTAGCGATGTGGAGCATCTTTTCATGTGTCTGTTGGCCATCTGTATTTCTTTTTTGGAGAACCGTCTGTTCAGTTCCTTTGCCCATTTTTTAATTGGGTTATTTGTTTTTTGTTTGTTGAGGCGTGTGAGCTCTTTATATATTCTGGACGTCAAGCCTTTATCGGATGTGTCATTTTCAAAGATATTCTCCCATACTGTAGGGTTTCTTTTTGTTCTATTGATGGTGTCTTTTGCTGTACAGAAGCTTTTCAGCTTAATATAGTCCCACTTGTTCATTTTTGCTGTTGTTTTCCTTGCCCGGGGAGATATGTTCAAGAAGAGGTCAGTCATGTTTATGTCTAAGAGGTTTGTGCCTATGTTTTCTTCCAAGAGTTTAATGGTTTCATGACTTACATTCAGGTCTTTGATCCATTTTGAGTTTACTTTTGTATATGGGGTTAGACGATGGTCCAGTTTCATTCTCCTACATGTAGCTGTCCAGTTTTGCCAGCACCATCTGTTGAAGAGACTGTCATTTCGCCATTGTATGTCCATGGCTCCTTTATCAAATATTAATTGACCATATATGTCTGAGTTAATGTCTGGATTCTCTAGTCTGTTCCATTGGTCTGTGGCTCTGTTCTTGTGCCAGTACCAAATTGTCTTGATTACTATGGCTTTATAATAGAGCTTGAAGTTGGGGAGTGAGATCCCCCCTACTTTATTCTTCTTTCTCAGGATTGCTTTGGCTATTCGGGGTCTTTGGTGGTTCCATATGAATTTTTGAATTATTTGATCCAGTTCATTGAAAAATGTTACTGGTAGTTTCATAGGGATTGCATCAAATCTGTATATTGCTTTGGGCAGGATGGCCATTTTGACGATATTAATTCTTCCTAGCCATGAGCATGGGATGCGTTTCCATCTGTTAGTGTCCCCTTTAATTTCTTTTAAGAGTGACTTGTAGTTTTCAGAATATAAGTCTTTCACTTCTTTGGTTAGGTTTATTCCTAGGTATTTTATTTTTTTTGATGCAATTGTGAATGGAGTTGTTTTCCTGATTTCTCTTTCTGTTGGTTCATTGTTGGTATATAGGAAAGCCACAGATTTCTGTGTGTTGATTTTGTATCCTGCAACTTTGCTGTATTCCGATATCAGTTCTAGTAGTTCTGGGGTGGAGTCTTTAGGGTTTTTTATGTACAGTATCATGTCATCTGCAAATAGTGAGAGTTTGACTTCTTCTTTGTCAATCTGGATTCCTTGTATTTTTTTGTTTTGTCTGATTGCCGTGGCTAGGACCTCTAGTACAATGTTAAATAACAGTGGGGAGAGTGGGCATCCCTGTCTAGTTCCCGATCTCAGCGGAAATGCTTTCAGCTTCTCGCTATTCAATATAATGTTGGCTGTGGGTTTTTCATAGATGGCCTTTATTATGTTGAGGTACTTGCCCTCTATTCCCATTTTGCTGAGAGTTTTTATCATGAATGGATGTTGAACTTTGTCAAATGCTTTTTCAGCATCTATGGAGATGATCATGTGGTTTTTGTCTTTCTTTTTGTTGATGTGGTGGATGATATTGATGGACTTTCGAATGTTGTGCCATCCTTGCATCCCTGGGATGAATCCCACTTGGTCATGGTGTACGATGGTTTTGATGTATTTTTGAATTCGGTTTGGTAAAATTTTGTTGAGTATTTTTGCGTCTACGTTCATCAGGGATATTGGTCTGTAGTTTTCTTTTTTGGTGGTGTCTTTGCCTGGTTTTGGTATTAGGGTGATGTTAGCTTCATAGAATGAGTTTGGGAGTATCCCCTCCTCTTCTATTTCTTGGAAAACTTTAAGGAGAATGGGTATTATGTCTTCCCTGTATGTCTGATAAAATTCCGAGGTAAATCCATCTGGCCCGGGGGTTTTGTTCTTGGGTAGTTTTTTGATTACCGCTTCAATTTCGTTGCTGGTAATTGGTCTGTTTAGATTTTCTGTTTCTTTTTGGGTCAGTCTTGGAAGGTTGTATTTTTCTAGGAAGTTGTCCATTTCTCCTAGGTTTCCCAGCTTGTTAGCATATAGGTTTTCATGGTAGTCTCTAATAATTCTTTGTATTTCTGCGGGATCTGTTGTGATTTTTCCTTTCTCATTTCTGATACTGTTGATTTGTGTTGACTCTCTTTTCCTCTTAATAAGTCTGGCTAGAGGCTTATCTATTTTGTTTATTTTCTCGAAGAACCAGCTCTTGGTTTCATTGATTTTTGCTATTGTTTTATTCTTCTCAATTTTATTTATTTCTTCTCTGATCTTTATTATGTCTCTCCTTCTGCTGACCTTAGGCCTCATTTGTTCTTCTTTTTCCAATTTTGATAGTTGTGACATTAGACCGTTCATTTGGGATTGCTCTTCCTTTTTTAAATATGCTTGGAGTGCTATATACTTTCCTCTTAAGACTGCTTTTGCTGCATCCCACAGAAGTTGGGGCTTAGTGTTGTTGTTGTCATTTGTTTCCATATATTGCTGGATCTCCATTTTGATTTGGTCATTGATCCATTGATTATTTAGGAGCGTGTTGTTTAGCCTCCATGTGTTTGTGAGCCTTTTTGCTTTCTTTGAACAGTTTATTTCTAGTTTAATGCCTTTGTGGTCTGAAAAGTTGGTTGGTAGGATTTCAATCTTTTGGAATTTACTGAGGCTCTTTTTGTGTCCTAGTATGTGGTCTATTCTGGAGAATGTTCCATGTGCACTTGAGAAGAACGTGTATCCTGTTGCTTTTGGATGTAGAGTTCTGTAGATGTCTATTAGGTCCATCTGTTCTAGTGTGTTGTTCAGTGCCTCTGTGTCCTTACTTATTTTCTGTCTGGTGGATCTGTCCTTTGGAGTGAGTGGTGTGTTGAAGTCTCCTAGAATGAATGCATTGCATTCTATTTCCTCCTTTAGTTCTGTTAATATTTGTTTCAGGTATGTTGGTGCTCCTGTATTGGGTGCATATATATTTATAATGGTTATATCCTCTTGATGGACTGAGCCCTTTATCATTAGGTAATGTCCTTCTTTGTCTTTTGTTACTTTCTTTATTTTGAAGTCTGTTTTGTCTGATACCAGAATTGCAACACCTGCTTTCTTCTCTCTGTTGTTTGCTTGAAATATCTTTTTCCATCCCTTGACTTTAAGTCTGTGCGCGTCTTTGGGTTTGAGTTGAGTCTCTTGTAAGCAGCATATGGATGGATCTTGCTTTTTTATCCATTCTATTACTCTGTGTCTTTTGATTGGTGCATTCAGTCCATTTACATTTAGGGTGATTATTGAAAGGTATGAATTTATTGCCATTGCAGGCTTTAAGTTTGTGGTTACCAAAGGTTTAGGGTTAGCTTCTTTACTGTCTTACTGTCTAACTTAACTCGCTTGTTGAGCTATTATAAACACAATCTGATGATTCTTTATTTCTCTCCCTTCTTATTCCTCCTCCTCCCTTCTTCATATGTTGGGTGTTTTGTTGTGTGCTCTTTTTAGGAGTGCTCCCATCTAGAGCAGTCCCTGTAGGATGCCCTGTAGAGGTGGTTTGTGGGAGGCAAATTCCCTCAACTTTTGCTTGTCTGGGAATTGTTTAATCCCTCCTTCATATTTAAATGATATTCATGCTGGATACAGTAGTCTTGGTTCGAGGCCCTTCTGTTTCATTGCATTAAGTATATCATGCCATTCTCTTCTGGCCTGTAGGATTTCTGTTGAGAAGTCTGATGATAGCCTGATGGGTTTTCCTTTGTAGGTAACCTTTTTTTTCTCTCTGGCTGCTTGTAATACTTTGTCCTTGTCTTTGATCTTTGCCATTTTAATTATTATGTGTCTTGGTGTTGCCCTCCTTGGATCCCTTGTCATGGGAGTTCTGTGTACCTCTGTGGTCTGAGAGGCCATTTCTTCCCCTAGTTTGGGGAAATTTTCAGCAATTATTTCTTCAAAGACATTTTCTATCCCCTTTTCTCTCTCTACTTCTTCTGGAATGCCTATGATTCTTATATTATTCCTTTTAGATTGATCACTCAGCTCTCTTAAAATTATTTCATTCCTGGAGATCCTTTTATCTCTCTCTGCATCAGCTTCTCTGCGTTCCTGTTCTCTTTTTTCTAGTCCATTAATGGTCTCTTGCATCTCGTCCATTCTGTTTTGAAGTCCTTCCAGAGCTTGTTTTATTTCTGAATTCTCCTTCCTTAGTTCTTGCATATTTCTCTGCAAGTCCATCAGCATGGTTATGACTTTTGTTTTGAATTCTTTTTCAGGTAGACTGGCTAAATCTATCTCCCCAGATTCCTTCTCAGGGGAAGATGTAGCAGATGCTGAAGCTGTCTGGGTTAGTCTTGTCTGGATCATATTTTTTTGCCTTTTCATGTTGACAGGTGCTATTGACTGTCAGCTGGGAGGGCCAAAATTTTCACTTACTACTGGCCTTTCTTTACTGGGGCAACTGCGACCCCTAGTGGCTTGTGTTGGGTAATTGCGTGTAGAGTGGGTCTTTGTGTCTTGCCTGGCCGGGAGGGAGAAATTTCCCTTTCTGTGGGCAGAATTTGTCTCAGGCTGCTTCTCTGCTTTCGCAGCGCCCGGTGGGGTGATGGATGGGGGGGCTGCTTGACTGTTTGCCTCCGTGAGGGGTCTCAGAGCTGTTGCCCAGGGGGTTAGTGCACCCGGTTTTCCCTGTAATTTCCAGCTGCTGTACTGTGACCTGGGTTTTTTCCGTCAAGCTGTTAAGTCCCTGTCCCTTTAAGACTTTCAAAAAGCCCCCGCTTTTCTTTGTCACAGGGGCATCAGCTTCAGCACCCGCTCAGAGGTCTTACTCCCTGTTCTCCCAGTATCCAGGGCCCCCTGGGCACGCACTGTGTCTGCGCTCTGATCCGGATGGCTGGGGCTGGGTGTTCGGCAGTCCTGGGCTCCGTCTCCCTCCCGCTCTGCCTATTTTTCTCCCGCCGGGAGCTGGGGGGAGGGGCGCTCGGGTCCCGCAGGGCCGGGGCTTGTATCTTACCCCTTTCACCAGTCGCTGGGTTCTCGCTGGTGTAGCTGCAGTCTGGCCACTGTCCTGCGTCTTCTGGTCTCTCTTTTAGGGCTAGTTGTGTTTGTTGTATTTTCAAAAGTATATATGTTTTTGGGAGGAGATTCCCACTGTCCTACTCAGGCCGCCATGTTGGCTCCGCCTCTCCGTAATAAATATTTATACAGTGCATACAGTGCATACTGTATTGCAGGCACTCCTCTAAGCACCTACGTATATTAGATCATTTTCATTTTCACAATAATCTGATGAGGTAGCTATTATTACTATTCTTATTTTGCAACATAAAAAATTGAGGCACAGAGAGGTTTGATAAATTACCCAAGGCTACACAGCTAGGAAGATACAAAGCTGGCGATCAAAACTAGCAGCCTGGCTCTGGACTCTATGTACTTGATTGCTATGCTATGCTTTGTAAAAAAGACAATAGAAATTCTCCTGTGTATTCCAAATTCTCACTGAATAATTTCAACTTTTCTTGGTATTGCATATGACAATAGTGATTATTTTAGAACAAAACTTAAGTGAAGAAGAATTCCAGCTCTAATTAGAATATTTTGTCTGATTTTGCACCACTTCATAGGCATGGGTTACATTAGTGGAAGACTTAGCCATAAACCAAACAAAAAGGGCACAAAGGGAGGTACAAATGAACATGCCATTCCTTTAAAGTTCTTTCTTCTTTTCACTGTGCTGTGGACTGCATTTACTTTATATCATAGCCACACAATTGTTAGATTGGCACATGTTTGATTTATGCAGAATGCCCCTAACACTGCGTAAATTTAAAGCCTTTGGAACACTCTCAAAAGAAATCACAGCCCTTTTTCTAAACATACATCCTAAGAAAAACCTTAAAGTCTGCAATTAGAAAACACCCATGTTATTCCATCCGAGGGGCTGGCCCTTGTGTGTGGAAGACACAACGACGCCTCTGCTGGCAGGTTCACAGGGCCAGCAAATGATGACTCACACGTGTATCGATGGTGTCTGTCTCCCATGGTTTTCTTTTGGAAACAACAGTTTTGAGACCTCATTCATTATGTCTTGCACATAGAAAATTCTACACATCTTTGAAGCAGAATTTTCACTGTGTTGACGTGAGTATTTCAAGAAAGCAAAGAAAGAAAACCAGGCATTCCAACCAGATAAATGGAAGAGCTGGAGAGAAGTGGTGCCTTTTGACTAACTCAGGTGATGCTGAGGGGTTGAATGATTTATGACTCTGACCAATCCTGCCAAGGCACGACTAAAGGGGACCCACTCATAAAAATATACTTCAGGGCAAATGGGATAATGCATTTACTCATTTGTCAAATGAGTAAATGGGGTGGTTGATGGTTCATCCAGCCTACATTACTTGGATATAATTTTGGATTCTAGAGCAAGAGAATTACCAAGCTCTTTGGATTTCAACCCATCTACCCCTCAATATTTTATATAATCAGACAAATAGGTTTCCTGATAGGTTTCCCTTGGCATTCACCATTTTTTAAAAATCCCAATTTGTGACACCAGTAAGCTTTTAATGACCCAAGGATATGAATGCAAAATAGTTGCTTTTCATTAATTTAGTCCTACCATGAAATTTTAAACTTTTCATGCTTTTTGAAGGAGCATATTCATCAAAATTGGAAACAAATATCCTCATGACCTATAATTAATATGCTTTAAAATATTGCATCATGAGACACAGATTTATGCAAATAGCTTCTTAAACATTTTGATGATGAACACATCCACTTAAGTGATGGACCACTGCCCGGCTTAACTAATGGACACAAAGTAACAGATACCCTTGATCCCCATGTCAGCCAAGTCATTCATTCCTTTACCAGCAGACTTGGCTCTGTTGGGTGGCCACACTGTTGTTCTGGGCTCTGGGATATAGTATAAACAAGGCAAAGTCCTGGCTCTCTAGGCCTACAGCCTAGAAGGGAGACAAACAGCTAAACAAGTAAGTATGAACTGTGCTGTCAGGCAGGCCAGGGCCAGGTCAGGTAGGGCCTTCCTACTGGCAGTGTGGTCTGGGGATCAGCAGTACCGTCATCCCTGGAGTTCACTGGAAGTGTAGACTCTCAGGCCTCTCCCAGACCCACTGACCAAAGTCTGAGCTTTAACAAGTTCTCTAGGTGATTCTTTATGCACTTCAAAGCTGGGGAAGTACTCACAACAGACATTCCCGGTGCTGGGTATGTATATCAGAGTCACAGAGAAGATGGAGTTACTGATATCCTGGCCTCCCTTCCAGAGGTCCGGCCATAAGTGTCCTGGGGAGGGTTCTGCTGGTGACGGTTCTGCAGTCTGCCCAGGAGAATAATGTGTAGCTGGGCTGAGGTCGTATTCTGGGAACAATAGGAAGTCCCTGAGGACTGAGATCAGGGGAGTGTGACCTGATTGACACAGAGGAGGAATTCTTGGACTTTCAATAATGGTCGAGCTGCTGAGGCCAAAGTGGCTGGATGCCACCTGCCACCTCGTCTGCCAGCATGGCAGTCTGCTCTGCAAGGCAAGGGCCACGATGTGATGTGGTACCACACTTAGCACTCAAATCAAGCCTAAGCATTGTGCTAGTTCACAGGAAGCAAATAACATCTGCGAAGAAAACTGCAGGCACTTTCATATGAAACCAAGATCACAGCCAGGTTCAGTCACTGCTCCCATTACATACCTGAGGACCTCTACTTCCCAGATCGCCTTTCTCCCCTTTCACACCAGCCTCTCCTCTCGGGCCCTGTGTGCAGAGAATTAAGTATTATTCCCTAACAGAGCACTTGACTACTAACAATGAAACACCAAGTCAGTAATGAGGGCAGAACTCTGCTCCCGCCTGCGTCCGGTCTTGCTCTGCTGCTCTCTCTACGCAGGGACAGGAGGGTCCAGACCAACACTTAGGTGCTTGGACATTTGTGGTCACAGTGAAGAAATACTGAACAGTTGAAATTTTCAGTATTGCTTTCTAATTACCCTAAACATTCTTTGTACTCCAAATGCATATATTTCTTACGTTTAAAAGGAGTAATCCCTAATTATATCAATCTGAAACTGGAATATTTAAATGGATTTTCTATTCAATAACCACATAGAAGACTGGCCATAAATGAGATATGGCATGTGGTAAGAAGAAATTCAGAAATCTCTACTTCTGGAATATTATATTGCGTTTTCACTGTGGCTTCCCTATGTGAGCAGAGAAACCATGCTGTGTTTGGTTTTTGCATATCCTTTTAAACTATGCTGTGAAAAAAGGTTAAGTGTACAAAAAGAAGAAGGCATATTGTATTATTACTTGTTTAGCATGAAATAAAGCCAGACAATCTATTGAAATGATTCCCCACAGCCTCAGTGGCAAGTATTTCTCGCTTAAAGGTAAGGATCTTTCCTCAGCTGGCAAGTAAGACAAAGAACGGCAATCAAGCTAGGAGACAGAGGTCTCAGGGGCAAACTGTGTACTGCTCTGAAATCTTGGAAAAATGTGAACAAAGTTTTTCTTCTGATGTCTAAGGATATTTTGCCCAACTTCCATGCACCAAACTGCCAACATGTAATAGTTACTTCAATTTTTTAAAAAACTTTGTAGATTAAAACTTTGAGAAATTACAGAACCACTGTTTGTCCTGCATTTGCCAAGCAACAAAGTTATTTCTCAAGATTTCAAAACTAAAAGTTTGGAGAGAAAAAAATGTGTTCTGACTTTCATAGTATGACCTTCTTTCTTTCATCTTAGCATTTTCTAGGACTTCCATTCCCTTCTCTTTATTATTTTAGGCTCCATTTTCCCTTCTGACACATGCTTCCTTTCCCTTCATGTGATCAGTGTCAGAGACAGCCATGACTTGTTTCTTGCAAAAGGGAAGTGCTGGAGGCAGGTCCCTGAAGAAGAAAGCTAGAAAGGACAGGCTCTAGACCATATATCACCTCCTGAAGACCTCAGCTGTATTTGGAACAATTCTCTCCTAGAGTAGAGCCAATTTTCCTATACCATGGGCATCAGATATGTAACACTGAGCTCTTGTGCTAAATTGACCAAAATTCCCAGTTTAGTGGCCCAACATTTTCTTTGGCTCAAGGTCTCCCTGAAATACTCTAGCAAGCCTGAACCCATCCAGTGCAGACCACTGCCCAGCACGTTGGCTCATTTATTACCTCTCGAGTGGGACAAAACTTAGACAAAGGAGCCCAAATGCTGGACAGGCCATGTTGCTTCCTGCCTTTATTACTCTGAAAACACTTCAAATATCTATAATTCTGCAAGGAGGGTTGAGGGATTCTATCAAGGCTTCAGATTCTTTATGGTCTCACACCCTGATTAGTGACAAGTACCTGGGGGCCCGTCAGTCCCAGTGAGCCTTCGAGTCCATCTGGGCCGGGGATGCCTGTTTTCCCCTATGGTGATAAAGAATTAATCTGTTAACACTGTTTCTTGAGAATTTTGTCCTTAATGTGAAAGGTTATATTTTTTTCAATCACAGTGTCAGAGTAGGATTTTTGCAAAAAATATGAAAAAATAAAGGAAAATACAAAGTAAAAGTCTTCTATAATCTCATCAAGCAGAGATAACCACAGCTATGTGTACTTGCTTTCAGTCTTTAAACACATGTATACACATATGCACATACACAAACACTCCCTTCTCCTATAACCCTTGTAATATAACATACATAATAGTGTATTGGGCCTGAAAAACTCATAATTTACTTCAAATTTTCTGCAAAAATCTCCAGGCATCTTATAACATTATATTTATATTCAAATAGATTAAACATCTAGGGATCAAAAATTAAGCATTCTCTTTACCTTGACCTTGAACTCTCCAGAGAGATGAATTTCAAAAGGAGTAAGGAAGGATTCAAAAGTTTAATTTAGGCAACTAAATTAAATATGTCAATGAATTGAAGTCTGCTGCAATCTAATTTACTATTCTTTTCATAAGTAAAACTGTCTTTTCTCTGGTAGTGTTGGAAATATTTTATCTTTAACATTCTGGAGTTTCACCATGACATAATTGACAGTAGATTTATTATTTATCCTCACTGTATTTTCAGTTTGAGGATGTTTGTTTCTTTAACTTTGTAAAATTCTAAGTCACAGCTGCTCTTTCATAAACATTAGAGATTCATGAAGTGTGTATAATGTATCACCAACATATTCAAAGGGAAGATGATATGACATGTTGTATAATTTACTTTTGAGCAAAACATTCAGAATATCCAAGTTGTACTGGGGTTTTATTGTACTCTTGGTTTAAAAGGGGTTTATGTAAATTGTAAGTAAGGTTTCAGAGTTAATTGAATAAAACTCTAAAAGAAGGTCACCCACTGAGTTACTAGAGTTTATACCTGAAATCCGAAGTTAAATTTAACAATAATTAGGCCAAGTAGATAGTGTCTCTTGCCATTAATTTTTATAATTTTTAATAAGGTACCCAAATTTTCTTTTAAGATGTGAGTACTTGAAATTGTAGCCTTAACGTTTTCTAACATTTTATGCCACAACCAATATAATCAAAAAGTGAAAGAACTTTAGACTTGGAAGGGACTTTCCAGAGCCTTTATTCTAGATCCTTGATTGAACACAGAATATTATCATTTGGAGTTAAAAAAAAGTCATTGTACCTGTGGACCTGTATGTCCCCTTCGGCCATGAGCTGCCTAAAACAGGAGGGTAGATACCATTAACTCTGAAAAATAAATGCTTTTTATATTTAATTTAATAATGAACACCTTAAGACATTGATATTTTAAAAAGTTCTCACATACTGCTTAAAACACTTAATTATCTACTGCACCATCAAATCAAAATGCTGTCAACTGTGAATTTCTATACAAGAGCAATAGGTAATTAAAATCATACACAAATGAAATCTATACATACTTAGGAGAACAGATAGAGGCCCATAATTCACCTTCTACTAACTTATTTACTAGAGCTGGTCACAAGCTCCAAAATCTATTTGAATTTTATTCCTTCCATTTTTCCACAGTATTATTAAGTAAACCAGAAATGAGGAGTGGAGCAAGCAAAAGGCAGGAAGACAGGAAAAACTGGGAGAACTGACTTTATGACCTTTATTATAGATTAATTTCAGAAGCTAAAGATAGCCAAACTAATTTTATCCACTTCCTTCCAAAAAGCCAATTAATCTGACCTGTCAAAAGTGAAGGAATCATCCCAAGCATTCAAAAGTTACTCAATTCAGTATGCTGATAAAATGTCCAATCAAAATAATGGCACTACACATTCAAGCAGATTTTTCCTACTCTCATGTGTAAGGTTAGGGTCTGCATATGCTCCAGATTGATATTTCATAGATGTGAAAATCAAAAGACAGACATTTTATTGTCTAACTTAGGATCTGATCTCTCAGTAAGGTTATTACAAGACTAGCATCCAGGATTTGCAAAATTTAATAAATATCAGACAACATTTTCTTGATGAAAGTTTGAGACATTGAGGTCAAAATTCTATGTGAGGCCAGTATGCAGATTTTAAATTCTCCTAATATTTTAGTCAAAATTTATTGTTATCTAGGAAACAGACTATGTATCAAGGGAAATGGTTGGAGGCTTATTTCTTTAATACCCCGACAAGTTATCTTGAGATAAAAGTCCAAATCCTCTTTATCAGAGGGAGGTAAAGAAGCTCTCCCTCCTTTAGCACAGGGGTTTAACCTGTTCTGGTCATTCACTTCCATTTTATTCATAAAAATACCTACCAAGGATCTACTGCCCATGAAGCATATTGGATGGCAACCACAGGAACAGATGACACACACATACACACGCAGGCACACACACACACACACACACACACACACAAAGGGTCATTGACCTCAGGTGACCCTGACTTTTTCGATTTGGTCAGGAGGAGATAAATATCACAAATATTTACAAGGCAGAGTATGGCAAATGGTTTTGGAAAAGGAAAGATAGAAATATAGGTTTCAAAGAAAGCAATCATATACAGTTGGTCAAATCAGGAAAATCTTCCTAAAGGAAGAAACTTCTTTTGGTTGGGTTTCACAGAATGTGCATGAGTTTTACAGGTAGAGAATGAAAGAAGTCTTTCTCGGAGAGGGTATAACCTAACTAATGACATAGAAGCAGGACAAATGGAAGTGTATTTGATAGTGTTAAGTCTGGGTCAAAGATATGAGAAAAGAGGGGACTAGTAGGGTCACTAGGCTGAAAATTCTAAGCTGAAAAGTTCATACTCCATTTAGCAGAAACCACTGGGGTTCTTGGAGCAAGAAATGCACACGACGAGTCCTGGACTTGGGTGGATACATTTGGTTGTAGTGTGAGCAACTGAGTAGAACCTGACACTCATGTGAACTATTCAGAACCTTAAATTCTTTGTCTGAAAAGACTTAAGGGAGATGAAACAGGCCTTTATATCCAAAAATCTTTCTTTGGTCCACTGTCACAGTGTTTGAAACATGATCAATAAACACTTGTTGTCTGTATCTTTAACATTTGACTTGGAAAGAGTTTGATTAAAATTAGTCATCTCAACACATTTATTGAGCTCCTGTTCCCTCTGAAGCACTGGGATGAGTGACAGTAAGTGAAAGCTGACTCCTGTCCCCAGGCAGGAGTTCGTAACCCTAATAGAAGGCACTGACTTTGATCCACCATTCTCACAAATCACCTACCACCTATTTGGGATTTAAACTCCAAGCAGAGATACCTTGGGTAGGTGTGAGAGATAGAAAACAAGGAAATAGGGGAGATGATTTTACAATTTTGCTTCAAATTTTAAAATGTTTTAGATGGGAAAGATTAAATCCCAAAGGTCTTAATGGTTTGCTGAAGCACCTGCAGTTGTCTGGTACCACATCCAGACAGCGTGACCGATATGTGAAAGGAAATGTGAATGCACACATCAAGAAAATCTCCCCAAAGAAGACCTGAAAGTAAGAAGACCCAGAACTCAATTCCTTGGTCCCCCATAGCCTGGCTTTTGGGTAGTTTACCAGGGCCACTTTCCTAGATAGGTATAGACTGGTTTGGGACACAGGATTCCCAGGATAAAAGCAGAACATTGTTAATGGTAAATAAAGCATGACATTAACCCTGAATCTTAACGGCAAACTCATTCACCGCAATTAATGGTGCTCCTACAGTAGTGCCACGTAAGCATGACCAACAGCCCTCTAGATGGAGTAGAACTGAGGGCCATGCTTTAGTTGGAGGCTACAGTTGCTTTTCATGAACCATAGCACAACAATCTTCTAATTTCAGTAAAGTTTGGCTCAGAAAGAGCCAATACCCCGCCAACCCCACCCCCCGCTAAGCAGTGTGGCCCTGATCCCTTCCCTCCCTCCACGCCAACCCATTACAGACTCTTAACAGAGCACTGATTACAGCTTGTTAACCCTACAGGTGTGTCCCATCTACAACAGTGGTTCTCAGCTGCAAGGGGTGATTTAGCACCCTCCCTTCCCTAGGCTGAAGAGTTCATACTCCGTTTAGCAGAAACCACTGGGGTTTGGGAAGGTTTGACAATGCCTGAAGACATGTTTCACTGTCACAGTCAGGGGTGCTACTGGCACCTAGCGAGTAGAGGCCAGAGATATCACTAAACACCCGACAATGCCCAGGACAGCCTTTCACAACACAGAATTATTCAGTGCACATGACAATAGAAGGGTCAGACACCAGGCTCTATAAAATGACTCTAAGTTCCTTGAGAGCAAAGATTATATCTTATTTGAGTTTGAAACCCTAGTCTTTAGTAGAACTGCTCATACACTGTAGGTGTTCAATAAATGTTTGTCAAATGAATGAAGGTGAAATCTGGCCAACCACTGTTATTTCCCTGCATGTCCCACCCTACCACTGGCCGTCTCCAATCACTTATCAGTTCAGCAGAACCTTTTTGCACTGAGGTGTCTTCAGTGCTCATTATCTACCTACATTTTAGTTTTTCAGTCTGTAGTATAGATTTTTCTTCTTTCTAAAAGGATAATGACTTTGCTGTTACTATAAAAATGATACACATTGATTTTAAAACATCCAAATACAGAAAATACACAGAATAAAAATTTAACTAATGCCAAATTCCCCATGTATAAATAAGTATCATTAACATTTGGTAATCATGATTCCTGACACCTTTTTATGGATGTTTACAGATACTACAGATAGAGTTCTAAATAGTGGTACATTTGGCTAAAAAGGAATGATACTCATGCTACTTTAAAATAAAAACATTACATTTAATTTTACTTGACTTTTAGAGAAGAAAAAGTAAAACTGAAAGAATTGGAAATGTTTGGTGGTAACATTTCTTGACAACAACAGATATGCACTTCTAAATGAGGAAAGAATGTTGATGAAAAAAATTAGGTTAGGATATATTTGTAATACATGTTTTAGCTTAAGATGATGTTTAGACACTGACTCTTTGCAATGAAAGATGAGATTATAGTATATTAGTATTTTCCCACACCTTTTCTTACTTTCCTGTTTTCATGATTTTTAGATTGTCAAATGTATACAACATTTATATTTTGTTCTATAATCATGTCTCTATGGTGTAGTCTTATTACTACACTTAAAGGGATTCATATTTATTATCATAAAAATTTAAAAATAGGATAATGGAGACTCTATTGCCTGAGGTTTTGAAGGCTTGATCATGTTAATTACTTATATGCTGAAAGGGTAGCTTTGGAGGGTATAAAAATCCTAGACCACTCTATTTCCCTCAGAACTCTATAATCATTCTACTGCTCTCTTTTGGTACTTAATGTTTTGAAGAAGGTTGAAGACAGACTCAGTTTTCTATCTTTTCTGTTTGGAAATTCTCATGATTTTTCTTTAAGTAATAAATCTGGTAATTCACTAGGATGTGGCTCCGTGTTGATATTTTTGTATCAGTTTTTTTTCTGAGTCAGAGTATGAGTTTTCTATCTTCATATTTGAGCCTTTGTTTCAAAAAGTTACTTTTTACTACATCTCTGAATATTTTTTTACATTACACTAGTCTGTTTAATTTAGTGATGCGAACTGCACATTTGCTGGCTCTCCATGGTTGCTGTCCCACTCTATCACTGCTTCTGTGGTCTCCTTATTACCATATGCCTGACTATGTTTTCAGTCATATTTATTTACCTTTCTTGTTGTTTCTAATATATCTTACATTCTACGTCCTTCCCTTTTTTATTGCTCTTTAAGCACTACCAGCTTGCTTTCTTCCATTTCTTTCATCAGTTCTTTAGACCATTTATTTAGATCAATTATCTTGTCTTAATTTTTTTGAAACTCCAGAGAACTATTTACCAGAGTTGTTCTACTTTTTCCTTGAATAGTTCCTCTTCTAATTACGGTTTATCTCCTCTTTACTCATGTAGTTGTCCTCCTCTTATCTTAAAATTTCTATGCATGGGTCCTGATTAGTAACCATCTGTTTAATTGATAATGAAGATTATTGATATTTATGATTATTAATCACCTTTGAATAGGGCCACCTATTTGCTGAATTACTGCATGGGGTGTAGGTGGACTTGAGTGAGTAGCTTTGATATAGATATGTTATTTCAAACACTCTCATCATGAGTCATTACTTTTACCTTACAGATACCTTTTCCTTCAAATGTTGGCATTTAAGAGATTCATGGAATTCACACGAAGTCCCTGAGTCATAGCTTCTGCATTGTGATAGTCAGTTTCTTACTATTTTTTGCAGTTCCATGGCCTAGACAGCTAAGTTATAGATATTAATAATGGAATTTTTTTGTTTCCTATTATTTCTGTGTTTTCTGCAGAAAATATCAATATATATTGAATATACTGATATATATACACACTGAAATTATCAGTATATTCCCTGATCTTCTCCAACCTACAATACCCCTGGATTTTGTTGACTAGCTTTTTCTGAACTATGGCACCTACTTCCAGAAAAATCTGATCTCTCCTTCAGGTCTGAGATGCTATGTGGCAGCTCTCCAAAGCCTCCCTTATTAGGATCCAGATATAAAAATAGTTAGCCAGTATTTGTCATCATGTGTGACTGAAATTGTGGTCATTTCTTACCAATGTATTTTTAATTTTTTTTTTTGTTGCTGGTGAGTTGATGAATAGTATTAAAAAAAACTTGACGTTGCTGTCCTTAGCTGGAAGACCTAATTTTACTCTTGAATGATACTGCTGAACCTATAACCCAAGATGGAGCCATATTTCTCAGGAGTTGTGTGGCTTAAATAATACATGGTGATACTGTATTAGCCTTTAGAGACTAGAGCCTCTATGAAACAGTAAAAGTACATCTTCCATGACAAGATTTCTTGGATGATATTCTGTAAGTTCAAAATATTTTCAGGGTATGTAAGCTGGCTATAAACCTTTTAGAAAGTGAACTGAATAGCAAATGTATTTCTTAATCTTCAGATGTATGGAAAACGCAGCACAAAAACACATTCTCAGCAATCAAATTCTTCACATTTTAAATAGAATTTCTGTTCTTATTTCCATTTTCTCTGCCTTGCAAGAGGAGTGTATTCTAAGATACAAAAACATTTTGTTCATGGCATATATAATAGCTGGTTCTATGAACCTCTGCTCAGAAAATATAATGCATAATAAATGCAATATATTAAACTATTTTTTATTTGTGCTCAACTTTAAAATATTACATTTTTGGGTGGAGGAAGGCTGAGGAAGTTGGAGAAGGTTGGGTAAACAAATAAAGAATGGAAAGAAAGAAAAATCTGCAAAATGAGAATAGACACATTTAATTTAGAAGCCACTGCAAGTATTTACAGGTATCTTATTAAAGTTATGTCTTCTTATTGAATAAAGATTTTCTTTTACAATCTTAGTGTTCTCCCAAGAAGCGAAGCACAGAATATTTTTTCAATACTGATTAAAAACTAACAATAAACAAACAGAAAAGACCCAAAAGATTCCATAAGAAAGTGACTTAATTTTGCTCATATATATATGTAATGTTAATGTACAATTACATGAGCAACATTATGATTACTAGACTCCCCGCATTATCAAGTCTCCATCACGTACCCCATTACAGTCACTGTCCATCAGTGTAGTATGATGCTACAGAGTCACTACTTGTCTTCTCTGTGTTGTACGTCTTCCCTGTGCCTCCCCCCCAACATTATGTGTGCTAATTGTAATGCCCCTTTTCTCCCTTATCCCTCCCTTCCCACCCACCCTCCCCAGTCCCTTTCCTTTGGTAACTGTTAGTCCATTCTTGGGTTCTGTGATTCTGCTGCTGTTTTGTTCCTTCAGCTTTTTCTTTCTTCTTATACTCCACAGATGAGTGAAATCATTTGATACTTGTCTTTCTCCACCTGGCTTCATTCACTGAGCATAATACCCTCAAGTGCCATCCATGCTGTTGCAAATGGTAGGATTTCTTTTCCTCCTATGGCTGAATAATATTCCATTGTGTATATGTACCACATCTTCTTTATCCATTCATCTACTGATGGACACTTAGGTTGCTTCCATTTATTAGCTATTGTAAATCGTGCTGTGATAAACATAGTGGTGCATATGTCTTTTTCAAACTGGGATACTGCATTCTTAGGGTAAATTCCTAGGAGTGGAATTCCTGGGTCAAATGGTATTTCTACTTTTTAGTTTTTTGAGGAACCTCCATACTGCTTTCCACAATGGCTGAACAAATTTACATTCCCATCAGCAATGTAGGAGGGTTCCCCTTTCTCTGCATGCTCACCAACATCTTTTGTCTTTTGGATGTTGGCCATCCAAACTGGTGTGAGGTGATGCCTCATTGTGGTTTTAATTTTCATTTCTCTGATGATTAGTGATGTGGAGCATCTTTTCATGTGTCTGTGGGCCATCTGAATTTGTTCTTTGGAGAACTGTCTCTTCAGCTCCTCTGCCCATTTTTTAATTGGATTATTGGCTTTTTGTTTGTTGAGGTGTATGAGCTCTTTATATATTTTGGATTTGAACCCTTTATCAGATATGTCATTTATGAATATATTCTCCCATACTGTAGGATGCCTTTTTGTTTTATTTGTGGTGTCCTTTGGTGTACAGAAGCTTTTCAGCTTGATATAGTCCCACTTGTTCATTTTTGCTTTTGTTTCCCTTGTCCAGGGAGATACATTCATGAAGAAGTTGCTCATGCTTACATTCAGGAGACTTTTGCCTATGATTTCTTCTAAGAGTTTTATGGTTTTAGGACTTACATTTAGGACTTTTATCCATTTAAAATTTAATTTTGTGTATGGGGTTAGACAATAATCCAGTTTCATTCTCTTACATGTAGCTGTCCAATTTTGCCAACACCAACTGTTGAAGAGGCTGTCATTTCCCCATTGCATGTCCATGGTTCCTTTATCATATATTAATTGACCATATATGCTTGGGTTTATATCAGGGCTCTCTATTCTGTTCCACTGGTCTATAGGTCTGTTCTTGTGCCAGTACCAAATTGTCTTGATTACTGTCTTTGTAGTAGAGCTTGAAGTTGGGAAGAGAGATCCTCCCTGCTTTATTATTCATTCTCAGGATTGATTTGCCTATTCAGGGCCTTCTGTGGGTCCATATGAATTTTAGAACTATTTGTTCCAGTTTGTTGCAGAATGCTGTTGGTATTTTGATAGAGATTGCATTGAATCTGTAGATTGCTTTAGGCAGGATGGCCATTTTGACAATATTAATTCTTCCTAGCCAAGAGCCTGGTGTGAGTTTCCATTTGTTACTGTCCTCTTTAATTTCTCTTAAGAGTGTCTTACAGTTTTCAGGGTATAGGTCTTTCACTTCCTTGGTTAGGTTTATTCCTAGGTATTTTACTCTTTTTGATGCAATTGTGAATGAAATTGTTTTCCTGATTTCTCTTTCTGCTAGTTCATCGTTAGTGTGTGGGAAAGCCACAGGTTTCTGTGTATTAATTTTGTATCCTGCAACTTTGCTGAATTCACATATTAGTTCTAGTAGTTTTGGAGTGGAGTCTTTAGGGTTTTTTAAGTACAATATCATGTCATCTGCAAATAGTGACAGTTTGATTTGTTCCTGATCTTAGGTGAAAAGCTTTCAGCTTCTTGCTGTTCAGTATGATGTTGGCTGTGGGTTTGTCATATATGGCCTTTGTTATGTTGAGGTACTTGCCTTCTATACCCATTTTGTTGAGGGTTTTTATCATGAATGGATGTTGAATTTTGTCAAATGCTTTTTCTGCATCTATGGAGATGATCATGTTGTTTTTGTCCTTCTTATTATTGATGTGGTGGATGATGCTGATTAATTTTCAAATGTTGTACCATCCTTGCATCCTTGAGATGAACCCCACTAGATCATAGTGTATGATCCTCTTGATGTATTTTTTAAATTAATTAATTTTGTTGTCATTAATCTACAATTACATGAAGAATATTATGTTTACTTGGGTTCCCCCTTCACCAAATCCCCCCCACAAACCCCATTACAGTACTGTCCATCAGCATAGTAAGATGCTGTAGAATCACTACTTGTCTTCTCTGTGTTGCACAGCCCTCCCCATGCCCCCCCACATTATACATGCTAATCATAATGTCCCCTTTCTTTTTCCCCACCCTTATCCCTCCCTACCTTTCTCCCCAGTCCCTTTCCCTTTGGTAACTGTTAGTCCATTCTTAGGTTCTATGATTCTGCTGCTGTTTTTTTCCTTCAGTCTTTCTTTGTTCCTATAGTCTTTGGGTTTGAGGTGAGTCCCTTGTAAGCAGCATAGAGATGGGTCTTGCTTTTTTATCCATTCTATTATTCTGTGTCTTTTGATTGGTGCATTCAGTCCATTTACATTTAGGGTGATTATTGAAAGATATGTAGTTATTGCCACTGCAGGCTTTACATTCGTGGTTTCCAATGGTTCCAGGTTAGCTTCTTTAGTATCTTACTGTCTAACTTGACTCACTTATTGAGCTATTTTAAACACTGTCTGGTCATTCTTTATTTTCTCCCTTCTTATTCCTCCTCCTCTGTTCTTTATATGTTGGTTGTTTTATTCTGTGCTCTTTTGTGCTTCCTTTAACTGCTTTTGTGGGTAGTTGATTTTATTTTTTGCCTTAAGTTAGTGTTTGGTTGGTCTGCTTTCTTTGCTGTGGTTTTATTTTCTCTGGTGACATCTATTTAGTCTTAGACATGCTCCCATCTAGAGCAGTCCCTCTAAAATACCCTGTAGAGGTGGTTTGTGGGAGGCAAATTCCATCAACTTTTGCTTGTCTGTGAATTGTTTAATCCCTCCTTCATATTTAAATGATAGTCATGCTGGATACAGTATTCTTGGTTCAAGGCCCTTCTCTTTCATTGCATTAAATATATCATGCCATTCTCTTCTGGCCTGTAAGGTCTCTGTTGAGAAGTCTGATGATAGCCTGATGGGTTTTTCTTTGTAGGTGACCTTTTTCCTCTCTCTAGCTGCCTTTAAAACTCTGTCCTTGTTCTTGATCTTTGCCATTTTAATTATTATGTGTCTTGGTGGTGTCTTCTTTGGGTCCCTTCTGTTGGGCGTTCTGTGTACTTCCATGGTCTGATCAATTATTTCCTACCACAGTTTGGGGAAGTTTTCAACAATTATTTCTTCAAATACTCTTTCTATTTCTTTTTCTCTCTCTTCTTCTTCTGGTACCCTTATAATGTGGATATTGTTCCTTTTGGATTGGTCACACAGTTCTCTTAATATTGTTTCGTTCCTGGAGATCCTTTTATCTCTCTCTGCATCAGCTTCTATGCGTTCCTGTTCTCTGGTTTCTATTCCATCAATGGCCTCTTGCATCTTATCCATTCTGTTTATAAATCCTTCCAGAGATTGTTTCATTTCTGTAATCTCCCTCTGGACATCTGTAATCTCTCTCCGGACTTAATCCCTTCGCTCTTGCATATTTCTCTGCAGCTCCATCAGCATGGTTATGAGCTTTATATTTAATTCTTTTTCAGGAAGACTGGTTAGGTCTATCTCCTTCTCAGGGTTTGCCTCTGTGATCTTAGTCTGTATCAATTTTTCTGCCTTTTCATGGTGATAGATATATTTGTGGGGAGCTGGCGCATGTGTTGGGTAAGAGAAAGTCCCTTCTTGCCAGTTTATGGCCTTCCTCTCCTGGGAGAACAGTGGCCTCTAGTGGCTTGTGCTGGGCAGCTGTGTGCAGACGTGGCTTCTGATCTTGCCCGGAGTTTCTTTTGCTCTGCAGTTGCTGTGGGCATGGCCTGCCTCAGGCTGCTTCTCCAATATGGCAGAGCTACGTTGGAGGGGGAACAGGTGGGAGGCTGTTTTTCGTCATGAGGGGCCTCCAAGCTGTGCTGCGGGGGTTCGGGCACCCAGAGTTCCCCAGGATTCACAGCTGTTGGGCTAAGTGTCCCAGGGTACTTCTGTCCAGCTGTGGGGTCCCTATCCCTTTAAGACTTACAAAAAGCACTTACTTTTCTTTGTCCCAGGTGCACCGGCTGTGGGGACCCACTCACAGGTCTTACTGTCCTGTTTCCCTAGTTTCCAGCACCCCACGCACGCACTGTGTCTGCACTCCGGTGTGGATGGCTGGGGCTGGGTGTTTAGCAGTCCTGTGCTCCCTCTCCCTCCCTGCTCTGACTCCTCTCCTCCCACTGGGAGCTGGGGTGAGGGGCGCTTGGGTCCCGCTGGGCCATGGTTTGTATCTTACCCCCTTCACGAGGTGCTGGGTTCTCATGGGTGTGGATGTAGTCTGGCTGTTGTCCTGTGTCTTCTGGTCTCTCTTTTAGGATTAGTTGTATTTGTTGTATTTTCAAAAATATATATGGTTTTGGGAGGAGATTTCTGCTGCTCTACTCATGTTGCTATCTTGGGTCTCTCCCTCTTGATGTATTTTTGAATTCGGTTTACTAATATTTCATTGAGTATTTTTGCATCTATGTACATCAGGGATATTGGCCTGTAATTTTCTGTTTTTGTGGGGTCTTTGCCTGGTTTTGGTATTAGAGTGACGCTGGCTTCATAGAATGAGTTTGGAAGTATTCCCTCCTCTTCTATTTTTTGGGAAAACTTAAGGAGAATGGGTATTACATCTTCTCTAAATGTCTGATAAAATTTAGCAGTGAAGCCATCTGGTCCGGGAGTTCTGTTCTTCGGTAGTTTCTTGATTACCAATTCAATTTCATTGCTGGTAATTGGTCTGTGTAGATTTTCTGTTTCTTCTTTTGTCAGTCTTGGAAGGTTGTATTTTTCTAGAATGTTGTCCATTTCTTCTAGGTTTTCCAGTTTGTTAGGATATAGATTTTCATAGTATTCTCTAATAATTTTTTATATTTCTGTGGGGTCCGTCGTGATTTTTCCTTTCTCATTTCTGAATCTGTTTATGTGTGTAGATTCTCTTTTTCTCTTAATAAGTCTGGCTAGAGGCTTATCTATTTTGTTTATTTTCTCAAAGAGCCAACTCTTGGTTTCATTAATTTTTTCTATTGTTTTGTTCTTCCCAATTTTACTTATTTCTTCTCTGATCTTTATTTTGTCCCTGCTTCTGCTGACTTTGGGCCTCATTTATTCTTTCTTTCCCAGTTTCAATAATTGTGAATTTAGACTATTCATTTGGGATTGTTCTTCCTTCTTTAAATAGCCCTGGATTGCTATATACTTTCCTCTTAGAACTGCTTTTGCTGTGTCCCACAGAAGTTGGGGCATTGTGTTGTTGTTTTCATTGTTTCCATATATTGCTTGATCTCTGTTTTAATTTGGTCATTGATCCATTGATTATTTAGGAGCATGTTGTTAAGCCTCCATGTGTTTGTGAGCCTTTTTGTTTTCTTTGTACAATTTATTTCTAGTTTTACACCTTTGTGATCTGAGAAGTTTGTTAGTAGAATTTCAATCTTTTTTAATTTACTGAGGCTCTTTTTGTGGCCTAGTATGTGGTCTATTCTGGAGAATGTTCCATGTGCATTTGAGAATAATGTGTATCCTGCTGCTTTTGGGTGTAGAGTTCTGTAGATGTCTGTTAGGTCCATCTGTCCTAGGGTGTTGTTCAGTGCATCTGTGTCCTTACTATTATTTGTCTGGTTGTCTGTCCTTTGGAGTGAGTGGTGTGTTGAAGTCCCCTAAAATGAATGCATTGCATTCTGTTTCCTCCTTTAATTCTGTTAGTATTTGTTTCACATGCATTGGTGCTCCTGTGTTGGGTGCATAGATATTTATAATAGTTATATCTTCTTGTTGGACTGCCCCCTTTATCATTATGTAATGCCCTTATTTATCTCTTGTTACTTTCTTTTTTTGAAGTCTATGTTGTCTGATACAAGTAGTGCAACACCTGCTTTTTTCTCCCTATTGTTTGCATGAATAATCTTTTTCTATCTCTTCAGTTTTAGTCTGTGTATATCTTTGGGTTTGAGGTGCATCTCTTGTAAGCAGCATATAGATGGGTCTTGCTTTTTTATGCATTCTGTTAGTCTGTGTCTTTTGATTGGTGCATTCAGTCCATTTACATTTAGGGTGATTATCAATAGATATGTACTTATTGCCATTGCAGGCTTTGGATTCATGGTACCAAAGTTTCAAGGGTAGCTTCTTTACTATCTAACCATCTAACTTTAACTCACTTATTACACTATTATAAACACAGTCTGATGATTCTTTATTTATCTCCCTTTTTCTTCCCCTTCTACTCTTTATATTTTATGCATTTTATTCTGTACTCTTTTATGTTTCACCTGGCTGATTTTGTGGACAGCTGATTTTATTTTTTGTCTTTGGTTAGTATTTGGTTGGTCTGCTTTCTTTGCTGTGAATTTATTTTTCTGTTGATATCTTTTTAGTCTTAGGAATACTTCCACCTAGAGCAGTCCCTTTAAAATACACTGCAGGAGTGGTTTGTGGGAGGGAAATTCCCTCAACTTTTGCTTAACTGGGAATTACTTAATCTCTCCTTCAAATTCAAATGATGATCTTACTGGATACAGTGTTCTTGGTTCAAGGCCCTTTTGTTTCATTGCATTAAATATATCATGCCATTCTCTTCAGGCCTGTAAGATTTCTGTTGAAAAGTGTGATGATACCCTGATGGGTTTTCCTTTGTAGGTGATTTTTTTCTCTCTCTCCCTTCTTTTAATACCCTGTCTTTGTCTTTGATCTTTGCCATTTTAATTATTATATATCTTGGTGTTGTTCTCCTTGGGTCCCTTGTCATGGGAGATCTGTGGGCTTCCATGGTCTGAGAGACTATTTCCTTCCCCAGCTTGGGGGAAGTTTTCAACAATTATTTCTTCAAAGACAGTTTCTAACCCTTTTTCTCTCTCTTCTTCTTCTAGCATCCCTATAATGTGAATATTGTGCCATTTGGATTGGTCAGTTCTCTTAATATTCTTTCATTCCTAGAGTTCCTTTTATCTCTCTCTGCCTCAGCTTGTCTGTATCCCTGTTCTCTTATTTCTATTCAATTAACAGTCTCTTGCACCTCATCCAATCTGCTCTTAAATCCTTCCATTGTTTGTTTCATTTCTGTTATCTCCCTCCAGAATTCATCCCTTAGTTCTTGCCTGTTTCTCTGCAGCTCTATCAGCATGGTTATGACTTGTATTTTGAAGTTTTTTTCCAGGAAGATTGGTTATATCAGTCTCACCAGGCCCTCTCTCTGGCATTTGAGTGATTTTGGACTGGACCAGGTTCTTCTGCCTGTTCATGGCAAGAGAAGTGATCGCCAGTGAGTGACACATGTGTCAGCTGGGAGAACAAAGTCCCTTCCTGCTTTCTGGTCACCTTGCCCTTCTCTGCTGCCTGTTCCAGTTATCTGCAGACAGGGTGCAATCTCTGGATAATCCCCTGAGCTGCCATGGGCAGGGAAGCCCTTGGGATAGCCTAGGGCACTGGCAGGGGTCACAGGCATGTGTTGTATGTTCTCCTGTGAGAATGGTGTCCCTTTGTGCCTTCCTGACTTTACACCAGCTTCCTCTGTCTGTGCTGGGTAGCTGCATGCTGGCAGCAGTCTCTGGGTCTGGTCCTGTTTGGGAGAAGACTCTGTGTGGTTGCTGTGGGTGGGGCTGCTCCCCAGCAAGTCCAAAGCAATGGCAGGTCAGCTGGTTTGTTTGCAGTGCCGGCAGTGGGGAGTTAACAGTAGGCTGCTTATCATCATGAGGGGTTTCGGAGCTGCGTTGCCACCCAGGGGGTTAAGGCACCTGAAGTTCCTCAAAATTCCCAGCCTGCTGGGCTGTGTGTGCAAGGACGATTTTGTCCTCCTGTTAAGCCCTTGTCCCTTTAAGACTTTTAAAGCACCCGCTTTTCTTTTTCCCAAGGCAGCTGGCTGTGGGGACCTGTTCACAGTCTCAGTCTCAGGTTTTACTTTTCAACTTCTTTAATGTCCACTACACAATGCAATGTGTGTCTGTGCTTCTGGTGCAGATTACTAGGGCTGGTTAATTAGCAGTCCTGTGCTTCCACTCCCTCCCCACTCTGACTCTTTTCCTCCCTCCGGTGAGCTGGGGCTTGGGGAGTGCTTGGGTCCTGCCAGGTCATGGCTTTGTATCTTCCCCTTTTCATGAGATGCTGAGTTCTCACAGATGTAGATGTAGCCTGGCTGTACTGCATCCTCTGGTCTCTCTTTTAAGAGTAGTTGTATTTGCTGTATTTTCCAAAACATATATGGTTTTGGGTGATTTCCACCACCCTACTTATGCCACTGTCTTGAGAAAAAATTCCTCATTTTTATGCCCATAAAAATATACAATGTTTTCGATAGTGTGGAGGTTCCTCAAAAAATTAAACATAAAACTACCATATAATCCAGCAATTCCACTTGGCATTTATTCAAAGGAAACAAAAACTCTTACTTAGAATGACATCTGCACCCCCATGTTTGCTGCAGCATTATTTATAATAGCCAAGGCATGGAAGTGTCCATCAACGGAAAAAGAAAATGTGATACACACACAGAGGAATATTATTCAGCCACAAAAAAGAAAGAAATCTTGCAATTTGTGAGAACAGGAATGGATCTTGAGGACATTATGCTAAGTGAAATAAGTCAGAAAAAAATACTGTATGGTTTCACTTATATGTGGAATCTTAAAAAAAAAACTCATAAATACAGAGAACAGATTGGTGGTTACCAGAGGTAGGGGTATGAGGGTGGGTGAAATGGGTGAAGGGGATCAAAAGCTACAAACTTTTAGTTACAAAAATAGTCATGGCATGGTGACTGTAATTACCGCTGTATCCTATTTGAAAGTTGCTAAGAGACTAGATCTTATAAGTTTTTGGCAAAAGAAAAAAACATTTGTAACTGTGTAATGATGGATGTTAACTAAACTTACTGTGTGATCATTTTGGAATTTATACACATATCAAATCATGTTATACACCTGAAACTAATATAATGCTACATCTCAATAAAATATATATAATACTTTTAAATTGAGCACAAATAAAAACTAGTTCAATACATTGCATTATTATGCATTATGTTTTCTGAGCAGAAGTTCATAGAACCAGCTATTTTACTCCATCAAGAAAATATTTTTGTATCTTGGAACACGCTCCTCTTCCTTTCAAGGCAGAGAAAATGAGGTAAGAACAGAGGACTTACACCAGGACTGACTTTTCTAAGTAGTCATGAAATTGGCAGAGGAATGACGTTTTGGGGGTCAATGACATCACTGGCAGCCTCAGGTAGCCTAGTGGGGGCCAGAGGCTGCCTATCTTCCCACATTGGCTTCCTTCTTGTTCATGTTGCCCCGCTCTTTTTCCTGCGTGGTGATTACCTGCAGCCGGCACCTTTCTGCCTCAGCATCAGGCTTTCCCAAGGCCTCCCAGCTCTACTCTCAGATGACCAAGTCAGTTTGCCAAGCAGTAAGCTCCAGTGGGACAGGTCACCCACTCCTGACATCAGCTGTTGTCACCCCAATGCAGGCAACAGGAGCTGTAGGCCCCCTTGTCTGGAAGGGCTCTTACCACCTTTCTTCTGGAGCCTGGTGTTCCAGGGGGGCCTGGCCAGCCTCTTCTACCCTGTAAAATGAACAGACAAATATCACAGTAATTACACAGCACTGACACATTTCCTCTTCACATCTGCTTGTTCTCTGGGGATGAATGGATACACTCTGCATGGAGAGCTGTGCTGCCTTTGGAATGTGGTACTAATTCCACTGGCTACAAGTCACATCTGTATAGGTAATGAGGAGCCACAGGACCAAGTGCTAATGACGTGGCTCTGTCTGATCATCGCCACATCTAACTCGTGTGTGGGGTACAGGTTGGAGGGTTTAGACTCTCCTCACTGTGCTGCCACAGAAAGAAATCAACTGCCCACATAATGACCTGTCTTCCACGATCTCCTGTTAAGCCCTTTGGTCCTTGTATGCTATTGTCAAATCCAGGAACTCCCTAAAAAATAGAAAACAAATAGAAATATTAAAAGGTTTTGAATATACCTCCTTAAAAATGTTGCTTGTGTAAAACACATTTAGTTGCCCCCAAAAACGATAATTAGAAATTCAACCCAGTTGAAAACAGAGATAGTTTAAAATTACAAACGGGGCTTACAAGCATTTTCTCTTTCCTCCTGTACTTGGCATTATCAGAAGAGAGTGGAGTCTGAAAGTGAGTGGGTGGGGGAGGCAAGAGCTCCCCACTGAAGGCAGAGCCAGGGAAGCAAAGGTGACATGATGTGTTTATGACACTTATGCTGGGTCTGCAGGTATCCCTTCTTGTTACTGCCATCTTTTCCTTAACTTATTTATTTATTTTGGTATCATTAATCTACAATTACATGAGCAACACCTATGTTTACTAGACTCCCCCCATCATCAAGTCCCCCCCACATACCCCATTACAGTCACTGTCCATCAGCGTAGTAAGATGCTGTAGAATCACTACTTGTCTTCTCTGTGTTGAACAGCCCTCCCCATGCCTCCCACCCCCACATTATGTGTGCTAATAGTAATGCCCCCCTTTTTTCCCCTTCTCCCTCCCTTCCCACCCATTCTCCCCAGTCCCTCTTTCCCTTTGGTAACTGTTAGTCCATTCTTGGTTCTGTGAGTCTGCTGCTGTTTTGTTCCTTCAGTTTTTTCTTTGTCCTTATACTCCACATATGAGTGAAATCATTTGGTACTTTCTCCACCTGGCTTATTTCACTGAGCATAATACCCTTTAGCTCCATCCATGTTGTTGCAAATGGTAAGATTTTTTCCTCTAACTTTTGCTCTTCTTCCTTAGGGCCTAGGCAAGGTGATTGAGAGCTGGGAGATTTCACTCTCCCTACCCCTGGGTGAAGGCAGAGGTCTGAATGGGCACCACCACAGGAACGTACACACACCAAGCCATGCAGGGAACTCTGTCTGCCACTCGCTCCCTCTTCCTACTCCTGGACATCTGGTTGCCTTCTACCACCATACCCTCATCCCCACTTTCTTCAGAAAGTCCTGGAATCTTGAGTTTTCCTCCAATATTCACATAAACATTGTAGCAGGAAATCACTGAAAGCAGGCATTCTTGTGGGATATTGTCCATAGCAGGCTAAACCGAACACTTTCTACCTTGGGAAGTTAGGACCACCACAGAGCAGTGTCAGCATGATGCTGGGACAATCAACTGAGGCAGGCAGTTCAGTCAGCATGCTAACAAACTGTCGGGACCAGAGCCATCCCATCCTTCTGAGTGTCAGCTGCTGGGCCATCTGGCTGACAGGAGCCCAGATGACCTTCATCAATTAGCAGGGGATATGAATTCACCCAGAGGCATGTCATTGCTTCAGATACTTAGTAAGCATTTTAAACAAGTAGTTTCTAAACTTACAGAAGTTATAGGCTAAGATGGTGAAAAAGATGGGTTTAGAATTTACTTTCTAACTGATATTACTAAAATTTACATGAAAAAATATTTCTCTCTCCCACATACTAAAATGAAAGATTATTTTCTGCATTTTCTGTTTTACTCTTGTTTAAATATTTGTCTAAGTTCCCTAAGCAGGGTATATGTAAATTACAATATTAAAGAACTGTATTTTTGTGAGAAAAGTAAGGAAAATGAAGGTAATGTAAAATCTAAAATTTCATTCCAGTAGAGGTATAAGCAATTTACTGTAGTCCAACTCCAAACTATCTGATTGTAGAGACAATGTTTAAAAAAATCATACATCAGCACCTTCTGCAGACTAGAATATCCAGATCTGCATGCAGACCAGTTGTTTGGTCTTCCAATTTCTCTGTGTAGCTGGACAAAAGAGCATCATCTGACACAAATTTATGATTAAACATGGGCTTCTTCTAATGATATGTTTTAGAATGATGAACCTTAATAAACTGTAGCTCAGCCAAATGATCTAGTTCAGTTCCCCCCAAAATTACATGAGACTTAAAAAAATATTTAAGTCAAAATGAGAAATTACAAACAGCCATATTAGTTTTCATGTGATCAGAAATTCTATCTGAATACAGATAGATTTTTAGAACTTTGTGCCACTTGCGTGCATTCCTATGACTAATCTGATCATGTGTGGGTTCTATTCATTCTATCAATCTTGCTTTCTCAAGTTTTTACTGAAATAGTAACCAACAAAGACCAATGTAAGAAAAGCACAGAGTTCTCACTGATTTAAGATGTATATTCCTAAGTATCTGGGAAGAATTGTCATGCATTGAAAAACCATCTAAAGTTAATATAGTAACAAACAGCATGCCACAGAGAAGCTCTAGTGGTTTGGTTTTCAACCATTTCAAAGTCATAGAACATTTTTAAAAAATAAAAATTCTTTTATATTATTCAGATTTGTTTAAAGATACTACATAGTCAAAAAGTCAATTTAGCAGGCAATTAGGGGGATTCTGATCAAAGTGAATGGCAATTTTATAGTAATACTCCAACTGAATTTTTGCCACCATATATATTGATGACTGAAATTGTATTCAAGCTAGTATTTCTTAATCACCCTTATTTATGGACAGTTTTTTGTTTCCAAATAGATACCCTGACATTTTTTGAAAACTCTCAGGTCACCAGACTATTATCAGATGTCCCTAGTAAACAATAGTACCTTCAAGTGCAAATTCCTCTGCTTTTTAAATGGAATTATCTTCAGTGCATATCTAACATTTACATTTGTTGATATATATTGCACTCAATTCCTCCTCTAATCAACCCATTGTGTACTGGGGAAGGAGTTACTGAAGACAAAGTCCTGCAAGATTCCCAGTTTCCCCACATCCTTATCAGCACTCAGTATTGTCAGTTTTTATAAATTTTAGCCATTTGGATGGGTGTGTAATACTCTGGTATATTGCTGTTGAAAGTGATATTAGTACAAACTTTTTGAAAACTGGCTATAAAGACTGAAGTTTAATATATGTACACAAGTTATCATCCAGACATTTTACTCAAAGTACAAACCCATTGGAAATATGTACAAATGTGCACCAAAGGCATGTACAGGAATGTTCATAGCAGCACTATTTGTAATATCAAGAACTGGGAACAACTCAAATATCTATCAACAGTAAAATGGATAAAGAAATCATGGCATATACACAATGGAATATTCTATAGGAATGAGATAAAATGAACTATTGTTATTCAGAACAATGTAAATGAATCTCAGAAGCATGAACTTGGAGCAAAAGCACCCAGAAACAGATTAATGGATCCTATATGATTCCACTTATTATATCCATAAGAACAGGTAAGAAACTTACGGTCCTAGGATAATGATTACCTTAGGGAGAGCTGATGGTTATCGAACTGAACATGAGGAGGGTTTTTGGGATGCTCTGGTGTCATCCAATGTTCTATTTCTTTACCTAAGTGGTGAGCACACAGGTGTATTTGCATTGATCAACCTGTGCATTTATATTTGTGTACTTTTTGATATATGTTACAGTTCAAAAATAAGTTCTGGAGATCTAATGCACAGCGTAGTGACAATTGACATTACTGTATTGTACACTTGAAAGTTGCTTAGAGACTAGATCTTAAATGTTCTCACCACAAAAAATGATAATTGTGTGACTTCATAGAGGAGTTACTAACCCTATGGTGGCAATCATGTTGCAATTTATAAATGTATCAAGTCAACGCCTTAAACTTACACAAATTATATGGCATTATATCTCAATTAAAAAGTTTAATGAACAACCTTGAATCCTAACCCATTAAGGTTTTGGAGACTTATGTGTGGGCAAATTGGTGCAAGTCCTATAGCACTAGGGTTCCATGGGGCTTAGCATTTCCCCATATTGGTGTGGGTTGTGTCTTTTAGTGTAGGTCATGCCTACTCAACTAGGTTGTGTCCCTATAAAAGTAGGCACCTTTGTGTCATAAGTTTTGCTTAATATCATTTTAGGTGGCTTAGATTTGAGGAAATGAAGCTAATATTCAATTGAGAAAGACTCAGAAAATAGGAAAAAGAGATTGCTTTGTTTCTTCCATTCTGTCCATATTTTGGGGTACTCAGAGGAATATGATGAAGTGGATTGGAATTACTTCATGGCTTTGAACCACAAGGACAGTTCTGAAAATGTATTCTCATAAAAATGATGGAATACTACCCAGCCATAAAATAGAATGAAATCTTGCCATTTTCAACAACATGGATGGACCTACAGGGCATTATGCTAAGTGAAATAAGTCAAATGGAGAGGCACAAATACCATATGATTTCACTTATATGTGGAATCTGAAAAGCAAACAAAACAGAAATAGACTCATGAACACAGAACAGACTGGTTGCCATAGGAAAGGGGGTGTGGGATGGATGAAATAGGTGAAGGGGGTCAATAGGTACAAACTTCTGGTTATAAAATAAATAAGTCATAGGAACAAAAATACAGCATAGGAAATATAGCCAATAATTTTGCAATAACTGTGTGTGATGACAGACAGTAAATATACTTACCATGGTGAGCATTTCACAATGTATATAATTGTCAAATCACTATGCCATACACCTTAAACCAATATAATATTGCATATCAACTGTATTACAATTAAAAAATAAATTTAAAAACTGCATGAGTAAATGATGTGCAAGGCTTCTCACTGTCCGTACTCATTCTGTATATGAAGAGGATCTAGCGCAGGGACCTGCTTCTAAAATTCCACAGCAATTGCGCACGTGATGATTAGACTCAGGATTGCTGTGCAGTACCTTAACATGGGGCTCTCCCCCTACCAGATGTGCTGATGGGAACCGAGCCCCGATGTCAGCGCCCAGCCCATGCATCCCTAGCTCTCACAGGCATGAAGTCACTTACAGGGTCTCCTCGCAGGCCCTTTGCTCCATGGTCGCCAGACATTCCTTTCTTCCCTGGGCTTCCCTAAAGTGTATACAAATCAGAAGAAGTACAAAACAAGGATTTTTAACAACATGAATTAAAACAAATTAAAATATTCTCTTCTCCCTGATTTGAATAATTAAATGTTTTTCTTCAACTGGAAAGAAGAACAACCGAAACATAGTTTCAGGCATCATATGAACAATTTAAGAGTGACCCCAATGTTTGCCACAGTGATGGACTCCATCTTCCAGACACATTTGTCATCTTGTTTAATTTTTATAACTACTGTATGAACCAGGTATTTTTTATTATCTTCCATTTAACGAGGCAGCTGATTCAGAGACATTATCCATTTTTCCCAAGGTGGTTGCATCACCCAGAAAATGAGTTTTGGACTCAATTTCTCACTCTACATACAGGTAAAGCAGATGATGGAATGTGGCTGCTGCTGGCATTTGTTCCAGATGGAATGAGCAGTGCATGCAACGGGCTCCCCTGGGCCGCAGGCCCTTGTTGACAGCCAGCTACTGCTCTTAGTGTAGTGGCTGCTTCTATTCACGCTGGGCTTTCACTCTTCTCTGTATCTGTGCCCTCTGCCATGTAACCCTGCAGTGTCTTTCTGCTGTTCTGGGGCAAGATTCCCTGCCCCTGGGTTCGGTCATGACCTGACTTGGCCAACAGGAAGAGATGGCAATGTTGCTGTGAGGGTTCCAAGTGCAGGCTTCATGAGGCCTTAAGAGGCCTTATGTGTTTCTACCTGCTTCCTTGTGCTTCCGCCATGGCCGTGAAAAGGTTGGGGCCGACATGGCCAGCAGCTGTCTGGTACCCGCAGGAGGGTAAGGGACACATGGACTGATGACTGCAGCCAACGTAAGGATGTGAGCCACGGTAGCCATGCTCAGCCTGCATCAGCTGAGCCACTCACAAGAAATAAATGTTTATTGTTGCATGTGATTGTTAGTCACAAAGCAGTTTTGTGGCGCCAGCTAGCTGATGCACCCCGGGCACCTGTTCTGCTTGGCTGCACACACCCTCAGTTCCTGGCACAGCGTCCCTGTTGTCTCCCTGTTGAATCCCTACCTGGGATCCTTCATCACCCTTTGATCCTTTTCCTCCAGGAAGACCACTATCACCCTAAAAAACAGAGAAGAGTAAACTCTATTTCCCATTTTCTTAATGAGAAATAGCTTAGAAGGGTCTTTATGGTACACAGAGAAGGCTCTACCTGTTCTCCATTTAATCCATCAATTCCACTTTCCCCAACTTCTCCCTGAAAAGACAGATGTGCTTGGAATTATGTGAAAAGAAGTCAGATACCAAATAAAAAAAAGGTTAATTTTATGTTCCATATATAGCTTCTTTGTTAGCCTAGCCTTGGGTAATATCAAAGCTTGCTGAGTAATAGCTGTCAACAAATAATATACATTACTTGCAATAAAAGACAGGAATAAACAAAATGGAATAGTTGGCAATAAAAAAAGAAGGTCAACAGAAACTTCATTTGTACAATCTACTTGGTCAATAATCTCAAAAATAAAAATATTTCTAGATAACAGATGGGCAGATAAATGGATATGTTTGGACATACCTCCTGTCCATTTAGTCCCCTGTTTCCCTGAAAACAGAAAGGACAGTAGCGATCAGTGTAGGAAAATGGACTTAACATTGGGAAGACTTCATGACTTGTTAGTGACACTCACCTTAGGACCCCTGGCACCACGGCACCCTTTAGCACCTTGCTCTCCCACCGGTCCGGTGGCTCCTCTTTCTCCCTGAGAAAGAGCACATACCCAGGTGATGTTTTTCTGTTGGAATATGTCTTGGAAATTTGAAAAGTTTTGTGGTGGAAAACAATGTGTGACTACTTATAGTTTACAATCCAGAATTCATGTTTATAAAAACTAAGAATAGAAGTAAATCGGAGCAACTCACTGACAGCCCTTTGCTTTAGACCCCACCTGGATATCATGGTTGGGGTAGTATATAAACAAAACAGACAAACAAATAACTGGCAGCTAAAATGTATTCTCAAGATTGCAGGAGAATTCCAAGAGCAGATAATAAAGAACTGTTGACACATCAGAGAAAGATGCTCTGGGTATGAGCTAAGCAAGAGGCATAACTTCCAGACCAAAATCCATCTTCCTTTTCTTTCTTTCTTAAACCAAATGTTTCCCCTGCAGTCTTTGTCTTGGTAACCCTACAAGTCTGTGCAGTGTATAAGCTGGAAACAAAATGCCATTCTCAGCTTCTCTCTCCCCAGTGGTCACCAAGTTATATCCATTCAACCTCCTGCCCCAAACTAAAATCAGGACCACTTTGTCTTGCATCTACTATGCAAGACTTCTTCCTGTGACTCCTGCCTTAGCATCCTTCATGGTACGGCCTTAGTATGCTTCCTAAACTTGTGTTCCATTATTTTACTCGTGTGCTTAATACCATTCAGTGACTTCCCATCAACTGGAAGATACCATCCAAATCTGCAGGGAAATCAAGACTCCTAGTAATCTGGTCTTGCTTGTCTTATAACCTCCTCTATCTGTATCTTGGGTTCCAGCCATGTTGACCAGGTACCGTTGTGCAAAAATACAATTCTCTGACTCAGTTACATGCCCTTGAGCACATAGCTGTCTGTAATAGAATGTTCTTTCCTACACAATTTGCTGGGAGAAATTTTTATCTACCCTGCAGACATCTGCCCAAGAATTACCCTTCTTTGCAGCCTTCCTCTCCCATGCCCCACATGCCACCGAGGCTGCTAGGTATTTGTTCTGCCACTCTCGGTCACATGGTACTTCATTATGCCTGTAGTATAGTCCTTGTGTATAAGAACTGAAACACGGTTGTCTCCTTTGCTATTCCATTAGTCTGGAATTTATCTGATATAGGAACCATACTTTTTATTTTATTTATTTATTTATTTTATTTCTAGGGCCTGGCCCTGTGCATGGCACATGGTAAGATGCCTTCATATATATCTGTAAGGTATTTGATAAGTAATATGGTAAATGGTAAGATGCTTACTATATAATTGTTAAATGAATGGATGCATGGATGGAAGGAAAGGAGAATGGATGGAAAGGTGGGTGGGTGGATGGATTAATGCGAGAGAGAGTGAAGTCCTTGGTAAGCAATGTGGTACACTGGTTTACCAGTGCAAAATGGACCAGGAAGGGAGAAATGGCAGTGATTTTACTTCATGGGGAAGAAGAAAACATTTGCAGTGAGTTCACTGTCTGATGCTGGTGAGTAGCAAAGGGGAGACAGTAGGCTAATAAACCACTAATGACCTTCAGAAGCAAAGCCCAAAGAGGGTGAGGAAAGACCTCCAGTTTCACTCATGAGTCCTTGGAATCTGATTTTTCTTGCCTTCCTCTAAATTGACACAAATGAGTTCATATTGTAGATATGTTCTTTGAAATAAACAGCTGAAGAAACCTTGACTTACAGCAATGCCCTCCTCTCCCGGGTAACCTTCACTGCCTTTAAAACCAGGGGGTCCCTGGAAACAAGGAAAGGAAGAATACATTAGCATTCCATAGACCCAAAACCAGAGGTAATCAAACAAAATACCTCAACTAGTTACAGTTTTTTATGCAGAATAGTAAGATTTTGAAAAAAATAGTCCTCCCTCTATAACTGAGGCTGCATTTATACACATAAAAATTAATGGAATTTGAGACAAGTGCCTAGATAATTCCAGGGTATGTACATGTGTGAATCATAATGTTGTCTATAGCACTTCCTGGGGTTAAACATATCACTGGAGTTTTGTTTCCAGACAAGTGTTCAAAGGAGCAAAACTATATTTGTCCAAGCAGACTAAAATTATCCTCTTTTCATTAAAAAATATTTTTTATGATTTGTGCACATACCATACCATACACATTTCTTTTCATTGTTTCTGAGCCCTGTTTAAAACCAAATTCTGCCATTCTCTTTGCAAGTAGTTGAAGCATTCAGGAAATAAGAACATGAAAACTTTATTCAGAGACAAAGCTATGCTGATTGGGAGTGATAGTGCTGTTTATAAATTATTCAGAAATCAAACACAGGTAAACAAGCAGTGTTGAAGTTAGTATTAAACATATCCATAATATGTTTTTATATATTTGAACATATCCTAAAGCCCCATATCATATTTTTACATAAGGGCACATGAGGTTCTTTTGGTTAGGAATACGGGTGTGTCTCATCTTGCTGGGCTTCCCTTGATGGCACTTAGTAGATACTCTGCTTTTTACAAACTGAAGGCTGCAGCAAGCTGGCATCACACTAGTCTATCAAGGCCATTTTCCCAACAACACTTGCTCACAGATGTCCCTGTGTCACATTTTGGTAATTCTTGCAGTATTTCAAACATTTTCATTGTTATATTTCTTATGGTGTCTGTGATCAGTGATCTTTTACATTACTATTGTAATTGTTTGGGGGTGTCACAGACTACACTTACATGAGACAGCGAATAATCAACGTGTGTGTTTTGACTTCTTTACCAACTGGGCATTCCTTGGTCTCTGTCCTTCTCCTCAGACCCCCTATGCCCTGAGAGAACAGCAGTATTGACGTTGGGCCAGTCAATAACCCTGGCGGCCTCTGAGTGCTCCAGTGAGAGGAAGAGTGGCACATGTCTTGTCTTGCTCAAGCTCAGTGAGGAAGGCATATTGAAAGCCAAAATAAGCTAAAAGCTAGGTCTCTTGCATCAAACAGTTAGCCAAGCTGTGAATGCACAGGAAAAGCTCCTGAAGGAAATTAAACAATCAAATGAATGCCCCATGAAAAAATGAACTCATGAAATAATAAAGCAAAACAGCCTATTGCTGATATGAAGAGAGTTTAGTGGTCTAGATAGATGATCTAACAAGCCACAACACTTATGTAAGCCAAAGCCTAATCCAGAGCAAGCCCCTAACTCTCCTTAGTTCTATGAAGGCTGAGGGAGGAGAGGAAGCTGCAGAAGAGAAATTTGAAGTTGGTGGTTGGTTCATGAGGTTTAAGGAAAGAAGCTGTGTCCATAACAGAAAAGTGCAGGTGAAGCAGCAGGTGCTGATGGAGAAGCTGCAGCAAGTTACCAGAAGATTGAGCCCAGGTAACACATGAAGGTGGCTACAGTAAACAACAGATTTTCACTGCAGATGAAATAGCCTTCCGTTGGAAGAAGATGTTATCTAGGACTTTCATAGCTAAAGAGGAGAAGTCAATACATGGCTTCAAAGCTTCAAAGGACAGGCTGGCTCTCTTATTAGGGAGCAATGCAGGCAGGGGCTTTAAGTTGAAGCCAATGTTCATTTACAGTTCCAAAAATCCTAGGACCCTTAAGAGTTATGCTAAATCTACTCTGCCTGTGCTCTATAAATGAAACAACAGCCTCAATGACAGCACATGTGTTTACGCCATGGTTTACTGAATATTTTAAGCCCCACTGTTGAGACTTAATGCTCAGAAAAAAAGATTCCTTTCAAAATATTACTCCTTTCTGACAATACACCTGGCCGCCCAAGAGCTCTGATGGATATGCACAATGAAATGAGTGTTGTTTTCATGCCTGCTAACACAACATCCAGTCTGCAGCTCATGGATCAGGGAGTCATTTTGACTTTCAAGTCTCATTATTGAAGAAATACATTTTGTAAGGCTATAGCTGCCATAGACCGTGATTCCACTGATGGATCTGGGCAAAGTAAACTGAAAACCTTCTGAAAAGATTGACAATTCTAGATGCCATTAAGAACATTTCTGATTCACGGGAAAAGGTCAAAATATCAACATTAACAGAACTTTGGAACCCCTCAGGGATGACTTTGAGGGGTTCAAGACTTCAGTGGAGGGAGGAACTGCAGATGCGGTGGAAACAGCAAGGGAATTGGACTTCGAAGTGCAGCCTGAAGATGGGGACTGAATGGCTGCATCTGATAAAACTTGAATTGATGAGAAGTTGCTTCTTATGGATGAACAAAGAAAGTGGTTTCTTAGGATGGAATCTACTCCTGGTGAAGATGCTGTGAAGATTGTTGAAATGGTAAGAAGGATTTAGAATATTACATAAATTTCATCGATGAAGCAGCAGCAGGGTTTGAGAGGATTGACTCCAATTTTGAAAGAAGTGCAGCTGTGGTTAAAATTATATTAAATAGCGATGTATGCTACAGAGAAATTGTTCGGGAAAGGAAGAGTCAACTGATGTGGCAAACTTCATTGTCGTCTTATTTTAAGAAATTGCCACAGCTACTGCAGCCCTTAGCAACTGCTGCCTGATCAGTCAGCAGCACCTACACTGAGGCAAAAACCTCCACCAGCAAAACATCACAACTCGCTAAGAGCTCACATGATGGCTAGCAGTTCTAGCACAAGGTCATCATCAATTAAGGTACATATATATTTTAAACATAATGCTATTGCACACTTAATAGACTACAGTATAGTGTAAACATAACTTTTACATGCACCATGAAACCAAAGATTCATTTGACTTACTTTACTGCAATATTCACTTAATTGTGGTGGTCTGGAACTGAATCCACAATATCTCTGAGGTTAGTGTGTATATGAATCTTCTCTCAGTTAGTGTTTTTATTGGCCTGTTTTTGCATATACATCTGTGACAACATTTTGGTCTGGTTAAAGCTGAATGAGACATCTTAACATCTTGATTTTCAACAGACTTCACAAAATACTCCCTACTTGCCTGAAAGGACTATACAGTCATTAAAAATGGAAATAGAAATGACTGACTAGTATTCAGGAGGTTTCCCGTTATCCAACATGAGGATAATGTTGATCTTTGCACATCATCATCACTGCTCGAACACCGCATAATGAAGGATCTTGGCAGTCATTTCTCCCGAGACTTGTATAAAAGGTTTTTTAAAGACTACAATTTAGAATGCCAAGGAAGAGTCATGACTATCTAATTTGACCTATATAAGAGGAGTACAATAAGTGGCGGCCTCAGAGGTTCTACCTAGAAGTTAAAATCAACCCTATGCTCATGGCTGAAAGACATACAACATTCAAGTGAAGTGAGCCAGAAGTCTGAACCGAGTTACCTTCTTCCCTGGCGCTCCAGGCTCTCCCATTGTGCCATCTCCTCCAATGCACTTGCAGAATAAACAGCAGCATGTCCTTTCGGCAACATTGACCTTGGGGGAGGGTAGTAGGAAACATGTTATGTTACATGTAGTGGGCCTACTTCACAAATCACACATACAAGCTCAGTGGTGTGTTTCTAGACTCCTACAGTTTCAGAAGTCTGTTCACTAAGAAAGTGAATATGCTCTGGAGAGGATGCACATGGGATGTTCTTTAGCTTCCATGGTTCCTTCTGTAACCTGCATTCTCCACTGCATTTTTGAGGAATTCAAAATCAACTCAAGACACTTTTGTGTTTTCAAAATTGTATCCATTTAGCCATGGCCAATTCACTGCATACTAATTTATTAGTGTGATTTCCTATTCCTACCTCACCCCAGCATTGACCATGGAGGTGTTGACTTCTCTACATAATTCTGTCCTAATAGTGTGCTTAGTAAAGTGAATGCATGCTGTGCTCTCTTTGTCCTGTCCTGTGAAATCTTTGTGTGCTGAAGGATTTGGGCAGCGCCCAGTGCCACGGTGCTTGGGACCAAGGGTAAACACTTTCAGAAAAGTTTATATGTAACAGGATTTCAAAAATACCAACTACATGTTCAACATTGTGGAAGCACTCACCATACTGGGAGGAGGCATGAGGAGAATATTTCTCTTTATACTCCCGCCCAGAAAAACATCGTATGTTAAAAAATGTAGCAACTTTCATTCTGGACCTAGTTAATCATCCCTTGAATAATTAACATATTTCATTGCATTTTTATAGTTAACCTACAAGATTTTTTTTGGGAAAATTCTGTTTGCAATAAATGCTATGCTTTGGGGGATCTAGTAATCACAATGTTGCTCATGTGATTGTATATTAATGATTCCATAAAAAAAATTTTTTTTAATGCTATACTTTGCCTTACTGGGGTATAATGTTCCTTTTCTAACATTAGAATGCTATCCTGTTTTTTCTGAAAATCTCAGAAAAATTAATAAAATTTGAAACACGTGAAAGCAAATAATAATGAAATGGATTCTGTGATTTCATATTAGGTAATATCAATTTTCTTTGGATCACCAAAATCCTATGGCATCAAATTTTTTATTATTAACATCAAAATTGATCTATTTCTAAAATTAAGTTTTTCTTTAATAGTGTTACATTTAGGTGGTATCTAAAAAACCAACAGGCTTTTATTTTGAAGAATAACTTCTTCCATCTATGAATCACAAATACAGATTTCAAGGAGTAGTAGATGGGAAAAAATACATTTTGTAAAATAGACACTGTCTTTTCTTTCCATATGCTATAAATAATTACTTTTGCATAACTACCACACTAAACAAACTGTGCTTAAACATCTATTTATGTACCAGTTCTACAGGTGGTGAATAGCAGGAGCTAGCACTTTATTGGAAGGTATCCTGACATGCTGATTATACATCTTATAAATTATAAGAACAAATTACAAATTATTAGCCATTTATCAACATGAAAGTAATGCTACATAACTTGATACACGTCACCACTCTACTTTGAAGTGAAGTGCTTCTGAGAACAATAAGATTGAGATGCACCACATTACAGGTGCTAGGTACTACAACTAGATCATAAAGCAAAACTCTCAGTTAGTCAAGACAACCTTTAAAAATGTTTTGATCATCCAAGGTGCAGCACAGGAAGTCCCTCATCACCCATTTTTCCTCCCCCATTGGAGTAGATTGCTCTTTCTCTGGTTAAACTCTAAATGTAATTGGCTTTCATTAACATGCCATGTTGCAGGGAAAATACAGATCTTAAACACTCAAATTATACTCAGTGTGATGAGAGTGACACTTAGGATCTGCAAGGGATGTAAAAATTGATTAGCTGAGTGAGCACAGTTCACCCTCATCTCTCAGACTCTCTGTGGCACTTAACATTTATTGACTATAATTTAGACAGGACTGTAGGTGCTATCGAGTTTCTTCTCCCTTCTTTTTTATTTTTTGCCAAGCATATAAATTAAACATGCTTTGATGTCTCCCTACTATATTACATTTCTTTCAAAATGCTCTCTTGTTTAGCCTGTTTACCAATTCAGAAAAGACCTTCTTCATTCCCAGATGAACAAAATTAGTTCAAATTCATAAGCATAAAACTAAACTTATATATAAACAAGCAGAAAATTATATTGACCAGCCCTTTCTGAATAACTTACTAGTTGCCTTGCCAGTCGGCTCCCAAGATCCCTCATTCCAATAGTGAGCTGGGTCCTGTATGCGAATCCTTTCCCAAATTCAATGTAGAGAAGATCAGCCAGGTCGCCCGAGTCGCTGGCTCCATCCAGAGCAACCGTTATAAGGGCATTCAGGCCTGTCCAACACAGTTTACAGTTCTACAGGTGAGATGGGTTTGGTTAATCTTCATGTATATGTATTTAAATTGTTATTCTAGGAAAACAGTTGGAAGAGGATCACTCATTTTATTGTCCACTTCTCCCAATCATACAATGTGAACTGAAAAGTGACAAGGTCATAACCAGAGACCAAAAGGAATCAACATTTTTCAAAATGGACTAAATCAGAGACAGGGAAAATTACAACAGAACTTCCAGTTCTCTGATGATTTGAAGTGAGACAGTCAGTTAAAAGGGGTCTGCATAGCATGTACAGAGGTATTCACATATCAAGAAAGTAAGCGTTCCATGTTCTAAATTTTTGACATTCAAAGGTGGGATCCTTGGAGAAGCATCAGCTAGGAGCTTATCAGAAATGCAGAATTTCAGGCCCTATTCAGACCTATGGAATCAGAATCTGTATTTTAATAAAACCCCTGTGTGATTTGTATGCCTATAAATTTGAGAAGCTCTAAATGACCTCGTAAAGAAATGATATTCCACTGAAGTGGAATAAAGGAGGAACTCCAAAGAGCAGGGTGGCCCACTCGCCACGGTTTGCCTCAACTTTCCTGGTCTTAGTCTCCAGTGAAGAAGGAATTACAGATAGCAAAAGATAGAGACTTCTTGTCAGATAATTAGAAACAAATGACATGATTATCCAGAGCTGTGGCTCATAGGCTTTGAGATTTTGTAGACCAGAATATTTCAAAGAAAACTTTTAGGAACTAACAGAGGGTTGACTTATTTTGCAAAATAAGAACATTAAATGATGATAGTAATAAACCTGGTAATTGTTAGGGTGGAGATAACCGTGATCTCAGTTATTAATAATTGCTATCTGCCTAGAAGTTAGCTAAGTGATTTGCATGTATTGTCCACTTTGTAAGATACAAATACAACTCTAGAAGTTGTATGATTATAGCTCTATTTCACAGACAAGCAAACTGAGGCTTAGAAATATTAAATGACTGGCTTAAGTGGTATTTTTAGGTTTTTACCCAGAAAGCCTGATTCCAAAGCCTACACTCAAAGGAAATTTAATAACAAAATGTACAAAGGACATAATCAGAGTAAGGGGAAGTCCTAAAATTGAATAAATTCAGCTTTATGGAAATCTGACTCCACAGGCATTAAGTTTTCTCACTTTATTGTGGATGAGTGAACAATTCTTGGAAAGGACTCAGAAACCAACAGACTAGAATAAAGAAATGTTCAAGGACTTGGCTGAGAGTTAAGAATGTCTTCTATATATGTGATTTTGAATGAGAGTAGGAAGAGAATAAAGAATAAAGTCCCAGGGACATAATGGGGAAAGGGAGAATTCTAGGAGAGGAAGACATAGTGGCTGGATGAAGTGGAATAAAGGAAGAAACAGCAAAGAATAGGGCGACTTGTCGTGGTCTGCGAGGACTTTCTTAGTTTTAGTGCTGACCATCTCTGGCTTGTCTGATGCAAACAGGGACAGTTAGTCACTCTTCCAAGAATGAGAATAATGGGGAGAAAGTGAATGGTGGTGCAGGCTGGGATAGGTTATGAAGAATGCGGGCTTCATCAGCTAGTGGTTAATGATCAAGAGAAGGCATGCGAATTGGTCTATTTATAAGAGGGAAAAATCTCACATCTGATTTTTCTTATAAGTTCCAGGAAATGTAAAAATTTAAGAGTTATGAGAACCATGGGATTGTTGATTTGCAAGAAATGTGCATATAATTGTTATTTGTAACTTTTTCTCAGGATGGAGGATTCCAGTCCTGCTCCTTTCAGATTCATCCAATAAATGAGTCATACGATCTTACTACAGCATCTCCAATTCCTAAGAATGAATTAAGGAAGAAAAGATTTCAAAAACTGGGAGAATAAAGGATCACTGAGTGGATTCTAGAGTATTAGAGTTTTAAAAATTAAGAAACAAATCCAAACCCCAATCCACATGGATCAGTCTTAAAGTGGCACCTGCTGCTGAGGATCCTTTTCTCTTGGCCTGCTTTTGTCCTGTAGAGACTGAACAGTTCACATGTATAAATACCTGGCCTCAGACTAGGGAAGTCCTCCTTGGTCAAAAGATCATAGGGATCAACTGAATAGATCCAGCATCAACTATAATAACATGTTTAAATACAAAAAGCCAGAGCTGGAGGTCCTCCTTGTCCATATTGAGAGCCATCCGACACTTTTCAGAGAACATAATGGCCATTGCCCCTTTATCTCTCCTATTCAAAGATTCTAAATTTCTGAGAATATTCAAAATCTAGCTTCTGAAGTTGAAACTCATTTACTAGTTTTTTCCATGGGAGTTGGAAAAAAGTAGATGGGCCTTAAAAATCCGGTGTTCCAAAAGAAATGTCCTGGGGAAACTCTGATGCTTTCTGCAAAAGACATTTTTCCTCACAAAAGAAAAGCTGCACTTAAAAAAACCCCACCAACCCAAACTAAGCACTCTAGGATCTTTTACTCAGTCTTCATTAATATCTCTACTAGACATCATGAAAAAAGACTGAGACTTGATAGGATAGAGACTAGTTTTAGTAAATAAGGGCAAAATAAATATCCTTACTCTCTAGCTGCAAATTCAGTGAACGTTGCAATTTGTTTAAGACTGAGGAGACAGAACTAAAGAGAGAAGACAAAATCCACTCAACCTCTAAGAGCAAACTTGAGAGGCAGAGGTCTTGGGTTTGATTCCCTAGAAGCAGAGCCCAGATTGGGATCTGGATGCACACAGTTTATTGAGGAATCACTCTCAGGTGAGAGCGAGGGGGGCAGTCTGGGCAAGGGAAGGGGTTGAGCCAAGATGGTGTTTCAGCTGGAGTCTAGCTTCAGCCTGATCCCACAGGGAACTCTGGAACATAAATCACACCCCAGAACTGGTGCCATTTTGAGGCAAAGGTCCAACTCTTTGTGCCCTACCTGCTGCCCAGGGGTTTGGTAGGAAGTAGCATCCCAGGTAAGTGGCTCCCATTGGCCAAGGGCAATTCCTTAGAGAAAGAGGAACCTGCAAGTTGTTAGCAGCCAATACTCACAGCAGCTGGAGGAAGGGGGAACCTGTCTAGAAAACAGGGTCTGGGTGACACCAATTGTCTTCACTGAATTTGCAGCTAGAGAGTAAGGATATTTATTTTGCCCTTATTTACTAAAGCTAATCTCTATTCTATCAAGTCTTGGTCTTTTTCCATGATGACTAGTAGAGATATTAATGAAGACTGAGAAAAAGATCTAGAGTGCTTATAAATAGACCCATTAGCATATAGGAAAGTATTTCTATTCTTAGTCAAACCAGAACATATGGATGCATTTTCTTTTCACTAATGCATATTTCAGTAAGAACTGGCAAAAGTCAGACCAGACACTGCTGGTTAAAGCCAAAAGCCTGGTGCCAGAGCTTTAAAAACTCAAACATCGTGGGTGATCCATCTGAATCTGAAAGAAGAAGGACTGATCGTAAAGCCCCAAAGCATGAGTGAACTTGTCCAACTATGCTTGCAACTCTGGAAATGTTTGAGTGTTAGAAGAAAATAATTCAATTCTCCCATTTCTTGGTCAAGGAGAAATACCTGGTTCACTTCCGCTGACACTAAAGAAAATAGCAATATTAGATAATGTGGGCCAAGGGAGACAGGACATTCTCAAGGAAAGCTCTGTAAGAAGAAATACAGCAATGCAAGAGAAAGGATAGGACATTGTATTCGGTGCTGTACCATCTACACAGGCATAGGGGAATAAGCAGATGCCAAAATGTTCTGAGTGCACATGTGCTCTTCTGCCCAGTGCACACAGAGTGGGGTCGGGGGGGTGGGGGCTGGTGGGCCCGGCGCTGCGTGAGTGCTTGGAGACTCAGGAGCTGTATTGAGTTCTGAGATTAAAAAGCTAATAAACAGTTCTTCCCCACACCGCCCTCTTCCCAGTGCTCAGTACCTTCTTTCCTAAGTTCACCAGATTTTTGTTCAAGCTTTTCAATATCATCATCCAATCCATCGGAAAATAAGAGAACCACCTAGGGAAGTACCCAAAAAGAGAAAGGAATGAAAAGGAGGTCATTGTAATCATAGACCAACAAACACAATGAAACAAAGTTACCTTTCCTCGAGCAGCTGATTTATTCTGAAATGCATCCCACAGAGAGCTCAAGAGGTCTGCGTTGAGAAGAGATGGTCCTTTAACCGTCACATCCTTCAAGCTGTGCAGTATGTTTTCACTGTAGATCTCAAACTTGGGGGAGTATTTTTCTATGGCATTAGTCACTTGAAAAGCCACACTAACATGAGTCTCTGTGCCCACCTCACAGCTTACCCCATTGAGGGAGCTGATGGCATGTAAGATGTCTTGAAGGTAGGTTTCTATCCAAGACTGACCTTCGAGCAAAGTCTGCCCATTCTCATGAGTTGAGATGTCAAATCCCACTACAACATCCACAAAACAATCTAGGGTTCAAGGGAAAAGTATATATTATTACATCAACAAATATCTTTACTTGACTTGGATGCTATATTGGAAGCAAAGGACTTGGAGTTCTTATTTCTATTCCAGTTTTAAAGTTGGAAAATAAAGAAAAGCATGAGTGAATAATGGAAGAAGCTCAGAATTTCTCTTTCATAACCTATAAAAGTAGAAGTATATAGTATTATTTTTTGACTGGGATAAAATCTAGATGATTCCTTAACAATTAAAGTTCTGAATGATTTTATTGTAGCCACCAAAAAAGCCATGCAGAGTCATTTAAATACATGAAACATTGTGGAAATGTTAATAATCTAAAATAAAAATTCATATTATGCTGCTTATCAATTGAGGTCATTCAACAATATTATATGAGTCAAATGATAAGGAACATATAAGAGCATTTGAATAGAGAAAGTTATTTAGAAAAAATAAATCACAAAGGACTTGTCTAAAGGAAAGATTTTGTTGATTCATCCTTCCAAAAACAACCTCTGATTCCTCTTTTTATCTTATAACATTACAGAAAAAAAAAAAAAAGACTCCGAGAGACCCCTGAGCTCTCCACACAGGGAAGGACCTGGGCACCAGTCACCCACACGGCACACGTCCAGACGGCACTGCCTTCAGAGCTCAGCCATTCAGGAAGCCACACCCATTGTCGTTTGGGGGTTCAGGAAATACTGAGCGAGGTATTGCATTTAAAGTGCTTTGTTCTTATTTTTATTAACTCCAGGGGCATGTAAGGATTGGAGAAAACTAGAAGGGGTTTGATAGTTTAAGCTGAGCATCCGGAGGAGTAGATAATTGGTGAAAGATAAAGTATGACATATGCACTCCTCTTTTAAGACCTAGGTTAGCTGAAGACTTTCACCTTTCCAGGAAATTCAATACATGTAGCTTGCTTGGTAAAATAAAAGGGGTGAAAAATTCGTTTTTAGTTTGCCTTGTTTAGATAGCAGATTTTCAGATATTTGTTGTGTGGACAAATGCCACCTATTCTACCTCTAGACATATTGGTCAGTTGGGACATTTTAGGTCTTTGAAACTAAAATGTCAGTTTCAATTCTTAATACAAGGGCCAATAACTTGATTCATTTTTATGAGAAAAGAGTTGGGTGAGGGAAAATAAAAGCCTTATTAGACAATCATTTTTCACCATGATATTCAAGGTAATTCAATATGTTATCAAAAAATTTGAAAGTGGATTTCTAATTTTACTGTATGTACTTTATTGGAAAATATCTTCTTCAATACTCAGAATTACGTACTTTCTTTTTTTTGATTTCATCTTACTGATGAAGAGAAAGAAAGTAGTCAGAATGAATCATCAGAAAATATCCTTCCCCAAATTCCTCTTGAATCTATATCCTTTTATTTCTATCTTGAGATTGAAAGTTTCACTCTTGGATGAATCTTGCTTTAACTCTGAACAGAAAACCATTCGGTAACTAAAATATATTACTGCCTTCAAGGGAAAGAGTCTCCGGTGAAAACACAGACATTGGCTGAAATGCCAAAATGCCACTGAGTGGCCTGGGAGCTATCCCCCTTTTACAGGAGGTTTTTGAGTATTTTAATTTGTCCACATTAAAGTACAAACTCTAGTAAACAGGTTCTTTGTGTTTATTCAATAAAAATGAGCAAAAGATTTCATAATAATGTAATCAAAGGAATGGGCTTTGGGGGACAAATGTAGAGCTGGCAGCATGGCTGGCCATACGACCCAGTGGGCTCTTGCGCGATGGCCTTGCACACTCAGCAGAGACTCTGCTTTCGAATGAGGAGCCCTTCAGAGTTAACGAGTGGCAGGGGTAGTTTCAGAAGTGAGCTTAGGAGAAGGTTCAAATGGGCTTCTGGAGAAATAATGAAGGACTAAATCAGGATAGCAGGAGTGGGAATTGAAAAGGGGAGAGAAATGCAAGGGAGGGTAGGAAGGTGACCTGGCTAAAGAAGGAGATAAAGAGAAGTAACAGAAGTGTGTGAGTGTTTGACTAGTGCTCACCAGCAGCAGGGAGCAAGCCTGGGGTGGGAGGTCTTTGCTCAGGAAGGCACAAAGGTAGTTTTAGTAATGTACAAATCACCGCTGTTACTACTAAATAACTTTTGGCAAACCTCTGAACCTCTCTGGGCATTAATTTTCTTGTCTAAAAAAATAAGGAAGTTATATATTTCAACATAAAAATAAAAAAGAACAGAAAAGGGTAGATTGGACCAGACAGTTACAGTCTCATTCATCCTTGCCAGACCCAAAAGCTGGTTTTAATCATCTGACTTGTAAAGAATGTCCTTAAAGTGGAGTTGATGATGGCAGATTCTTAGTATAAGAAATGTTATCAAGAGGGTAGGATTTGTTAGTGTGATTAGATCACAGATTCTTGAGAAAATGCTTTAAAGGGGAAAGTTGGGCTCTTGGAAGTTATTAGTTGGGAAAGGAAATAAGTTTGCTTGGGGCTTTTGAAAGAAGGGAACACATGTGAAAAAAGAGAAAAAATGATCTAAAAAGTTAAGTACTCTGGTTAGCCAGAGACAGGTAAGATTCCTCAAGGGAGGAACAACCTAAGACAGGCACAGTTGCAGGGGGGCCAACAGGTGAGAAATTGGGGATCAACAGAGGTGAGGCTTAGAACCCCACCCCCCCCGTTCTGAGAGAAATCTTCTGCATACGTGGATGTTTTACTGCCCTTGTCTAGCTTGGATTAACACATAGTCTACAGGCACACACCTGAGCATCTACATTTGCTCTCTTACAACACTAAACTATGTTTTCTACCTTTATCTTGTATCTACCTACCACTTCAGCATTTTATTAAAAATAATAATAATAAAGAGAGAAATGTGGTATCCACATATAAATCAAGTATAAAAGTCAAATGAATATTCATATTTGAACTGACTGTTTATAGTTCATAATGCCTGAGCAAAACCGAAAGTTTCTGTGATGACTGCCCTTGTACTGTTCACCATGTAACTTATTCACTATGTAAGAATTTGTTCTCCATGTAAGAACTTGTTCGTTATGCTTCAGAAGATGGGAGACTGACGAAAATTAGGCTTGGGGTGGATTAATGATTGTGTATTGAGCATTGACTCCCCTATACAGAATTTCATTGTTGTTAACAACCATTTGATCAATAAATATGAGAGATGCCCTCATACACATAAAAAAAAAAAAAAAGAAAAAAGAAAAACAAACTATAGAAGTAGTAGAGGGAAGAAAACATGAGATGATTAATTAAGTGTCAACAGGGTTATTCTATTTAATATTTTCTCATGACTCTATTTCTAGAAAACTTTCCATCACTAGTTTCACTAGCATTGTAAACAAGGGGGGCATTCTCAGTGGAAATGGGGTGGTCAATGTTTGACTAACTAACAGCAGGTTTCGGTACTTTATGCTAAGATCGCCATTTGGCCCCTGAGTGTTTTATTCTTCAGGAGCACTGTCCTGAAAAGCTTTTGGGAAGTTTATGTTTTCATCTTTTCCGTGCTGCTTAGCAAAGGTTAGCTTAGTCTTTGGCAACAATGCAAGTAAAAACAAAGCCATTAGTATAATGGAAAATAACAAAATCAAGGTGGGTAATAGAGAGAGTCAGCTGTGAAGGCCCCTACTTTGTGGAGGTCTTCCTCCAGCCTGAGCTTTGCTACACAGCTTGAGTAGCATGGCTCCCAGCAATTGTCTTCTCATTAAATCCCAAACTTACTGGCTGCGTCTCAGTTCCTTGACAAGCCAGACTGCTTCCAGATTTGATCCTTTACTAATGCTGCCTGGAATATTCCCTTCCACTTTCTTTGACACTATCCCATACACCCTTTAAGTATCCTGTAACTGACCTTCAGGGACTCCTTTCCTGACTAAGCTAGACCCTTCAGCACCACTCTTTTGCAGCACTACAGTTGTAATTTTGAAATAAATGTATGTGTATAATTTTTAAAAAATAAATAAATAAAAAATAAAAATAAAAATAAAAAAACAAAAAGTTAGGTACTGTAAGAGACATAGTTTATATACCTCCAGAGTCACTTGCCCCACCTCCCCGCACACACCCAGGACGTGGACATCTGCCTGGCGGAAGGCCTCAGCTGCGGCCCCTGCCTGGTGCCCCGATGCTCTGGCACGGCCTTGGCCCTCCTCAGTGCAGGAGGGCTGCAAGGACTCTGGGGCTGACGGCTGCCCCACAGTTGCTCACAGGAGCTCTGCTCTCCCCACCACCTCCAGCCCCACATGCACACGTTGTGGGTCCTGCTTCTGGTTTTCCCAGGGGACCGATGACAACAGCACAGTAGGGTGGATGAGTCGACTCTTTAGGGGGTAAACTCCCCAGCAAGAGGCAGTAGTAGGAAGGAATCAGCGTATAGATGCTCTCCTTTATTCCCTGTGACAGACTGGCCGGTGCAGTGATGCTACATGGCCTCCTTGCCAATATTCTGCATGATCAATATCCCAGTTACCCTTCTCAAGAAGCTGTAGCTAGTTTGGTAACATGCCATCTTGTATGTACTTTCTCTCCTTTCCTAAATTACTTCCCTTCCACTCAACTCTTGTTTTCCCAGGACTGTACTCCCACTGAAGTATTAATACATGAAGTATTATCATCACATAAACTTTGTTTTAAGCTCTGTTTTCTAGAGAAGCCAGTTAAGACAGGAATGTAAAGACATCCCTGTCTAGAAAAGTTGGAAATGAGCATCTATTTTTTCCTTATATTTCACACATTCCTTGAATCAAATCCTGAGGGTGTTTCTTACTTCATTGTGATCAGACTGGCCTTTTGCTTGAACCCCTTTTGATCTACCCATCCACGATGATGCAAAACACGGGATTCTTTTGCTACCTGATGTTAAGCTGCTTTTCCCGATTCTTTTGCTACCTGATGGCTTCATGCCCAAACAGGCAGGGCTTCCATGTTCCGAAAACTGCCTGAAGTCTCCTCCAGGTGCTCAGAATAGCCAGGCTCAAAGAAGAAAAATCAAGAAAATAAGCATGAGTGAAGGTAAGAAAACAGATTTCGGAGCTGAGTTGCTTAGGAGAATTTGGTGCATGTCAAGACATTAAATTTAAATATAGATCTGAAATGTTGCTAAAATATTAAAGTTCCTAATCCAAGAAACTCTTGGTAAATTGTCCTTACATGAACTAGCCCTATCACTCCCTGATCCACATTTCTAAGATGCCCTCTGCAGCTCCCATCCTGATCACTGACACTGACTGAGCTTTACGTGCATGCCCCACGCAGTATCTCACTTGTGAAACAGAGCAATAGCAACTCTTCTAATACTCATTTTGCAGAGGAGGAAGCTGTGGCCTAGAGCAGCTTGCCTGAGTCCTCACAGTTACTACTGAGGACCTCATGCTTTGGATTCAAATCTAGGTGTGTCTGGGGTTCACATGCTGGACTGCCTTGTTTTGCCTCTTCCTATGTGGCCAGTGGCAAAGGGCTGTGCAGGTCACTAGACTACTAGACTGTGGTGTTGGAAGCGGTGGTTTCCCAGTCAGGGGGCAGCAAGTAGTTTCTTTAGCGAGCAGCAGTTTGCAGGAACAATCTCAAGATAGAAACCCACGATGTCTAGTAAGGTCCAGCTATTAATCAGCGAAGCACAGCACTTAGACACTTGTTCCTTATGTCAGCATCAGATAACCTAGATAGCAATGATATCAAGAAGACAAGCAGCTTAACTTAACAACAAAAAAGTGGGCTGGATACAGACCCAGATTTCAAAGCTCCCTTAGTCTGTTACTTCTGCATGATCTGGGCCAGACTATCAATATGCCTTTAAGCCCCAGGTTTCTCATGAATAAAGAGAATACAAATACAAATCACATAAGGTTTGGGGAGAAATTATTGAGATAATGCACTAAGAAAGGATAGAGCACTATGCTTGGCCCTTCATAGACGCTAAAGGAACACTGGTTCTTCGTCACTTCCCTCCTGTCCCCACATGTCCAACCTTCCTTCCACATATATTGAATCACAGAATACAGCCAGAGAAACAGAGATGGGCAAGCCAGGGAGTGAAGCAGCCACTTCAGAACTGTACATATTTCAATACAAAGCCAGATGTTCAGGTGCTAAGTCTGGTTTGCCTTGAGCGACACCAAGCCACTGTCTGATTTCCTTGATTGGGGTTTATGGTTTAAGAGGAACTGGTATGTGCTAATATACTGCACATGCTTTTGAAGTTTTATCAGTGTTCATTCCAGCATCCTCAGTCCTGAGCCCCCAGCTTGGCTACAAAGGCCACTCACATTCTTGCATGCTGCCCTAGTGACTTCAAGGTTATCTTAACACAAAGTACAATTTATTTATTTATGTTTACATTCATAATGCTTTCCTTTAAAGATAACACACAGACTACTCTGAGTGTATACTCTTGGTTTTGACTTTCTACTTAGTTTCTTTCATTCTTTCAAGCAGAGACTTACATGGTTCTGAGATAATTTTCAGCCTAATAATTGGAAGTGGGTGTTCATGTGAAACAGGAAATTAATGTGGAAGGTTTGGCCAAGGTCACTATATACATTCCAGAGTATGAGGACATCACAAAGTAGGATTTACAAAGACAGTCCTTAGTCAATTGCAGGATTCAGTCTTTGCCTACACACTGTGTCTTATAAAGGTTTGCACTTGGAGTTTAGAGGAACACTTTGGGGAAGAACTGTCGATGTGAGGTCTCTCACCACATGTGTGCACACGCAGACACACACACACACACTCACACAAGGTGAGGAGGCAATTCCCTTTAAGTCAAGAGAAGGGAGCTTTCCGAGATAACTTGGAGATGACACAAACCTAGAATCCTGAAGAATGATACACTGGATGGCACACTGCTCTTTGCAGAAGAGAGGCGGCCACACTGGGGCGCCGTGACCTCCAGGGTTTACTGGGGCAATTGACACGTTGTTTCCCATGGAGCTGAATGGGTGCATGTAAGAAAGAGCTGCTGTGGGCTTCTCTGATGTCTGGTTCAAATAGGCTACTTGGAGGGGCAGAGAGATGGTAGCAGAGAAAGGCAGAAGCATCACCAGAGGCCCAAAGGCTGAGGAAGGCGTAAGGGAACACCTGGAGTTGAGACATGCTTACCTCCCGCAAGGCTGAGAGGCCCCCTGACAGATGCTTTTGTGGGAGTGGGGAAAGCGGGGGCGAGGGGGCAGAAGGGGAGTCTTTGGAGGACCTGCGAATGGACCAAGCGTCAGACATGGGCCACCATCAGAGCCAATTCCTGCACCTGCCGTCCAGTAGGAGCCTTTTTGTGCCTCTTCAGCTTCCTCCCTTTCCCAGCCCATTTTAAGAGGCCATAGTTAGCAAGAAGAGGGCAGGGCCTGGGAGAAGGGGGTAGAGGTGACAGGTGGTGGAGAGCAATGGGGGAATGCCAGCCACGTGTGGCCACTATGTCATGGCAGCTGAGCAGCCTGTTAGAAACTGAATGAAGCTTTAAGTGTTCATAGTTACTCTGGGGTGGACATACCAATCACCAGGAGGAGGTTCACTTGTTTCCTGAAAGTGACTGAGGGCAAGAGAAGAGCTAGGCACGTGAATAAATCGAATGGGTTAGTGGTAGACAGAAATGAAGTGGCTTTATAATTACCTCCCAAGGGTCATTCTTATTTGAAGTCTAAATATGCATTTTCTCATTTAATCTTCACAACGATCTTTTGAACTAGATGTGGTTATTGTTCACATTTTACAGATGAGGAAATTAAACTTAGAAAAGTTGAGCAACTTGTCCAAGAAAAATTGGCCATTGAGCAGGGATCTGTTGCCAGGTCATCCCTCTCCAGAGCTGCCTCTGAGTAACTGTGTAACTCTCCTCTTGCTGGTTAACATTTACCGTGGATGGTTACACAGAATCACAGCCAACTCTCTGGGCACTTTTATTAGATAGAAAAGGTTATACCCCTTTCAAGACCGTTCTTCCATCTTTTGGAAAAATGTCAAAATGTGCTCATTTTTAAGAATGTATTTACAAACTTTTGCAGTAAAGTTTCGTAATAAAGGTCTAAGCCTCCAGCGATGTTCCCTACATGCCTGTATACTGCCCTTGGCAGCCCTGTAGGCCCTACTGCCAGGCAACCCAAATCCAGCAAATAGTTTATTTCCTTGAAACATGTTTTCCAGTCTCTGAAACCAACTGGATTGTAAACAAGGGCCTTTTCCTCACACCTTTTGAAGCCAAGGCTTACCTGTTCACAGGGGAAAGCGCTCTCCAGAGAGAAGGGACATCAGCTCTCAGAGGTCCTGTTTCTTAACCCACAAGCCACAAAAATACCTGATGCCTGTGAAAGGTTCAATCTGAAATCCAGAGGCACAAACCTAGACTCTCCCAGCAGCCCCAGGAGATATAAAGAGAGCTTGAGGAAACTGTCAGGGAAGGCGGGGAGGAGCGGGCGTACGCATGCGCGGCATACTTACTGCTTTCACCCCCCGAGGTGCAGATGCTGCGAACGATCCTCTTCCTGACCTTCCTCAGTTCATCGAAGTTATCAACTGTCAGCTTTTTGTCTGCAGTGCCGGTGATCTGAATGAGCTGCTGGTCGTCCACATCCCCGATTCCCACGGAGTAAATGTCGACTCCTTTGCGTCTCAGGTTTTCAGCGGCCTGAGCCACTTCGTCCTGGGACCGGCCGTCCGTGAGGACCAGCAGCACCTGCGGGGCACCTGCCTGTATCCGGCTGCCCATGTCTGGCCGGAAGTAGTGCCCCACCTGCCGGAGGGCAGCGCCGATGTGTGTGTACCCAAAGATCTGCTGGATGCTTTCGATCTGAAATGATATCTCCTTTTGGCCTATGAAATTGCCCAGAGGAAACTCCGGTTGGTAGGTGTGGCTAAACTGGGCCACTCCTACACGCACTCTGTTGGCGCTGACGTCGAAGTCTTGAACAATGGATGCCAAGAATTCCTTCATCTTCTTGAAGTCATCTGGATGAATGCTATTTGATCCATCCATGAGGAACACAAGGTCTACTTTTTCAATTTCACAATCTATAAAGATGAGGAAACAGAACCAAAAAAAGTCAGATTGTTATTTTGCCTTTAACCCAGTGAGAGTACATAAGCTGTTTTCAGCTACATAGAAATGATATTTCTGAAGGTGGTGTCTTGTCTTGCCACCCTGTGGTCACAGTAACTGGAGAGGAAATGAAAACAACGGTTCAAACAATGGGCACTAGGCGTGAACATCTTGCCCAGCCTTTCATGGTTCTCCTGGCATTTCTACTTGGCTTTACACCACTTCCTTCTCCAACATCACAAGCACTGGGGCAGCGCCACAGAAAGCTTGTTCTCACCTACAATCCAGCCCCAGCCCTTCCAGAGAGCCCAGTGACACAGCAAGAAAAGCAAACAATACACATCCACCTAGGGACTCAGACAGATGGGCTATATTAGTGAGGTGGCCTCCCTGGCCAGCTGAGCCAGTAAGTATTTTTCTGGTTTCTTAGGTCAAATCAAAGTGTTGAAATCATGCCTTCTTATCTATGTCTAGTCAGTTTTCCTCCTTATCAGCTCCCTGTCTGGAACATATAGGCAAAAATATCTACCTGAGAAAAATATTTTTGAACAAAAATGCAGTGTATTTCAGATGCTCCCCTAGTATTGACGCAGCAAATACAAAACAGAAACAGGGAAGGCCATTGCCAGTGAGTGAGCTGAGCTTGGCCCAGGCCCACATGTGCTCCTGAGCCTCTGGTGAGCATCATCATTTCCTTGAATTCCCCAGAGACCTCACCACTGACCTAAATTAATTTCCATCTTAGCCTCAGAAAACATTAAAGATGTTTGAGATTCCTTTGTGTCTCAGTATAAGCAAGGAAGAGATTCAAAAGAAATACAGTAAAAGGATCTTTCAGGAACTGGTTAATGCATCACATTTCTATTTCTGTCCAAGGGAGAACTTTCAATATAAAAATTCGATATTAACTTCAATAGTGGACTTGGAAATGACAGTTCAAATTTTAGACATCAGCCAACAGAAGGTGGGGGATTTGTCCCACTTTTCAGTAAGACTCAGATGGATTTTGTTAGTTTCATGAAAAAAAAAAAAAGATAGTAGTTGCATTCTAAGGAGGCAAGGCATATGGAAACTGGGAAATACTTTTCAACAGGAACTGCACCAAGATTTTGGAATCCTGGATGAACAGAAACTTATCTAATAAACTTATTTTTTATTTTTAGTACAACACATGTTAATAAAAATACTAAGGAATTTTAATAGATCACCAACTGCCTTTGAAACAGAAGTATAAAGTGGCAGCTGAATGAATGAATGAATGAATGCATACCTAAATGTGGCAATGCCATGTCCAGCTACTAGAATAGAAACTCAGAGTCCAGAACAAAGGCAGACCTAGTCTGCTCTGGAATCATCTGAGGCTGGGACAGCGTGTTTACTATTGGCATCCATGTTTTAAACGAGTTTGGTGATAATAGAAATAGGTGAAGGGATGGGGCCTGTAGCCTGGGGGAGAGAAGACTTCAGACAATGATCACTGGTTCTTAGGAAGAATTTGATCTCTTGTGAAAGAGCAGGAAGAAGAACTAGTGGGGAAAATGACATGTAAACACATTTGTGCTCCAATAAATGAAGCCTGTTCAAAAATGGTGAATCCCCATTCTTAGAGAGCTGAGGCAGAAGGGGGTAGGAATGCTGTAGAACTCATTCCTGTTTGGGAGGAGGTGAATGAACATCCCTGAGGTCTCTCCAACCCTGAGGTTCCAGAATGTAAGGAGTTCTATGACGCAGCTAGTGCTGCTCCTCCTTCCTAGAAAAGGTTCCTGAGGGTTATTGTTTGATTTATCCTTCACTTGGATCTCTGCTGATAATTAGGAAAAACTTAACTGACAAATCTTACCTACTTTTGAAGAGTTACACACACTGGCTGACACATTTGAAAATATCCCCTTTAGGCCTCCGAAAGTCTCCACGAAGAAGTACTTGTCCCCGGACCCTGCCATAGCCAGCAGCTCCATAGGATTGGCACCGGCGATCCCCACGGCCAGGACAAGAATGCCTTTGTCCCTCAAGGCCTTGGCCGTGGCATTGAGCTTGTCCGCATCATGGGATTCCCCATCAGTGATCACCACGAGGACCTGGGGGACCCCCTTGTGCAGGCGGCTGCCCCGGGCTTCCATGAACATGTGCTCTGAGAAGCCCAGGGCCTCGGCAGTGTAAGTGTTACCCCCCATGGTCTGGTCATTCTGGAGCACTGATATCACCTCCTGTTTCGTGCCAAGGTCATCCAGATAAAACAGCACCTTGGGGTCATCAGCGTACTTCAGAGCCCCAAACTGGACCTGATTCTTGCCAACATTAGCTTTTTTCACCAAGTCAATCATAAATTCCTTCATAATATTATATTCATCAGAGTCAATGCTTCCAGAGCTGTCAATTACAAACACAACATCCAAGACTTCAATCCGCTTGCATTCTAAAAGAGGGGGGAAAGGAAGACCAAAGGGGATTAGCTTTGGACCTCAGGGAAGACCCCCCACCTGTCTTTAATTGCCAGTGTCCCTCTGCCTGGGATCAGTCTGTGCTTTAGAGCATCCACCCCCTGAATAACAGATGCAGCACATTTACACTTGTGCTGTCAGTGCTCCATTAACTCAGGCAAACTCTGAGGACAAGGCCATAGAGGGTGTGATGGGGGCAGACTGACAATCACAGGATCATGAGGAGCAAACGTCAAATGCTTTGGACTAAAAAAAGGAAAATCACAATTCTGTGGAAATTGTTCTGTATACATGATTCCCTCAACATGTGCTTTCATTTATACAAATTTGTCTTTTTTTTTTAAGCCATAGGGATCATGAGATTTTATTCTTAAGATAAAACCTTGTAGAAATTATAAAGTTAAAGTGATTTTGACAGTATTATATTTTTTCATGGTTATATAATGACCAATTTTCAAGGTTGCATTTTTCTTCCTTTTTGACTTTTTTGAAACATAATCTATTTTCATTACTGGGCTGCCTCATAGAAAGAAGCCCATTTCACACTTGGCCCAGCTAACTGCTCCTAGCATGATGTTCCTATTAAATTTCAAACTTCGGGTCAATGCCATGGAAAAATAAAGCAGGACAGACTCAATTAGTAGTTAACCCATGTGTGTGTAGCATATTCTATCTAAAGGTACAGAGTTCTAAACTCCAACTCTTTCATTCTGAAGAAGAGGGATTGTAAGATGGTTAAGGATTTGGTCCTCACATAGCACAATTTCTACAGGCCTTAGAAAGGCCTGTTCCAGCTAACAGGCACATGAAAAGATGCTCCACATCATTAATCATCAGGGAAATGCAAACCAAAACCACAATGGGATATCCCCTCACACCAGTCAGAATGGCTAATATCAAAAACACAAGAAATAACAAGTGTTGGCAAGGATGTGGAGAAAGGGAACCCTCCCATATTGTTGGGGGATATATAAACTTGTGCACTCATTATGGAAAACAATATGGAGGTTTTTCAAAAATTAAAAACAGAACTATTATACTGTACAGCAATCCCACTTTTGGGTATTTATCCTAAGAAAACAGAAACAATAATTTTAAAAGGTACATTCACCCCTATGTTCATTGCACCATTATTTACAACAGCCAAGATATCAAAACAAACTAAGTGTTCATTGATAGATGAATGGATACAGAATATGTGGTATATATGCAATGGAAAATTACTCTGTCATAAAGAAGAATGAAATCTTGCCATTTTCAACAATATGAATGGCCCTACATGGTATTATGCTCAGTAAAATTAGCCAGAGAAAGGCAGATATCATATGATTTCACTTACATGTGGAATCTAAAAAACAAAACAAATTAACAAACAAACAAAAAACAGAAATAGACTAAAAAATACAGAGACCTGGTGGTTACCATAAGGGAGGGGGCATGGCCATAGGTGAGGGGGATAAAGAGGTACATAAACTTCCAATTATAAACTAAGACACAGGGATGAAAAGTGGAAAATAGATAATGTAGCAAATAATATTGTAATAACTTTGTATGGTGGCAGATGGTAATTAGACTTATCATGGGGAGCATTTTGTAATGTGTATAAATGTCAAATCACTATGGTGCACATCTGAAACTAATATTATGTCAACTATACTTAAATTTTAAAAAAAGGTATGTTCCAAATGCTAACTCATCCAGAATTGTAAAGAAGTACCCCCACCCCACCTGCAACCTCAGAGGCTCCCCACATTTCTTTCTTTGGCCTGCCATGTGCCGCTATATGGAAACCTTAGAGCCAATGCACTCGACCCACTTACTAGAGGCTCTGAGCATGAGGCATAGACCAAATTCTCAAGAAAGGCTGGTTCCACAAAAGAAGATACTACATCCCCTGGCCTTTGGCTGTCCAGGGAAGGCAGCCTGGATGACCTGGGGGTTTGGGGGTAGATTGCTCAGTGTTGGCACCCACAAAAGAGTTCAGATTTGTTCTGAGTGTAATTACCAGGAAATAAAATCCTGGCATGCTCTTCTTCCCACAAAACACAGATCGCAATCACCAAACATTCTAATGGGAGGTGAACAGAACTCTTATTTGAATCACAGAACAATGTTTATCTCTTCCCTCACAATTCCATTAAAATCCAACTCCTTTATGGATATTTTTCAGAATTTTTCTGCCATCATGCCCACTGGGTCGCAATACCAGTCAGTCCTTATGTCTGCTGAGGTTGTGTCTTATCACTCCTGTCACTCTGTAGTTCCATGGGAGGAGAACGGGGACTGTAGTATTTACTCCCTTTGAAGCCCCGGTAGATTGAGTACCCATACTGCATTCCTCCTTTATAGGATTTAATAAACTCAAAGTGTTTTTACAAACATTGTTTAAGTTTATACAAGTATTTGTTTTTTAGAATTATAAAATAAACAAACATATGTAGACGTTATGTCAAGGGAGCCGCCTTGCGCAGGGGGTCGTGCCCCTCCCTAATGGCCTCCGCCGCCCACACGAGGCCTAAGCGCGGTTCCGTGGGGCTGGTCCCTCACCGCAGGGTGGAAGTGACTCTGTGCTGTCGTTCATGCTCTGGAGCCCCCTGGGGCCACGTTGATGCTCGACTCTGCCTTCTCGCCCAGCTCCCACCCGTGCCCTGCCCTGCTCCCCTTACCCCTCTCTGAAAACACCTCCTCAGTGAGTCACTTCCACAAGAAGGCCCGACTCAGCTTCTCTTCCAGAGCCGAACCTAAGCACCTGGGAGAGCGCCACTATTCTCAAATGGAAGACTCACCACTTAGGGCTCTTTCTCTGAAAATGGAAAGAATCTAAGTGTAGCAAAATTTTTCCTTCCTAACTGAACTGTTCCACTGAGGAAAGTTGCCTTTCACATGCAGTCAAAAGCCACTAGGATAACCATTTCAACAAACAAAAGTGTACAATGTTCCAACTGCACCAACTTAATTTAAACACATGCTAACATGGCCATGTGGACATGTTCATTAGTGGATTTTCCTGTGCCTACCTTCTCGGGGGCTGCATATCCCAAAAACGAGGTCATCTTCAATGTGCTGCAGAATGTCAAAATTCTCAACATAAAAAACCATCTCTGGCCTCCCACTGATCTCCTCCAGCTGGGTAACATTGGAGCCAAACACCCCCACAGAGTAGATAATTACGCCTTCTTGCCGAAGTGTTACTGCTGGGTCCTTGACTATGTCCTGAGCTTCACCATCTGTGATGAGGATGAGAAACTTCCTGACGTTGGGCCGGGCCCCCTTGGTGGGGCTGAAGTACTGAGAAACAAAGGTGAGAGCGCTACCCGTCAAGGTGGTTTCCCCAATGTGACCCATTTGGTCTATTGCCTCTGAAATTTCACTTTGGGACACATATCTGTTGAGCTGAAACTCCTCCTTGTTGATGTCGCTGAACTGGACTACGCCAATTTGTACCTGATCTGCCCCAATCTGGGATTTGCTCACCAGGTTTTTCATAAATGTTTTCATTTTGATGAAGTTTTCAAGTCCTATACTGCCAGAACTGTCCACCAGAAACATGATGTCAGCTTTCATGTTTTTGCAGGCTGTGTGGGAGAAAGCAAGATGTTTATTCAAGTTAGCTTCGTGTGAAAAGATTAAGGGAGACTAAGAAAATACAAACACAGACAGTCCTATATTGAAGTTAAGTGTGTGCTTGGAGAAGATTGTTAGCATGTAGTTAAAGCACTGAAGGCAATAGAAATGAGACTATTGCATGTGCTGTTTAGTAATTTGCCTTAATATTTAACTTGGTATCTCAAACTCAACATAGTTGATATTTTGGGCCAGATAATTTTTCCTATGGAGGGCAGTCCGTGCACATAGTATACTGTATGATGTTTACTAACATCTCTGACTTTGACTGGTTAGAAGCCAGTAGCACTCCCCAAGTTACAACAACCAAAATGTCTTTAGACATTGTCAAGTGTCCCCTGAGGGGGCAAAATCAGCCCTGGGTTGGAGATTACTGATACAGCTCTAAAAGATTACATGGAAGCTTTTTTAAAAAGCAATTGAAATAAACCAGATGTGCTCCTTAAAATCAGAATTCATTTGATCATATTATACATGCAGTGTCTAATCACACATCTATTCTAGCAGGGATTTGTGGGAAGAAGCTAATGAATACTTGTTAGGGAAAACTCCTCCAAATATCTTTCTTATGCTTCAGATATTAATTAGAGCAACACTATAGCAGGTTCTTAGTTTTGGTCTGGAGAACAAGCACAGCTACACAAGTCAGCAAATATCAACTTGGAAACTGATGTTTCTCTAAGCCTGCAATGTCCAATATTGCAGGAAGGCAGTTTGTGAACTGAAGTCTAAAGTTAAAGCCACTGAATCTCCTACCTTCTTCAGCACAGATTTCTTGAACAACTTGGTTTCTAATGTCTTTCAGAGAATCAAAGTCATGCACGTAGTACACCCTCTTTTCCATGCCAGCAATTTCTCGCAGCTGTGTTTGGTTGGCCTCCTTCACCCCAATGGCATAAACGTGGATGAGCTCTTCTCTCAGTCTTCTCGCAGCCTCCAAGACGCTGTCCTTGGACATGCCGTTCGTCAGGACAACAAGATGACATGGCACTCTGTTTCCTCGCTGCCTCTTTGCTTTTTGCAATAGCCTCAGTGTGTAATTCAGGGCTGCACCTGTGTTTGTGTTCCCACCCATCTGCCTGATGTTCTCAATGGCCTTTCCCAAATCGTGCTTGTTAGAGTATTTATTGATCTCAAATTCCAAGTCCCAGTTGTCAGCGTACTGAACGGCCCCAACCCGCACCTTTTGGGGAGCAATGTTGAACATCCCTACGACCTCTGACAGGAAGGTCTTCATTTCTTGGAAGTCTGTGGCCTGGGTGCTCCCAGAGCCATCAATGAGCAGGTAGATGTCTGCTTCTTCTGTGTCCACACAACCTAAAACAGAACCAAAAAGTTAAATATAGCCTGGAGGCAAGTGGGAGAAGATGGCAGGAACATACAGGAGTGTCTTCAGACAGAAACATGGGAAACACCTTCTGGGGGTAAGAGACATGCTCTGCTAGCTTAATGGAGAGAATCTTAGCTGTTGGGCAGATGAATTGCTGTGGACAGTTGAAGACTATTTGGATAATTCTCTGTCATGAGTTAGGATAAATCTGGATGTAGTAATAGATTAGGAAGAAAACTCAAGTCTCTACTCTCATTAGTGAATGCCCACTTAGCAAACGGCAGGTGGTGTGTTGTGAAATAAAGAAGGTGTTTAACAGGAGCTTGTGGATGAGTGAGTTCCCTCTCTTGAAATCTTAAATTGTTTACTTCTCACTTCTTCCTAGTCAATTAACAAAACTAGGGATATTGTCAGTGGCCTTATTTGTGTAGGACAATGACACTTTTATAGTAAGCATGCTATAAATTTATTGACCAATGTATACATATATGCCTATGTATACTTAATTTATACAACATACATGTGCAGATATATGAAATACATAAAATATATTGCTGTCTCTCTGAACTCATAGGTGTTAGAATAAGACTTAAGACATCAGTCACTCTATCCTCGATGCAAATCATGTTTCCTCTTTGTCCTCTAACTTGAAATTTGAGGATTGTGGAAAAAAAGAGAGAAAAGTACAAAAATAAAAAGAAAGGAAAGAATAGGGGGATGTAAGAGGCAAAGGAGAGGGAAAAAGTGAAGGGAGAAAAACAGCAGAGGAAGGTATTGCAGGGAAAGGGAAAGCTGTGCAGAAGAGGAAGAGGGAAATCCCTTCTTCCCGTTCACACCTCTCCCAATTTACACTTCATATAATCCAGTTAAAGTGAAAAATTTGGAACTTATTCTCCCTACCCACATCTTAGCCTGCCAATCCTTTTTAAATATATAATACCTGAAAGATAAGAAAACAGAAGGTTCAGAATAATTCTGCTCCCAGCAGAAGACCATACCGGATTTGAGTGTTTCGGTCCATTCCGAAAAGACAGAGACTGTGTGCATTATTTGGTTCCGCAGCTTCTTCAGAAATGTCTGGTTGTGAGCAGCCAGGTCGGAGAAGGTTTTCAGTCTGGAGACATACTGCTCGGCAGGATGAGATGCTATCTTTCCCAGCTGGGGGTCGCTGGCCCCCTCTATGCCCATGGTGAAGATGGTCACACCCTCACGCCGGAGGTTAGTGGCTGCCTTGGTCACGTTGTCCTCTGAGGGTCTGTGGGTCACCAGCACGGCAATCTGGGGCACCCCCTGATTCTTCCTACTGCCATTTCGTGCATTGAAGATCTCCTTCCTAGTCCTTCTGAGAGCAGCTCCCGTGTAGGCCTTCCCGATCTGGGGAGAGAGGTTCTGTATATACTGGAGAACCTCTGACTTATTGATGCCCCTGCTCAGTGAATTTATCACCTTTGTCTCATTGCTGTAAACCACAAGGCTGACCCTCATGCAGTTTTCCTTTATGTCAAGGGCAGACACACTTTCTTCCAGGAATTCTTTAAGATAATCAAAGTTCTCCTGGCTGCCATTAATTGACACATCCAACAGGAACACCACATCAGCCACTGACGGGCCTTGGCACCCTGTGTGGGTAGGGAATGAACAGGCACTGTTTTAGTGGGAGGTTCAGCATCTCTGCTCAGCATTAGAAGGCATGGAGAACCTCTACCAGAACTTGATCATGCATTGAATGGATGAAGCACGTAAACAAAATGAGAATGAAGCTGAGATCAGAGGGTCCTGGGCTCAAACACCGGATATTAGCTAAACTTCCTTCTTCAGTTTCCTCATCTGTAAATTGGAGATAATATTTATCTCATGGGGCTGTTCTGGGGATTAAATGAGATGCGGTGCTTAGCATGGGGCCTGATACATAAAAGTTATTGAATGAATAGCCATTAATGTTGTCATATTAAAATTACTTAAGCATCATCACTGTTAAAATCAATAGAGTTCAAATATGACTAAACAATGGTACTGGAATAGCAATTGCACTTTCCATTATTTTATTTGGAAAAGATGCCAATAATAGGATTCATATTTTCATAGATTACCACAAGAAAAACATTTTCTATTATCAACAGAAAATTTTATTTATCATTTCATTCAAGTGAATTAAGCCAGAAATAATGTGAGTTTCCTGTGCTACTTATTTGGACTTGCACATTTTGAGCACTGTTTTTCTAACTGACTTTCCCCTGACTCTCACTTGAATGACATTCATAAACCCCTGGCCATTCTTATTAGTAGAAGGCATACTCTTCTACTAACAGTGCAGGACAGTGAATTGGAGTGGATCAGAACAGGAAAGCTGATTTGGAGTATGACAGCAGGATGGGGGCAGTGTGGGACTGAACTCGATGGGGCTGGAGACCCGACCAAGTCCCCAGCCTGGACCTGGGCCAGCCCACACAAAATCCCAGGACACCTGCAAGTTACTCTGCAGAAAAGGGTTGTTTCTAGTGCTAACATTCTGTGATCATATTATGTGACTTCAGGAGTCCAGGCGTTTTATGGAACAACCATAACTTTTAAATGAACAAGTAATAAAACTCATAACAACTAAAGCCCAGGGAGATAGCTCAGGGATGAGCTGGGTGGCAGGGAGGAGGTGTCACTGAATTTTAAGAAGCCTATAAATGGCCTGCAACATGGATATGCAAAAGTAGGAACACTAAGGCTTGGGGGCTCACTGGGTTAGAAATGGCCACAGTTATGGGGCCTCGTGAACAAACTGATATTTAACATCTGAAAATACAGCCCAGCTTTTGGGGAATTGCATGTTCAGAGAGTTTTAATCCTTCCCCAACATTGGTGTTTCAAAGCATTTTATCATCATTTCTGCACATGTGCCCTAAACCCACCTTCTACAGGAGTGTCATTGGCTGCTCCTTCCCTGTGCTGGGCTGCATCCCTGATGATTTGCGTCATGTTTTGGGAAAACATGCTGAGGTCTCTGGCTGTCCGGAGGTTGAAATGGAATTGAGCTGTGGCCATGGTCTTCAGGTTCTCCTCCGATGCCCTCTGCATCCCAACAGAGATGATTCTCACCCCGTCTCTCTGCAGGGCCTTGGAAGCCTCTTCCACATCATCCTCAGACTTGGCTGAAGCCAGGACCACCAGAATTGGGGGAAACTGTTTCTTGTCTCTCCTGCTTGTGGGCCCAGAGAAATAGGTCCTGTGAACCTCCTGGAGAGCATTCCCTATCCTCAGCGAGCCACCTAGGAACCCAAAGTTCTTCCTGATGTGGTTCAACATGGGATTCCTGCTCCTGAAGGTGTCCAGCTGGAACTCGGCATGGAGCATGTCACTGTACTGGGCCAGGGCCACGCGGTATTTGTTGGTGTCTATGGGAAGACTGCTGATCATTTTGTTGATAAACATTTTTACAAAAGGGAAGGACTTAGTTCCCAGGTGATCAGAGCTGTCTACCAGAAACACCACATCTGCATACTCAGGACCTACACACCAAAACCAAGAAACAAAGCAAACATTTAAAAAATCTACTACCATGTTTATGTCAACCATATGCAAAAAACTTACTTTCTTCTTTTCCTTGTATTTTTAATACCTTCTCCGAAATTGCACATTCTCTTAAGAAAAAAGATACAGTTAAACCATGAACAATGCTAGGGTCAGGTGCGCCAACCCACCTCTTCTCTGTGCCACTCAAAAGTCTCCATATAACTTCTGACTTGCCCAGAACTTAACTACTCATAGCCTGCTACTGACCAGAAGCTTTATGGACAACATAAACAGGTGATTAACACATATTTTGTATATGTATTATATACTATACTGCATTCTTCCAATAATGTAAGCTAGAAAAACAAAAATGATTTTTATTGTCACAAATCTCCAAAAAATTTTCCAATATATTTATCAAAAAGCATCCACATATAATTAGACCTGCTCAGTTCAAACTAGTGTTGTTCAAGGGTCAACCATATTTGTTTCTTGGGCTGATTCTTTTATATACCCTCCCATTTTACCTGATCCCAAAATAAAGCATCACTTTTGTAAGGATTTAGTTAGTGAGAACTAGGTACATTTGGAGAAGTAAAAAATCTTGGGTTTTTATACCACTAGTAGATAATTACCCCTTGCATATTTTTTTCTTTCAGAATTTGACCTCAATTTATATAGAGAGGAAACAAATTTTAATTGAGAATCAAACTGCTACAAATCTATTTGAATGGAAAACTGAAAGATAATCTTTCATCATGATTAGATTTAAGGAATGCAATAGTCATCCAATTAACTTTCAACATATTAGTTTTACATTCCAGTGTCAAATTGATGAGGTTTAAAAAATACGTAAAAATAAAAATATATGGTATTGGATTTGTAGATTAAAGATGGTGGTATGAGAGCTGAGACAGAGACCTCCTAAAACCACATATAATATGAAAATATAATTAACATAAGCAATCCTGAAAGAGCAACAGGAAAGAAGGCTGCGTCAGACTGCATACGCCTGGAGAAAAGAACAGACCTCCCGGAACAGGGTAATTTACCAAAGCCATGATTCAGCAGGACTAAAGCCCTTCCCCTACCCCAGATCACTGGCAGGAGAAAGAGAAATGGAGCAGGGAGGGAAAGGAGGCCTGGGACTGCTGAACACCTAGCCCTGGAGATCTGTTCTGGGAGCTTGAACCTACATTACATGGTGTTCTGGTGATTAGTGGGGTTGGAAAGCTAAGACTGGAGGAATACTTGGAGAGACAGTGAATCCAGCTGCTTGTGGAAAACAGGGATCCATATCCGGCTTCTCTGGGTGGGCAGTATGAGAGACTTCTTAACAGTTAGAGGGCTGCTAAAGGGGAAAGGATTTCACACAGCTTACTGCTCAGGAGAAAGGACAGGTAGACAAAATTGTCTGAGTGCACTCTTCCCAGCAGGTTGGGTACTTTCAGGATCTTCAAGCACTCCAGCTCCATGGCTGGCTCTGCAGTTCCAAGGCCCCCCACAGTAACACAGAGACTGCACCTGGCTCGCAAACCAGCAACTAGGAAAGCCCTGCCTATAGCAGCTTCAAACACAAAGCATATAGGCTTACACCTGTGTGATCAGCCCACTGGTTCTGGCAGTGGAGACAGGCACTGCAGACAGGAAGGATGAAACAGCTCTTTCTTCACCACAGGCACCAGCACTGCTCCCATGAGACACCTGACATCGCTCCAGGGGTTGAGCATCTCCAGAGAGTAGAGTTTCTGGGCACTAGAGGACGCCACATACAAATATGAAACATCAGAGGAACCTGGTTCAAACAAAAATCCCACAAACACCAGAAAAAGGCTCAAGTGAGACTGAACTAATCAATTTTCCTGAAAGAGATTTCCAAATAAAAATCATAAACATGCTCCTGGAGGTACATAAAAATATTCAAGAACTCAGAAACAAATTTAGGATGGAGATGTAATAACTAAGGAACACAATGGAGGGATGTAAAAGCAGATTAGATACACTGGAAGAGACAATAAGTGAAATAGAAATTAGAGAAAAGGAACACAAAGAAGCTGAGGCACAGAGATAAAAGGATCTCTAAGAATGAGAGAATATTGAGAGAACTGTGTGACAAATCCAAAGGAAACAATATTCCCATTATAGGGGTACCAGAAGAAGAAGAGAGAGAAAAAGGGATAGAAAGTGTCTTTGAGGAGGTAATTGCTGAAAATGTCTCCAATCTGGGGAAGGAGAAAGTCTCTCAGGCCTTGGAGGTGCACAGATCTCGCAACAGAAAGGACCCAAGGAGGACAACACCAAGACATATAATAAGTAAAATGGCAAAGATCAAAGATAGGGACAGACTACTAAAAGCAGCCAGAGAGAGGAAAAAGATTGCATAGAAAGGAAAGCCCATCAGGCTAGCATCAGACTTCTCAACAGAAACCTTATAGGCTGGAAGGGAGTGGCATGATATATTTAATGCAATGAAGCAGAAGGGCCTTGAACCAGGAATACTATACCTGGTAAGATTATCATTTAAATTTGAAGGAAGGATTAAACAATTTCCAGATAAGCAAAAGCTAAGATAATTTACTTCCCACAGACCATTTCTATAATGTATTTTGGAGGGACTGCTGTAGATGGAAGTGCTCCTAAGTCTAAATAGCTGTCACTAGAGGTAATACAACCACAGTAATGAAAGTAGAACAGTTAATCACTAAGCAAATGTAAATTAAATTAACTATCCCCGAAGTCCATCAAGGGATAGACAAAGAGTATTGAATATTATACCTGACATATAAAGAACAGAGGAGGAAGAAAAAAGAGAGGAAAAAAAGAACCTTTAGGTTGTGTTTGTAATAGCATACTAACTAAGTTAAGTTAGGCTCTTAGATAGGATACCCTTGAACCTTGGGTAACCACGAATCTAAAGCCCTCAATGGCAATAACTACATATCTATTGATAATCACCATAAATGTAAATGGTATGCACCAATCAAAACACACAGAGTCACTGAATGGATAAAAAAACAAGACCACACTATATGCGGCCCACAAGAGACTCACTTCAAACCCAAAGACATACACAGACTAAAAGTGAAGGGATGGAAAGAGATATTTCATGCAACTAATGGGGAGAAAAAAGCAGGAGTTGTGGTACTTGTATCAGATAAAGTAGACTTCAAAACAAAGAAAGGAACAAGAGACAAAGAAGGACATTATATAATGATAAAGGGCTCAGTCCAACAAGAGGATATAACCATTATAAATATCTATGCACCCAACACAGGAGCACTGACATATGTGAAACAAATACTAACAGAATTAAATGGGGAAATAGAATGCAATGCATTCATTCTAGGAGATTTCAACATTCCACTCACTCCAAAGGACAGATCCACCAGACAGAAGATAAGTAAGGCAACAGAGGCACTGAACAACACACTAGAACAGATGGACCTAATAGACATCTACAGAACTCTACACCCAAACACAGCAGAATATACATTCTTCTCAAGTGCACATGGAACATTTTCAAGAATAGATCATATATTAGGCCACAAAAAGAGCCTCAGTAAATTAAAAAAGACTGAAATTCTACCAACCAACTTCTCAGACCATAAAGGTATAAAATTAGAAATAAATTATGTAAAGGAAACAAAAATGCTCACGAACACATGGAGGCTTAATAACAAGCTCCTAAATAACCAGTGAATCAATGACCTAATAAAAAAAGAGATCAAGCAATATATGGAGACAAATGACAACAATAGTTCAACACCACAACATCTGTGGGAAACACCGAGGCCATGCTAAGAGGGAAATATATTGCATCCAGGCCTACCTCAGGAAAGAAGAACAATCCCATATGAACAGTCTAAACTCACAATTAACGAAAATATAAAAAGAAGAACAAATGTGGCCCAAAGTCAGTAGAAGGAGGGATATAATAAAGATTAGAGCAGAAATAAATTAAATTGAGAAGAATAAAACCATAGAAAGAATCAATGAAAGCAAGAGCTGGTTCTTTGAGAAAATAAACAAAATAGATAAACCCCTAGCCAGACTTATCAAGAAAAAAGAGAGTCTACACACATAAGCAGAATCAGAAATGAGAAAGGAACAATCACTACGGACACCACAGAAATACAAAGAATTATTAAAAAATACTATGAAAAATTATATGCTGACAAACTGAATAACCTAGAAGAAATGGATAACTTACTAGAAAAATACAACCTTCCAAGGCTGACCAAGGAAGAAACAGAAAATCTGAACAGACCAATTACCAGCAATGAAATTGAATTGATAATTAAAAACTAGCTAAGAACAACTGCTTGGACCAGATGGCTTCACTGCTGAATTTTATCAAACATTTAGTGAAGACCTAATACCAGTTCTCCTTAAAGTTTTCCAAAAAGTAGAAGAGGAGGGAACACTTCCAAACTCATTCTATGTAGCCAGCATCACCCTAGTACCAAAATCAGGCAAAAATACCGCAATAAAAGAAACTTACAGACCAATATCCCTGATGAACATAGATGCAAAAATCCTCAATGAAATATTAGCAAACTGAATTCAAAAATACATCAAAAAGATTATCCAGCATGATTAAGTAGGATTTATTCCAGGGATGCAAGAATGGTACAATATTTAAAAATCCATCAATATCATCCACCACATCAACAAAAAGAAGGACAAAAACCATATGATCATCTCCACAGATACTGAAAAAGCATTCAACAAAATTCAACATCCATTTATGATAAAACCTCTCAACAAAATGGATATAGAGGGCAAGTATTTCAACATAATAAAGCCCATATATGATAAGCCCATAGGCAACATCATACTTAACAGCAAGAAGCTGAAAGCCTTTCCTTCAAGATCAGGAACAAGACAAGGATGCCCACTCTCCCCACTTCTATTCAACATAGTTCTGGAGGTCTTTGCCATGGCAATTAGACAACACAAAGAAATAAAAGGCATCCAAATTGGTAAAGAGAAAGGTATACTGTCACTGTTTGCAGATGACATGATATTGTACATAAAAAATCCTAAAGAATCCACTCCAAAATACTAGATCTAATATCTGAATTCAGCAAAGTTGCAGGTACAAAATTAATACACAGAAATCTGTGGCATTCCTATACACTAATGATGAACTAGCAGAAAGAGAAATCAGGAAAACAATTCCATTCACAACTGCATCAAAAAGGATAAAATACCTAGGAATAAACCCAGCAAAGGAAATGAAAGACCTATGCTCTGAAAACTACAAGACACTCACGAGAGAAATTAAAGAAGATACCAATAAATGGGAACACATCCCATGCTCATAGATAGGAATAATTAATATTATCAAAATGGCCATCCTACCTAAAGCAATCTACAGATTCAATGCAGTCCCTATCAAAATACCAACAGCATTATTCAATGAACTAGAGCTAATAGTTCTAAAATTCATACAGAACCACAAAAGACCCTGAATAGCCAAAGTAATCCTGAGAAGGCAGAATAAAGTAGGGGGGCATCTCACTCCCCAACTTCAAGCTCTACTACAAAGGCACAGTAATCAAGATAATTTGGTACTGGCACAAGAACAGACCCATAGACCAATGGAGCAGACTAGAGAGCCCAGAGATAAACCCAACCATACATGGTCAATTAATATATGAAAAAGGAGTCATGGAGATACAATGGGGAAATGACAGCCTCTTCAACAGCTGGTGTTGGCAAAACTGGACAGCTACATGCAAGAGAATGAAACCGGATTATTGTCTAACCCCATACACAAAAGTAAACTCAAAATGGATCAAAGACCTGAATGTAAGTCATGAAATCATAAAACTGTTAGAAGAAAACATAGGCAAAATTCTCTTGAATATAAACATGAGCAACTTGTTCCTGAATGCATCTCCCCGGGCAAGGGAAACAAAAGCAAAAGTGAACTCATGGGACTACATCAAACTAAAAAGTTTCTGTATGGCAAAGGACACCATCAACAGAACAAAAAGGCATCCTACTCTATGGGAGAATATATTTTAAACGACATATCATACAAGGGGTTAACATCCAAAATATATAAAGAATTCACATGCCTTAACACCCAGAAATCAAATAACCTGATGAAAAAATAAGCAGAGGATATGAACAGACAAGTCTCCAAAGAAGAAATTCAGATGGCCAACAGGCACATGAAAAGATGCTCAACATCACTAATTAGCAGGGAAATCTAAATTAAAAACACAATGTGATATCATTTCACACCAGTTAGGATGACCAGTATAGAAAAGACTAAGAATAACAAATGCTGGTGAGGTTTCAGGGAAAGGGGAACCCTCCTACATGTTGATGGGAATGTAAAATGGTTCAAACATTGTGGAAAGCAATATGGAGGTTCCTCAAAAAACTAAAAATAGAAATACTATTTGATCCGGGAATTCCACTCCTTGGAATTTACCCAAAGAATGTAATTTTTCATATTCAAAAAGACATATGCACCCCTATATTTATTGCAGCACTATTTACAATAGTCAAGATATGGAAGGAACCTAAGTGTCCATCTGTAGATGAATGGATAAAGTAATGGAATACTATGCAGACATAAGAAAGAAACAAATCCTACCATTTGATACAACATGGATGGAACTGGAGGATATTATGCCCAATGCAATAAGCCAGGTGGAGAAAGACAAGTACCGAATGGTTTCCCTCATTTGTGGAGTATAAAAATGAAGCAAAACTGAAGGAACAAAACAGCAACAGACTCACAGACTCCAAGAATGGACTAGCGGTTACCAAAGGGAAGGGGTGGGGTAGGGTGGGTGGGTAGAGAGGGAGAGGGGATTGAGGGGCATTATGAGTGGCACACATGGTGTGTGTGTGGGGGGCGGGTCACAGGGAAGACAGTGTAGCATAGGAAAGCAAATAGTGACTGTGTGGCATCTTACTACACTGATGGGCAGTGACTACAATGGGGTATGCGGATGACTTGATAATATGAGTGAATGTAATAACCACATTGTTTTTTCATGTGAAACTTTCATAAGAGTGTGTATCAATAATACCTTAATAAAAATATACTAAATACATACACAAAAAAAAATATATATGGTATTACCTTAATCTATTTTGAAGTTCTTTATAGTGCTTTTTTATGAATTCTATGAGTGAGATTTATAATTGGTAGATTTATTCTGACATATGTAAACTGTGGTAGAAACCAGTATACACTAAATTAAGAAAGAGATTCTAGTTTTAGTTTCTATTAAAAATATAACTTTCATATAAGAAAACAATACTTTGCTGAACTTTCAAGTCTTTATTTGATGACAGATTCAATGCTACGTGTGTAGAATTTTATTTTTATGTCAAAGAAAATCACTGGATTCAAGCACAAAATGTCGTCTGCTGATGATTTGCTGTTTGAACTCAGAGCTCTCACCACTTCAGTATCAAGTTCATTTCTTCCCTGGGTAGGGGAAGAAAATGTCTCATGTACGTGAATAGTGTGTGTTTAGGAAAACGAGGTGTAATTGAACAGGAAATGGAGTCGTGCTATGAACTGGTTCCACAAGTTTGGTCAAGCTGTTCAGTATACATGGGCTTCAGTGTCTCACCTTTAAAATGAGTAGATTCAACCAGAAAATATCTAAGGTCCCTCCTCATTCTGAGAATGATTACCTGAAATGGTTACTAGATCATTATAATCAAATTAAAATAACTTCAATCTTTTTCTGTCTAGGGAATCAGCTTTGGCACCCCTGCATGTTTTTCATTGTCTTTATAGCAATCAAGAGACTTAGTGGATAAAACCATTCTTTTTTTTGGAAATAATATAATTTCAACCAGGTTGAGAGTCCTTTGATGACCATGTAGCCAGCAGCAGTTCCAGGGAAGAGTAAGTGAGGATGAATCAACATCTTCCTCCAAGAGGAAGCGGGACCTTCAGGGGAGCCCTGCCCGGGATGGCGTGACCTGCGGCCACACGTGACCCCTCCATCCCCTCCATTCACGGATAAACCCTGTATTGTGTGGAGAAAGGAAATGTGCCCAACTGGTGGATGAGGTGGATTCAGGTTCTGATAAGGCCCATTCACTCTGTCTGAATCATGGAACAACTGGGGGCAAAGTATTGCCTCTCTTTAAAAAAACTTAATTAGGTTGAGCGTGGCACAGAGATGTTTGTGGGTAACGTCTAGTTTATCTCCTCAGAAAACTTGCTTCCAGAGGTCAGAGTTCTTGAAAAAGCTGTAAAAGCCAATACAGGTGGCCCAGGAACAAAGTGACCAGTATCAGAACTAATTATTTAAGCGGTGGTAGAGGCAGTGAAGGGTGGGCCAGTATTTTGACTTAAGTCCCCCTGAACAGAGATTGCTCAAGCAGACGGCTTAAGAGTTTTCTCTTCAGGGTAAAAGCACTTTCTTTACAATAAGCAGAATGACAGTTTAAATTGGGCAACATCTGGATGCTTAACCAAGACAGTATTTTGGTACAAATGAATTATGAAGAGACATTCCACATTTTCCAGTCCTGAACCTAATGTTAAGAGAGAACTTTCATGCAACCTCCCTGAAGACCTAAAAAGGGTTGAAAATGAGGCAAAATAGCAGCTCTCTTGTCTTTCCATCAGTGACAGAGAATAAGCACCAGAGACAAATGCTTTGCAAAGGAACACAGGGTGACATCAAGAAGAAATTGAGCTACATGCACCCTTTCCACCATCAAAACCAGACAAAGCAAAATGAAACTCTTAATGTGTAAGTACGTACATCTCATGTATTATTTACTTTGCATAATGAAAATTAAATAATTCAGTTTTTTTCCTTACCAGCATCTTGGTTCACAGAAACATGGGAACAAATTATTATGAGGAACAAAATCAGCAGCATTTTCATATTATGACCTGAAAAATCTCCAACTTGAAATCTGAAAAGGCAAAAATATAAACATCTAAAATTATTGTGGATATTATTTGGGAGTCAGGACTCACACACATAAAATCACACAAAATTATGTATTAAATTGGGTGCAACCGGGGACAATGAGTTTCTGAGGTTCTCTGACCTTCTGATCTATGAAGTGCCTTAAAATAAAGGGCCACTACCATTTACAGATTTGTAGAATTCTTGTGGTCCCCATCCCTGTAGAAACACGAGATTTTGGATCATCAATGAAAGTAGCCAAATGCACTCCAGATCAAAAATGATTCATTTTAATCATTTTCTCTGTACCCTAGGATCACCTCTCTCTACTCATTGCCAAGACAATTCAGAGTTCATGGCTGGGACACAGTGTAAGACCTGATTTGTAATTTCTCCATCATGAACACATAGGTATGTTTCACATTTGAGAAATATTTCTAGATGTGATCAAAATTGCCTGCTTTTTCTTCCTTTTCCCATGTAATTAGAAAGGCAACCATTTCTCTTTATCCTTAAATTTAAGAGATGACATTAAAAAATAAGTAACGACCTTTCCATATTCCATATGATGTCTTATTCCTCAGAATGACTCAATGTGTACCATTTTGCTCCCTAACTGCATGAGGCAAGGGTTTTCCAATTCTAGTTTGGCCTAAAGCATTTTCAGCACTTGAATGATTCATTTCATGGCATGAAATAGGATTTTAAGATTGAAAATAAATATTTTAACAAAGCAGGTTAGGTTCATTCATTCACTAATTCATCCACTGAATGAAAAGTTCATATGAGTAAACTAGGCTCTCTGTTTCTTTCTTCTTACCCAGACACATATTTGCAATATCATATATGGCTGTATCATTCCTTGTCAGGCAGACTCCTAGTGCTTAATACTTTTCATTCCTTCAGAAAAGAGAACTTTGCTATGAAAAATTTCATCCCTATTTCCTCACCCACGCCATCATCCCTCTGACATTCAGGAGTTTGGGACTCTGTTCTATTTCTTCATAAGAAGCCTAGATGATAGAAACTTCAGGATGCAAGTCAATTTATCAATCCTATTCCCAAGGATTTGAGCTGGGAGCTGGAAGTGAGCACAGTGAGCTGGAAGGGGTTCCTTTAAAGGTTGTTTTTAGTCCAACCCTTCTATTTTAGAGGAAATTTAGTCCCGAAGTGGATTGCTCAAAGTGAAAACCAAGTCACATACCTGTACAAATTTTCTACTAATGTGCATAACAACAATAATAAATCCTGCCGCTCCCTGAGCCTCTGCTGTGTGCTGTGCCCGTGCTAACAGCTTCACATCTTACGTCTATTCTCCTATTTGACACTGGAAACAAATCTAGTAGCTGGTGGTAATATTGTTCCTATTTTGCAGATAAGGAAGTAGATTTGTAAAGGGGAAATAACTGACTCAAGGTCACATTGAAAAAACGGGCCACAGTTGGGACAGGAGCCCACATCTGTCTGACTCTAAAGTCTATACTTTCAAACTCAGTTATCCTGCATCCCAAACTCAACATTATGAATGCAAAAAAAGTCTCAAATGTCTTTGTTCTATGCCTCTTTTCTAAGTATTAGCACATATTGGTACTTGTTTTCATGTCTATTTTTCCTTTTCAAAACCAGGGCTTTGTGTTATTTACTTCTTTTCCCTTTATATTGTGAGCTTTACAAATAAATGCTATATCTTTATGAGTTATGAGACATAAAATAGAAGATGTTTCAGGATAAATCTCAAAGACAGAAAGAAAGTAGTCCTGAATGAAAGTTAGAACCTGGATAGAAAAGCGAGGATTAGGTGAGGCCACAGCAGCCCGAAAGCAGCATGTCAGCATCTGCATGTCTCCCCACACAGACAGTCAGCACCAGCACACATGCAGAACTGAGTTCTTGGCCATGATGTCAAACAACTTCCTCGCAGCCTTCAAATGGAATCTGGTCGGGTGTGCTCCAAGGCTACACAGGGTGGAAGCCCAGTGGGAGGGTTTCGAAGTGCTTGCCCTGCTCTGTAGTGGCACAGGCCTAGAGTTGGGGCTACTCCAAGTTCATGTTTGGGAGGCTTGGATTCACTTTTACCACATCAAAGCATGGATGAATTGCCTATAATCTGTATGTCATTCTACTATAAGACATGGCCAGAAATTACATACTTAAAAAATTTTAAATATCTAAAATTTTAAATAAAAATAAATTTTTAAAATGCTTAAAATAACAACATAAAATTTGAATTCATGGTACACCCCATCTTAATATAACCATAGTGAGATCGATTGCTTCTCATTACGGAAACACTCTCAAAGGTATAGGCCCCTTTAATCTGAATTTTGTTGTAATCAATTCATTCTGAATTAAGCAAGCTGAGGTCAATACACCTCTTTTGAAGTTATATACTATAAAAAGACTTTAAAAATCTGGATCTCTGTAAACTTTCTGTGAGGAAGGTGGAATGTTTTTGATTTACACTGCAGCTGCACAAGCTGCCCAGTCACTCAGCCCTTGGCCTCAGACCCAGAATGTTTAGGACTTATGCAATACCTCTCCTGAGGCTGCTAAGAACCAGGGATTTCAGAGAGACCTCTGCCCAATTCAAGCCAATTCATAATCTAGGACACATCTTATATATATAAAGAGCCCATAAGGGATACAAAAGAGACTTTAGCAGAATTAAGATAAATTCCATTTCTTTCCTTTAAAAAGAGTATGCAGGGTACATCGTTTCTAATGAATGGTTTTATTTTTCTTCAGAAGCAAGAATATTGGTAGCTGTCTCACCATAAGGAACAATACTGGGTCTGTGCCACAAACTTCAGGATAAATTACTTGCTTATTTAACCCCTAATCTCTCCACCTTTGCCCTTCCTCAAGCTATTCTACTTCTCAGAAGTTGGAAGGTGGAAGAAAAGTATTCAGAGGGAGACTTCAGCTCTGTTGAAATCCTTCAGTTTAAATGCTTGGCACATACTAGGAACAAATAAACCAAGAATCAGTGATGGTAAGAAGACACCAACACTTGCAGGGCAAGCATATCGCATAATTTTACAGTTAATATCACACTTTCCTCCAGCTGCGTGTCCTGGAATCACAAACAGAGACCATATATGCTGTCATATTTGAAGGTCACACAGGCAACCACAACTTTGTAGAGTGGACACTCTCCACTTCGCTCAGTGGAAAGAGCACAGGTTATCAAATCTCATGACCCCAAAGATGGCGGCGTGAGAGAAGAGACACAGGCTTCCTCCTAAAACCGTATATAATTAGAAAATATAGTTGGTGCAACTAATCCTGAGACAGCAACAGGAAAGAGGATGGCGCCAGACTGCACACACCTGGAGAAGAGAGCAGACCTCATTGAACAGAGTAACGTACCAAAGCTGTGGCCCAGCAGAACCCAACCTCTTCCCTCACCCCAGCTCACTGTTGGGAGGAAGAGAAACTGAGCAGGGAGGGAGTGGAGGCCTGGGACTGCTGAATATCTAACTCTGGAGATCTGCTCTGGGAGCACAAACCTACATTTCATGGTGCTTTCATGAGTGACTATGGGGTTGGAAAGCTAATACAGGCAGAATTCCTGGAGAGACTGAGATTCCAGCTACTTGTGGAAAGCAGGGATCTGTATCCATCTGCTCTGGGACAAAAGCTTATACCTGTGTGCTTGGCCCACTGGTTCAGGCAGTGGAGACAGGCATAAGAGCCGGGAAGCAGGAAACAGCTCTTTCCTCACCCAAGGCACCAATACCACTCCCCTGCAACCCCCGACATTGCTTCAGGGACTGAGCAGCTCCAGAGTAGAGCTTGTGGACACTAGAAGGCGCCATATACAAATATGAAATGCCACAGGAACCTGGTCCAGAGTAAAATTAATATAACTCCGGAGAATGATTTACATGACATGGACCTTATGACTCTTCCTGAAAGGGAGTGCAAAATAAAAATCATCAACATGCTAATGGAGGTATGGAAAGATATCCAAGAACTCAGGAATGAATTCCAGTTGGAGATCCAATCATTGAAGAGCACAATGAAGGGTATTAAAAGCAGGTTGGATATGGTGAAGGAGAAGATAAATGAAATAGAAACTAGAGAAGAGGAATACAGAGAAGCTGAGGCACAGAGAGGACAAAGGATCTCTAAGAATAAAAGAATATTGAGAGAATGGTGTGACCAACCCAAATGGAATAATATTCGCATTATAGGGATACCAGAAGAAGAAAAGAGAGAGAAAGGGATAGAAAGTGTCTTTGAGGATGTAGTTGCTGAAAACTTCCCCAATCTGGGGAAGGAGAAAGTCTCTCAGGCCATGGAGATCCACAGATCTCCCAACACAAGGGAACCAAGGAAGACAACACCAAGACATAGAGTAATTAAAATGGGAAAGATCAAGGATAAGGACAGACTATTAAATGCAGCCAGAGAGATAAATAAGATCACATACAAAGAAAAGCCAACATCAGACTTCTCAACAGAAACCTTACAGGCCAGAAGGGAGTGGCATGATGTATTTAATGCCATGAAGCAGAAGGGACTAGAACCAAGATTACTTTATCTGGAAAAATTGTCATTTAAATTTGAAGGAGGGATTAAACAATTTCCAGATGAGCAAAATCAGAGAGAATTTCACCTCCCAGAAACCATCTCTACAGTGTACTTTAGAGGGACTGCTATAGATGAAAGTGTTCCCAAGGTTGAATAGCTGTCACCAGAGGTAATAAAACAACAGTAAAGAAAGTAGAACAGCTAATTACTATGCAAATTCAAAATTAAATGAACTATCCCCAAAGTCAATCAAAGGATAGACAAAGAATACAGAATAGGATACCTTATATATAAAGAATGGAGGAGAAGAAAAAGGAGGAGAAAAAGAAAAAACCTTTAGACTGTGTTTGTAACAGCATATTAAGTGAGTTAAGTTAGACTCTTAGATAGTAAGGACATTAACCTCGAACCTTTGGTAACCACGAAACTAAAGCCTGCAATGGCAATAAGTATATACCTATCGATAATCACCCTAAATGTAAATGGACTGAATGCACCAATCAAAAGACATACAGTCACTGAATGGATAAAAAAACAAGACCTGTCTATATGCTGCTATAAGAGACTCACTTTAAACCCAAAGACATACACAGACTAAAAGTGAAGGGATGGAAAAGGATTTTCATGCAAGTAACAGAAAGAAAAAAGCAAGAGTTGCAGTACTTGTTTCAGACAAAATAGACTTCAAAACACAGAAAGTAACAAGAGACAAAGAAGGACATTACATAATGATAAAGGGGTAAATCGAACAAGAAGATATAACCATATAAATATCTATGCTCTCAACACAGGAGCACTGACATATGTGAAACAAATACTAACAGAATTAAAAGGGGAAATGGAATGCAATGCATTCATTCTAGGAGACTTCAACACTCCACTCACTCCAAAGGACAGATCAACCAGACAGAAGATAAGTAAGGGCACAGAGGCACTGAACAACACACTAGAACAGATGGACCTAACAGACATCTACAGAACTCTACACCCAAAAGCAACAGAATACATATTCTTCTCGAGTGCACATGGAACATTTTCAAGAATAGATCATATACTAGGCCACAAAAAGAGCCTCAGTAATTTCAAAAAGATTGAGATTGTACCAACCAGTTTCTCAGGTCACAAAGGTATGAAACTAGAAATAAATTACACAAAGAAAAAGAAAAATCCCACAAACACATGGAGGCTTCCCAACATGCTCCTAAATAACCAATGGATCAATGACCAAATAAACACAGAGATCAAGCAATATATGGAGACAAATGATAACAATAATTCAACACCACAAAATCTTTGGGATGCAGCCAAGGCCATGCTAAGAGAAAGTATATTGCAATACAGGCCCATCTCAAGAAGGAAGAACAATCCCATATAAGCAGTCTAAACTCACAATTAATGAAACTAGAAAAAGAACAACAAATGAGGCCCAAAGTCAGTAGAAGGAGGGACATAATAAAGATTAGAGCAGAAATAAATAAAATTGAGAATAATAAAACAATAGAAAGAATCAATGAAAGCAAGAGCTGGTTCTTCAAGAAAATAAACAAAATAGATAAACCCCTAGCCAGACTTACCAAGAAAAAAAGAGAGTCTACACATATAAACATAATCAGAAATGAGAAAGGAAAAATCACTATGGACACCACAGAAATACAAAGAATTATTAGAGAATACTATGAAAAATTATATGCTAACAAACTGGATAACCTAGAAGAAATGGACAACTTTCTAGAAAAATACAACCTTCCAAGGCTGACTCAGGAAGAAAGAGAAAATCTGAATAGACCAATTACCAGCAACGAAATTGAACTGGTAATCAAAAACCTGCCTAATAACAAAATCCCTGGACCAGATGGCTTCATTGCTGAATTTTATCAAACATTTAGTGAAGACCTAATACCCATTCTCCTTAAAGTTTTCCAAAAAATAGAAGAGGAGGGAATACATCCAAACTCATTCTATGAGGCTAGCATCACTTTATTTTATTTTATTTTTTTTCCTCGATAATTATTTTTTATTGAAGGGTAGTTGACACACAGTATTACATTAGTTTCAGGTATACAACACAGTGATTCAACATTTATATACATGATAATTCTAGGTACCAGCTATCACCATACCAAGTTGTTACAATATTTTGACTATATTCCTTATGCTATACATTACATCCTGGTTACTTATTTATTTTACAATTGGAAGTGTGTTTATATAATTATATATATATATATAAATTTTTTGTGTGTGTGAGGGCATCTGTCATATTTATTGATCAAATGGTTGTTAACAACAATAAAATTCTGTATTGGGGGGGTCAATACTCAATGCACAATCATTAATCCACCCCAAGCCTAATTTTCGTCAGTCTCCAATCTTCTGATGCATAACGAACAAGTTCTTACATGGAGTACAAATTCTTACATAGTGAATAAGTTACATGGTGAACATTACAAGGGCAGTCATCACAGAAGCTTTTGGTTTTGTTCATGCATTATGAACTATAAACAGTCAGTTCAAATATGAATATTCATTTGACTTTTATACTTGATTTATATGTGGATACCACATTTCTCTATTATTATTATTTTTAATAAAATGCTGAAGTGGTAGGTAGATACGAGATAAAGGTAGAAAACAGAGTTTAGTGTTGTAAGAGAGCAAATGTAGATGATCAGGTGTGTGTCTGTAGACTATGTGTTAATCCGAGCTAGACAAGGGCAATAAAACATCCATGTATGCAGAAGATTTCTCTCAGAACATGAGGGGGGAGGTTCTAAGCCTCACCTCTGCTGATCCCCATTTTCTCACCTGATGGCCCCCTGCGACTGTGCCTGTCTTAGGTTGTTCCCCCCTTGAGGAATCTTACCCGTCTCTGGCTAACCAGTCATCTTCCGGGGCCATACAGGGAAATGTTAAGTTGGTAAGTGAGAGAGAAGCCTTATTGTTTGAAAAGGTTAGCTTTTTACTTTAGCATCACTTTAATACCAAAACCAGGCAAAGACACCACAATAAAAGAATATTACAGACCAATATCCCTGATGAACATAGATGCAAAAATCTTCAACGAAATATTAGCAAACTGAATTCAAAAATATATCAAAAAGATTTTCCAGCATGATCAAGTAGGATTTGTTCCAGGGATGCAAGGGTGGTACAATATTCAAAAATCCATCAACATCATCCACCATATCAACAAAAAGGACAAAAACCACATAAACATCTCCATAGATGCTGAAAAAGCATTTGAAAAAATTTAACATCCATTCATGATAAAAAATCTCAATAAAATGGATATAGACGGCAAATACCTCAACATAATAAAGGCCATATATGACAAAGCCACAGCCAACATTATACTTAACAGCGAACAGCTGAAAGCTTTTCCTTTAAGATTGGGAACAAGACAAGGATGCCCACTCTCCCCACTTCTATTCAACATAGTACTGGAGGTCCTAGCCATGGCAATCAGACAACACAAAGAAATAAAAGGCATCCAGATTGGCAAGGAAGAAGTTAAACTGTCCCTGTTTGCATATGACATGATATTGTACATAAAAAAACCTAAAGAATCCGCTCCAAAATACTAGATCTAATATCTGAATTCAGCAAAGTTGCAGGTACAAAATTAATACACAGAAATCTGTGGCATTCCTATACACTAATGATGAACTAACAGAAAGAGAAATCAGGAAAACAATTCCATTCACAATTGCATCAAAAGAATAAAATACCTAGGAATAAACCTAACCAAGGGAGTGAAAGACCTATACTCTGAAAAGTACAAGACACTCATGAGAGAAATTAAAGAAGACACCAATAAATGGAAACACATCCCATGCTCATGGATAGGAAGAATTAATATTGTCAAAATGGCCATCCTGCCTAAAGCAATCTATAGATTCAGTGCAATACCTATCAAAATACCAACACCATTCTTCAACAAACTAGAGAAAATCATCCTAAAATTCATATGGAACCATAAACGACCTCGAATAGCCAAAGCAATCCTGAGAAGGAAGAATAAAGCAGGGGAATTACACACCCCAACTTCAAGCTCTACTACAAAGCCACAGTAATCAAGACAATTTGGTACTGGCACAAGAACAGACCCATAGACCAATGGAACAGACTACAGAGCACTGATATAAACCCAACCATATATGGTCAATTAGTATATAATAAAGGAGCCATGGACATACAATGGGGAAATGACAGCCTCTTCAACAGCTGCTGTTGGCAAAACTGGACAGCTACATGCAAGAGAATGGAACTGGATTATTGTTTAACTCCAAACACAAAAGTAAACTCGAAATGGATTAAAGACTTGAATGTAAGTCATGAAACCATAAAACTCTTAGAAGACAACATAGGCAATATAAGCATGAGCAACTTTTACCCGAACCCATCTCCTCGAGAAAGGGAAACAAAAGCAGAAATGAACTCACGGGACTGCATCAAACTAAAAAGTTTTTGGATGGCAAAGGACATCATCAACAAACAAAAAGGCATCCTACAGTATGGGAGAATATATTTGTATAGGACATATCCAACAAGGGGTTAACATGCATAATTTATAAAGAACTTACACCCCTCAAAACCCAAAAAGCAAACAACCTGATTAACAAATGGGCAGAGGATATGAACAGACAGTTCTCCAAAGAAGAAATTCAGATGGCCAACAGACACATGAAAAGATGCTCCACATAACTAATCATCAGGGAAATGCAAATTAAAACCACAATGAGATATCACCTTACACCAGTAAGGATGGCCAGTATCGAAAAGACTAAGAACAACAAATGCTGGCAAGGATGCGGAGAAAGGGGAACCCTCCTACACTGCTGGTGGGAATGTAAACTAGTTCAACCATTGTGGAAAGCAATATGGAGGTTCCTCAAAAAACTAAAAATAGAAATACCATTTGACCCTGGAATTCCACTCCTTGGAATATACCCAAAGAATACAACTTCTCAGATTCAAAAAGACATATGCACCCTTACGTTTATCGCAGCACTATTTACAATAGCCAAGATATGGAAGCAACCTAAGTGTCCATCTGTAGATGAATGGATAAAGAAGAAGTGGTACATATACATAATGGAATACTATTCAAATATAAGAAAGAAACAAATCCTACAATTTGCAACAACATGGATGGAGCTGGAGGACATTATGCTCAGTGAAATAAGCCAGGCGGAGAAAGACAAATGCCAAATGATTTCCCTCATTTGTGGAGTATAACAATGAAGCAAAACTGAAGGAACAAAATGGCAGCCAGCAGAGTCAGAGACTCTAAGAATGAACTAGTGGTTACCAAAGGGGAGGGGTGTGGGAAGGCCAGTGGGGAGGGAGGGAGAAGGGGACTGAGGGGTATTATGTTTAGTTCACATGGTGTGGGGGATCATAGGGAGAACAGTGTAGCACAGAGAAGGCACATAGTGGATCTCTGGCTACTTGCTCCACTGATGGACAGTGACTGCAGTGGGATATGGGTGGGGACTTGATAATATGAGTAAATGTAGTAACCACATTGTTTTTTCATGTGAAACCTTCATAAGAGTGTATATCAATCATACCTTAATAAAAAAAAAAATCTCATGACCCAGGTGTCACTCCATTCCTGAACTGTCATGTGACTTCAGACACCACCACCTCACTGCAGTAGGTTCCTAATCTGAAGCACTAGAGGGTACTTCTTTCCAAATTGTAGCAACTCTACAGTTCTTTGATCTAACAAACAGCACTAGAAGAAGAACAAAAAGGCCAAGAGCACATTGAAATATTGAGCAGAGGTTCTGAAATAGTCCCAGAGTGGAAACTGCCTTCAGACAACGTGTGCAGGTGCTCTCGTGAGGAGGGCCACAGCAGGAGAGCATGTCTCATGTGGTGACTCTTTCTGGGTCAAAACTACTGAAATCCTTCCAGACCCAACTACATGACTAAAGGGGACTAAAATGTCAACAAGGCAAACCCACTAGGAATGAAATGCCCAATTTAGAAGTTAGAAAGAGTACAAAAGAAATATAGAGACACTAAAATACTAAAAATTTGAGCAGAAATCAGCAAACTAAAATAGAAAAAGAAAATTAAGTTTTAGAAACACCAACTGACTAGAAAAGAGGAAGAGAGAGAGAAGACAAATAGATAATTGAATGAAAAAGGAGAAATAACTATAGATAAGGCAAAGACTATAAAAAAAATCGAAGTAGTAGTTAAAAATATTCACAGTAAAGACTCCAGGCTTAGATGATTTAGTTGGCAAGTTCCACCAGACTTTCAATCACCCACATTATTTCAGACTAGAAAAGATAAATACTAGCCATTTCATTTTTATGGAGCCAATATAATACTAATTTATATGCAAACCAGACAAGACAATACAAGAAAGGAAAACTAAAGGCCCATTTTACTTATAAACACAAAAAATATTCCTAAATAAATTACTAGCAAATCCATTCCCTCAGGACACAAAAGAGATAATACACTATTATTAAGTTTGTGTATCTCAGGAATGCAAGGATGTTTTAGAATTAGGAAACACATAAATATAACTCACTACATTAACAAGAAAGGAAAGATAGTAAAAGAAAAGGAAATAAATAAAAAACTATAAATACAAAAGAAAACCACTCTATCAATTCATAATATTACAAAAACATAGCAAACCAGGAATAGGAGGAAGCTTAACCTGATGAAGAAATATATTTTACAAATTTGTAATATCTATCATCCTAATGGGGAAATAATAGAAGTACTCTCTTTAAAATGAGGAACTAGAAAATGTTGCCCTCTTTAACTGCAGCAAAATTAAAGCCACAAGGATTGAAACAAGAAAAGAATGGATTGTCATTGTTTGTAAGTGACATGATTGTTTACATATATAAAAAAATCATTAAAAATAAGAAGGCAAGTATTCAAGGTATCTTTGTATAACATCAAGACAAAAAAGTCAATTGCATTTCTGTATATCTGCAATAAACAAGAAAATGTAAGTCTTTTTAAAGGAGCTGAGTTAACATAGCACCAACTTATGAAATACCAAGAAAGAAATATTAAAATATGTAAAAGATTGATAACAAAATTAATAAACTGTTATGGAAGGACAATGTGAATAAAGTAATGGCATAGACAGCAGGGGCACCCAGGCACAGCTGTCAGGGTACACCCGGCAGGGGGCTATCTGCACGGAAATAGGCAAGATGGAGGTGTCCACCACACTGTACACCAAATCAGCTACAAATGGATACAGTTCTTAAACGTTAAAGCAAAACTATAAAGTACTAAGTAAAACCATATGTGGGTACACTTCTGACCTTGGTTAGGGAAGAATTTTTAAAACAAGACACAAAAAGCACCCTCCAAAAGCAATAAATTTTACTGTGTTAGAATGAGAGCCTCTGGTCAAAGATATTTTACAGAAAGTGGAAAGACAGGTTACATATTGGAAAAAGATGCTCATAATACAGACAAAAAAAATGGTATCAAATATATCAACGTTCTTAGAATTTCTAGGAGTAAATAACCCAAAAGAAAAAGGGCAGAAAACATGAACATTACATATGAAGAAATATTCAAACTCACTTGTGATCAGGGAAATACAACTCACAGTCACACTGGGGCACTTTACATTCATTCAACCGGCAGAAATTTTAAACTCTGACAGAATCAAGTATTGGAGATGCTGTGGGTAAACAGGGCCTTGTGAACATGGTGGTGAGAGTGTGAACCATCACTGTTGCTCTGGAAAAGAGCTCAGCACTGCTTTATAGAACTGGCCGTTTTCACGTCCTGTGGCCTATGACGATTCTATTCCTGGGGAAGCTCTTGCTCATAGATGCTTGGTGATATGTTCAAGAATTTTCACAGCAACACTGACTGTGATAGCAACCAAGAAGTTGTTATTGATAAGAAAAACATATAAATAAATATGGCATAACAACACAAAGGAATATCTTACATTAATCAATTGAATTAACTACAGATAAGTAAAAAATGTGAATCACTCAGCAATAGAATAAGTAAAAAAATAAGTTCCAGAAAACTACTACTCAGAAACCATACAAGCAAGAAGAGTGGACCGAAATATTTAGTGTTTAAGGGAGAAAGCCACCAACCTACAGTTTTTAATCCTATGAAATTATCCTTCAAAAGTGAAGGAGAAATAAGGACTTTCTGAGGCAAACAAAAACTTCAGGGAATTTATTACCAGTAGACTTGCCTTGAAGAAGTGTTAAAAGAAGTTCTTCATAGAAAGGGAAATTAATATAGGTCAGAAACTCAGGTATTCTTAAAGAAAGGAAGAGCATTAGAGAAGGATTAAGTAAAGGTAAAATAAAAACTTTTATTGTTCTTATTCTTAAAAGATCTAGCAAAAGTTTTTCAGAAAAATAATAGCAAAAATGTATCATATACATGTATGTACATATGTGTATATATACACACATATATATATATTTATGCCTATATATGTGAAATGAATTACAGTAAGTTTCCAATGGGTACAAGGGAGAAATTAGGATTATTTTGTTATTAGAAAATACTCAAACTACATGTGAAGTGGTACAGTGTTCTTTGAAAGTGGACTTGTATTAGTTGTAAATATTTATTGCAAACTCTAGTGCAAATGCTAAAGATAATATTTTTTTAAAGTAGGAAGGGAGAAAATGCAATCACAAAATGTTCAATTAAAACATCAAAAGACAAAAGGAGTGGAAGACAAAATTAGGACATCGATTGTCTAAATGTACCAATTAAAAGAGATTGTCAGAGTTGATCAAGAAACAAGTATTTTTGTAGACATTTTTTGTATATACAACTAGATGTAAATGTATATATACAACTATATGTTGTCTACAAGAAACCCATTTTAAATATAGACACATATGTAAATGTGTGTAAAAGTAAATGGATATAGAAAATGGAATGGATAAAATAAATGGTTACAGAAAAACATGATACTAATCAAAAGAAAGTGCAATTAGCTATAATAATTTCAGACAGAACAGATTTCAAAGCAAGGGAAGTTATCAGAAATAAAGAGTGGCATCACAAATAATAAAGGGGACAATTCTACAAGAAAGTATAATAAATAATCCTTAACATGTATGTACCCAACAATAGAGCATCAAACTACATGAGGCAATAACTGACAGATGGTAAGGAAAAATAGATGAATACACTATTACAGTTGGAGACTTCAATACCCCTCTATCAGAAATGGAAAGATCTGTGAGGTGGAAAATCAGTAATACATAGTTGCATTCAACACCACCACAAATCCATCATGAGCATGTGTAGACTGTCTCATCAAAAACAACAGAACATACATTCTTCTCAAGCTCACATGGATCATTCACCCAGACAGACCATATTCTTGGCCATAAAACACACCTTAAATTTTAGAATAGAAATCATACAGTACCTGCTCTCAAACCATAATGGATTAAACTAGAAATCAGTAACACAGAGATACCTGTAATATCCTCAAATAGTTGGAGATTAAACAACACACTATTAAATAATACATGGTATTTCTTCTGAAAGGAAATTTAAAAATATTTAGAACTAAATGAAAATGAAAACAGAACTTACCAAAATTTGTGGGATGCAGCAAAAACAGAGGTTAAGGGAAATCTATAGCATTGAGTGCATATGTCAAAAAGAAGAAAGATATAAAATCAATAATCAAAGATTCTTAGGAAACTAAAAAAAGAAGAGTTAAGTTAAACCCATAGTAAGCAGAAGAAATAATTTAAAAAAGAGCAGAAATCCATGAACTTGAAAACAGGAAATCAATAGAGAAAATCAACAAAACCAAATCTGGTTCTTTGAGATTGATAAAATTGATAATCCTCAAAGGTTAAGTAAGAAAAGAAGAAGAGAGGACACAAATTACTAATATCAGAAATGAAAATGGGAACATCACTGAACTCATGAACTTTAAAAGGCTAATCAGAGAATGCTATGAACAACTCTATGCTCTCAAATTTCATAACCTAGACTAAATGGACCTTGAAAAGTCATAGTCTTTCAAACTCACTCAAGAGGAAATATACAACCTAAATAGGCCTATATTTGTTAAATAAATCAAAATCAATAATTAATAACCTCCCCAAAGAGAAGGTACAAATGGGTTCACTGGTGAATTTAACCAAACACTTAGGAAAGAAGTGAGAAAACAGACAGCAAACTCTTGAACACTGGTCTTTGCAATTTGTTTCTGGATATGTTTCTCCAGGCAAGGGAAACAAAAGCAAAAATAAACAAGTGTAATCACATGAAACTAAAAAACTTCTGTCCAGCAAAGGAAACTGTAAACAAAATGAAAAGGCAACCTACTGAATGGGAAAATATATTTGCGTATGATATATCTAATAAGGCATTAATATCCAAAATATATAAAGAACTCATAACTTCATATATATATATATACATATATATATATATGAAATAATCCTATTAAAAATGGGCAGAGGACCTGAATAGACATTTTTCCAAAGAAAACATACAGATGGCCAACAGGCACATGAAAAGATGCTCCACATTGCTAATCATCAGGGAAACATAAATCAAAACCACAAAGAGGTATCACCTCACACCAGTCAGACTGGCTAATATCAACAAAAAAAGAAATAACAAATGTTGGTGAGGATGTGGAGAGAAGGGAACTCTCCTAAACTGTTAGTGGTAGGGCAAATAGGTGCAGCCACTATGGAAAACAGTATGGAGGTTCCTCAAAAATTAAAAATAGAAATACCATAAACAAGGAATTTTACTGGGAATTTATCCAAAGGGAAAACAGTACTATTTCGAAAAGATGAGTTCACCCATATGTTTTTTGCATCATTACTTATAGTAGCCAAGATATGGAAGAAACCTAAGTGCCCATTGATAGGTGAATGGATAAAGAAGATGTGGCATACATGCATAGTGGAATATTACTCAGCCATAAAAAAGAATGAAATCTTGCCATTTGCAACAACATGGATAGCCCTATAGAGTATTATGCTAAGTGAAATAAGTCAGAAGGAAAGGAGAAATATTGTATGATTTCACTTACATATGGAATCTAAAAAAACAAAAACAAAAACAAATACCCCAGAAACAGACTCATAAATACAGAGAACAAACTGGTGGTTGCCAGAGGCAAAGGGAGAGGGAGAATACACGAAATAGATTAAGGAGACCAAGAGGTAGAAACTTCCAATTATAAAAGAAGTAAGTCATGGGGATGAAAAGCACAGCATAAGGGAAATAGTCAATAATATTGTTATATCTTTGTATGGTGAAAGATGATAATTACACTTATTATAGTGAGCATTTCGTAGTGTACATAAATATCAAATTACTATGTTGTACACCTGAAACTAATATTATTTCAACCATACGTCAATAAAAACTTTAAAAAAGATATCAGTTCTTTCTAACTTGATCTATGGATGCAGTACAATCCCAATCAAAACTCCAGTAAGTTATTCTATGGATATTGACAAATTGATTCTGAAGTTTCTATGGAGAGGTGAAGGACCCAGAATAGCCTACACAATATTGAAGGACAATAAAATCCGCAGACTGACAATTCCTGACTTCAAGACTTATTATAAAGTTACAGAAATCAAGACAGTGTGGTATTGGCAAAAGAATAGACAAGGAGGTCAATAGAACAGAAGAGAGAGCCCAGAACTAGACCCCCTATAAATTCAGTCCATTGATCTTTAACAAAGGAACAAAGGCAATAAAATGGAGAAAAGAGAATCCTTTTTAAAAATAATGCTGGAACAACTAGACATGTACATGCAAAAGAAAAAATCTAGAATAGAACTTATATTCTTCACAAAAACTAAGATGATGTCAAGAGAATGGGAAGGCAAACCATAGACTGGCAGGAAATATTTGCAGGAGACACATCTGATAAAGGACTGTAACGTAAATTCTGCAAGGACCTTTTAAAATTTAACAATCAGAAAACAAAAAACCTGATTAAAAAGTGGGCCAAAGACCTTAACGGATACCTCAAAGATTTACAGATGGAAAATGAGCATATGAAAAGATGCTCCACATCACGTATCATCAGAGAATTGCAAATAAAAATAACTAGATACCATCGCACTGTAGTAGAATGGCCCAAACCCAAAACGCTGACAACGCCAGCAGGAGCTCTCACAGATTGCTAGTGGGAATGCAAAAATGGCACATCCACTTCAGAAGATGGTTTGGTGGTGTCTGACTGCAATAAACATACCCTTGCTAAATTATCCCTCAGTCGTGCTCCTTGATATTTACCCAAAGGAGTAAAACTATGTCCACACAAAATTTGCACATGGATGTTTATGGAAGCTTTATTAATAATTGTCAGAATCTGGAGGCAACTGTGATTTTCTTCAGTATAGGCACTGATAAACTGGAGGATATTTATATCCCCATACAATGGAATATTATTCATCACTAAAAAGAAATGAGCTGTCCAGTGAAATAAGCCAGGCTCAGAAAGACAAATACCATATGATTTCACTTATTTTTGGAATATAAAAACAAAGCAAAACAGAAAGAACAAAACAGCATTAGACTCATAGATACTGAGAAGTGACTAGTGGTTACCAAGGGGGAGGGGTGGGGACAGGAAGGGAAAATGGATGAGGGGGATAAAGGGGCACAGTAATTTACAATCACAGTATAAGTTGGTTGTGGGGATGGTGTACAGCATGGAGAATATAGTCAATGATTCTGCAACATCTTTCTACATTGACAGAGCAGGTGAGGATTCAATAATATGGGTAACTGTTGAACCACAGTGTTGTACATTTGAAACCAATATAAGATTGTATATCAATGATACTTCAATAAAAAAAGAGAAATGAGCTATCAAGGCTTGAAAAGACATGGAGGAAACTTAAATGCATATTACTAAGTGAATAAAGTCAATCTAAAAATGCTACATATGGTATCATTCCAACTATATGACATTCTGGAAAGGGTAAAACTGTGTAAACAGTAGAAAGGTGAGGAGTTGCTAGGTGTTGCGTGGGGGAGGAGGGATGAGTAAGTAGAACACAGGATTTACAGGGCAGTGAAATCAAGCTGTATTATACTGCAATGATAGACACATGTCATCATACATCTGTCCAGATCCATGGAATGTACACCACCAAGAGTGAAGTGTAATGTAAACTCTGAACTTTGGGCAGCAGTGATGTGTCAATATAGGTTCATCAATTGTAACAGATGTGCAACTCTGGTGGGGATGTTGCTAATGGGAAAGCCCGTGGATGTGTGGCAGCAGGGAGCATAAGGGAAATCTCTGCTTTCTGCTCAATTTTGCTGTGAACAAAGAAAACTAATAATAAACAAATGATTCAGGACTGGTTAAAGAGGATGTGGGAGGCAGGATGATGGGAATGGGAGGGAATTTATTGTAGATATGAGTTATTAATATTTGAGTTTCCATATTGGTAGAGTTTCATGAGTTTATTATTAATAAATAAGCAAATAGAAAGTCTTGCAAAGACCCATGGATGGGAGTGTGTAATGAACTAAAGGTTAGGACTAATCCAATTCTGTTTACCTGAGATCTAATAAGTATATAGAAGAATAACCTTATTTTTTGATTAATTAAACACAGAGGAATGAAAAAAATCAGGCAATTAAGCCCAGAACCTAGTGACATGTTGAGGGCAGGTAGGGGAACAGTTATAGGGAGAAATTTGTGCCCCTGAGACTATTATCTGTAGTAAATTTTGTATTAATGGGAGTGGAACACAGGGAAGAAGAACATGTTTTGACCAAAGAATGTTCCCAGAGTTCATAGCTCCCACTGGTATCTTGCAGGACCCCATTAAAGGAACTCAAGTAAGCTTCAATGATAAACACGCAGCAGAACTGTTGTGTGGGTAAGCAGACATCGCTAGCTGTTCCGCAAACTGTGTGGCTTCCCTCTGTGCTGCAGTCGGCGCTGAGCTGCGGCTGCCAGCTGGAGACAGGTCCCAGACCCACTGCGGTGGCTAACAGCAGCCTTCTCTCCAGTGGAGCATGGGCAGTAAAACCACGATGCCATCCACTGCAGGGCCTGGCCCTAGACTTCCTATGGGCGCCTCCATCTCTTTCTGCTCCCTGTTATCCGGAATGAGGACACCTCAAAAGCCAAATGCTGAGGAGGGCAGCTGCTTTCCCAGCTGGCGGGCCTGGATGGCTGTGGAGAGGGGCTGTTAAGGCAGTGAGAATGTAACTTCCTATTGCATTTTCCAGTATACATTTTTGGGTTTTTTACCACAACAGCAAGTGTCACCTAACCCCCCACACAGCACCAGCACCTGTGGTGGCATAACAGCACGAGCAGCCCTATGACCAGAGTGAAGGGTAGAACAAGTTCCAAAGCCCAGAGGGCATCACATCACTGAGAACACACAGGAACCCCCAACACTGAGGCCACACTCCAGTTACATAGCAACCCAGCTGTTGGCTATGGAGCCATGTGAACTCCCAGCAGCTGGCATCAGACCACCTGATTAAAATCCTGCTTGTGTGGTGCAGCAGATCTACAAGCAGGCCAGTGACGATCCCTGTGAATCTTGCTTCTCATCTATGAAATTGTGTAGTAACCACCCCATCTCAAGGAATTGTGGAGGTTTGGTGAGCTGATACATGTAAAGGAGTTGGCACAGCACCTGCTCTGCAGATACTAAATATCAGCTACTATCATTTTTATTCTTGTTATTGCCATCTTGACAATGGGACACCTTGTGAGTAGCAGCCTAGAAAAGACACAGGCTAAGGAATACTCTGGAAAGGAATTAAAGTCTCCTCAAGTCTTCTTCCCAACGTTTCCAACCTTCAGATTTGTATAGGCTTGTATAGGTTTATCATTTTGTACCTTTCCAGGTCCTTTCATGGCCATTATATCCCTGAATCCTAATAGCACCCTGTGAAGTAGGTAGGAATTATTATTCCCATTTTACCAAGGAAACATCTGAGCACAGCAAGACTGAGCCTTTTCCCGGGTCACAACCAGCCGGTGTTCCAAGTCCAGTACTTTTTCTATGATATCATATTGCTCTCTTTGAGACAAAGCCTTGCTTGCTACCCAGTTCTCTGAGGATGAAGGAATTTTATCTAACATGTTAGAATGTGCCAGGTAATCTATGTCTGTAATTATGTTTTACTGGAAATTGTTTCCTTGAATTGTCTTCTTTCTCAGTGAATGAGTATCAGCTGCTGTGAGTTTCTGTCATTTATAGCTGATCCCATTAAGTCTGAATAGAGGTTCCTCATCTCCAAGTTGTTTTTCTCTGTTTGGCTGATGCTACAAAAGGGCAGCCATACTGACACAATTCACAAAAGCCAACAGTGACATCAGCTAGTCTGAGATGTGTCCAGCAATACTCAGAAGCACCAGAGAGGTCATGAATATGTTGGGTCACTGGTAAAATATTTATTCATTGCGCTAAATCAAAAACATGCATGGCTTAGGATGGCAGGAAGTATGAGTTAGATCTAGCTGGGCCTCTTTAATATCCTGGCAGTTAAGCCAAAGTAGACATTCAACAAACATCTACTAATTTGTTGACCTCCTAAGTTTCAGGATTAGAAAATCAAGAGAAATTTAAAGAGGTTCATGCACACAGTAGCATTCTAAGGTTGGCATAAATTTTCTCTATGAGCCTTGAAAAATATTTCACAATGTAACATGGAAGGTGGGGGGGATATTATTTAATAAAAGCATAAATACGTATTAAAGTTAAACTCTGATAAAGGGTGTTCCAAGAGCGAAATGACAAAATATAAACCAAAATCATTATGACTTTGGAAGAAATTCTTAAGGAATATACAATAAAGTAGACTTTAAAGGAGTGTAAAATACTAAATATTGACAAAAGACATAAGAAACAAGCAACCAGAGGAACAGCATATTTAATCAACAAAAGATTAATATCCAGAATATATGAAATATTTCTACAAATCAATAAGAAACTACTAAACCCAATAGAAAGATGGGCAATGGATATGAATAGGCAACTCACAACAGAGGTAACCTGGTCAATAGGCACATGAATAGATCCCTAACCCTACCAGTAATAGGGAAATGCATATTAAAACAATGATGAAGATACCATTTCCCTGCTATTAGACTGGCAATACCAAGGGTTAATGAGGATGTAGGAAAATAAGAGTTCACGTACACAGCTGGTGGGAATATAATTTGATACACTTAGTTGGAATACCAATTTGGCAATCTCTAGTAAAATCAAAGATGACTCAGAAACTTCATTTCAAGTAAATGCCCTAGAGAAACTCTGGAACCATGCAAGGGAAGATTTCTGTGAATATCTGTAAAAATTTTAAATCATTTAATTGTTCATGAAGAGGAAAAAGGGGTAATTAAATTGGCACATACTCATACATGGGAATATTATTCAAGCATTAGATGCATGATTCAGTTTTACATTCTTTAATAGGAAAAAATCTTAAAACAGAGTGAGTAAATTAGGTGTAGGCTGATCCGACCCAGCCACAGGGACTCCAGTCCCTGGCAGCGAGGATGTGGGAAGATGGCCGGAAGTTTAATGCCATCCATGTAAAACCTCTAAAACACAACAAAAACTATTTTTTAAAGCATATGTATGTTAAAGCTAAGCTGGGAATAATGCAAACCAACTTAAAAACAGTGTTCCCTTCAGTATTACCTTCTATAATAATAATAATTTATATATCAATCTCAGAAGGACACAAAGGCCCCTGACCACACTACTTTAACAGCTATCAGAAGAGGAAAATAAACTAGACCCAAATGCAAAATGTGATATGCAAATTTATGTATTTAAAGTTCATTTAGCCTTTTCCAAAGTCATACTTCATCCTAAACCCACTTGTAGTGGGTAAACTCTTACAGAAAAATATAAAAGCCATGATTTCACTTTCTTTGGGAAAAATCCTATATTTTTCTAGTTCAAAACTGCTTGTGCTTCATAGCCATGCTACAAAGTAGACTCAGCTATTCCCATTTTAAAGATATTAATACGGAAAGTCAGGAAGAATAAGTGGCTATCCCAAACTCACAAGCTGGCAAACAGCAGGATGTGGCTCCGACAAAATTATCCACTCCTCTTAGCAGGGATTTCCATGGAACTGGGCAAAGCACATGCATGTGAGGCTGTGGGGACCAAGGGGAATGGTGTGTGGAGTGGAATGTGTGCAAGGGGAAGGCAGGCATACAGGTGGGGTTGGAAGGAGGCGGGGGACTATTAAGGTCACCTTTGGTGGCGTGTGTTTTGAGACGGGTTTTGTGGAACATGATAAACTGGTTGAGATGGGGAAGGGAGAGTGTGTGGGAAACGTGGGCATCAGGGCAGTGACGGCTGGGTGGGCCTCAGGAGACACGGGAGATGTGGCGCCTGTGTGCTCAAGTTACACCCGTGCTACCAGGGGAGAGATTCTGTCCCCAGAGGCCATTTGGAAGTGTCGAGGGATTTTTTTGTTTTTGCTGCTGAAGGTGGGGGGCATCTAGTGGGGAGAGGCTGGGGGTGCTGCTAAATACTGTGCAGTGCACAGGACAGCCCCCCCCAAAGAATTATCTGGCTCCAAATGTCAGTAGTTGGGAACTACACAAGTTGAGAAATCCTGACCTACACATATTCAACACATTGTCTCCCAAGAAAAATACAAAAAGTAGAAGGGGGTATATATGTGCATATATGTGGGAGTATATGTGTATACATATGGGGGTATATATGTATATGTATGCATGTGGGGTATATATGTGTATATGCGTGTGGGTGGGTATATATGTAAATGTATGTGTAGGGGTATATATGTTTACATATGGGGGTATATATGTATATGTTTGTGTGGTATGGGGGTATATACGTGTATATGTATGGGGTATATATATGTGTATATGTGTGTGTGGTGTACATATGTACATTATGGTTGGGGGGCATGTATGTATGCACACACACAGATTTAAGGGATTGGCTCTGGCTGTGGGGACTGGCAAGTCTGAAAACTTCAGGGCAGGCTGGAAATTCTAGCAGAAGTTGCTTTGTGCTTTTGAGCCTAAAGGCAGTCTTATCTCATAAAGTCTTCAACTAATTGTATGAGGCCCACCCACGATATGAAGGGTAATCTGCTTTACTCAAGTCTATAGGTTTAAATTGTTAGTCACTTCTTAAAAAATAAAAACCTTTACAGCAACATCTCAAATGGTGTTCAATCAAATAACAGCACCATGACCCAGCCAAGCTGACCCAGCCAAGCTAAAATTGATCATCACACACATTTAACTTTCAAAACCTGGTGAAGGCAAAGAGTCCATCCTTGTTGTAAAGATAAAAGAAGTAAAACTTGGAGAAAGTAATGAGTTTTCCTATATTTGCACAGCGTACCGATTTTGAGCACTTCCTGTGAGCAGGGGCCGTGCTGGCCACTCTTTGCCGTGAACCCAGCTGAGGCACCACCATTATTTCTATCATCTCCCTCTGATAATGGGAACCCTGAGACACAGGGAGGCAATGTGGCCTTCCCAGAGCCAAACAGACTTTAAGCAGCAGAGCCAGGCTCTGAAGCCAGGCAGCTGCTCCAGAGCCCACACCCTGACTTGTGGTGCTCACACAGAATCACCAGAAGGGCTTCTTGAAACTAGCTGGCCTCAGCCCCAACACTCTGAATCACTAAGTCTGGCTGTGCCGGACTTGCATGTCCAGCACTCTCCCAAGGGATGCTAATGGGACAACCTGGCGACCACACTTTGAGAACCACCACTTTAAAACACTGTGCTGCCCTCTTCTTTAAGTAACAATGGCCAGGACTGGGCCAAAGTGCACACATTCCACAGATAGTCCCAAGCTGTGCTGCACACCAAGTGTAGCAGTTCTATTCACCAATCCTGTTGTGTGTTGGGAGTAAGGGGTCCACAGCTTCAAACAATTCACCAACAACAGCTGGGTGTCCTACAATCCAACTAAATTCTGACACTATCTACGTGAACATAGTGTCTGATCCCATAGGTTAAGGGCTCAGTCCCACAAAAATCCCTTCCCCTCCTGCTTCAGAGGCCATCCACAAGTCCAGGCTGTCACCTGTGCTTCAGACTACATGACTATAAAACTCCAACCTTCTCTTCAGTTTCCATTAATTAGCAAGAGCTGCTCACAGAACTCAGAGAAGCATTTTACCTACTATATTCCTGGCTTACAGTAAAGGACTATAACTCAGGAATAGCCAGAGGGAAAAGATGCATAGGTCAAAGTCTGGGGAAGGGTTCGGAGCTCCCACGGCCTCCTCCAGCATGAGCATGCCACTCTCCCAGCTTCTGCATATGTTCACCAACCTGGAGGTTCTCCGATCTGGGTCTTTTTGGAGTTCTACGGAGGCTTCGTTACTTAGGTGAGATTAAGTCATTGACCATTGGTGGTTCCAACCCTCTATTCATCATTGGTTCCCCTAGCAACTAGCCTCCCACCCCTCCACATCCCCTTACCCCACACCCCCATCTTTAGGTACTTTCCGAAAGGCACTTAATTAACATAAACCGAGTTGTGGAGGGAAGGGCTTGTTATGAGTAATAAGACACCCATTTCAACTTTAGGGCTGTGAAGTGATTTCAGGAACTGAGGACAGGAGAGCAAATGTTATAAAAGATACTCTCATTGCTCTTATTGCTTTGGGAATTCCAGGGCTTTGGGAGACGTAAGCCAGGGCATGTGATGAAGACCAATATACAGTTTATTATGAGTCGCAGTAGCACACAGGTTCAGGGACAGTAGGCAGTCACAGTCCCAGCCCTTGGGACTCTCCCCTAGCCTGGGGGTAAGTCTGTGTCAACAGAAGGAGACCTGGCTTTGGGGAGGAGGCCTCCCGGCAGGGTCTCCTACCCTAGGTATGGGTTCAGAGAGGACACCCAGGAGAAGCTGCGACCTGGTAGAGAAGCAGGATCAGGTGAGTCTAAGGACGGGGCAAACACATCAAGGTAGAGAGAGTGGCATGCAGCCACAGAGGCCCAGGAGGAGGGGGGCTCGTGCACGTGGGGCACCGGGGATGGGCCAGTGAGCTAAGTCACAGGACTTTGCCTGACTCTCCTTGGCGCATGTCTGCCAGTCCGTACCATGCATCTTCTGTGCCTCGTCTTCCTCATCCACCTAATGGGGAGGAGAATGCTGTTTCCTGGACTCAAAGTGTGCCCTTACAACAGCATTTTGCCGTCCATGAAATCAGGATGGGTGTTACTACAGATCTGTACATTTTCACCTACTTTTTTCTCCTTCCTTGAAAGCTGTTGGGCAACTGGTGGTGTGTCATAACTAAGGAAGGGAGGACTAATTTTTGCCTTACCTGTCCCAGGGCCTACCAAACCAGAGCAAAGCCCACAATGGCTCTCCACTTAGGTTGCACCTGGGCATCACCCGGGAGCTCTTCAACTCTGTGAATGACCCTACTAAACTGGGAGTCTCAGGAGAGTGGAGACTGGGTCTCAGGGCATAAGAACTCTGAAGGGCAAAAAGCCCACCTGCTGATTCCAACAGGGGGTAATAAGGTAAAGGGACAGTGACTTGATGGGAGAGAAGAGAGCCTATTACTATGAAGACCAGGGAGGGTGCAGCCCAAAAGGTCCTGGATGATGAGCAGTTAGGTTAGATTTAATTCCCTCATTTTGTATTCCAGGGTTAAGTATTAGTATTCAATCACACAGAAATGCCAAAGTGCTTTATAAATCTCCACAGAGTAAGAATCCAATTTTCCCAGCTGTTCAAATGAAATATGTACATATGTATTGGTAACTTAATTAGAAAGGCAGAGGTCCAAAGCCAAGGATGTGATCATTGCTTGAGAAAGCTACATTTCAGGCAGCTTTTCCCTTGCCAGAGAATGAGGAAACTCTTAATTGCATTCAATTCTTTTTTCCCTCTAATCACTGCTTGACTCGACTAATTTTTTCTTCAAAATATCCTTGGAGGAGCAAACATTTCTTCATATAATTTCTTATATGAAGATTAAACAGGCCAGCTGCTCTCATGTAATCCTGTGGTGTCTTTCAAAACAGAACACAAGTCAGATGGCACAGGCTGACCTCCTTTGGGTCCTAGGCATAACACCAATAATAACACAAGATCAACAATTTTAATCTAGAAGAAAACAAACTCGGTGAAGGAAAGACGAAATGTAACAGACTCAGCGTGCCTGAACAGAGCCTCAAAGGTGATCAGGGTGATGCTGGTTGCCATTTGTGGGCGCCTGCCTGAGCAGCAGGTCATCCCTTAGGAGCATGTGAAGCACACGTTGGTGATCCCTGCCTCCCCAAATGAAAATGCTTGTCTGGAGGGGGCTCCGCTGCAAGAGGGAAGCAAGCCTGAGGGAGGGGTGTGCAGGCACAGGTTCTCATCAGGGTTGAGAGGTCCCGGCCAGGCCTTTAACTCAGGCTCTCAGAGACTCATTTTCCTCATCATTTCCACCTCAAAAAACAAGGTGGTTTCTGCACAGTTATTTATACTAGGCACTACACTAGGCAGCAGGTAGGCAATGAAGTAAAACCAGACATGGTCTTTGTCTTTGGGGATCTTACAGTCTACTGACAGAACAAGATATTTTTGAAAGAATTATATCAATAAGTGTGAAATTAAGACTGCGCTACACACTGTAGAGAAGAGGGCTCCCTAAGACTCCACAGCCAATCTATTAGTAAATCCTGTCAACAGTACCTTCAAAATATATTCCAAATCTAACCACATCTTACCACTTCGTGCCATGTCCACACCACCTTGCTTCTTGACCAGTTACCCCACTAACAGACTTCCCTGCTTGGACTCTTTCCCTTCCTGATACATTCTTCACACAGCACTCAGAGTGATCTTTAAAGCTACACACTGAAACAATTTCCCATCTTCAAAATCTCCAATGTCTGTCCATCAGGCTTAGATCAAATCCTAATCTGGTATGCGTGGTCCACGGGCCCCACCTGAAGCCATGCCCCCTAATCTCTGAGCTCATTCTTCTGTTCCCTCCACTCCTGCACACTGGCCTTGCTCTTCTTGGACATGATAAAGCTGCTCCTGCCTGGTGATGCCCTTTCCACGGGTAGCTTCCCTTTGCTCCCCTGATGACTCAGACATCTGCTCACAGAGGCTTTCCTGACCACCCCATCCAAAACCACCCCTCTCTTCCTTTGGTAGTCACTAACCCCGTAAGGAACTCCTTCTTCCCTGGCATTTCTCACCACCTGGAAGTTGTTTGTTGACTTCTTTAATGTTTATATCCTCCCCAGAGGTGGGACTTTGTCCATCTTGTTTTCTAGCACCTAAAATAAGGTACTTTTGTATATAAAAAGGTACTTAACAAGCATTTGTTGAATTATGTATTCTGATGACATGTAACAAGGGGAATTGATTAACTCAGAGAGGCCAGGAAAGGCTTCCCAAGGAAATGATGTCTAAGCTGCTATCCAGAGGAACGGGGAGAGCTAATGAGGCCAAGGGAGGGGGGTGTTCTAGGAGGGAGGAGAGCTCATGTAAAGTTACTGTGGTGGGAGGGAGAACAGGGTGGTCAAGGAAGAAAGGATTCCCAGTGTGCACAGATACGTAACGCAGGGGAGCACGGCACTGGACGAGGCTGGGACAGAAGCGGCCAGGCCATGCATGGCTCTGCAGGACCCATTCATGATTTCTGTCTTTATTCCAAGATTAGTCAGAGGTCATTAAAGGATTTCAATTATGGGGAAGGGTTGGGGGAAGAACCAGTTACTTTTGTTTACAAAAAATACTTGAAATGGTTTATAAGACCATTTTTTTCTCTGAAGTTCTAGGATGCTAAGAAAAGTCAAACAGCAAAATGAGAATGGGCTTTTGAAAATATTAAACAAAGCCAATTTCAATGATGAAGATTCTACGGAGTTTTGTAGCTGCTCAAACACTGGCACTTCGAGACTTTATGACCACGTTGTATTCAGCACTCTCCTTTCTTCCTTCCCCTAAAAAAATAATGAGTCAAAATTTTCTCTTATCATGAAAAATATGACTTCTGAACTATCATTTTGACCATGCAGGGATCTAAGTTGAGCATCAGCATTGGGAGCTTCTAAGCTTTTGAAATATGCATTTTCCAGTTTACTAGCAGAATGGACAGGTAGCCATATGGAGGCTTGGGTTTTACCACGTTCTGATGTCAAATCCCTCCACTAGGTAGTTGATGTACCTTAAAACCTCAGACCCAAACCCTGTTTAAGGGGGTACTTTCCTCACTGGATTGTTGCGAGGATTGAATGTGATCATGTACGTAAAGAGCTTAATAATGCTGAGCTAAGTGACCTAACTCCCTGGATTGGAGAACTCAAAGGTCCGCTGTGTAAAGAAACCTGGAGTCAGCATCTCCAACCCAGGCTGGTTCTAGCCTGCTCACCCCTTACTTGCTGGCTGAAGCTGGTGGCATGGCTGCCGCTTTGAACACAGAGCACATATCTCTTCTCCCAGAGGAGAGTTTACCAGATGTGCAATGTTGAAATCACTATCTCTTGTTCAGTGTCCAATGCATTACTTGACTCAATAACTTCTGTAGCTGCTGATTGAGCTGACAGTGGAACATCTACGCCTAATTGCAACTTTCTCCATGAAGAAATCGGAAGAACTGTTGGCGCACAGAGAAATAAAATAAATGAACAGGTACATGAAAACCCTCAACCATTTGGGAGAAAAAAGGCATATATTTAAAGTACTTTCCACCTAGGAATATGTATTTATGGATTTATGAGGTGGGTCTCTAAAATAGAGAGCACTATAATCAGTTTACCAATTTTTTTGGTATAATGACTATTCGTTACAAATGATGACATGTGCCCAAATTGTTAAGATACAACAGTAGAAACAAAGGGGGTTACAAACTGTGTGTCACAGTTGGCGGGACACCCCTGGCCCAAGGAGCTGGAAAGCTGGATTGCTGTGGACTTTAGGGCGCAAAAGCAGTGACTTACCAATGATACCTAAAAGTCTTTAAAGCATGCAGACAGCTCCCTGAGGAAATCCTAAAATCCTCCCCTGGAAATCCTAATTTCCACCACAATCATGTACTTAATGCACTCCCCCTACTAAAACCTAAAAGCTTCTTTGCCAAATCATTGACCAGTGCAAGTCCGTGAACTTGTTCAGTGCTTCCCTCCGCCCAGTTACAGCACATCCAAATTGCACCAGAGTCCGCAGCAGGCCCCCGGGGCCAGTGATCAGGTGCTTGCTGGCACTCTTTCAGGAAGACAGCAGTAATTGTGGAGAAGGGGAGAAATCCAGGAGGAACTGCAGTTGGTGAAAATTTATTAAGGCAAAACTCTTGGAAAAAGCTCCTCAGTTTAGAAACTGGATTCGTGGCACTAATCCAGGGAGTGCAATGTTGAAGCTTGAGGAGAAGGATTATTTGGAAGAAACTGTATGAGGGAATTAGATGCCATTATATGCTATTATATCAGTTACATTTCCAAAAATACACTCCACACACAGTTTGACAGGATGTCACTTGTATCAAAGTGCCCCTTTAATATCACCTTGAATGTCCTGGCCTTTACTGTCTCAAAACATCACAGGGTCAAATCAAGCATAGTACTTACCTTGTTGAATCCAAAGGAGCCATAGTTTATTGACCATCGATTGTGTACCAGGAGCCAAAACCCACAATTTCATCAAATCCCCTCAATCACCCTGCTCTTAGATATGTTTTCTACTTTAGATGGGCAAAGTAAAGTTCAGAGAGCTTATATGACTTGCTCACGGTCACCAGCTAGTAAGGAGCCTGAGTTCTGCTCAGTTATTCATACAGCAGACACTTCTGGAGCATATACTGAGTGGCTGGCCTTGAAGATGGCCTGGGGGACATGAAAGACAAAGACCATAGTTCAGTGGGAGAGCAATATGGGCAGGCAAGTGCAGGGTGCTGAGGGGCCCAGGGCAGGATACCTTACCTCACCAAGAGGGTCTGGTAACGCTTTCCTAAAGAACAGACACATAAGCTGAGCCCTAAGGGGAAAAAAGGAGTTAGCCAGATTTATGGTCTCAAGAATACTGTTCTAGGTAGAGGAAATTCCAAATGCAAAAGGCAGGAGGAAGGAGAGAGCAAGTTCTCCTTACACAAGTGAAGGATTAGGTGTGGGGACAAAGAAATAGGGGGGCAGATGAAGGTGGATAAAGGTCAGATGGCAGAAAGATCTTCAACCATGGTTGGGATTTTGGATCTTTGGATTAAACAGAGGAGAGTACAGGTTTTAGGAAGCTCCCTAAGGCTGACATATGGAGAACGCTAGCAGAGAAGCAAGACCAGAGGCAGGGAGGTGGACTAGGAAGCAGCCATCGGGTGGGAGAAAGGATGGTGTTGGGGACCTAGGGCCAGAAACAATAGGGAGAAGGAGGAAAGTTTGCAGATGTATTAGGCATTAAACTGCTAGAACTGGGAGACTATTTAGATGGGACTGTTGACAAGGGCTAGGGAAGAGGGTAGGTCTTCAAGGCTGCTGCGGAATTTCCTGGTGCAGCCCCTGCACTGTGCCATGTACAGGAGAGGGAATGTTTGCGGGGCAGAGAGTGAATACTGTCTGGAGCTTGTTGAGTTGGAGATGGAAGATGGTCCCGTGCCTGTGGGCAGTTAGATATCTGGGTCTGGAGTACTGAGGAGAGGTTCTGGGGGGGCGGTTAGGGGGTAATTGTTAATTATGATGGTTCACTTCATGGGTCGACCTATCTGAGATCAGGGGTGGTATAACATTACTTCTGGGTGAGCCTGTGAGGTATTTCCAGAAGGGAACTGATAGAATGAGTGCAAAGATCACCCTTGCCGATGTGAGGGAGGCCCGAGGGCCCAAGAGAACGAAGAAGCAGAGGAAGGCGTTCTGCCCCCTCTGCTTGAGCTAGAGCACCCATTCACCCCTGCTTGGAAGGCTCTCCTGGTTCTCAGGCCATCAGATTGGGCTGCATCACACTGCCAGTTTTCTCTGGTTTGCAAATGGCAGATCAGAGGACTTCTTAGCCTCCAGAATCATGCAAGCCAATTCCTATAATGAACCCCTTCCTCTGTATCCCTCTATATCCTATTGGTTCTGTTTCTCTGGAGGACCCTGACCAACTCAGGAAGTAAATGGTGATGGAACCTGGGGAGGGAACAGGAACGCTTGAGAAATGAAGAGAGGCCAATTCCATCATACAGAGTGTGTGCTTGAGCCACTCCCATAACCAGCAGAATGTACTTTTGTATAATGGTTGGGTCACGCTGAGCCCTCACTGCTATCTCCTGCCACGTCCCCATGCCATGGTCCTCGGAGAGCTGACAGGAATTCATGTGAGGTCATGACCAACAAGTGAGCCGACCCAGACACACTGAGATGGCCCTGGCGGTGGACATAATTCTGTTCATCCATGCAGAAAGCAAGAATTCCACTCTTGATTCAGTTTTTGGCTGGAACAGAATCTATAGTATACTTAGAGCTAAAACACTGCATTTACTGAAATAGCTAACAAACTTAAAGTAGGCAGGGTTTCCCAGAAGCAGGTTCTGGACAAGAATTTGTGCAGTTAGTTTATTTAGGAGGTGATCTTGGGAAACTCTGGTAGGAGAGCGAGGCAGGGAAAGAAGCCAGTGTGGAATTGTTCTCAGGCAGGGAGGTCACCATGGTGGGCAGCTGGAACTCATTCTCTCAGGAACCTCTGGTAGAATGTATAGATCATCACTAAAGAGTTGTTGCCTTTAAGGTGTGTTATCTATTCACCAACTCTCAGCTGTTCTCGGGGGAGGGGGAAGGGATTGTTCCCAGGGTCGTTAACTCCCAGGCCCTTCTGCCCGACTCCACATGTGAGGCAGACATGCTCCCACAGCCAGGGAAAGCTCTCAGGCCTTCACAGGTGCTTGAAGAAGCCTCCAGCATGCACTGAAGCAGTGAATGTGGAGGGAGTGTGGGCAGGGCTCTGACATCATCTGCTAGCGGGTAGAGAAAAGAAAAGCCGCTAGGAAACAAAGATATTAGGGAAATCTGTTACAGTGTACATCATCTTCTTAGTACTATAGATTCCAACTGTCCCAGAGAAATGTGGAGGTCAGTGTGATCATCCAGTTAACTGGCTCGGGGGGGCAGGGGCACCAAAAGATGGCACATGAGCCATGGGACACACTGGGATTTTTCCACCAAACAATAATAGCCAAATGTGACTATGACTAGCTTACGATCTTCAAAGTCCTATTATATTTGGACTCGTGTAATGGAGACGTTCAGTCAGGATTTCTTGCCAAACATTAATCAAGTTGTTTTTTAAGGACTCAATAAGTGATTAGCTTATGCTTTTTAAGCCAACACAAATGCCTTTGCCAATGAACTCTGGCAAAACCTTTCCCCTCTAAAGTCTAGGATACAGCAATTAGAGCATTACGATGACATTTTAGAGTCAAATCAATGCCCAATCCGTGATTGTGAATGGTTGGAGAATGGCTGAATCTATATGTATCCTGTCTCTGCGACTTGAGGGGAATGTTGAGGTTTGCATTAATACAATTTAGTTAGTTTGTACTTTCTATTTTTCCCTCCCCTCTACTGTGTGAGGATTTGGGGAAACTTTCTATTCATAAAAAATTTAAATCACTAAATTTCCTTTGACATGTTATTTGGAACCATAGGAAGCATTAGCTTTTGAGGTTATCTCAGTCAACCAAGACAACTAAAGGTAAGATTTAGGATCAGCAGTGACAGGCCAGCCTTCTGACTTTAGCAAAACTTCAGGTCAGAAGCTGAGACACATGCCTCTGTTACCTGGCCTAGACTTTGCATGCTAGCAGATTTTCTAAGTGCAGCTGATCCAGATTTACTTGGGAAGCACACTTCAGCCAGACATTTGAAATTTTAAGTCATTCATTCATTAAATATTTATCGAGTACCTATGAAGTGCCAGGAGGCATTAGGGATGTGAGATACAAGGGATCTTTTCTTCTGTGCATGGTTTACATTAGCCAGATAGTATCCATTTTTGTTCATGGCAATCTCTTCCAAATTCACCTGCCAAGGCCTTGGGATCCTTCCAAGAAAAGACAACTTTGGAGAGAGGATGAGGAAACAGGAGAGGAAACAGAAAGACCAAGTCTAACTATGATCTCTTCAGTTAAAAAGTTTGGCCTTTAATTAGTCACTGTCTTGTAAAAGATCCTCTATACTTTTTAACTGTCCATCCCCTGGAAAACCTAAGGTTGATTTTGAGGCCTTTATAATTGACATTCTGAGAATGTAAATATAATACCTTTCTGCTAAAAGTAAAAAAGATATTTTTGTTATAAACCCATTATGCAAAGACTAAAACACTGAGTGCATTTTTCAAAGCCACCTTCTGCCTGTGGGAACAGTGTAAGTTTGCTAGAAAAAGTTTCCCCAAACTGTAAAGCAGAAGATAGGAAGAAACACGTTGTGAAATCAGAATGCCCACTGCTCTCAAACCTCTCTTCCGGGAGAGCAGCATGCCTGAGTGACAGGTCTGTCTGTAAATGATCCCTACAAGGGGAACATTCCCAGGAAAAAGGGAGATTACAATGTTTGGGGAGTTATGCATTTCTCTTAATCATGTTTTATACTCCATGGAAACAAGGTATTTCAATGAGGTCAAAACATGGAACAAAACTGGGCTCTACATTAACTGAATTATTGGAAATGCTTCCATTTGCCTCTATCCAAACTTTACTGCCCTCAGTTATTGAGCATTTTATAAGGATCTTCCTATTTTTTCTCACACATCCCTGTGAGGTAGGGAGGTATCACTGCTCCATGTGGCAGGTGAGAAGAGGCTCAGAGTGGGTAAGAGAATGTCCCAGCTAGTCTGTAACTTGAACCTAAATCTGTTTCAGACCAAAGCTAAAAGCACTCCCTTCTTTAAACAATAACAACAACAAAAAGGTCAGGGAGGGAGAAAAAAGATTTTGGCCAACATCTGATCACCTTGGAAAAGTTTTATAGTTGTGACACTTATACAAGTATAAGTATAGAAAATCTAATCTTCATCTTCTTGGGACTGTAGAAGTTTGCAGCCATCCTTGCTTGCGAACACATCCTCATTACTCTGGATCACTTATTTATTTGCAGACAACATAGCTAGCAATCACGTGTTTTTGAGAAATACCAGGGAGGGGACATTTGCTGATAGGGATTTTTTTTTTCAGCTATTTTTAAGACCATTATATTAGCAAGACTATTAGTATATTGTGTATATAGATGAATGAATAATGCATTAACTTTCATTCACAATTCTTGTAACCCGACCTTCATTTAGTAACTTAATTAGCTGCTCTTGGCATTGTCTATGCAAATAAATAAATCTTTTCTTTATAAACATTCCAACTATTCAAACTTTTCTGAAATTTTGACTCTCTGAAGGAATTGGGAAACATGGAAATTGCAAGTACATTATATTCAGCAATGATTTTTCTTGAGAATTGTTTCACAAGTTCTAGTAAAATTAAAGGGTTCTTGATACCAAAAAAGCTAAAGATGATTCTCTGATGAGTGTTAAACATAAAGTCTTTCATGTACATCATAAAATTTGACTTCATGTGGGATAATGTCCAAAATCTATGTACTTTTGAGTGGAAGATAAGTTTCTTTTCAGGTTCTCCTCTGCACTAATATTTTAGAATAAAATGAGAGGAGAGGAAATTAGCAACTTCTTTTATAAGGAAAAAGCTTTTAAGGTCATGTATTTTAAAATACTTTTTAGACTCATCAAGATTTTTAAGTAGGTGAACCCATCTATGGGCACACTAAACAATAAGTACAACATTGTAACTTCCAGATGGCATATCTGAAAATTTTATATTAAAAGACTGCTCATCAATCAGATCTTTCTTTAAAAAAGCAATGTGACTGCTGATTGTGTAATTACAGAAAGTCTTAAGACTTCTAACATCCTTTGTATATCAAGGCTTATTTATGATGTGCACCAGCATGTCAGCTATTCCTAAGAGATATCACCAGCCCTGTCCCATATCAAAATTGTTTTTTCCCATTGGCAAAGATTATCTATCAGGATCTCTAAGGAGTAGACTTCTAAAAAGAGAAGTGAAATCTCTTTATCACAAAAGGACACAGAAGGAAAGAAATCGTTCCCTAGTTTCAATATTTTGCCCTCTTCAGCCCGCCTCCTCCGCACATTGTAATTATCTGCACAGTCCGTCCTGAGCCGAGAGTGCAGCTCCACGCACTGCAGGCGTTACTGGGTATTCAGAAACGGCGTTTTTTCTGCCTTCTTCCCTCAGACAACAATGAAACAACCATCTTTAATAACTCCGGATAAGGTAGGGAAGCAAAGTACAGGGTGGGCCTGCACAGACTTGGGAGGGACGCCTCCTGCCCCAGGCAGGTCATCCTCATTCATCAGTCCTGTGGAGTCCGGGGAGCCCGCCGCACATCACGCCCTACGGGGCGTGGGGATACAGTGTTGGGCGAGGCAACTTTCAGCCCTGGTGGCGCTCAGTGTGCGGGGGTCACACAGAGCCTGCAGCAGAGAGTGACAACAGAGGGATGCAGGCAGCTAACTCTGGAGGAGGTGAAAATCTGGGGCGATTCTGAGTCTGAAACCTGCCTTCTTCCCCGCGGTCCTTGCAGTCGCCTGTCTGGCCCGTCCCTCCCACGGAACTACTGGCCCCGCAGCGCCCTGCAGGACTTACCTCGGGGAACCGCGCGGCCGGGCCCCGGGCGCACGGCGGGAGCGCAGCGTCAGACACGCTGAGCGGCCGCGGGGACGGCGCGGGGCCTCGGAGCCGGGAGGGGGGCGCGGCGGCGCGGGCAGCCTCTCGCTCCCGGAGTCCGCAGGCAGGCAGGCGCGGTGCCCCCGCCCCTCCCGGCCGCTATATGACCGCCTCTCCCCGCCCTGGCCCGACCCTTCCCCGCCCCGGCGGCCCTGGCCGGCGCCCGGCCCCCGGGGAGGGGGCGCAGCGGGAGCTGGCAGACGGAGGCGGGAGTGGGGGTGACAGGGCTGTGGCCGCCTCCGCCTCGCCCCTACACGGACCCTGTGCCCAGCCCTGGTCCACAGGCTTGGCAGAGCTGTCCCGGGACAGGCAGCCTCAGATGGTGGCTCCTCCGCGGGTCCCCGGGCTCTGGGCCGAGGGGCGCTGGGAGAACACTGGGACAACAGCAACAAAAATAGAGGACATGGGGACACCTCAAATTATTATTGCTTTTACCTAAAATGATTAAAATTAAGTAATTCAGGTTTTCATATTCTTATATAGTATTTTTAAAAACATCCTTCTAAACTCAGTATGTTTCTCTTTCCCCACGGTCATTACTGAAAAAAGCAATGCAGTGGCAGGCTTCCTGGTGGCAGAGTTTCTAGTCAATTGCCAGTCCACCCAAAGGTACTTTTGAAAGTATACCACACATACAGTCCTCATTCTATTATAGCCTCGTAGAACGGCTTCTGGAAGTCATAAACCTGTGATGCACCATCAAGCTGGGACCAAGGATCACATCAGCCCAACCGGAAGGCAAGATAGCTCCGTCTTAACAATAAGCCAAGGCCCTTTGATATATTTTGGGGGACATCTCAAAACACTATGTCTTATGTCTTGGATTTTTAGATGTCCAAACCAGTTTTCACAATGGATCAAACTTTGACCAGCACCCAAAGAATTAGGCCTCCTTTCACCTAGACTAGAGCAAAAAGACAGAAGAAAGTCCTTGGATCTTGGAAATGAAGTTGGTTATTTAAAGTGACCCCAGTTTTTCTCAGTATGCAACCCTTGATTTCCAGAGCAGAAGAATGATGCTTAAGTAGCCCATGTTCTTTGCTATGGAGCCTTTTTTTTTAAGGAACATCTGGAATTTAAGTGGAAGCAAGGATGCTGTATGGGCTTGCATGAGCTTTTAGAGACCATGACAACCTCATTAAATTGGTAATTCATGAATTGCACCAGAAGACGAGGTAGACCCTTAACCTGAGCTGTGCACATGAGCTGTTCTACCATGACAGTATTAGGACTCTGGGAGCCTTGCCAATATGATCCAGGCTTGGGGAGAGTCAGCTACCATTGCCCGGGAAGATCCATGTTGACTTCTGAAATGTCTCCAGTCTCATCCCAGCTAGATCCTCATAGTTCTGACCCTCCAACTACTAAGGTTGCCTTCTACTTGATCTTCCAAACCCTTCCAAAATCTCTTTCACCCACTCCAGCCCACCCAAGTTCTGCCAATCCATTCTTCATTCTTCTGACAGGGGGACCTTCTAAACCACACATCCGATCAATCACTCTTGACAACTTAATGCCACAAAGGTCTTCCCACTGTCTACTTCCCACCACCCCCCTGGCATTTGATCTCTCTCCCCACTTTACCTTCTTGCCTCATATACTGCCATTCTGCCACACTCCCACCTCCGATTGTGAGCACAAGCATCCTAGTAATGACCCACAGTGACTGATCTCATGCTGTTTTCATAATCTCTTGCCATTGTCAAGACTGTTTCCTCTGCATTTATTAACTCATTCAGCAAAATAAATATTGAAAACTTAATATGAGCTAGGCACTGTGAAGGATTGGAATCATTTTTATAATGATAATCTATATATTTTTTCATCATAAATTAATCTACTTAGTCCAGGTATTTTATTTGGTACTAGGGTCTATTTGTTTACCAAATATGTTTTAAACACCTACTATGTGGTAGGTACTGTATTAGACAGCAGGATGCAATCAGCCACAGTGTCTGCCCTTAGGACCTCAGACCTAGTGCTGGAGTTGGGTAAGTAATGCATTTATTAGCAATAGGGGTCTGTATGCACTGGCTGCTATGGGAGGAACCCTAGAAAGAAGCAGATGCTTGGGACCAAGTGGGGTTGAGTGAAGAAGGTTGAGTGAGGGGAGGAAGGGCAAAGTAGCAGGAGCAGTATGTATGAAAGCATCAGAGTCAGTGGCGGCTGGACAGTGAAGGGGCATGGTATGAAATGAGGCTGGAGAGGTAGGCGGACTGGATGTGACTGAGTGGGTGGGTGACTGAGAGAGGAGTCTAGGGTAAGTCTCAGGCTTCTGGCTTGCAACAATGTGGGGACAACACCATTTCCAGAGATGGTGAACAGAGGAAGGGGAGGAGATTTGCAAAGAGGTGGAAGAGAATTATCTATTTGGGATATTTTCTTTGAGATGTGTGGGAGCTGTCCAAGTGGTGATGCTCAGGGTCAGACGGCTACCAATTATCTGAGGCTTGGAAATGAAGACTCAACTGGACACATGGATTTGGATTCATCATAAAATTGATAGTTTAAGTCACCAAGGCGTATGAGGTAATATAGGGAGAGTTCATTCATTCAGCATTCATTGAAGGAATATTCATTGAGCACCTAATATTGGGGAGATACTGTGTAGATCCTGGGGATACAGCAGGGAAAAAAACTAACAAGATTCCAGCTCTTCTGGTGCTTAAGGAAGGATTAGGAGCACCTTGTTGGATGGCAGGGGCAGTCAGTGTGAAGGCCCTAAAGCCAGAGCACAGCTGGTGCCTCTGAGTAAAGGGAAGAGGCAGCGTGGCTGAAGGAAGGTGAGTAAAGGGGTGAGTAGGAAGCACGAAGTCAAAGGGTAATGGGGAGGGGCCAGGCCATGGAATGCAGGGACGGTTTTGAGCCAAAGAGGGACATGTCATGATTCCTGCTTATAAAGGATCACAGACTGTAAGGGGACAGGGATTGAGAGCAGAGGCCCAGGATGAAGCTGACATGGAAAGGCGAGCAGGAGAAGAGTTTGCTCAGGGCAGTGGGGATGTTGCTGAAGGACAGATCCCCCGTGAGCTTAGGGGACTAAGATCTTAGACTCTCCAGAACACAATGACAGGGTGCGAGGAATGGCCAGCTTCCCAGTGACATGATCAGAGGCAAGCAGGGGAAATTTCACTCTTTACTTTTGTGCCTTCTGGGACCACATAGAATGCCCAGAAACATTGGTTTTTATTAACCTTGCAATAATTCAACCCTGAATTTTTTGCACTTGATTTTCAGACCCCACTTACCATATCAGGGCAGATGTTTACTGGCATGAACCAAAGTGAGATATATTTTTCAAGCCCTGAGGTTTTGAATCAACAGTGAAGTCATAGTAGAGGAAGACTTTCCCCCCATTCAGTTAAATAAATGTTAAGAAGCTGGAAGGCATTGAGCCAGATTCTAAAACTGATTTATTTGTTCCTCTGGTGCAATTCTACGGGAGGTCAGTTAGGGTGTAATTCGGATTTAGCAGAAATTTTCTAAATCTTCTTCTCAGGACTGAATGGTGTGTACTCCAACTTTAAAGGGTCAGAAACTAATACAGCTCTTGATGGAGTGACATTTCTCTTGGCGTCCGTAAGAAAAGCCCAGGGTTCTTGTGCCTGAGTCAGACCCTAACCCTCCGTGGAAAGTGAGGGAGTAGTAGCTGGGCTCTGCGAGGCTGACCGCTGACCCCGAGAATTGTCTGGTTTGTGAGACTTTCCCTCACAGATGCCACTGTCACCACCCAGTGCCTCACCTGACCCTTTGGCCCAGGATGAGGCTTACAAGTTTTCCTTCATTTCTGGGTCACAATCAAGAAAGGTCAAGACAGCCCTACAGGACTGTTTAAAGACTCAGGAGAATAACAGAAACAACACTAACAGCACCCAGTGAGCCCTGGGAGGCGGGTGTCTGTCACCGATGAGGGGCAGGCACAGAGTCAAGGAGGCGGCCCATGCTGAGCTGCACAACGAACTGTTGAAGCCAAGGTGGACACCCAGGAAAGGAACAGAAAGCAAATAAGGGGACATAGACAACCAGCCAAGCTGCCTGACACGCAAGATGGTTGTAGTCATGTTTCTGTTTCTGCACTACGAGTAAACACCCTCTCCCTGTCTGCTCTGTACTAGGCATGGAGACTGGCTTAGTTTGCCCTCCGATGTCCACTCAAAAGTGGACCCCTAACTCAAGGATTCATGTGCAAGCAGTTTATCTGGGAGGTGATCCTAGAAAAGCTGCAAAGCCAGTGAGCCAGAAGAGGGAAAGCCACCAGGGAAGGAATGCTGTCAAACAGTGAGCCTGGGGGCAACCAGGGCAGCAGTGCAGCTGGGGAGCAGCGCTCAGCACCCTCAGCTGTTTACCCACCAGTCCCTCTGTGTGGCAGGCCGAGAGATGCTCTCAGGATGAACTCTCTGGTACTTCTGACTCACCCTAAGAACAGGCACAGCTGCCCTTGGCATACAGAATTCTGTGCAGAGTAGGAGGGCACTGACATCTGCTGAAGAGACCCTCCCAGTCTGCGTGCTTGGGGCAGGAGTGGAACAACAAGCAGCACAGGACATTCAGATGTGATGGAGGCTTGCACCACCCGACTCAAACAGACACAAAAGCCTGCTGTGGTGGAGTGTGGGTGCACTCCCACACTGGCCCTGTCCCTTTTCCCTCTGAGCCTTTGCCTGCCCCGAATTGTTCTCCCACCTTGTTTCCATCTTCCCTGCCTGTCCTCTGGTGCTTGAGGTAGAGGGGCAAGCTCTTACATGCTCACATCTGCATCTGTATTTGAGAAACACCAGGGTGGAATAAGTACCCCTGAACTGTTCAGAAAGACTGCATTGTGCTTCTGCTGCACCGGGCTTGTTGAGGGTTGAAACTCTGGCTGCTGCCAAGTTTAGTTGTAAATGATTGGAAAGCACACATCAAAGGCTGCTTAAGAGCATGATTTTCCTTTATCTGTCAAGAATTGTTCTTCTTGGCTACATCTCAAATAATTCAGTATGTTGACTAGCACTCAATGCAGACATCCAAATTTCTCCAAGTTGGAAATTACATAAAAGCTTTGAGAAAAGTTTTAAATTTATAATCTGAGTACCTTAATATTTTAATTTTCACAAAGCAATGGACTTACCTATCATCATGCAGTTTCCAAAGTTTTTTATTTTTGGAATGAAAGTACCAATAATTTTGTTCTATTTAAATTTTATGACATGACTGTGTTTGGGAGGAAATCCCTCAGTAAGATACGTGATACTCTTGGGAGGCAAGTTTGCTTCCTTATTGCTTTCCAATTATTTATGAGTTTAAACTAAGGCAGATTGTGTTTTATACAGTAACCACAAATGTTGAATTTTCCAAAGCAACTGCTTTGGATTGATAATGATGAGACTTTAGATTTTAGACAAATAAATATTGAATAGCTAGAAAGTGTAATCTCTCAATTTGCAAACGTGTCTTTTAACCATTCTTTAAGGAAATACAGGTCAGTGGCTGTATCGTGTAATGTGGCTGGGCCAACCAGTCACGTGGGGAAGCTGTGTCCCCACTCTCCACTCACACTGACCTGCAGCTACCCAAGGGGGTGTAAAGAGCCACATTCAGCTTGGTGAGAAGCTTGCGTGGCAGGCACATAGTAAAAGTTCAGGCAAGTGTTACTGAGATTTTATCTTAGATTTCTCATGGAGTTGGGGGTGGCTACTGCTCTGTAGAAGCCCTATTACAAACTTTTGCTCAGTTGATAAAGAGCATTATCTAAACTTCCTGAACTAAAGCCCCATTTTAGGCATCTGGAAAAGCATCCAGTCTCTGTTGTAAAAAAAATAATAGATAAGTCATCATATTCTGAAGAAATGATCCATCCACTTAACTACAGTATTAACTATAATAATTCGGTATAAATTCTTAGTATAAATAGCAGTTCTTTGTCTAGTAGCTTTTAATACTCTCATGACTGACTGGAATAAAACCAGGAAGGATAATTAATCAGTTGAAAGCTTCATTGAGGAGAAAGAGCAATTAACATTACTGCAACTGGAAATTTTTCTCTAAGAAAGATGGTTCATAAATATGGGTGAACATCCCAGTTTCATATATGCATTCTTCCAATTTGTAGTTTCTGGGGACAAAACCAAAAATCCTTAAAAAACAGTTTTGGCCATGAGTGAAATAAAACTTTTCCCAAAGAAATGGAGCACTCCGTAAATGCATCCAAGATGCAAAGATTTATTTCCTATGATTTAAGCTTGGGATTTATCTGGTCGACATTTCACTGCAAGCAGGGCCCAGAGTACCACCTCTTTTCGACTGTGACTCTGAGAACAGATACAGAACTAGCTGCTTTACTCATCTCTAAACACACTATGCCCTTCTCACTTTTTCAGGAAATCCCCTCAAGTTAGAATTCAGGAAGTGAGGAAGAAATGATACAGGTACATTTTCTTGCTGAAACTGAGGACTCACGTGAATTCTAAGCCAAGATAATTTTCTGTTCCTGGGAAAGAATTCTAAGACATGTCTCTTCATTTATCATTACCAAGGTTCAGAGCAGTTTCTGTTGCTGTTGTTGCTAAGGGAACACTATGCAAAGGAGGAAAAATCCATGGTTCTCATTCTAACTTTTTTGGGGCATGGGTTATTTAATAGGTGAGAAAATTAATTAGCAATCAGAAGTATATATAATGGCATTATTTCCATCTTTCTAGGAGTGAAGCTTTTCTATATTTGTGCTCAGACTCACAGATGATGAGCTTTGAAAAAAATCCTTAAGTCCAACCTATCTTTTTTTCCCCTGAAGTCATGGAGGTGTCGAGAGGTCAAGCCAGGTCACACACAATTGGTGGCAGAGCTGAGCCCCAAGCTGCTGTTCCCCTCATCTCTTTTGAATTACCTACTGTTTCTTATTTTGTGACCTGCTGTTCTTCAAATATACAACTCGAACATCTTTTTCTTTCCTGAGTAACCAATTACCCTTTAAGTATGATTCCTTGTTGGGAAATTTCTTAATTTCCAGTAAGAAAATTCATAATCCAGAAAAGTATAGACTGTACTATTTATTTTAAAAACAATGAGTCACAAGTAGGCATCTATGTTTCCACATATTTTGTCCAGAAATATGCTGCTGGAGGAGACTAATACATAGCGTGAACAATGAGATTCTTCTAACAGGCATAACTGGTTCTCTTACTCCTCTGCTCTCCAAAGCAGAATAAGGTTCAATTTCTTTGGTAAGCAAGTGTGCCAGATAGCTGGTTAATCAGCAAAGATCAGTGCTCCACTTTTCACATGCAAAGTTTTTACTGGAAAGCTGAGAACCACAATTTTCCACACTCCTTTGCATCTTTATGTGGGCATCTGACTAGTTTGGGCCAATACAAATGCAATTGAAGGTGGTGGATTATTTCTAGACACAGAACTTGAGAAGCAAATTTTCCTCTCTCTCCTGGTTAGTTTTTTTTTTCCCAATTGATCTTTATTGTGATACCTTACAAATGTGGCCATATTTGGTTTTTTGTTTTGTTTTGTAACCTACATAATTATTCCTATCAAATTTGGCTCTGAAAGAGCAAGTTTTATATGAGCTCATGCAGAAAACAAATCATACTGGTAATAGTTTTATCAGAAACACATGCAGATACAGTAGAGTTTAAAAGAGCCTTCTATAGATTAAAGGTTGATGATTCAGCTCACTCTTTCACTTTTGTCTTACTAACTCCAACTATGAATGCATAAAACTGTTAATGTGAATAATGCTACTTAACTTACAACAACATACACATAAAAGATGCCGGGTCTACTTAGAATGAGTCACAGATTCTTGCTGAGGTGCACATGCCCAAGAAGCAAGGCTTCCTCACTCAGGGCCAACGGTGCAGGGGGTCAGAGTCTCTCAAGACAGATGCCACTGCCAGAAATTCAAAGTGCTACAGCTATTAATGCCAAAGAACATGAAAAGCCTGAGTGTTCTTGCTCTGAGACTAAACATTTAGGAAGATCTATGCCTGGTGAGGGGTATGGTGCTTCTTACTAGTTAGAAAATATGCTTAATTCCTTTTCCAGAATGTTCAACCATGACTCAGATCAATTTCCAACTACTTAATAGAGCTGCTCTCTGAAATGCTGCAAAGTGGCAGGTGACAGACCTATGCAGGTGAAAAAGATGTTTAGTGTGTCCGAGGTCCAGCTTTAGAAGTTGAGTGTGCTCTCAAAGATGTCTGTGCACTAAACTCATCCCCTTTAAGTGGCTGAAAGGACAAATGCATCTGCTTCTGTCTCCAGTGTCGAGGGCTTCTTAGATTTCGGGGGCTTTCTGAAGAAGTGAAACGTTGCCATTGCCACTGGAGAAGCCCGTGCCGCAGTCCCCATCGTACCAGCACCAGAGCCCAACACCCTGCTTCTGGGGTTAAGAAGCAGCGCCGAGGCAATGAATAAGTATGTCATATTTGTTTAAATAGTCTCCCAAATCTACCATTTGTGTTTTTAATCTCTATACAAATTTTCTTAAATTTTGTAGAATTGAATATAATAAACTTTTTCCTTTGTGATTTCTTTGCTTTTTGCATAGAAAAGATGGGCAAAAAATAATGAATTAGACTAACAGAATAATGAGACAGGGACGGTGGGTGTAGTCAGAGTAGGGTGAGGGTCTCCGGGGAAAAGCAGGGCAGAATATTTACAGTCAGAGCAGTGTAACAATGGGCAAAGAAGTCCCTATTGAAAGTCTGTGCTAAGCATTATGCAAAGTCAAGGTCACACTAATTCTCTAGGGTAAAGATATAGACATCTTCAGTGAGATCAGTTAAAGGTCAAAAGGCTGGAAGCAACTTGGCCTGGAATGTTTGAGTGTTCTGCAAGGGTATCCGCATAACCCGTGACCCTGCTGTCAGCCCTGGCAATCAGACTGTGACCCAGCCCACCTTGAGGACAGGGCAGGTGGTACAAGTCCACACCCCTAAGTTTTTGTCATGTTCTCGAAAAATCCTCAACTGCCTATAAAACCCCCTAGACAATGCACCACTACGGGCTCTCTTGTCCCCTCCTGGTGTGAGCCGGGAGCTCTATTCTCTCACTTTATCTCTAAATAAAAGCCTGTACCTTGCTCTCCTACCTTGAGTGTTTGTGAAGCTCATTCTTCGGCTCCACAAACAAGAACCCCGGGCATCATCTTTGGGGGCTCGTCCAGGATAACTTCGGAGGTGAGTATCGGTATCCAAGCCTGCCTTTTTTCTCACTGTCCTTACTGAAGGAAGCCATCTGTGGCACACAACATCAGGGACTTGTCAGCCACTTAAATGGAACTAGCCCGGCTGCTGATCTCGAAGTCTCAAGTGACAGGTTCCCCTGCATCTCCCTCAGTGGATCCCCCATCTCCCTTGGGAGCCAGGAATGTCAGCTAAGTGGAGGCCAGGATTCCCTTTCAGAGGCATCTTCTTGGATGTGAGGGACTGAGGAAGGCTGTGGGCAGCTGCAAGAGTCCAGGCTGAGGCTACACTTCAGTGGCTTCTCAAAGGCCCTCGTGTCTGGAATCAGACCCCGACAGCCTGCCTGGGTGTCTGTGAGGAGTGTCTCTCTCTCTGTCTCTGACTTCCAGCCTGCTTCTGGGCCACCCTGGCCTCAGTGAGGCAGGGGGCATTTCTAACTCCCTTCTAACTTCATCAATTTCACAGAACCTGATGCTCACCACCGCAAGGTAGGAGACCTACGCTCCGCTCTTATTCTGAACTAAATGCTGTACTTTTTATCTCATAAAAATGTGTCTGGGTACCCGTTAGCCACTTAAAAGATGATTAGTGTCAGCTACCAGTCTTAAGTCTCCGGTGAAAGGTTTCCTGGTGTCTGTTGCTCCTTGATCCCCTGCCTCTGGATGGACAGGAATGTCGGGGAGTGGCTGAGCTGATTTCCTACTTTCCTCTCCTAATCTGGGGGCTCCGAGGGCAGACCAGACTAGTAGACAGTGGTCCTTGGATCTCGGCCCCGGCCAATTGATCCCATGATGCTGAGTGAACCTCTGGCTAGGCTGCTGCCTATGCAAGAGTTGCAGATAACTCCCCAACCTCTTGTTTCACAGATCAGATTTGTTATAGTGGGTGACTGGCTAAATCCCAGGCAGTGGCATAAACTGGTGTTTGAGTACAGACACCCCTCTCCATAACTGTACATGTAAATGGCCCTGTTTAAATTCTAGCCATGGCTCTCCTCTATTGATCTCTCTTCCTTGGAGGCAGTCTTCCTGGGGCTAGGCATTTCCTTATCTGCAGCCCGAGTAGACTATGCTGAAGCCCGTGGAGAGAAACTAGGGTCTGGATCAGGACTCCCAGAAGACATAAAGTAGGAGCACACTGGTAAGGTCCCACTAAATCCAGAGCTCCGAGGTGACTCTTGCTGATTGGGAAGGCAAGAGGGGAATCAAGGAAAGGTAACAGGCCATGCTGGTAAGGAGTGGTTAAATCCAGTAGGCCTGGCAGAGGAGGTGATTGACCACTGTCACCCAGGCTTCAAGGCAAGGGGACACTCTCACAGAGAGAAAATTTTGGCCAACCAGGTGTCAAACACCCATCTTTCTCTCTTCCAGGTGGGAGCTTCCTCTTCAAGTTTAAAGCCAGACACGGCTCTAGCTTGCATTCTAAATAACTGGGAGCAATTTTGATCCCCAGACCCTGAAAAAGTGCTTTATCTTCTGCACACAAGCCTGGCCTCAATACAACTCTCTAATGGAGAGGCTTGGCCCCTGAGAGAAGTATACAATATAATAAGGTTATGCAGCTAAATTTATTTTAATGCGAGGAAGGAAAATAGTCAAAAGTCCCGTGAACTACTACAATATGGAACTAGTTTTCTAAATTATTTTGGTGGAAATCTATTCTGCTTATTGGGTTCATTACCTTCAAAAATTGGGAGGTTTTGAAACTATCCCTGAAACAGAAGAAATTTATCTTCTGCAACACAGCCTGGCTTTAAATGACTGGAGCTAGAATTGTACTTTCATTTCCAGCCACCTGGGGACACACAGTCCTTATCAGTTCAGAGCCTTCATCAGCCCTGTTAGTCTGGGGTCATCTAAACCTTAACCCAGTTATATAAACTGCTCACCCATAGAGTGTATTCTTGAGAACTGAGATACTTTTAGTCAAATAAGCTAAAAGGAAAGGCAATTGGATATCAGTAACTCAAAACTCTTTATCAGTTTATCTGTCTGTATGTTCTTTTATGAAAAGTGTTGCTAACTGTAATCATTATGTCTCAATCTGTATGTTTGTGTGTCTAAGCATGTAAATGAAAGTTTTTTCTACCTCTGGATGGTATTAATAAAATTGATTTAAAGACAACGCTTGTGAAAATTGGGCATTCTAAAACTTCCAGAAAATTCTAATAGAAAATATTACGCATTAATGCTAATTTAAGTTGAACTGAAACAGACATGTCCTTATGGTTATCAGCTGCCTAAGTTTACCTAAAGTCATTTAAGTTGATGTTATCTGCTAAATCTTTCAAGAATAAAATGCTTAGAGGCTTGACATTGCCTAATATTCAGTAAAGGTTTTGTAAGTAACCTAGCATAGTTGTTAAGAATGAGTAAACTAAACGTAGCAAGTGAACTTCTTAATAATAATTGTGTGTTACAGTATGTATACCTACCTACAGCCTGAGAATCTTTGTGGTAACCTAAAACCTTAAAGTTTTGCTAAATTAAGAAGATAAACTTTGTGCCTAGTGAGAGATTGTGCTGTAAAGCTCATGGTTACAGAAATTATAAAATGTGTTCATAAATTTGTCAAAGAATGCTAGTGTAACAGTTTACAATAGCCTGCTTCTCAGTGTTCACTAAAAATTAAGGTACCTAATGGTTTTAAGTTCTAATTAAAACTACTTCAAGTAATAAGGAAAACATTTCTGCATGCTGAAAAATGTGTCTTTTGATAAAAGAAAGTAACTTTGTTCTAAAATACAGCTGTTTATTTAAAGGGAGAACGCTAAATGTAAAAAGAAGATTATAGAAAGTTTGTGGAAGAATTTAATATGGTCATGCTATATAAAATTAAAGCAAATGAGTCTCAGTATCAATTATACAGCAAAATTAGAATTTTGTTTTCAGTTAAAAAGGACAAAGTTTTCTTAACTGTTAGTTTGCTCTTAATATTGAAAGATGGCAAAGGATTCTCTAATTGTTTTATCAAAGCAGTTTCTCATGCATAAAGTCTCAGTGAGTTGTTGGAGTATTTAAGAAAATGAGATCTTAATATTAAAAGAACTAAAAGTTAAACTTTGCTAACAACTGTGTAACCTTTATTTGCCTTTGAGGTATTTAGTTGTCATTCTGGTTAAATAGATAAGCATTGTTTCATGGCAACCTATAATCCCATTTAAGCAAGTGCCAAAAAAAAAAATCAAATTCAAAAAGGTGCTTTTACCTCTAGTTAACTCTGATATTTTCCAGAGGGCCCCTGGAACATCTCAGAAGAATTTTTTCTCATTGGAGAAAGTATTGGGCTAATTTGGCTTATTTATCTGATATATAATTACCTGCTTAATTACCTGGAAAGCACTGTCAAAGGGAATGATGCTAAACTTTGTTACTGAATGCTTTGTGTTACAGAAATATCCAAATTTCCTTATGTCAACTGTCTTACAGTAAGCTCTCATCAGATCTTTAACCATTGTCATTTGTAAGTCTTTTGTCATTTCTATCCACTGTTTTATTACTCCTAAGCTAGTAAAGAACTAGATTTCAGCAGAACAAGTATTAGTTACATAGGATTAAGTAAACTAAGGAAGTGATTTTGTGGCTTTTTGTTTCAAATGTTGCTGATAAAGTGTTTTAAGCTTTTTCTCAATTTAGTAAATGACTATCTTTATAAGCAGAATTGAAACTTATCTTTCTCTCTACCTGATCCCTCCAGAATTTAAAAACTCTCAGTGACTATTTTTACATTTCATGGCAGTATGTTTATTTGCATAAGTTCAATAAGAACTTGCTTTCCTTGTAAGAGGACCAATTAAAAACACAGGTTATACTACCAAGGCTTTGACTGGAATGTCATACCTGAGAGACATGTGCATCAACTCAGATACAAACAGCTTTAAGGAACTAAGGTTGACTTTATAAAGCCAACAAAGCCCATTGGAAGAACTGGCCAGGTACCTTGTTTACAGGGTTCCCAGAAGCCTTACCAGGTGAATAAGGAAGGTCACTTCCTGGCAGGTGCAGGAACCTCAGGATGTCTTGGGGACCTCGAGAAGAGAGGAATTCACCCAAATCTACAGGTACTGCAGGCAAAACCTGATGGCAAGTCTGGCTTAGCTGTCTGGCCTCAAGAGGCCTTTAAAAGTTCAATCTGAAATTCCTTACAGAAAGTTCCAGCAAAGCACATTTAAAAGAGCCTATGTAATCAATTGCTCTTCTTGCTGCACTTATGCAAATAATAAAGCCAAGTGTTAATTATTTTTTTAATCTGGTTACTTCTAATAAAAATGAGGGTGATTTTAGAGAAAAGTATTGTTTCAATAATGCAGCCTTATCCATACTAAATCCTAATACTAGTCACTGGGACATAAACTAGATACAGAATTCTAGCTTCCTCAAAATATCTGGCTATGATTTTCCAGATGTTTTAATTTTCTCCTATCATTTCAATTAAAGTTTTACTATTACTGTAATTCAACTTTAGTTCTCATATTCAACCATGCATTCCTAATCTCATCAAGTTTGTCCTTCCAGAATGGAAAATCCAACTCCAAATATTGCCACTTTACCTAATAACACAATTTGTTCTATGTTGCCTAGAAGCCACAAAACTGCAAATAGTAATAGAAATGGAACCTGGAATAGAAGCACCAATCTTCCGAGGCCCTCTCAACTGACCACTGGTGGAGACCTAACTGCACCCCTTACTGCGCCCCTTCTCAGCATGAAGCAGCCAGAGTGATCATCGCCCCCTTTCCCTAGCAGCAGCTAGGGTCTCCATCTGTAGAGGGGGGAATGAGACAGGGATGGTGGGTGTAGTCAGAGTAGGGTGAGGGTCTCTGGGAAAAGCAGGACAGAATATTTGCAGTCAGAGCTATGTGACAATGGGCAAAGAAGTCCCTATTGAAAGTCTATGCTAAGCATTATGCAAAGTCAAGGTCACACTAATTCTCAAGGTCACACTAATTAAAGGTCAAAAGGCCAGGAGCAACTTGGCCTGGAATGTTTGAGTATTCTGCAAGGGTAACCCGTGACCCTGCTGTCAGCCCTGGCAATCAGACTGTGACCCAGCCCACCTTGAGGACAGGGCAGGTGATGCAAGTCCACATCCCTAAGTTTTTCTCATGTTCTCGAAAAATCCTGAACTGCCTATAAAACCCCCTAGACAACGCACCACTACAGGCTCTCTTGTCCCCTCCTGGCGTGAGCCAGGAGCTCTATTCTCTCACTTTATTTCTAAATAAAAGCCTGTACCTTGCTCTCCTACCTTGAGTGTTTGTGAAGCTCATTCTTTGGCTTCATGAACAAGAACCCTGGCATCAATAAGACACATAAATCATCAATATATATGAGAGAATGTTTAACCTCACAGTAATCAAAAGTATGTAAATTAAAATTATGGAATTTTTGCATATAGAATTAGCAAAAAATGAAAAAAGATAATATCAATTACTTGTGATATGATTAATTCATATACTGCAGATGAGAATGTAAACTATTACAAATGATTGGGCAATATATTTTTAGGCTAAAGGAAGGAAAAACAAGGACGTGCAAATAGAACAGAGAGATGCCATAAGGGGAGAACAGACCAGACCCCAAGGTCTATGCCGTATATGGAAAGGGGACAGCTCTTCCTGAATTCCATCCTTCTGATGTGCCAACTAAGACCCGGATGTCAGACTCCTCCCTCTTGGAAGGAAAAAAAGTTTCTAGTTGTCAATTATGTCACCTTTAGCCAATCATACCTCTCCACACCCCCTAGGATAGCTTGCCCACTCCTCCCCCTCTTAATCCCTTATAAGTCCCCAACTCCCTGACTGGTGTGACTTCCCTGGCCTGTAATACCCAGATCGTGGAACATCACCCGGGAGTTGCACTCAAATAAACTACCTGGCCCTTTGTTGCCTCTCTTCACCTGCTTATTTTGGCTAAAATTTATCTTACATATATATCAGGAACCTAAAACTTAATGTGAAGGTTAATTTTGTGTGTCCACTTGGCTAGGTCACAGTACCCAGATATTTGGTCAAATATTGTTCTAGATGTTTCTGTAAAGATATTTTTTAGATGAGGTTAAAATTTAAATCACTAGACTTTGAGTAGAGCAGATTTATTCCAGAACGTGGCCAGGCCTTATCCGATCAGCTGAAAGTGGTAAGAAGAAGACTGACCTTCTCTGAAGAGGAAACCTGGCCGGCAGGCTGCCCTCAGGCTCCCACTGCAGTGCCAGCTCCCTTCCCTGGAGGGCGCATCTACTGACCCGCCCTGCAGATCTTTGCCTTGCCAGCCTCCACACCTGCATGAGCAAACTCCTTAAAATAAATCCCTCTTTACATATACATCATATTAGTTCTGTTTCTCTGAAGAACCCTGACTTAGAGAAAGACTTAGTAATTCTCAACCTGAACTTAGTAATACTATTTCTATAATCTGTCCTAAGGAAATAATCATAAATATAGTACAAATTTATTTAGCAAAAAAAAGACAGAAATAGTAAAAAACAAATCTCCAAAATCATATCATTTAATAGGTTTACTATGCCATATATAACTATCTAACCACAGAACAAATGGTAAAGTCTGCAATCACTGAAATAATACCTATTTACACGTGGCATATTCCTATTCCTACCCTTACCCCTGTGTCCATGTACCTGTCCATCTGCACCTGTGCTATCCAGTACAGTGGCCACTAACTACATGGGGTTTTCAAGCACTTCAAATGTGGCTAGTCAGAATGAGGAAATGAATTTTTAATTTAATTTTAATTACTTTAAATTTAAATTTAAAAACCATGCCCAATTCAGATAATGGAAAACTTTTAAGTGTGTTTGGAACAACTTGGATATTTCAATTTCAATCTACTTTTTCTTTTTAATTAAGATTTTTTAGAGCAGTTATAACTTCATAGCAAAATTAAGAAGGTACAGAGATCTGCGCTACACTTCCTTGTCCCCACCATATGCATAGCCTCCCCCATTATCAGCATACCCCACTAGAGTGACACATTTATTACAACCAATGAACCTACACAGACATGTCATTATCACTCAAGGTCCATAGTTTACATTATGGTTCATTCTTGATATTGCACTGCTATAGATTTGGACAAATAGATAATATATATCCATTGTTATGGTATCATACAGAATATTTTCACTGCCCTAAAAATCATCTGTGCTCTGCCTATTTATCTCTCTCTACACTATCTACTTTTTAAACTTTCAGTTTTATTAAATCTAAATACAGATTAAATACTTTGATGAAAATGGAGCATCCAAATTAAAATAATCTTTGTAATGCTGGATTTTAGTGTGAATTCTATTTTTGAAATTTTCTAAACCAGACACATTGTTTCTATAATCAGGAAATTTCATTCAAAAACAAAATATAAGGTCATCTTTAGGAGCAATAAAGTATTGAATGAAAATACTGGATAAAAAATAATGAACATATTTCCAAATGTGCCTTTCATGAAATTCATAGTACAAATATCCTACTTTTTAGGAATAAGAATCTCTAGTCTTTGGATAAAAAAATTTTACTGAACAGCACCTAAAATTTGAGGAAGTCAGCCAGTCTGGATCTACATGTGAGAATTTGAGAACATTTGTTAGTATTTCAAATACAACTATTCAACACATTTTATGAGAACTCTTCTTGAGCCATGAATAATTTGTTACTATATTTCTTAATTCTGGCTGAGTTAATGTTTTCTAATTCCTGAGGGATTTTCCAGTTAGACTTGAAAAAGATAAACTGTTTCTGGAAACTATGTAAAAGATTAATTTTCAAACAGCTCTGTTTTTGTGCAGAAGTCACACTTTGACCAGAGGAAGAGACAGTTTGCAATTCATTGATGTTTTTCTGCATTTCCTTGCAATGTAACTGTTATCTTTGAGGATGGTTCACCATCAGGAAATTTCTGAAATGGGATGGTGCAGTTTAGTTAGTTAAATGATGGCTCCCCATTGTCCTTTCTGTTCCACACCATGGACCAAAATGCTGAGGATCTGCAGGGGCTGCAGAAATCAGCCTAAACTGTTTGTCACTTTCTTCTTACTTGTGATCCAGTTAGCTCTATACAATCCCCAGTGTGGAAATTGTGAACACCATGTACTAGCATTGACTACTCATAAGTGGGTAAGTCCATTTCTCTTTAAGAAAAAGAAAGCTGAGCTTCAGAAACGTCGAGTGTGTAGTAAATGTCAGAACTGGGGTCTGCGCAAATCTCTCAAATCACAATGCCAGCATTCTTGATGAACTTGAGGCTCTCACTAAACCAAATGCTATAATAGAAATATTTGCTGCATTGTGTACATCAGAAAATAGAGGAAACTTCTAGTCCAACATTGTGGCCAAATACATTTATCTCTCCTGAAAACAATGTGATTCTTCCTTAGAATTTAGGAAAAACTCAGGATTTGAAGCTACAGGTACAGCAAAAACTGTGAGGCCACAGGGGGAGTGATTAAAATTTTCCTGCTAATTGCCTGGGACCTTGCTTCTCTCCCTCCCTCTAGTGTTAGTCGACAAACCCTCCCTCACAGAGAGCTTCCTATCAGTTGTTTGCTGTTGAACTCTGAAATAGTCATCCAGCCAAGGATCACTGGGCATTTGAGGAAAGTTTCCAATATAGGAAAAACCCAAACAAGCAGAAAAAGTGACAAGGAGAAAATAGAGGGCGTGGAGCCAAGGAATCAGAACCAAGGAATCTTTAAGAAAGAAAAAAAGAGAAGCAGAGGACAGGTAGTAGGGTAAGAATCTGGGAGATTTTTACTTTCAACAAATAAAAGAGAGGAAATGTTGAAAGAAAAAGCATCAGAAAATTTCCCAGAACTGAGGGACTTGACTTTACAGATTGAAAAGGCTCTCCACATGCCCATCTCAATTCACAAAAAGAGAAAAACACAAGATAGATCTTCATGAACTTTAGAACACCAGGGATTTGTGCTGGGAAGGGCACATCACACACAAAGAAATGGGAATTGAGATAGCATGAGACTTCTCAAACCACGCTGGGAGCTGCAGTGCCATGGAGCAGCGCTGCCATGATTCAGAGGCAGTTGTTCTCAGTTATGCTCGGTATGGAATTTTATACCCAGATAACCCATATGTGAGTTTCCTAGGGCTGGTATAACTGGAAGTATCACAGTATAAAGTACCACAAACTGGGTAGCTTGACAGAAATGTATTCTCACACAGTTATGGAGACCAGAAATGCAAAATCAAGATATCAGCAAGATTGACTCCTTTTAGACATTCTGAGAAGGAATCTCCTCCATGTCGCTGTCCTGCCTCCGTGGTAGTTAGTGATCCCAAGTGCCCCTTGGTCTGTAGGGGTATCATTTCATTCTCTGCCTTTGTCTTCACATGGCCTTCTTATAAGGATATCAGTCATTGGATTTAGGGCCTACTCTAGTCCATCTTAACTAATTACATCTGTGAAAACCCCATTTCTAAATGAAGTCACATTCTGAGGTTCCAGGTGGATATGAATTTTGAGGGGACACTATTCAACCTAGTACAAACCATCAACCAAGTGTGAGGCCACAATAAAGACATCTGGGGGCATGTAAGGACAGGGAAGTTTTATCACCAATGCATTATTTCTTAGGGAAATTACTGGAGGATGTACTTCATCAAAATAAGCAAGTAAACTAAGAAAAAGGGAGGCAGAACCAGGTAATAGGAAATCCAACAAGGAAAGCAGAATTAAGAGTCATACAGCACAAGAATGGGGCACTCTGGGAATGAAGTCTCCCAGGGCAAGGGAAAGAAAATGCTGACTATTTGACATGTGTGAGTACTTGGAAAATAAAACTGACAGTTGTTTGATAGTGAAACTCCAGGATAAAACAATTTGAATCATAAAGAGATCATATTCATAATCCCTTCTTAGCTCAATACTAAGCAATCTTTACATAGGCATAAAATTATAGCAAGCTTAACTTTGATTTAGCAAGAACTTAAGGAGCTTTATCAAGAAGGCGAGGCTGTATAATTACATTAGGCAAATTGTTAAATATTTTTCAATCATAATAGGAAGTCATTAGGTAATGTCTAAAATTAATATGACATTAAGTTATAGTATTAGGATATTGAGAAATGGAACAGTAAAAACTAGAAGAAGTGATAAAACTTTATATGGCACCTTCTGGGAAATGGATCTGGGTAGGGGAGAAGAGGTGACTGTTTTCTTTTATGAGCCTTTTAGTGTTATTTGACTTCCTAAATATTTTTTTACATTAGCAACATTGTGGTTACTACATTCACCTATATTATCAAATGCTCCTCCACATACCCCATAACAGTCACTGTCCATCAGCATAGTGGGATGCTCTAGAGTCACTACTTGTCTTCTCTGTGCTATAGTGCCTTCCCCATGCCGCACCTACATTATGTGCACTAATCACAAACCTTTTAATCCCCTTCTCCCTCCCTTTCTGCCCACCCTCCACAACCACTTTCCCTTTGGTAACTTCTAGTCCCTTCTTCAAGTCTGTGAATGTTCTGCTGTTTTGTTCCTTCGGTTTTTGCTTTGCTGCTATACTCCACAAATGAGTGAAATCATTTGGTACTTTCTTTCTCTGCCTAGTTTATGTCACTGAGCATAATACCCTCTAGCTCCATCCATGCTGCAAATGGTAGGATTTGTTTTCTTCTTATGGCTGAATAAGATTCCATTGTGTATATGTACCACATCTTCTTTACCCATTCATCTGCTGACAGACACTTAGGTTGCTTCCATTTCTTGGTTATTGTAAATAGTGCTATGATAAACATAGGGATACATATGTCTTTTTCAAACTGGGCTTCTGCATTCTGAGAGTAAATTTCTAGGAGTAGAATTCCATTTTGTAGTAGATATTTCCATTTTGAGTTTTTTGAGGAACCTCCATAATGCTTTCCACAATGGTTGAACTAATTTACATTCCCACCAGCAGTGTAGGAGGGTTCCCCTTTTTCCACATCCTCGCCAACATTTGTTGTTGTTTGTCTTTTGGATGTTGGCCATCCTAAGTGGTGTGAGGTGATATCTCATTGTGGTTTTAATTTGCATTTCTCTGATAATTAGTGATGTGGAGCATTTTTTCATGTGCCTGTTGGCCATCTTAATTTCTTCTTTGGAGAAGAGTGTTCGATCCTCTGCTCATTTTTTAATTGGATTATTGGCTTTTTGTTTGTTGAGATGCATGAGCTCTTTATATATTTTGGATGTCAACCCCTTATCCGATATGTCATTTATGAATATATTCTCCCATATTGTAAGATGTCTTTTTGTTCTATTGATGGTGTCCTTTGGTGTACAGAAGCTTTTCAGCTTGGTATAGTCCCACTTGTTCATTTTTGCTTTTGTTTCCCTTGCCTGGGGAGATGCATTCAGGAACAAGTTGCTCATGTTTATATTCAAGAGAATTTTGCCTGTGTTTTCTTCTAAGAGTTTTATGATTTCATGACTTACATTCAGGTCTTTGATCCATTTTGAGTTTACTTTTGTGTATGGGGTTAGACAATGATCCAGTTTCATTCTCTTGCATGTAGCTGTCCAGTTTTGCCAACACCAGCTGTTGAAGAGGCTGTCATTTCCCCATTGTATGTCCATGGCTTCTTTATCGTATATTAATTGACCATATATGCTTGGATCTATATCTGGGCTCTCTAGTTTGTTCCATTGATCTTTGGGTTTGTTCTTGTGCCAGTACCAAATTGTCTTGATTACCATGGCTTTGTAGTAGAGTTTGAAGTTGGGGAGTGTAATCCCCTGTGCTTTATTCTTCCTTCTCAGGATTGCTTTGGCTATTCGGGGTCTTTTGTGGTTCCATATGAAATTTAGAAATATTTGCTCTAGTTCATTGAAGAATGCCATCACAACCCAGTCTTGATTGGCTGAAAGTGCAATACTTCACTTGCACAGGGCACAACCAATCAGAACTGAGATCTATCTAAGTGTAATTTTGAATGGCTGAGCAGGGCTTTTTTTTTTGAAACTTACAAAGGTCTTGAAACTTACAGGGGCCCTGAACTCTATCTGCCTGCATCCCTCTATCACCTGCCTCAGATTGATATACAATTTAATAACTTGAAGTCAGTATTATTCCCTTAATATTTTCTCCTTTCATCCTCTCAGGAGAAAATAAGGCACTTACTATATTGATGCCAGTTTTCTATGTCCTATTTGGTTGATTATTTCTAATAATTTTCAGTGAATCAGCAATGATTGATGTTGGTAGTGTAAAGTTTCACACCATGAAGGGAACCTATTTTATTGTAAATATGGCCACGCTCTTATTTTTGCTCTAAAATTTTCACGTGTTCTGTGTATTTGCGGCTGGTCACTCCACTTTTAATTGCTAGTTTTCATGAACAAATAGAAGTAACATTTATGTTGAGTGTCAATTTATGAGCCACAGCACACATTTAATCCTACAGTTAAGGGGTTATTCAAAATATTTCATTTAGAAAACCATGAATTATAGAAGAGATTTTTGCCTATGTTTTCTTCTAAGAGTTTTATGGTTTCATGTCTTACATTTAAGTCTTTAATCCATTTCAAGTTTACTTTTGTGTATGGAATTAGACAGGACATTTGGGGTCATATTACTCCTGTTCATAGATTGTCCAGAGACTTTGGACATGGGAAACCTGAACTCCTGTTGTAAAAGTATGCTCATAAAGATCTTCTCAGAATGTTGTTGCTAGTAATGGACTTGTTAGCTTTTTCTCATCTTTTTAAAATTTCCTTTCTCTAACTGGTCATATAGAGTTATAAATATGTATAGTTTTGTTTATTCTTCAATTTCTATTTTTGGATGTTCTATGAAGTTAGTTGCCTTATCTTCTTCTCCATTTAGAAAAATGTACCCTTTCCTCTTATACTCTATACCTCTCACTTCCCAGCTCTGGGGAAAACATGGCAGTTTTTTTAGCCTCATCAATTAAAATTAACTTCAGAAATTTGGAATGCTTGAGATAAGTAGGGAGGCATTTCCCACAAGGAAGGGAATCTATCACCTTATCACAAACCTTCCCTGTGCTTCTGACACTGAATGTGTGTTGAGATCAGCACATTTGGGTCACATTACTCCTGCTCATAGATTGTTAACCCCCACCCAGTGCAGCTAAAATTTGAATACCTTTCTTTTTCAATTGAAGTATAGTTGATATACAATCGTATATTAGTTTCAAATGTACAACACAGTGGTTCACATTATTAAATTCTCACCCCAACTAATGCAGTTATTATCTGTCAACATAGAAAGATGTAACAGAATCACTGGCTATATTCACCATGCTGTGTTACCATTCCTACGACCAACTTGTATTATGAATGAGAATTTTTGTACCCCTTTTCCCCTTTCTGCTCCCCACCCACTAATCCCAACCCTTCTCCCAAGGTAACCACCGGTCACTGCTCAGTGTCTATGAGTCTACTGCTATTTTGTTGATTTTTTTTTTAGATTCCACAAATAACTGAAATCATATGGTATTTGTCTTTCACTGCCTGGCTTGATTTAGCATGATACCCTCTAGGTCCATCCATGGTGTCACAAATGACAGGCGTGCTTTCTTTCTTACGGCTGAATAATACTCCATTGTGTGTATGCACCACCTCTTCTTTATCCATTTATTTACTGATGGGCCCTTTGGTTGCTTCCCTATCTTGGCTATTGTAAATAATGTAGCAATAAACATAGGGGTGCATATACCTTTTCAAATCAGGGATTTTGTTTTCCTCAGGTAAATTCCTAGAAGTGGAATTACTGGGCTGCATGGCATTTCTATTTTAGTTTTTGAGGAACTTCCATACTGTTTTCCATAGTGGCTGCACCAATTTATATTCCCACCAAGAGTGTGGGAGGGTTTCCCCTTTCTCCACATGCTTGCCAACAGTTGTCATTTCTTGTCTTTTGGATAATGGCTATTCTGACTGGTGTGAGGTACTTTCTCATTGTGGTTTTGATTTGCATTTCCCTGATGGTTAGCAATGTGCAGCATCTTTTTCATGTGCCTGTTGGCCATCTGTATTTCTTCTTTGGAGAAATGTCTGTTCAGGTGCCCTGCCCATTTTTTAATCAGGTTGTTGGGTTTTTTGTTTTCTGTTTGTTTTTGATGTTAAGTTGCATGAGTTCTTTATATATATTTGGATGCTAACCCCTTATTAGGTAAATCATTTATTAATATATCCTCCCATACTATAGGCTGCCTTTTTGTTCTGTTGATGGTGTCCTTTGCTGTACAGGAGCTTTTTACTTGGATGTTGTCCCACTTGTTCATTTTTGCTTTTGTTTCTTTTGCCTGAGGAGATGTGTCCAGAAAAATTTGCTTATGCTTATGTTCAAGAGATTTTTGCCTGTTTTCTTCTAAAAGTTTTACAGTTTCACAACTTACATTTAAGTCTTTAATCCATTTCAAGTTTACTTTTGTGTATGGAATTAGACAGTGATTTTTCAATATCAGTTATTGAAGAGAAGGACTTATCCTCATTGTATATTCATGGTTCCTTTATCACATTGGCCACGTATATGCATGGGTTTATATCTGGGTGAATAACTTTGACTTTCTCCAATTTAACTACTAATAGCCTGTGGTTGATCTGAATTCTTACTGATAACATAAATACTCAATTAACACATATTTTATATGTTAAATGTATTGTATATTGTATTCTTACAATAAAGTAAGCTAGAGAAAAGAAAACCTTATTAAGAAAACCAAAAGGGAAAATGTTTCCAGTACTACAGTGTGTTTGTTGAAAAAATCTACTATAAGTGGAACCACACAGTTGAAACCCATGTTGTTCAAGGGTAACCTGGAAATAGTTTTCCTAAAGAGATCATAAGAATGTGAATGTCCATCTGTGGATTATAACAATGCAGCAAACTAAAGGTACAAAACAGCAGCAGACACTCAGACTCCAAGAAGGAACTAGCGTTTACCAAAGGGGAGTGGTGGTGGGGAGGAGAAGGGGATTGAGGGGCATTATGACTGGCACACGTGTCATAATGTCACAGCTGTCAAGGAGAAGACATTGTAGCACAGAGAAGACAAGTGGTGACTCTGTGACATCTTACTACACTGATGGACAGTGACTGCAATGGGGTGTGAGGGGGCACTCGATAATACGGGTGAAGGTAGCAACCTCAATGTTTTTCATGTGAAACCTTCATAAGAATGTATATCAATGATACTTTAATAACAAAAAACGTGAGTGTCTAGGTTTCAATTTATGACCCAAAACACACATTTACTTTTATGTTGTATTATCCAAAATTACATTTTACAGAGAAATCAATTACATGCTACCACCCAACTCATTCAGCACCCCAGATATAAGCATGGTGAAAATAGAGTGATTTTTTTCTCAAAGAATAGCCATTTTTCAACATACAATGAAAGAGACAATTGGTTAATGCATTGACTTAATGACCAATAAATAACCAAGTACATAGATTATTAGTCACAGGCAAAGAGAAGCAGGTAATGTACATAGATGAGAGCCATGAAATTTTATGTAACTAGATAATTGCATACATTTGCAGGGAGAATTGTAGCTTTAAAAAAGAATGAGTCTTGGGTGGAAGCCAGGGAGTATGGGGAGTGCGGGTCCCACTGCGGCTGAACATTTAATATTAAGAACATCCAGTTTTCATAAAAAATTATGAATCATGAACAACAATAGGAAACTATGGTCCATGAGCAGGAAAAAAGGAATTAATAGAAACTATCCTGGAGAAGCCCATTGTTGGATTTGCTGAACAAGGACTTTAAGTCATCTTTTGCAAATATGTTCAAATCACTAAAGCTAACGACATCTAAAGAATTAAAAGAAAGGAAGAGCATGGTGTTTCACTAAATAGAGATGATCAGTAATGAGATACAAATTATTTAAAAAGAACAAATAGAAATTCTGGGTTAAAAAGTACATACTAAAATGAAAAATTCACTAGAAGGGGCTGGATAGCAGATTTGAACTAGCCAAAGAAAGAGTCAAAGAATTCGTAGATTGATCAATTGAGATTTTTGAGTTTGGTGAACAGGAGGAGAAAAGAATGGAGAGAAATAAACAGTGTCTCAGAGATCTTGTGACACCATCTAGTGTAAAAACATACATATAATGGCAGTCTTATAAGGACAGTAGAGTGAGAAAAAGGCAGAAAGGATATTTGAAGAAAAACTGACCAAAAACTTTTCAAATTTAACTTTTTAAAAACATTAATTTACACATCCATGCTTAATAAACCCCAAGTAGGATAAACGCAAAGGTGTCTCTATCTAGACACATCATAGTCAAACAGTTGAAAGATAGGCAGGATCTTGAAAACATCAAGAGAAAGGCGGCTCATTACGTACAATGGACCCTGAATAAAATTAACAGCTGACTGGGAACCAGAAGACAGGCTCATGACATATTCAAACTACTGAAAGAAAAAGACTATTGACCAAGAATGGGATAGCCACCAAAAATATGTCCTTAACAAAAACAAATAAGTGAAGATAATCCCAGATAAATAAAAACTGGGATAACTTGCCATTAGCATACCTGCACTACCAAAAAAGTAAAAGAAGTCATTCAGGCTGAAATGAAAAGACACCAGACGGTAACGTGATTCCACACCCAGAAACGCAAAGCGCTGGGACACACTTACCCAAAGAACTGCAGAGCAAGGACCACAGGAGCCCTCACTAGGGTTCTGCCTATTGCACCTTCTGCACAGGCTCCTCGATGAGCCAAGCAGGCAGCATGGGGGAACTGCGGAGCTGGCCGAGCTGGGCCACAGCCCTCTGGCAGGCAGGCCTTGGGGCTGCTTTGTCTCCACAGCAGGCTATCCGGAGCTCTACAGTTTGGTTTTAAAGTCAGCACCTGCGGCCGGCTTGCAGGCCCCGCAGAAGGTGGCGTCAGTGATGCGCCCCACCAGGCTGGGCTTGCCCCACCACAGGGGCAATGCCAATGGCCTGCAGTGTGTGGTTGGCTGGCATGGGGCTGCTCCCTGCAGTGTGCACGGCTGCCCACTGGAGCCGGGGAGCTCACGGCCACCTCTGCAGCGTGGCGCCTGGACTCACGCAGGCCTGCGGCCTTGGCCTGGCCCTGCTGCGCACCCCGGGCTCCGCCACCCCCTTGGATCCCACCACTTGCCGGCCATCGGCCCTGGGCTCAGCATCCAGCAGCTCAAGCGGCCCCAGCAGCCCACGGCGTCCACGTTGCAGGTGCGCCACCGGACCCCTCCTCCCGCAGCTGTGCCAACGCTGCCACCGCTGCCGTCAGGGGGGTCCCTGGGGAATCCCAGGGCAGTGAAGCTGTTCTCCCCAGGCTTGGGCAGTGGGGACATGTCATTGCACGTTTGTCCAAAGCCGTAGACTGTGCAACACCAGGAACGACCCCTAATGTCAGCTTTGGGGGATCGTGATGCACCAATGTAGGTTCATTGATTGTAACTAATGTCCCACTCTGCTGGGGGATATAGACAATGGAGTCAGTGCCTGTGCAGAGAAAGGGGGTGTATGAGAAATCACTATACTTTCAATTAAATTGTTCCTGTGAAGTTTAGAACTGCTCTTAAAATTAAAGTCTGTAAAAAGAAAAAAAAAAGAATGAGTCTTGCAAACTAAAACCACAATGAGATATCACCTCTCACACCAGCTAGGATGGCCAATATCGAAAAGACAAGGAACAACAAATGCTGGCAAGGTTGTGGAGAAAGGGGAACCCTCCTATACTGCTGGTGGGAATGTAAACTAGTTCAACCACTGTGGAAAACACTATGGAGGTTCCTCAAAAAGCTAAAAATAGAAATACCATTTGACCCAGGAATTCTACTCCTAGGAATTTACCTTAAGAATGCAGTTTCTGAAAAGAATCATCCAAGATGGTGGCTTGAGTAGAGCAGCAGTAGTCTCCTCCCAAAACCATATATATTTTTGAAAATACAACAAATACAACTATTCCTAAAAGACAGACCAGAAGACACAGGAAACAGCCAGACTAAATCTACACCTGCAAGAACCCAGTGCCTCGCGATGGAGGTAAGGTACAAGCTGCAGCCCAGAGGGACCTGAGCGCCCCACACCCCAGTTCCTGGTGGGAGGAGAGGAGTCAGTGTGGGGAGGGAGAGGGACTGCTAAACACCCAGCCCTAGCCATCTGCACCGGGCGCAGACACAGGGCCTACGTGGGGTGCTGGAAACTAGGGGAACAGGACAGTAAGAACTGTGAGCAGGTCCCTGCAGCTTTTTGAAAGTCTTGAAGGGATAGTGACCCCACAGCTGGATGGAAGTGTCCTAGGAAACTTGGGGAATTCTGGGTGCCCTAACCCCCTCAGAGGCAGCACAGTTCGGAGGCCCCTCACAGAGATAAACAGCCTCCCAGCTGTTTCCCCTACAACACAGCCCCACCATATTGGAGCAGCAGCCTGAGGCAGGCCACGCCCATAGCAACCACTGAGCTTAACTCCATAGCTGCCAGGAAAGAATCAGAAGCCCTGTCTGTGCACAGCCGCCCAGCACAAGCCGCTAGAGGTCGCTGTTCTCCCAGGAGAGGAAGGCCACAAACCAGTGAGAAGGGACATTCTCCCAGCCAACACACAGCAGTTCCTCAAACTATCTTTATCGCCATGAAAAGGCAAAAGAATTTGATACAGACCAAGGTCACAGAGACAACCCCTGAGAAGGAGATAGACCTAGCCAGTCTTCCTGAAAAAGAATTCAAAATAAAGGTCATAACCATGCTGACGGAGCTGCAGAGAAATATACAAGAGCTAAGGGATGACATCTGGAGGGAGATTACAGAAGTGAAACAATCGCTGCAAAGATTTATAAGCAGAATGGATAAGATGCAAGAGGCCATTGATAGAATAGAAACCAGAGACAGGAACACATAGAAGCTGATGCAGAGAGAGGTAAAAGGATCTCCAGAAATGAAACAATATTAAGAGTACTGTGTGACCAATCCAAAAGGAACAATATCCGCATTATAGGGCTACCAGAAGAAGAAGAGAGAGAAAAAGGGATAGAAAGTGTCTTTGAAGAAATAAATAATTGCTGAAAACTTCCCCAAACTGTGGTAGGAAATAATCGATCAGACCATGGAAGTACACAGAACGCCCAACAGAAGGGAACCAAAGAAGACACCACCAAGACACATAATAATTAAAATGGCAAAGATCAAGGACAAGGACAGAGTATTAAAGGCAACCAGAGAGAGAAAAAAGGTCACGTACAAAGGAAAACCCATCAGGCTATCATCAGACTTCTCAACAGAAACCTTACAGGCCAGAAGAGAATGGCATGATATATTTAATGCAATGAAAGAGAAGGGCCTTGAACCAAGAATACTGTATCCAGCATGCTTATCATTTAAATATGAAGGAGGGATTGAACAATTCCCAGACAAGCAAAAGTTGAGGAATTTTGCCTCCCACAAACCACCTTTACAGGGTATATTAGAGGGACTGTTCTAAATGGGAGCACTCCTGAGACTAAATAGATGTCACCAGAGAAAACAAAATCATAGCAAAGAAAGGAGACCAACCAAATACTAAACAAGGCAAAAAATAAAATCAACTATCCACAAAAGCAGTTAAAAGAAACACAAAAGAGCACAGAATAAAACAATCAACATATAAAGAATGGAGGAGGAGGAATAAGAAGAGAGAGAAATAAAGAATCACCAGACAGTGTTTATAACAGCGCAATAAGCAAGTTAAGTTAGACAGTAAGATAGTAAAGAAGCTAACCTTGAACCTTTGGTAACCACTAATCTAAAGCCTGCAATGGCAATAAGTACATATCTTTCAATAGTCACTCTAAATGTAAATGGACTGAATGCACTAATCAAAAGACACAGAGTAATAGAATGGATAAAAAAGCAAGACCCATCTATATGCTGCTTACAAGAAACTCACCTCAAACCCAAAGACATGTACAGACTAAAAGTCAAGGGATGGAAAAAGATATTTCATGCAAACAACAGAGAGAAAAAAGCAGGTGTCACAATACTAGTATCAGACAAAATAGACTTCAAAACAAACAAAGTAACAAGGGATAAAGAAGGACATTACATAATGATAAAGGGCTCAGTCCAACAAGAGGATATAACCATTATAAACATATATGCACCCAATACAGGAGCACCAATATATGTGAAACAAATACTAACAGAATTAAAGGAGGAAATAGAATGCAATGCATTCATTTTGGGAGACTTTAACACACCACTCACTCCAAAGGACAGATCCACCAGACAGAAAATAAGTAAGGACACAGAGGCACTGAACAACACACTAGAACAGATGGACCTAATAGACATCTATAGAACTCTACACCCAAAAGAAACAGGATACACATTCTTCTCAAGTGCACATGGAACATTCTCCAGAATAGACCACATACTAGTCAACAAAAAGAGCCTCAGTAAATTCCAAAAGATTGAAATTCTATCAACCAACTTTTCAGACCACAAAGGTATAGAACTAGAAATAAACTGTACAAAGAAAACAAAAAGGCTCACAAACACATGGATGCTTAACAACATACTCCTAAATAATCAATGGATCAATGAACAAATTAAAATAGAGATCAAAGAATATATGGAAACAAATGACAACAACAACACAAAGGCCCAGCTTCTGTGGGACACAGCAAAAGCAGTCTTAACAGGAAAGTATATAGCAATCCAGGCATACTTAAAGAAGGAAGAACAATCCTAAATGAGTAGTCTAACATCACAATTATTGAAACTGGAAAAAGAAGAACAAATGAAGCCTAAAGTCAGCAGAAGGAGGGACATAATAAAGATCAGAGAAGAAATAAATAAAATTGAGAAGAATAAAACAATAGAAAAAAATCAATGAAACCAAGAGCTGGTTCTTTGAGAAAATAAACAAAATAGATAAGCCTCTAGCCAGACTTATTAAGAGAAAAAGAGAATCAACACACACCAACATATTCAGAAACGAGAAAGGAAAAATCACAGCAGACCCCACAGAAATACAAAGAATTATTAGAGAATATTATGAAAACCTATTTGCTAACAAGCTGGAAAACCTAGAAGAAATGGACAACTTCCTAGAAAAATACAACCTTCCAAGACTGATCAAGGAACAAACAGAAAATCTAAACAGACAAATCAACAGCAACAAAATTGAAGTGGTAGTCAAAAAACTACCCAAGAGCAAAACGCCTGGGCCAGATGGATTTACCGTGGAATTTTATCAGACATACACAGAGGACATAATCTCCATTCTCCTTAAAGTTTTCCATAAAATAGAAGAGGAGGGAATACTCCCAAAGTCATTCTATGAAGCCAGCATCACCCTAATACCAAAACCAGGCAAAGACCCCCCAGAAAAAGAAAATTACAGGCCAATATCCCTGATGAACATAGATGCAAAAATACTCAACAAAATAGTAGCAAACCGAACTCAAAAATACATTAAGAGGATCATACACCATGACCAAGTGGGATTCATCCCAGGGATGCAAGGATGGTACAACATTCAAAAATCCAACAACATCATCCACCACATCAACAAAAAGAAGGACAAAAACCACATGATCATCTCCATAGATGCTGAAAAAGCATTCAACAAAATTCAACATCCATTCATGATAAAAACTCTCAACAAAATGGGCATAGAGGGCAAGTACCTCAACATAATAAAGGCCATATATGATAAACCCACAGCTAACATCATACTGAACAGTGAGAAGCTGAAAGCTTTTCCTCTGAGATCGGGAACAAGACAGGGATGCCCACTCTCCCCACTGTTATTTAACATAGTACTGGAGGTCCTTGCCACAGCAATTAGACAAAACAAAGAAATACAAGGAATCCAGGTTGGTAAAAGAAGACGGTAAAGAAGTCATTATTTGCAGATGACATGATATTGTACATAAAAAACCCTAAACACTCCACTCCAAAACTACTAGAACTGATATTGGAATACAGCAAAGTCGCAGGATACAAAATTAACAAACAGAAATCTGTGGTTTTTGTATACACTAATAATGAACCAATAAAAGAGAAATCAGGAAAACGATTCCATTCACAATTGTATGAAAAAGAATAAAATACCTAGGAATAAACATAAAGAAGTGAAAGACCTATACCCTGAAAACTACAAGACACTCTTGAGAGAAATTAAAGAGGTCACTAACAAATGGAAAATCATCCCATGCTTCTGGCTAGGAAGAGTTAATATTGTCAAAATGGCCATCCTGCCCAAAGCAATATACAGATTTGATGCAATCCCTACCAAATTACCAACAACATTCTTCAATGAACTGGAACAAATAGTTCAAAAATTCATATGGAAACACCAAAGACCCTGAATAGCCAAAGCAATCTTGAGAAAGAAGAATAAAGTGGCGGGGATCTCACTCCCCAACTTCAAGCTCTACTACAAAGCCATAGTAATCAAGACAATTTGGTACTGGCCAAAGAACAGAGCCACAGACCAGTGGAACAGATTAGAGACTCCAGACGTTAACCCAAACATATATGGTCAATTAATATACGATAAAGGAGCCATGGACATACAATGGGAAATGACAGCCTCTTCAACAGATGGTGCTGGCAAAACTGGACAGCTACATGTAAGAGAATGAAACTGGATCATTGTCAAACCCCATACACAAAAATAAACTTGAAATGGATCAAAGACCTGATTGTAAGTCATGAAACCATAAAACTCTTAGAAAAAAAACATTGGCAAAAATCTCTTGGAGATAAACATTAGCAACTTCTTCACGAACATATCTCCCCAGGCAAGGAAAACAAAAGCAAAAATGAACAAGTGGGACTACATCAAGCTGAAAAGCTTCTGTACAGCAAAGGACATCATCAATAGAACAAAAAGTTACCCTATGGTATGGGAGAATATATTCGTAAATGACAGATCCGATAAAGGCTTGACATCCAAAATATATAAAGAGCTCATGCACCTCAGCAAACAAAAAGCAAATAATCCAATTAAAAAGTGGGCAGAGGAGCTGAACAGACAGTTCTCCAAAGAAGAAATTCAGATGGCCAACAGACACATGAAAAGATGCTCCACATCACTAGTTATCAGAGAAATGCAAATTAAAACCACAATGAGATATCACCTCACACCAGTAAGGATGGCTACCATCCAAAAGACAAACAACAACAAATGTTGACGAGGTTGTGGAGAAAGGGGAACCCTCCTACACTGCTGGTGGGAATGTAAATTAGTTCACCCATTGTGGAAAGCAGTATGGAGGTTCCTCAAAATGCTCAAAATAGACTTACCATTTGACTCAGGAATTCCACTTCTAGGAATTTACCCCAAGAATGCAGCAGCCCAGTTTGAAAAAGACATATGCACCCCTATGTTTATCGCAGCACTATTTACAATAGCCAAGAAATGGAAGCAACCTAAGTGTCCATCAGTAGATGAATGGATAAAGAAGAGATGGTTCATATACACAATGGAATATTATTCAGCCATGAGGAAGAAAACAAATCCTACCATTTGCAACAACATGGATGGTGCTAGAGTGTATTATGCTCAGTGAAATAAGCCAGGCAGAGCAAGACAAATACCAAATGATGTCCCTCATTTGTGGAGTATAACAACAAATCCAAACTGAAGGAAGGAAATAGCAGGAGAGTCACAGACTCTGAGAAGGAACTGTTACGGAAGGGGAGGGCTCAGGGAGGGCTGGTGTGGAGGGAGGGAGCAGGGGATGGAGGGGCATCATTATTAGTGCACAGGGTGTATGTGGGGTTGCAGAGAGTATAGTGTGGCAGAAAGAGGACAAGTAGTGGCCCTGTGGCATTTTACTACACTGCTGGACAGTGACTGCAATGGGGTATGATGGGGGACTCGATAATATGGGTGAATGCAGTAACCACATTGTTTTTATTGTGAAACCTTCATAAGATTGTATATCAATGATTCCTTAATAAAAATAAGAGAATGAGTCTCTGTTCAAGTGGTTTCAGTGTAACATGTTTCTTAGTTCTTTGGCCTTTTGTCCAGATCTCTTTACAAAAGCTAAGCTATGGTCTGTTGACCAGAAGTTAGGCATCTGGATCATTCTGGAGACCAATTACGCATATTTTTTGTCAGGGGCCACAGAGTGTGGATTCAGAGTCACCGGCACTGACTCATTTGTAGACTGACTGTTTCACCAGGTCTTAGGGTGTCTTACCTAGAAAGCCAAAGGCTTGGATTCTCATGTCTCTCCTGTTCCCTCCACAGTCCTTCTTCCAGCAAGGGGGACGGCCCAGCACCAGCTCGGTCCGGGCTTGTTAACCCCCCACATTCATGTTTTCCTCCTTTGTCCAATCAGACTCAGTTCCCTGAGTAATTCTTGAGCACCACCACTGTACTGACTCGATTCTGCATCTTTCTAATTGCCCCTGAGGAAGTGCTGGAACCCCACGAAAGTGAGGCGGAGGAGAAGGTCCCATCAGGAGCCACGGTAAGGTTGCCTTTCTTGAAGAGAGAAACATTGATTGATTGTGTTCTTGGCTTCTTTTTCAATAAAGTTCAGACAGGAAAAACTGATCATGTATAGAACAAAGATATTAGGTAGTGCTTATTTGGGGGAGTGGGATGGAGCAGAATCTTAGCCACAGGTACTTGACTTAAAAGGACCTCCAAAATCAGCAGTTATTGGATTGTAACCTGTATTTTAGGGGGCCTTTTTCCTCAGCAATTTTTCCATTTTCGATTAGGAATTTTGTAATTGCCACCCAAGCCAGACTGGAGAGTTCCCCTCTCCAGGAATGCTTCTGTCCTTTCCGTGCGTGCCCTCTGTGCCTGTTTCAGAGGCCTGTGACTGCACCAAGACTTCCCCTCTGGTTTCCTAGAGTCAACAAGAGAACAAAACTCCTGTGCAAACAGGACACGATGTGGTCTGATGCTCACAGTGCGTCAGGAGCAGGGGAAAGCAATAAGTCTCCCAGAATCCCTCACTCTCTAAGGAAATAGTCTAGATAAGTAATGTGGGGCTTTCTTGCTGGCTTTAGTCTAGGGAGCCACCCTGCTTCCAGCTACCTGGTAGGAATGGGGGTTGGGGGTGTAGTAAGAAATGGATTTTCCACACATACACAATGGCGTACTATTCAGCCATAAGAAGAACACAAATCCCACCATTTGCATCAACATGGAAGGAGCTAGAGGGTATTATGCTCAGTGAAATAAGCTACGAGGAGAAAGACAAGTAACAAATGATTTCCCTTATTTGTGAAGTATAACAACGAAGAAAAACTGAAGGAACAAAACAGCAGCAGACTCACAGACTCCAAGAAGGGCCTAGTGATTATCAAAGGGGAGGGTTGGAGGAAGGGGAGGGGAGGGTGCGTGGGGAGGGAGGGAGAAAGGGATTGAGGAGTACTGTGTTTGGTGAACATGGTGTGCGTGGGGGAAGACAGTGTAGCTCAGAGAAGACAAGTAGTGACTCTGTGGCATCTTACTATGCTGATGGACAGTGACTTCAATGAGGTATGGGGGTGACTTGATATATGGGTGAATGTAGTAAGCACAATATTTTTCATGTGAAACCTTCATAAGAGTGCATATCAATGATACCGTCATAAAAAAATACACACAAGGAAATATAATCCTCTTTGTCAGTTAAAAATATTTTTTAAAACTGTCAAGTATAAATTTTACTAATAAAGTAATTCCAAAGGACCCAGGAGCAGGGAAATGACATGTATTGAGTACCCCCTCTTTCCAAGTGCTCACCCAACCATTTCTGAATCATTACCACAACCTGTAATTCTGGGACCACGTGTCTCACTTGGCAGCCAGAGGCTCAGAGAGGTGAAGTTACCTGCCTAGGGTCACACAGCTGGTGAGGAGGCCAGAATGTAAACTGGGTCTGAGTTCAGACTGCCGCAGACCCCCATGCTGCCTCCTACTCTTACAACACAAAGCTTAAATAAATAAAGCGATTCACCATTGGCCTCAGGGAACATTTGTTCAGCCAACCAGTATTAAAGGAAGTCATCTTACCAAGTCCAGCTGTAAACATCCTGAGCCCTCCCTCAGCACCCCCACCTCAAGTTTCTACTTTGCCTTGAGAGCAGCTCTAACCTGGGGCCCCTGCCAGGCTCCAGCGGGGGCCAGGCCCTGCCCTGATCAGACAGCCGGCCCTGGGCTCTGCCTCACGCCCCCCAGGTCTGTGCCACCTCTGGGTGTGAGGGACAGCAGATGCCCTCCCCTCCCCCAGGCGGGAGTGAGACCCGCCCAGGCTAACGTGCAGACAGAGAGACAGGCCATGACCGGTGTGACCTGGAGGCCGAGGAGCATCTGCCTGCTGGGAGGCGCTGACCTGGGACCTGGGAGAGGTCCGGACCCAGGGCAGCCTCTCTCTGGGCATGTCTTTTCCTGCTTTGCTCTCTCCCTCTCTTCCTTCCATCGTTCCCTCTCCCTCGCCCTCTTGCTCTCTCCACCTGCAGCCTCTTCCATCTCGGCTTCTCTCTGCCGCCCCCTCTTTCCCAACCACTCTTCCCTGTGTCCAGGGTGGAAGATGTCACCTCTCAGCCTCTGGGTGTTGACACCTTGGCCCACCTGCCCTGCACAGCCAGGCTGGTACCCATAACCCCAAGTCTTCCCGGGAGAAAAGCAAGGGTGGGCCCAGTGGTGGTCAGGGGTCACCTGGTGTGTCAGCCAAGCCCCACATGGCTGCCTGGTTTGAAGGCCAAGGCCACGGCCAGAACACAGCAACTCCCTCCTGTGCCTGTACAGGGGCTGCCCAGCACCCTCTCCCCACCACCTACCACGTTCCAACAAGCTCTGAGACCCATGCGGATGGAGGCAGTTCAGGTCCAAGTTTTGCCCAGGCCTCCAAGCCCAGTTGGGACCCAGCTCCTGGACTTTCTCCAGCAACATACCAGCTTGGTGACCTGGGACTGGGGGTCAGCCTTCTGCACACCTCAGCAACCCATGTGCAAAACAGGTGGGGTGACAATACCTGCTTTGCAGGGTCTTTGGGAGGATTCAATACAGATGAAGGTGGAGGAGGAACTTAGGACAGTGCCCGGCACAACTAGGCCGCCTGTATGTGCCCATCATTATCACCACCACTATCACCATCATCAATGTGACAAGAGAGGGGACAGTCCCTCAGAGAGGCCAGTCCCTGCCCTCAGGGCCACACCTGTGGTTGAACAAGTTGGGATTATTACTGGAGCGAAGGAGAGCACAAATTGTGGGGAACCACAGGCATCAGAATGGGGGGCATTTGGATCTATTATAGGGGCGGGGCTTGGGGTGTCGGCTGTGGCTCACTAGTGGCTGGATGGTTGCCAGAAGGAGGGGACAGTTCTGCAGTCTGCCATTTCATTACACCTTATCTAGTGGGAGTGAAGACGGAGCTGTCACTGGTCAGGAAGCAGCAGCCACCCATCCCTCCCTGGGAAATGGGGACGTGTGGCATTGTGTAAAGTGCATGGAAACCTTATCTCTACCTCACATTTTACCGCAGGCTCAGAGGGACCTGCCTGATGTCGATGTTCTGTGAGACCATTTATGTCTAACAGGAGGACAGCATTGCACATCTGTTGGCCTCAGACCCATTTCTGGAAGTCTTTCATTCTCAGGCCCCCTTCCTCATACATATTCATTCAACAAACACTTCAGGAGCACCTCGGGGGGCTGGGCCCTGCAGCTGGCTAGGATGGTACACAAGAGACAGATGGGTGCCCTGCTCCTGGGGGCTTCCAGCCTAGAGGGGAAGCAGGAACAGGAGTGAGCAGGAGCTGCTACGGGAGGGCCAGGAAGGGTTCTCTGAAGAAGGGACAGCTGTGGCGTGGGCAGGCATTAGCCAGTGAGAAGGGGGGGTTTGCAGATAGGAGCTGCAGAGTTGGGCCTATAGACTGTGTTAGCACTTTCATAGCATATGTTTTATAAAAGCGTGCACACACACACACACACAAATAAGAGAAACAAGGCAAGCATTCAATAATTTCTAATATAAGCAATGCCATGCCATGTAGGTCATACAAACTATGGTGTAGGTGTACGCAGCAAATACATTTTCCTACTACAACCTGCATCCTTCAGTGTTCCCCTCCCCCCCCATTAGGAATTCTCTGGAGCAAGGGGAAATATGGCAACGCTGAATAGTTTCAGATTTAATTTTAGTAGTTTTCTTAACCTCATTAAGGTCCTATTAGAACTATCAATTTCAAACAAAACAGAAATAGACTCATAAACACAGAGGAAAGACTGGTGGTCACCATTGTTGGGGGAGAGATGGGTGAGAGAGGAGAAGAAGATAAAGAGGTACAAGCATCCAATTATATAATAAGTCAGTCATGGGGATGCGAGTGCAGCATAGGGAATATAGTCAATCATACGGTAATAATTGTACCCTGTGGATGGTAATGCCACTTATCGTGGTGAGCATTTTGTAATGTGTGTAACTGCCGAATCGTTATGTTGTACTCCTGAAACCAATATAACATTGTAAATCAACTATATTTCAACTTAAATAAAGAAAAGAATAACAAAAAATTGTAAAACTTTTTTTGGAGTGAATCTGGAGTAAATCTGGAATGGTGGAGATGGTTATGGAAGCATTTCCCTTTTGCATACCACAAATCATAGCAACATCTGCGACTTCAGTGTGACCAAGCATGTGAAATGCACTCGACATCACTAGCAATCAGTGAACCACATACTAAAACCTTACTATCTTACTCCTACACCCACCAGAATGGACACGTTATCAGGGTTGACGTGACTGAGGCAGCCATCAAGTAAAAAGCAAGAAATACTAAGGATGTTTCTACCATAAAACAGACTTGTGGCTCTTGTGTCTTCCTCTGGATTCCACTGAATATTTAAGAGAGAAATAAATCTCAGACACTTTTCCAGAGAACAGACACACAGGGACACACCCCTGCTGTCATCAGGTCAGGGGGATATTGTTGCTACCCCAGGAACAGACATACAGGGGAGGGGAATGGAGGACCGACTCTTTTGAATGTTGATGCCAAACTCTGATACCAAGAACTAGCAATTTAGATTCAGAGAATTGGAAAGGCAAGAAAGTGGGATTTCCCGGTGGGATTTCCATGGGTTGATGGGGACAGGATCCCTGGGGTTTGGGGCCTGCCAGGAGGGTGATGAGAAGATAGAGGGCCATTGGGTTGCTGGAATGAACATTTGGTGACAGAGGGAAGGAGGGCTGGGTGGTCCTCATGGAGGGCCCTGGGGTGGGGTCTCCAGTCTGTGGCTTTGGAGGCGTCCCTCTAAGAGGACATGGGACACGGTCCCCTGCCTCTGCAGGGTCTGCAGAGGAATGAGGAGTGAGCGGGGCAGGTGCGCACCCTGAGCCAGCACAGCCACGCCTGCTCTCAGCAAGGCCTTAGCCTGGGCTGCTCAGAGTGAGATCCCACAGACAAGTGGGCCACAGACTTGACTCAGGAAGCCACTGCAGGGCCAGCCCAGACAGCTGCTCTCTGGCTAATGCACTCTAGCTGCTCGTGCAGGGCTGGTCAGCTGAAGGGAGCTAATTCTTGGCACAGGCATGATGTGGCAGATGGTTTGGAATGTCCCAGGTTCTGAGTCAGCTTGGGGGTCAAACAGACACCTGGTCCCTCGGGATGGTCACCTGGCCATCGGGAGGCTCAGTGTGAGACAGCTGACAGTGTGCAGAGGCTGGGGGCGGGCGGCCACAGGGACGTCCCCTGTGCTTGTGTTTGGATCAGAGACTGAAACAGAGAGAAAAGGCCTGGGTTAGGATTTGGGCTCTTTTCTTGGCTCAGATGCCTCCTCCAGGGCATCACCTTCTCCTGCAGAAACCTCGGGGCAGGAGGACTTGAGAAAGACAGTGAGGGGAGCCCTTGGTTCAGGGCCCCAGGGTGGGTCTCAGGTGCCCTGGGCAGGTCTCGGGGGTTCAGAGGTCTCTGTCCCCAGGGAAACAACCCGTTCCTGTCCCAGATCCATCATGAACCAGTGTTGTGACCCTGGAAAAACCACTGAACTCTTTAAATGTCAATGTCCTAAACTGTAAAATACTGGTAACAGCCCCTGCTCTGCCCACCCCACAGGACTGATGTGGGGACTCACGGGAGATGCTAACAGATACTGTTTGTGAGCCATAAACATCATCTCCATGTAAAGGCTGAAGAGTGAACTCCCCCCGCCTCTGTCCTGTAGTCACCCAAGGCCCCCCTAAATGCAGCCACTACCAAAGTTCTACAGACATGTAATGACTGAACACTTAACAGAGCTCTTAGGAAGTAACAGCCATTTTCTTAAGGACTGACCTATATTTAAACATTTTTAGCCTCATGCCACAATACCAAAAAGTAGTTTCTATTAATGTTTTCATAGGATAGTGCAGAGAATGGAGGTACAACTGGGTGATGTAATCTTCCCAGATTCATGTGGCTTCTAAGTGGGATTTGAACCCAAGATACGAGGCACTGGCCTCGCAGGCTCGGGCACTGTGCTCTGCTGACCTTCTGTAACTGTCTCATCTGAGCAATGCTATTTCCCACATCATCTGTCCACTGGGTGTTTTAAGTGCACACCAAATGGCAAGATGCTCCTAAAGCCCAACTGCATTTCAGGAGGCTCCACTTGGCAGCTGGCGAACGAGGGATCAGAAGTTTGAAATGGGGATAAGTTATTACTAGTTTCCTATGGTTTTCTGCCAATAAGATGTGAACAGCTCTTTTTATTGTGAATGCTTTTCCCAGATGCTTACACGATGGGGAGAAAGAAAAGTCCTTTCTCCTTCGAGAAGATATGCAGCCCACCCCCAGAAGTGGGTCAGAAAAGTGGGCATCGGGCCACACGGCAGGTTGCACCCCACCTGTGGGTCAGTTGAAGATACTGTGGAAATTCGGTTTTTAAGTAAGATTCAACCATAGTGATTGAAGTTACTCAGTGTGCCATATGTAAAAGAAAACTATAAAAGTGCTAAGCCCTTTTTATTCCACACATGAAAGTTTTCATTCTCTAAGTCAATCAGTAGTTCTATGACTGTAGAAATAAATATGCATTTAAAACTCGGGTTTGGTTCATATTTAACAGTAAACAATGTCTCAAGCTAATGTTTTGATATTAGCTGATTGCCTAACACTAGCAGAAATCAATCCCTCCCTGAAATGGTGCTGCCAGATTATTTTTTAATTAATTCACCAGTATTTAGAAGAGCTTTAGATGAGCATAAAGTTGAGCAGATGATGGAGAAAGTTCTCATACAAGCCCTTCCTGCACAGCTCCCTCTGTTATCCACATCCTCTGTTACTGAACTAATATTGACCATACTTTACACTAAGGCTCATTTTTTGTGTTGTACATTCCTATGGTTTTTGAAAAATATATAAGATCATGTGTCAAGCAACCAGAAGAGTCCAGCTGCTCTTCTAACCCCTGTGCTACCTGTCGGCCCCCCACCCTTTCCCCCTAAACTCCTGACAACCACTGATCTTCTCACTGTCTCTGATTTGTGCCCTTTCCAGAATGTGTTCCAGTTGGAATCATGTATGCAGCTTTTTCAGACTGCTTTCTTTCATCTAGCTTTACACGTTTAAGGGTTTCCATAGCTTAATTACTTTCTCACCAGCCAGTCTAAAATTGCCTCAGGTGTTCCCAGTGAGCAATCAACATTGGGAACCATTAAGCTACAATTTGGTTCTCCAAGTGTGGTCCAGGACAGTCAGCATCAACATCAGCTGGGAATATGTTAGAAATGTACATTCTCAGGCCTCATCTCAGACCCACTAAGCCAGCAACTCTCAGGGTGGGTCATCTAAGGGTTCTTATGCACACTCAGGTTTGAGAACCACTAGGTATCTAGTCCTCTTCCTATCCTCTTGACAAACTAATTGACTATCTATAGGGAAAATTGAAGTTCCTACGGTCAGGATCTTCACCTGAACCTAAACTACTTGATGATGTAACTGGCCTGCTGCTAGGCTACTGCTTCCATGTGCACAAGCAATAGGCTATTACTGACTGGGTCACTGTATAAAGAGATCTGCCCAGTGCTCTGGGCAGAGGCGGAGACAAAGGAGGATTACAGACCTGCAGACTGCTGGATGCAGACATAACTCTAATGCTCAACCTCTCACCAGGAGAACATGCCGGGTAATAAACCCTTTCACCCCAAGAACATTCCATTGTCATTCCTCCATCTCACTGAATCCATAGTGAACTTTCCGGAGGCCAAAACCCACTGGCAATGTCAGCAGGATTCATTGTTGATCAAGGAAAAGAACAGGCTGCCCTTATGGGAGGGGCGCTTCAGTGGGCTGCATCTATCAGTGTAGAGATAGTGGATTGTCCCCCAGTGGGGATGTGGTCTGAGGTGGCTTGCCTCCTAGAGGGCTGGGCTCCACCCCAGGGCTGGAGCAAGTGGAGGTGACACCTGAGGCAGTGGGGGGGGGGGGCCCTTGGTATAGTAAGTAGGTCCTTTGAGAACCAGAGTGCCCGTGAGGCAGCAGGATTGTGGGTTGGCCACTTCTCACAGTATTAAAAAGTCTACAGATGAGAAGAGAGTGCTCCTGAATGAGACACAAGAAATGGCAGCACAAGAATGCGAGCTGCGAACTGCTGTGGAGTCACTGAAGACTGAAATGTCGCTGATACAAGGGGAGGCAGCACAAGCGCACTGGCTGCAAGGTGCTGTGAAGGAAGCAAAAGATTCGTTACAAAATGAAATGGTGAGGCTGGGAGGTATTGTGGAAGAGGTAAAGGCCATGAAGGAGAAGCACGGACCCCTGCAAAAAGCACAAGAAGAGGCAGAGCGAGAGCGGGAGCTGTGAGGTCCAGTGAAGGAGGTAAAAGATTCCTGAGAGAATGAGACAGCAGCGCGGCTCGGTGCTCTGAGGGAGGCAGAGGCCATGGAGGAAACAGGCACATTCCTGGCACACAGGCGGAGGCGGCAGGAGCAGGCCAGCTGTGAGGCATTGAGTGAAGGTGAGAGAACTGCTGAAGACTGAGCTGGCACTGCTGCGAGGCCTGGTGGAAACGGTAAAGGGTGTAGCAGAGGAGAGACTCGGGGAAGGGGGGAGAAAGGTGCCATCAACCCCAGAAATGGAGGAGCTGGGGACGGATGAAGGGGTGGTGCCAGAGGCACTGACCCCTCCTCTATTGAAAGCACGCCCAGTGGTTGTAAAGAAAATAAAGACCCAGCAGCTGAGAGTTCCCCCAGGAGAGGAGCAGCCCCTCCCCAGGTCGTGAAGCACTCTATGCTCTGCCCCTGTGCTCAGGCTGAGCTGGTGGATTTGGGCTCCTGGTTCAGGTTCAGGCAGAAGCCCTCGAAGTCAGTATTAGCTTGGCTCCTGCGTCTGTGGAACTTAGGGGTGGATGGAACTGTTGAAGTTTTCCAACGGTATCATGGGATTCTTAGTCATCTGTAATTCTGCCCAGCTCTTCTGCAGTGCATTGTTCACGCCATGTAAGGCCACAGTGGCTCAGCTCTGGGGCGTTTCTCCAAAGAACCCCTGGGAGAATGTGTGCTTAATGCACATGTCATGATCCCTTTCTGAAGGCATGCAATTTTGTTTCTAATCACTCCATTCAAATAGACTATTGTACAGTGGTTCATGATGTTTTTAATCTGTTGGGGGACTTTAAGCTATTTAAAAAAGGCTCTAAAGCAACTCACCACGCTTGCTGAGGCCTCGGCTTCCACTAACACCTAGATTTGCAATCCAGTCACCCTGGCCCCTGACAGTGCTGCTCACACACTCCCAGTTCCCCGCTCACCTTGGTGCACAAACACCCTAAGCCTTGCTGGTTTTTGTTTCCTTGTCATCACTCATACCAATTTCCTTCCTCTCCATCCAAGCAAACCATATTTACCTCTTAAGGTGAATTTGTTCATTCATTCATCAAATCTTAATTGAGTGCCTTTTAAGTGCCAGGCACCACCCTGGACAGTGGGGGTACAGCGGTAAACAAAGAGGGAAGCCCACGCCATTCCTCTTGGAGACATAGGTGAGCACATGGGCCATCATTACCCTTCCTGGTGAGGATACAGAGGGAGAGATCCAGTCCCAGGAGATATACTGTGGGGTGGGTTACCATGCCCAGCTCTAGGTGGTTTATGGGAGGTGTTCCCAAGCAGAAGGATGGATGGGAGGTAGAGAGGGGAAAAGATTCCTAGCAGTGAGAAGAGATTAGGCTGCAAAGGTAAGCAAAGGCCAGCTTTTCAGGGGCTTTTAAGACATGGAAGGAGTTTGCCCTCTTACCTAAAGGGCCTGAAGGAGAGAGTATTAAGGATCTATAGGTAGGGACCTGGTGTGAATCCCATTTATTCCTTGAGGTCGTCTCCAATTATTTAAATCCCAAGTGATTTTTTTTCCTTCCTTGATTGCCAAAGCAATTACTGACTCTACTTAGCAGCCTTACTCCAAATTCATATGGTCATTCTCTGCTGTTGGTTCTCCATTTTGTGCTCACAGCGCTCATTCAAGTATTACACTTTTGACTTGAATGTCCAGAATCCACAATGCATTTACTTAAAAGTTCCCTATGTCTATAGAGTAATTGTTCCTCCAGTCAAACAATGTCATTTAATACCACCTCTCTGGCCTCTTATGTGCCTTAAATTGTGCTGTACAACCTCAGTGACCACTTGGACATGAAATGCAGATGAAAAGTGACTGTACACTCAGTGGTAACATAAAATACACACTGATCAAAATTACATGGAATACCAGTCCTGGTGACTGGTGGTCCAGGACAACCAGTGTTCTAGAATGTTACCTAACTCTAGAAACCTTGATTTCAATTCCTCACAATTCTTAATATGGTTCTCAATGTAGCATAAAGATTTACTTGAATTTTACATTAATTTTCATGACTTGTTTTACTCTTTTTAAATTATGAAATATATCAGGCATCCATAAATGTATAAAAAATAATACAAGGAACACTCATATTTCCATCACCCAACTTAAGGAATAAAACACTGTAATGACAACTGGACCCTTTCTTTACCCCTCCTCACTGAAAGATAGTGCTTGTCTTGAATTTGGTGTTTATCATCCCCATACATGCTTTCACTGCAGCTGTAGGTATTCACAAGCAATGCATGATATTACTTCTCAGATTTTAAAGTGTTATATAAATGATGTCATAATGTAGCCTTCTGCAACTCTTTGGTTGAATTCTATCTTTGAGATTTGTCCATTCAATTATAGATGCAGCTCTGGCTGATCAGTCTCACTGCTGCACTGTGTTCCACTGTAGGAAGATACTCATTTAGGACATTCAGTTGGTTCCAACTCTTCACTAAACAACATAATACTGTAGTGTGTGTATTTGCATTTAGCTCCTTGTGTACATGTGTGAGGGCTTCTGGAGACACCGATACAGTGGTGGGACTGCTGGATGGCAGGGTATGTGCTTCATCAGCCTAACTAGATGCTACTCAAAGGGGGGCCATTGACACTCCTGTCAGGAGTATGTGAATTCCTCTGGCTTCACACTCTTGATGACCCATGTTACTTTCATATTGAGAGATTGATGTATTCATACATATTTACATACTTACACACACACACATACACACACCAGGATTCTTAGGGCAAAACAAAACTTTATTAAATGAGTTTGCTTTAGAACTTCCCAGAAAGCAACAAATGGCTACTTTAAATTTTTTGAGAGCCTAGAATTAACTGATTGAATTATTTTGAAAATATTATGGGAAAAAAGTACAAAATTGTCTCCAGTCTTATCCCATTAAAATAGTCACTTTCAAAATATATGATTATATTCATATATTGAATGATGTTTAAAATGAATTCACTATTGGCTTATTTTATGTGTTATATGTATTTTCTAAATATGTTTAATCCTGTATACTGGTGTTCCAGTGGGTCTGAATTGACAGTTAAATAAAAATCGACGGAACAAGCTTCCAGGTCAGACTCGCTTTTATTTTAGAACTTGTCTCTTGCTACATTGTAACTCCCAAGAGCAGCTCTGGTCATCAAGAGTATTCATGCTTCTGTTTTTTATTTTCTTTTGCAGTGAAAATCAAGTACACAGAAAGCAAAGCATGTGAAAACATAAAACAAATGATCACAGAACAAAATAGCAGTTGATAAAGTTATCCTCATCTCACTTTTTCTGTCTCACAAACTCATTCTTCTGTGAACATCCTGGTGAAGAGCCAACATCGACAATGGTGGCAGCTGTGTGATAGGTGCGTTTTCCAGGGCATTCTGCCAGGTCCACAGTAGGTTCGGGCCAGAACTGAAGACATGAGCATGGATTTCTAGTTCTAACAATAGAAGACATTCCTAGTAAATTCAAATTCTGCTTTTCACTTGAGTCCAATTTAAAATACAGGTGTGATGAAAATTATAACAAAAAATCTTCTTTAGACAAATACATCATCAGAATTGATGCCTGGACTGTATAGAGTCGTCAAAGGAAAGATTCAGTTAATTCTTCAAGGTCAGCTGTCCCTTCCTCAGGAGAAACGAAATCGTCTCTCAGATCTGCTCACTGACATCTTCACTCAGAAAAGTCTTTCCCCCAAATGTGGAACAGCACAAAATACTAGCCAACTGTTTTCATGAAAAATTGCTGCCACTCTACCACTAATGGATGATTTATGATTTCTGGTTAGAACCATTTGGAATTACACATGCCAACAGATATCTTATTTTCTGCTATGATCATCTTGTATCCTCACGACCTGCAGAACATAAAAATATGCATTGCTTTTAATGTCACTGGATTTGTTAGAAATGTTCCCTCTGCTCCTTTTTATGCCACATATGAAACAAACACATGTAGTTATGCCATTTTCAATAGTCAAAATAAAAGGGTGATATGATAATGGATATAAATGAACAACATGTAAGTGGAACTATAGATACACTTCTTCCTAGGAAAAATCAGTGCAGTTCATGGCCTGGAATTCCATGCTCGATGCACTTAGTGGCTGGTGTCATTGATGAAGAGCTAAAAGGACTTTGCCCAAACTCCCTTAGATCTTTCTTTTAGAGTTAATCTCTAGGACAACATTCTTTCCCTTCCAATCCCGCCTCCCCCTTCCTCTTTGGCCACCCCATGTGAGCTTCAGCTGCTATCCAGCCATGGAAGTGGCTTTAACCAAATGCAACGTGAGTGCCTGGGAGTTTGCAGCCCTCCCTGGGGCAGCCCTTGACCAATCAATGACCCATGAGGGAGAAAGAAACCTCAACTTCTTTGCCCAAGGTCAGGACTATTCTGCAGCGTAACTCACATGCCAGAGTGCCTGGAAGGGGACTCTCTGGCACTTCACTGGAGATGCCACCCTGGTTCGGCTTCCTCTGCTCTGGGTGTCCTACGAGTGCCAATTCCATAAATCCCATGCACACGGCCCCCACCTCAGGGCAGGCCCCTCAAGGAACCTGACCCAAGACAGTTTCTGAACGATGATCCCACCCACTTATCATCAGACACCTTTGCTTACACACTTACCCCAAAGGAAAAAATCATGTCCTCTTGCTTTGCATAGTAAATTAGTAAAGCTAATTAGTAATAGCACATCTATATTTGTCTTTATAATTTTAAATGATAAAAAAGGATGTCATTTGTGAGATATTTAAAGATAAAACTTCCCCCCAAATTAAACTTCTGCATTTTTCTTTTAATTTACCCAGTAAGATGCAAATTCATAGTGATTCTATAGCACTATTATCCATTTAAAATATATATAAACATGCTCATGGTTAAAAGTCAGATATTTTGTAATGTTCATTTCTTTCCTTAAACATGTATTTCCATTCCACTTCCCCCACAGAACTTCTTTGTAAATATATTTATATGATTAAAAATCTTATTATTTGCCTGATTGCTGCAGCAAAGTACATGTGTATCTAAATGTATGTTTTAAATTTCCTATGAATATAATGTCTATGTATTAACAGTTTTTCTGTGGATTACCATAAGAATTTATCAAAACAGTATGTATACTTAAATTTTGGTAACTTTATAAAAACAAAAAGTAAACATTTTGATTGGAAATGTATCTCTTAGTGAGATGGAGAGTTTTCCCTATTATTTTTATTTATTACAATTCATTGTTAGAGTGAGGCAGAGTTTAATATCAATTCTATTAATATTTATTGTTATAGATTTAAGCACTGATAAATATTGTTTACATAGATGGGTTCTGAAGGACTTTTACTATAGCAATGTCAGACATTTAAATTCTCTCTGAGTTATATGCCAAAAACCACCCAGTAATCTTTCAAAAGATTTTACAAAAGAATGTTATCCAATTATTAGATGACATCACTTCTGGCAACTGTACCCAAAAATACTACCAAACTTATAGAATACCACTTTTCACTCAGAGGCACAGTGTTTAATTCAAGAAACTAAATATGGTTAGATATGTTAATATTGCTAAATTAAGTACACTTGACACATGTACTATTACTATATTTTTTGATAAAATAATATTTCTCATAAGCTGTTTTATATATTTTTTTCTTCACAATTGTGAAGCTGCCACTTAGCTCATTTACTTTATGGGACATACCCCCATACAGCCCAGCTGGCAGGACTAGTCCTCAATACACACCCAGTCAGAACCTCTGCCTTAGGGAGTTTGATTTGGTCGTCCCGCTGATGTAAAGCTGCCGAGGGTCCCTGTGATGCCGTCTCACTTATGATTCCACTCAGAGATAGGCATGTGATTAAGGATCTTGCTATGAATTTTTCGGCTTGCTTCCCATCAATATTTCCCTTATGCTCTTTGCTTTGTTTTCAAGGAATTCTCACTCCTTTGACAAGAGTTGGGAGATGGAACATCAGACTATTAAATTACATTTGTTATCATTCCTATCATCTGCCCTCTGTAATATACCTGACCTCAGGACATCCCAGGATGAGCCCGAGCGCCCCGTCTGTGTACGCATGCCTCCTTTAGCGGAATCATGAGCGGGGTGGGTGGTCTTAGAGGAGGCCTGCAGATCCGATATTCGAACTGACCCCCTGTTTGATAACACACAGCCTGACTGCACCCGAAGCTTTCCTCAGAGGGTTTCACATCTGGCCAAAGGGCCATAAGCAGATTCCGGATGGCTGAGAAATATGACATTTTTGGGGTGAAGTGAGGGACATTTGTAAAGGGGGTGCAGGAAAGGAGACATCCATGATTCATCAGACACAAACATCCCAGGTAGACAGAGCCCTTTAAGGCTAGTGTTTGAAAACCTGCACCCTGGGGAGTCTTCATACCCAAAACATGGCCTTACCCAAGCTTTTCATTAGACAGTAAGAAATCTGGGGACCAGGGCAATCAGGTTTTTTGAGATCACAAACCTAGTTAATCACGCAACCAACGTGAGTATCCGGATGTTCTCATTCCCAGGCTGGTTGGTCTTCTTTCCATCATGGCCATCGGCTCTGTCATTTGTCATCTTCATCACTTTAAATTAATAGCTGACCTTTGTTAAACTTTAACTGCATGCAAAGTGCTGTTTGAAGCACTTTACATTCATTTACTGATCATATGAGCCTACGTATAGATGGATAAATGGAAGATCAGAGAGGTGAAGTGACCCAAGATCACATGACCAGTAAATGCAAATCCACGTTTGAACCCTGGATGCACCATTTCGACTATTTCCCCAAGCAGTTTCTAAACAAAAACACTAGCCCAATAAAATCTTCCCTAATACAAGATTCTGTGGTCACATTGGTTCAACTAATAGGCCCTCTTTCAGAATCACCGTGAACATTAGGTCATTAAAGGCACTGAGAAACCCTGCATAAAGGACACCTACTTCTCTCTGTTTTATAGGAAAATTATTTTTGCCCAAATACCTATCAATATCTAGTGAAGGACCACCATTAAAGAATTTAGGCTCAATATCTATAACTCTAGGTCAGTAGTTCTCAAACTCTAGCATGCATCAAAATCATCCAACTCTGGAGTTTCTGATTCAGCAGCTGAGATCTACAAATCTGCATTTCAGTGAGTTCCTAGACAATGCTGAGGTTGCTGGTCCAGGGACCACATTTTGAGAAACACCACACTCAATGTTGGAAAAACAAAGACTAAGAAACTAGCCCTGAGTTGACATAATGAGAAAAAAAATACTGTTGCACTTTTAAAAATCCATGTTCAAATACATCATCATGAGCAAACAGAGAATATGTACATTAAATAGACAGATGAAATGAAAATATCAGAAAAATGGGCAGGTGGAAAGAAAAGCCTGCTCACTGCGAGAAGTGAAAGATAAGCAAAGTAATAATATAAAGGCTGATAATTCTTCATAGTGGACTTTTATTTTTAATCATCAAATGTATTACCCAACTTAGATAATTAATGTAAGGATAACATTAGCTGATTATGTGCCAGGCACAGTGTGTATTCTGAGCTCCAGACACAGTACCACCAACTTTTCAACAACCCAGAGAGAGAGGTTTTATTGTCTTCTTTTCATGGACTAAATTTAAGGTGAACTTGTGTCCTATAAACATTATTACAGAGTAGGAATCATTGTGACAAATAGTATTGGACTAATGCTGTGAATATTCTTTGGTAAGAAGTTTCCAATGCTGTAGCTTCCATTTCCTTATCCAGAGGGCTATTTACAGTCTTTAAAATTCTGCTTGAACCATTCTCTGCTTTTAGCACTTATAAGATAAAGAAGTTACACTGTTCTCTGGCCTGCATGGTTTTGGATGAGAAATCTGCAGTTATTTGAATATTTGTTCATGTTTTACATGAGACATATTTTTTCTCTAGCTGCTTCAAGATTTTTATCTTTTGTTTCCATCAGTTTGTGATGTGTCCGAGCAGAGTTTTCTCTGAGTTTTTAAAAACCTGTAAAGTTAAATCTTTTACCAGTTTGGGAAGTTTTGGGCCATTATGTCCTCAATTTTTTTTTTCTGAATAAATCTAGCTTTCCTTTCCTTCTAGAATACTAATAAAATAAATATTAGACCTTTCAATACTGTTCCACAAGTGTCTGAGGCTCTGTTCATTTTTAAAAAGCCTTTTTCTCTCTTCAGAGTATATAATATCTGTCTTTAAGTTTACTAACTTTCTCTCTGTCATCTTCGGTCTGCTACTGAGCCTATCTGGTGAATTTTTTAAATTTCAGACATTGTATTTTTTTATTTCTAGAATTTTCATTTAAGTTCTTTTTTAAAAATCTCTATTTCTCTGCTGCTAATGTCTATCTTTCTGTTCATATCAAGTTGTTTGCCTTTATTTCAGGAAATATAGTTTTAACAACTGTTTTAATATATTTGTCTAATCAAAATGTGAGTCAACTTGAGGTTAGCATTTGTTGTCTTTTCCTTTGAGAATAGTTTGCATCTGCTGGTTCTCTGTATGTTGCATAATTCTGGATTTTACCCTTAACATTTTGAATATTATGTTGTATAGACTCTGAGACCTATTACCATTTTCTGTAGAATTTTAATTTTTCTTAAGCAGACAATCAATCCAGTAGGTTCAGAATGCAACTTTCTGTAGGCAGTGGTTCCAATCTCAATTTAATGTCCAAAGCCTTTGATGTCTTGTTTAGGGTTTTCTCATCCATGCACAGCTTAGGGGGCAGCTGGGACTTAGGCAGTTCCCATAATTAGAATTAGAGGGTGCTCCAGTCCTCTTCTCTCTGAGGCCACCCCATAGGTTCTCTTTTCCTGGTTCCTCTGGCAGAAAGACAGGCTTTCTCTTTAATTTTATCTGTTTAGCCTTCCACTCAGCTCCACCTTCAGAGCAAAACCACCAGGGAAAAGAGGGTTTGAAAATGGGGATTTCTTCCATCATCTTTAAAAAACAGGGGCCCCTTTTCCTAGGTTTTCTACCCATAAATATGGGGCTTTTACCGAGTCTTAGCCACCTGCCCCCCTGAGACCATACAGGTCCTGCCCTCACCACAGAGCCACAAAAGAAAAAAGGAAATGGGAAACTCATGCCCCTTCACAATGTATCTGCTCTTGTGCAGGTCCCAGGTAATTACTTTTGATATTTTGTCCAGAGTTTTAAGTTATAATCGGTGGGAGGGTCAGTAAGGTGGGCTTCCTCCAACTTGAGGTGAAAGTAGGCTCTGTCCATCCTGACCAGAACCAGGTATTTCATTATATTTATATTTGATTTCTTATCCTCTTTCCCCTTTCTGATTCTTTTCATAATCCTCTATCCTCACCTTTCTTGTTTTCCATCATTTTGCTGATTTTGTTATATATACACCTCACATACTAGCTGTATCTACAACTACACCAATATATATATATATATATACGTATAGCATATACGTATATATATATATATATATGAAGTGTACATCATACTATATGCGTATATACTATTTTACATACATAGTGCATACATGTATAGCATTTCATTGTTACCTGTACCACTATATATCATATCTGCTGTTAGGCATTTTTGTTCCTACTTTGGGGCTGCTACAAATAGTGCTATTATAAACATCTGAAACGTGGCTTTTGATGAATATATATTTTTCTTTTGCATCTGTACATTGGAGCAAGATTGCTGGGTCATAGGATATGCATATTTTCAGCTTTAGTAGGTACCCAGGAATATTTATTTTAAAATAATTTCTCACATAATTCTGTGTACAGCCAAGACGGTAAGTAGGTGCCGCAGAGCTTACTGCAGCTCCCTGCTCTCCATCTGCCATTTTCTCTTTAGCTGCAGGCCCACAGCACTTCCTCAGGCAGCCTGGGAAGCTGCCCTGGGCCTGCGCAGAGACCTGGGGGCCGCAGCGCCTTGCCCTCTGCGGGAGTGGGGAGCGGGGAGCGGGTAGCGTCCCGCCCTGACCGGGAAAGCCCGGCTGCTGAGGCAGAAGGCGCGGCCGCGGGTTCCGGCCCCAGAGCTCACTGCGCAGCCCTCAGCACCCCTACTTGTACACAGAGACATTAAATCTATTGTAAAAGCAATAGAAGGGAAAAGGTTTAATGACTTACGTCTGATTAAGTGGACAAATGGCTTGACAAAGTCGGTGATATAGCTCAGATCTGGCTTGTGGATCCGGCCAAGCTGGACCAAGTGCCAATTCAGTGGGTGGCTGGCTAATTCCTCTCGTTCTTTGTCATTGTGTGTAGGGCCAGAGGAAAACACAAATATGGCATAGCCCTGACACTTGGCTCTCAGAGATACATTTCTTAAGACTTTCTTGTCTAAGGGGTTGGTCTCGCCAGCAGATATGACAAAGATAACTTAGTTTTTCCTCAGGCTGGAGGTTCCCACAAAGACATGTCAGCTGTCCACTGCAGGGCATGACCAATAAAAACATCTCCCCTGAGCTGCTGAAGATTGTCTTGGAGATGATGTTTCATTTGGCTGATACTGTTCTAAGTAACCAAATCAAATTCCAGGTAGACAGGACATTCCCCAGTGTTGGGCACATAGTCTGCAGGAGACTAGCTCAGGACAGCCCCTCGTTTCCTAAGCTGGAGGTCAGTGGATCTGGGGCAATGTGAAGGTAATCAAGCACTGAGGTTATAAAAGTTTTCACTTCCTTAAACTCATCATTTCCTACTCTTTGGGAAGCATCTATGAGGAAAGCCACATTCACATGATATTCTTGAAGAGAGGCATCTCCAGGCTCACAATGAGGACCTGGTTCTTCTTTTCTGCCATGGTTTTCATGTCCTGTGACAGATAATTTATGTTGCTGTTTTTAAAAGAAGGATAAACCTGGAATTCCCAGCCAAGGATGAAATACACAATGAGTGTTGCCATGCTTCATTCCCACACCCATAGCAGACATCACTAATCAATGACAGCACTTGTCCCCAGATGCATTTTCCAAATGTGTCTGCACACAGTACATGGACAGCCATTACCATTTCACAGGAGTTGGCACATGAAAAGATATTTACTTGCTGTTCCATCTCATATCTTTGTCAAAGGACTGATTGATCCTCCAGCTATTCTCATATGCAAGATGAGAAACACACAGCTATTTTTCCTGCATTCCCCATGGTTATGAAATTTAGAGTACATGTTTGCATGAGATCTAATTATATGTAATGACCCCAAGAGAAAAGTATATACATGAAAGTCACATTTATCAATGTCACAAACACATAGGCTTTTATACATATGTTCAAAATATGCACCATAGTGTGATGTCATGAGGGCAAGCATAAATGCTGACTTTAGAACCCAGACTCTGTGTAAGACATGCCATACACTAAGACTTTGGTACTCCAAGTGCCAGTCTACAAGCAGTTTATCAGCCTAGGACAAGATAAGGAGTTTCCAGAGTGACATAAGTCAACTACATTGCTAACCACACTGATTAGTTCAGCTGACTCCATTTTTTTTGTAGCAAGACTTTATCAGCATAGGAAATAGTGACTTGATTACACTCGGATGCCAGTTTCTTGTCTTGCTGCAGACCAGCACTTCTAGTAGCACAGTTCTAAGCCCAAAACCATTGTCCACAGTCATGGGGATGGTGGCAGGTTAGTGAGATCAGCTCAGGAAGACAGGAGGTAGGTGCTCAATGTTCTTTCTCTTCCATGGAAGAAGTATGTTTGTGAACCTTACCAAGCAAGAAGTAGATTTCTAGCTGACAAAAATTTATTGATCCTCATTTGCACTGGACCCATTATTAATATTTTACATCTGTTACTTCATTTAATCCTCACAAAAATAATTCTCACAATGACCAAATTAACATGTATTATTGCCATAAAAGCATACTATTGAAACAGAATCCCAAAAACACATCATGGAGGACGTTATTAGGGCAAATGCTCTACTAGATGTTTGAATGCTCAAACAGCTCTGCATTCCTGGGGCAAATGCTACAGAATCTTTTGTATCTATTGTTGGACTTATTTCAGGGTTTTTTTTGACAAATAAAAACTGTATATTTTAAGGCATACACTGTGGTGTTTTAATATCAGTATATATTGTGTAATGATTGTCACAATCAAGCTAATATTGTTGGATTGGATTTGATAAAGTTTTGTTTAGAATTTTTATGTCTATGTTCACGAGGAATGTTGATGTGTAGTTTCATTTTCATGGAATGTCTACCTGGTTTGGGTATAATGGTAATCTGGCCTCAAAGAATGAGCTGGCTTTGAAGTATTCTTTCCTCTTTAATTTTCTGTAAGAGTTTGTGTAGAATTGGTATCATTATCATTTCTTCCTTACATGTTTTCTTGAATTCACCGGTGAAGTTGTTTTGGCCTGTAGTTTTCTTTATGGGAAGGTGTAAACTAAAAATTCAGTTTCTTTAGCAAGTTTAGAGCTGTTTCAGTTGCTTATTTTTAAGTGAGCCTTGCTAATTTGTGCATTGTAAGAAATTTATCCATTTCACCTAAGCTGTCTAATTTATAGGCAAAAAAAATTATAATGTTCCCTGATTATCCTTTTCATACCTGTAGAATATACCTCCTCTCTCATTCCTGATATTCCTGGATATTCTTTCAGGTGAGTCTGATTATAGGTTTATCAATTTTATTGATATTCTCAAAGAAACAGCTTTTAGTTACAGTGATTTTCTCTTTTTTATTCCATTGGGCTCTACTTTATTACTTCTTGTCTTCTGCTTATCTTGGATTTATCCTGCTCTTTTTCTGATTTCTTAAGTTGAGATCATTGATTTGAAACCCTTCTTCTTTACCAGTTTAGGTCTTTGATGCTATAAATAACCTCCTAAGGACTGCTTTGGTAGAATCTCACAAATTCTGGTTTATTGTGGTTTTTATTTCTATTCATTTCAAAATACTTTCTAACTGCACTTCTGATTTTTTCTTTGACCATGGATTCTTTAGAAGTGCTTTAGTGTTCAAATACTTGGGATTTTTCAAACATCACCACCAAAACATTTCTAGAGTTCTTGGCTATCATGTATTAGGAATATGTAAAAATTAGTCAGATGGTCATTTCTGTCATTTTGCAGCCCGCCTCCTGGAGCCCACTAATAATTACGTGCTTTGCCACCAGGATCTCTGCTTTCCAACTACAGCATTTTGGCTTCTTTAAGAAAAGGCCAATCAACACTCTTTGTTAAAGCATAAGGAAAAGTTGAAGCAAAACTGAAGGAACAAATAGCATCAGACTCAGAGACTCCAAGAAGGGACTAGTGGTTACCAAAGGGGAGGGGTGTGGAAGGGTGGGTAGGGAGGGAAGGAGAAGGGGATTGAGGGGTATTATGTTTAGTCATGGTGTGGGGGATCATGGGGAGAGCAGTGTAGCACAGAGAAGGCAAATAGTGGATCTCTGGCATTTTGCTGCACTGATGGACAGTGACTGCATTGAGGTATGAGTGGGGACTTGATAATATGGGTAAATGTAAAAACCACATTGTTTTTTCATGTAAAACCTTCAGAAGAGTGTATATCAATAATAACTTAATAAAAATTTTAAAAAGAAAGAAAGGACAAGAAGTAGAGATAGTAAAGGGGCAGGAGGAATCTCATGGGTTGTGGATATATGTTGACTATATTGTGCAACATACACCACACGTCAAATCATAACACTGTTCACTCTGAATACATGTAAATCAACTGTATGTATGTCTATTATATTCAATAAAGTGTTTAAAAAATTCCAAAAAAGTAAAAAATAAATAAGGAAAAGAGTTTCATGAATGTTCTGGCAGAAAAGGAAGAGTTGACTTATCATGTCAGTGAAATATTTTTTCACTTCTGCCTGTACCAGAAATATTATTACTTTTTCCAATTTTTTTATAAATGAGCAAGATCTCAATATTTTCCAAAGTAACTAACAGAACTACTCTATAAAGATGTATATTTCACCTATACAATCTCAAAATAGGTTCTCTACCTACTTAAGGGATTAACATGAGAATCAAAGAAGCTAAAGGTAGATGATTATGCCTTGAAAACTCTAAAATTTAGTCAGACGTAAGGTGTAATTTTTCTGCTTTGAGTCTAAATTCATCTTACTTATGAGTGGGCCTTCAAAAATATTTTCCTTCAAGAAAAGGTGGCATAAGTGTGGATAAAATACACTGATAGTTCACATCACTGTTGTGTATTTTCTGGAAATGTAGTGGAGCCAAATTCCTACCTTCAAGTCTGTGGGAGAATTTCCTCAGAATGGCAGAGGAGGAAAGGCTGGCTCACTTTATTATGGACAAAGCTTGGAAGTAAGTAGGGGTCCAGCTAGATTTCCAGGGAAGCGCCCCCAGAGATTAGCATAACTTTGGCCAACATTTAAGCCACAATGCCATGTGTGCTCCAGTAACTTTGGGGTGATGGGGGCAGAAAGGGAATTCAGGGAGAAGGGAGAATCTACGGGGCCCTGAGCCACTCGGGCTGGGGTTAAGTGTGCTGTGAAGTAGCTCTACGGCCTCTCATAGCCTTTGTGGGAAATCTCAGGATATACGTCAGTTATCCAGGGGTCTGACTTGGGATTTGTCCAGGGGCCCAAATCAGCCAAGTGTCTCTCCACAGACAAGCCATATTTACTGAGGCTACTTCATGCACTTCTTTCTACAAGAACTGAAGCAGGCATTTTTCAAGTTAATATTTTGTATAAGACTTCTCATGAGGTTGGCAACGTTTTCCTTTTTGCTTCTCTGAGTATTAAACTGAACATTCCGTTTGCTTTGGGTCCTGCGCTCGGCTCTGTGCTTGCCTTCGCTTACTTCATCTGTCAGCAGCACCGTGAGCGGGACTGTCACCACTCCCGTATCACAGATGGGCAGCTGAGGCCAGGGGGGGTGAGCGACACGGCCAGGACAGGACAGCCTGTAGGTGGCAGAGGCAGAATCTGAGCCTCCGCGGTGCATCTCTCGGGGGAGAGTAGACACGTTAACTGCCTCACCAAAGGCGGTTCTAAAGATCGGGCTTTCAGGAATGAGGTTCTCAGTCAGTAGCTGTTCCTTCTGATTAAAGCCACTAGAGAAAGTTTTCTTTTAAAAGTAAGCACTTACATGAATTAAATAAATTTGTAGTTTTTTCTTTTCTAGGTGTTGGGAGCAGTGGTTACGGGCAGAACCTTTGGCGTGTCTCTGAGCCCCGTCTCTGCTGTCCGTGAGCTTCCTGAACCCAAGTCTCCTCCAAGCCTCAGTTTCATTATCTAAAAATCAGTAATAATAAACTATAACTTTATAAGGTTTTTGAAAGAATAAACTTTCCACAGCACCTCACATGTCCTAAGTACTCCACAAATATAATTTTTAGAGGGAAACAAACAAAAAAGTCTCAGACACCTAAAAATTCTACCCATGATGCTATATTCTGCAAATCAGAATTTCCATAAGAAAAAGTACAGTCAGCTGGTAGTGGAACAAAATTTACACACACAAGTACAAATGCACACATACTTCAGGGAGAAGAAAGTTCATCTGGTTAACTGCACAGGAGTCGGCAATAATCTACATACCTCTCCACTCACCACCACCACCCCAGGCCTGACCCGCTCTCCTGCCTGGTGAGGCCACTGCAAGCTGCGGCAGCAAGGCAGGCAGGCACAGAGTGTGTGCAGCTATATGTCATTCGTTTCATGACACAGGGAAATACAAACACATTTAAAATTCTCTCGTTTTGTTGCATGAGGTCCTTTTCCCTCCATTTACCTGAACAAGTCAGACTATCTTAAACTAGACTCCATCCTTTTCCCCAAAGACTTAGAATAAATGTCTGTCTTGGCCTGAACTTTTCTAGGTGGCACTTAGTTATAAGATTGACTCTTGCCATCAGCTTCACACCCTGAAACAGTAGTTTAAGAAGGTACCAGCCTTAGGGGTTGCTGATACCCAAACCACTGCATCTGGCACTTTGTTTTTAAGGTGCTCTGTTATTTTGTGCTCTGGATTCTGGTGAATTTATAAGAAGGAACTGATGAAAAATGAAAGTAAATTTCAAAAACAGAATTGAGTCACCAAAATTATTTAAAAATAAGGCTCCCAAATGATGACATGATCAAACTTTTCCTTCAACTTTGCACCTGGATATATTTCCTCATTTGTAAATGAGACAAGGCCGTCACCATGCAATGCGGCACCCACAGTCACAGCTGGAGTGGTGGGGACGGCAGGGGTGCACGTCTCAGCTCTGCCGCTTTCAAGTGGGATGGCTTAGCTTGTAGTTCTTACTCATCGCATCATGAGCTCCTCTGTAATATACAGAATGTAATAATAATGATGATGATGATGAGAGGTTTTTTTTTTTTTTGGTAAAGATTAAATGCATTGTGTGTATAGAGTGCCCACCTCTGTGCCTGGCGCATCTTTGCACTGAATGTGACCACCACTGTTCCTCACGTGCTGCCCGGTCACCAAACGAGGCGGGGCGCACAGTGCTTTGGGAACTGTGCTGCATGGAGTAAATACTGGCCCCGAGAGCATTCCATCTGTACTTTTTATTGAACTGAATACTTTCTGATTGTATTACAGATTTTTGGTACATACATAATACTCTGC